>NW_023425551.1:81596675-82261675 GCF_014108245.1 Pipistrellus kuhlii
GACAAAGAGAGAATATTAAAAGCATCAAGAGAACAACAGTTAGTTACCTACAAGGGAGCACCTATACAATTATCAGCTGATTTCTCAACAGAAACTATGCAGACCAGACGGGAATGGCAAGAAATATATGAAGTATGAATAGCAAGAATCTACAACCAAGATTACTTTACCCAGGAAAGTTATCATTCAGAATTGAAAGTCAGATAAAGAGCTTCACAGACAAGAAAAAGCTAAAAGAGTTCATCACCACCAAACCAGTATTATATGAAATGCTGAAAGGTATTCTTTAAGAAGAGGAAGAAGAAAAAAGTAAAGATAAAAATGATGAACAACAAATACATATCTATCAACATCTAAAAATCAAGTGAATTAAAAATCTGAGGAACAGAATAAACTGGTGAATATAATAGAATCAAGCAGATAGGATGGGAAGGGATTAATAATTCTCAGGGGGAAAGGAGTGTAGGGGGAAAGGAAGAGACTGAACAAAAATCTTACACCTATGGATGAGAACAGTGGGGGAAGGTAAGGGCAGAGTAGGAACCGGGTGGAGGGGAGCAATGGGGGAAAAAGGAGAAACAATTGTAATAATCTGAACAATAAACATTTATTAAATAAATAAAAAACACAAAAAAACAAAAACAAAACAAAGCAAATACTGTATGACCATAATCTTGATCTTATCAACATCTAAGGAAGGGCAGAAGTATTCTGGTTTTAATTAAAAAAAAAAAAAAAAAAAAAAAAAAGAATGCCTCTTTGTATTCCAAATCTTTAAGTTGATTCTTGCATACCTCTAGTTTTCTGTTGGGTCTCTGTATAATATTTTTTATTTCAGTCAGTGTATGTTTAATTTCTAGTTGATCCCTTTTCATATCCTCATAGGTCTCATTTATTTTATCGGCCTGTTCTAGGAAATTCTTGAAAACCCTTATAACCGTGGTCTTGAACTCTATATCCAGTCGTTTGTTTTCCTCCATTTCTTTTGCCTTTAGGTGAACTAGCCAGAAAGTCAATAAAGAAACACAACTCAAAAAAAAAAAAAAAAAAAAAAAGTGCTGCTTTTCATTCACTGATGCTTTGTGAATTTCTATTTATTCATTTAGTTATACACACTGGGGAACGAATGCCTGGTTCTCCACCTGCCCCTCCCTTTGATGACGATGGTCATTGGCTTGGAGCAGTGAGAGGAGGGCGTCAGGGCAGCTCAGCAGACACGTGTTCAGCCAACACCCAGCTTTGTGTGCGAGCCTCCACCTCCGCCTTCAGTTAGCTCACCTCGCTGTGCCTCTAACATCCGACAGCTTCCTTGCACCTGGCTTTCTAATCACTTTTAAATGTTCATGGACGGTGAGCCCTGCACCCGCTCTCCCCCCAACAAGACCACAGATGATGCTCTTTCTTTACATGGCTTTATTAAATAGCCTTATATGTGGATTCTTGGCATTAAAATTAAACCCGAGGAGAAGGAAAAGTCCAGGCTGTGGTTCCTGGGCACCATCTTGAACAAAAGTATTTACAAAAATCTTAGATACATATTGACAGAGTTTTTTGCAAAAGGTTTGCCCGAGAGTTCCTGTTTCCGTTTCCTTGTCCAGAATTATATATATTTTTGTTTAATAAAGTAGAACTTCTTCATGTTGTTTGAAATATTTGCTATTATAGTATTCCTTGGATATAGTTTATTTCTATTAACATTGTTGGATTTTTATTATTTTCAGCAGGTTACCGGGATGTAAAGGGAAGCCTATGACTTGGTACTTGGTTGCTCTTTTCTCCAAGTATCTCTCATTGGCTAGAACTTGACGCTGTCGGGAGCAGTTTGCCTGCATTCTTGTCTCGTGGTTTCAATGGGACCAACACACACTAGACTGTATTAGATACTCACTAGAGAGAGGCTGTGCCTACATTAAGTGGGATTTGGTGTTAGTTCTTTTAAAGGTCTATGTAATGAAATCTGGAGGACCTGGCAGTTGATATGGTATGAGAATTATTTCTGGATTTTTTGGGGGGAATGGAAGCTAGAAAATATTGTAATATGAAATGAGCATTAGAGATGATTCAAATTAAAAATATCTATTTCCTGGTTGTATCTTTATTCTATTTCTTTTATTGACTTCTGTTAACTTAAGCAGTTTTTATTTCACCACAGAAGCATTCATAGATTTAAAATTTTGATGTTATAGTTTCTCTGATTTTCTCTATATTCTTTGAAATCTCTTATGTGTTTGTTATATCTCTTTTTAAGCATATATTTTATATAATCTTATATTTTTCATGTTCATAATTTGTTTTATTATAATTTTTGTATTTAAATCTTCCTAATTTCCTTGATTTGGCTTTATTTGTTTTCTTTTTTAAAAACTGTAATTAATGAATAATTAGTTTATTATTTTCACCTTAATTTTTTTCAAAATAAATGATTTTAAAATTATGCACTTACAATAGAGCTTTGGTGGAATTATATATGTTGGATTATATATATTGGATTATATATATATATATATATATATATATATATATATATATAATCCAATTATAATGCTAGGTTGTCCATTCAATTATTTGCAAAATATTTAACCCAGTCAAATTTGGAGAAATATTGGTTTCTCATGTAAACTTTGTTACACATCTAAGTACATTTTAAAACCATGCTCACCACAGCAGACGAGTGGATAAAAAAGCTGAGGTACGTTTATACCATGGAATACTATGCAGCAGCAAAAAAGAAGCATTCTTACCCTTTGAGACAGCAGGGAGGGACCTGGAGAGTATCATGCTAAATGAAATAAGCCTGTCAGAGAAAGACAAGTATCACATGATCTCATTTATATGTTGAATCTAATCAACAAGATGAACTGATGAACAAAATGGATCCAGAGACATGGAAGCATGGAACAGAGTGGGGAATCTCAGAGGGAAGGCGGGGGAGGGTGGGTGGGTGGAAGGTATTCAACCAAGGATCTTGTATGCATATATGCATGTCCCATGGAGACAGACAATGGGGCTGTGGGAGCCTGGGGTATTGGGGGAGGGGGAGGGACAGTAGGCTGGAGCCGGTCAATGGATGAAAAAAAGGGGACATATGTAATACTTTCTATAATAAAGAATTATTAATAAAAATAAAAAATAAAAATCATACTCAGAGAACATGTAGGCATTTTGTTTGTAATGTACTGAGGCTTTTGTTGTGATTTAAGATATGTTTAATATAGTATTTTATGAAAACCTGGGGAAATTTCATCTCTTTGACTATAAAGAATATGTCATAGATACAGTATTACATTACATTATAATTTACATTCAAATTATTTATAATCATGCAAATTTAGAAACCTTTTTTTTCTTGTTCTCTTGACCTACCTCAGAAATCTATGATCGTAAAAGTTTCTGGTTGCAGTTTGGTGTGTCTAGTTACTTGCAATTATTTTAACTAAAAAGAAAATATTAAGATTTTGGCCAACTTATCTGTTTATGACAGAAAGCTGAGAACATATAGAAAATTTCAGTGAAGAATTAAAAGTAAGCCTCAATCCATCAACTAAGTATTTCCAAACATCCCAGGGTTTTTCATATATTTTGACAGAATTTTGTTGAAATCATTAATTTTCATGACTTCCATAGCAATGTTTTTATGAAGATATTATAGGTTGTTAACATATAGTTTATGTTACATTTATTGTTTTGGGTAAATTTGATATTTTACTGATTCTGATTTTCTTTATGCTTCCTTTTAAATGTCATTCTTATTTTTATACTTTTTTTTAAAAAAAGGTTTCATTTTATTGCATTTGTATTGCATACATGGCTGAATTTTTAATCTGTCTGCATTTTGAGCTATGAACAATATTTATCTTTTTTACTCTATTTTTCAGGGCTCTCATTTTTATTGAATTTCTCTCCCTTTTTATTTAACTGATTTTATCCACTGTGATAAAAGACTATACAGTTTATTGCATTTAATTCTATGGCTTTAATTATTAGAATTATAAATATGACATTAAACACATGTTATTCAATTGAAGGGAAAAGACTACCAAATATACTAAAACAGATTAGAAACGTGTATTGTTTTTATTTTGCTTTTCCCACTCCCTTCTAGATATTTAAAAACATAATCAAGGTTCATATACTGTGTCAATTGGAAATTTATCTGTAACAATATCATATCATTTGTGAATAATGATAGTTTTACTTTCTCCTATCCAATTAGGATGCCTTATATCTCTTCTTGTCTGATCCTATGTCTAGGATTTTCAGTATATCTATGCATATAAAAGCCCAAGTGACCGGCTGACCATTTAGTAGCTACTAGTATGACATGCACTGACCACCAGGTGGCAGATGCTCAATGCAGGAGCAGAAACCACAGGCATGGAAAGATGGAACAGAGTGGTGAATCTCAGAGGGAAGGGGTAAGGAGGAGGATGGGAAGAGATTAACCAAAGATCTTATATGCATACTAGAGGCCTGGTGCACAGATTCGAACACCAGTGGGGTTCCTTGGCCTGGCTCACACCCTCTCATAACCCGAGACCCCTTGGGGGATGTCAGAGAGGCATTTTCAGCCAGATCCCCCCAGGCCAGGCTGAGGGACCCTATCAGTGTACAAATTTGTGCACAGGGCCTCTAGTGTTGAACACGAGTTGTGAAAGCGGAAATCCTTGTCTTGTTCCTGTTCTTAGGGGAAATGCTTTTAGTTTTACCCATTGACTATGGTGTTGGCTATAGGTTTATTATATATGGCCTTTATTATATTGAGATATGATCCCTCTGTTCCCACTTGACTGACAGGTTTTATCAAAAAAGAGTGTTGGATTTTGTCAGCTGCTTCTTCTGCATCTATTGATATGATCATGTGGTTTTTATCTTTCAATTTGTTTATGTGATGTATCAGATTTACTGATTTGCAAATATTGTACCATCCTTGCATCCCCAGAATAAATCCCGCTTGATCATGGCATATGATTTTTTTAATATATTGCTAGAACTGATTTACTAATATTTTGTTGAGGATTTTAGCACCTGTGTTCAACAGGGATATTGGCCAGTAATTTTCTTTCTTTATAGTGTCTTTACCTGGTTAATAAAATAACCTTGAACATGAAACCCAATAGTTATGTTTTAAAATTGTAGCTTTTATTGAATGGTTTTGTTTTATATCACATTGAATTTTTTTAATAATGCACATATAACATATTGTTGATTTATTTTTAATGAAGTATTATCAGAATTTATTTCAGAATCAAATTAGTAGAAACACATAGCAGGGAAATGTGACAGCTTTAGATTTTACTTAGAATTTATTTGAATGAGATCCATCTCCTCAGTCTACCTTACTTCTCCTAAACTGTTATTTCATGCCCGTGGCCTGAGGAGTCAGGAGAAATCAAGAGACAAAAGAGCTACCGGCCAAGGTTGACATGGAAGCAGTTTTAACATTGGCTCCGTGAAGCCACAGTGTACCCTGAGTACTATGCCAAACACTTACGACTTGTATAAAAGCCCACATCCCCATATTGGCACCTCAGGACGGAAAACTACAGGTGGAGAGAAGATGGTCAAGCGGAATGATATTGCAATGAGATCAGCAATAGCTGAAGGGAATGCTGACAGTTAAAAGAATTTAGTGTTCAACTCCTATTCAGGCAGAAACTAAAAAACTGCTGTGTGTTTGCCCCGTGGCAGGACCATTGCCTAAAGGACTGACTTGTCACAGGTCTGCGTTTTTCAAAGCTTAGAAATGGGAATGGCAATGGGTTGCCCACTCCTGGAGCAGCTTCAAATTTCTAAGAGTTCTTATGTGATCTCCTGCTGTGGTTATTACAAAGCATTTCCCCTGATTAATGATGTAGCCATTAGATCATTTTTTAAAGGGATTATTATTCTTGTTTTATTTTATTGTTATTTTGTTTAATCCTTACGTGAAGATACTTCTCCATTGACTTTTAGAGAGAGTGGGAGAGAGAGGAAAAGACAGAGAGAAATATCGATGTGAGAGAAACACATTGATTGGATGCCTCTTGCACAAGCCATGACCTGGGCCCAGGCCTGGGAGGAGCCTGCAACCAAGGTACTTGCCCTTGACCAGAATCAAACCCATTGAACTTGGGACCTTTGGATCCACAGGCCAACACTCTATCCACTGAGACAAACTGGTGTGGACATAGTTAATTTCTTGTGAACTGTTGCCTTTGCTCTTATTTTAACGACTGATCAGAACCCCATAGCTTTCTCTCTAAGGTCTGACCCAAATTCAGGACTGTGAGTGTGACTGGGTACCTTAGTCCCAGGTCACCACAGAGTGTCCAGATGGCCGTGTGACAGCCTTTGTTTTGCTCTTTGTCTTGTGTGTGACCATGTGGCCCCCAGGGCCCCTGCAGTGACAGGGAGTGGCCTCCGCATGGCGCTGAGGGTGGCGGGTGCTCCCGCACCTGGAGGAGGAGAGGCCAGGCCGCGGGGGCGCAGTGGCCCCGGGAGAGGGAGTGTTACACACTTTACTCTTCCTGAGGAGCAGCTTCCTCCGCTGTGAGGACGGCTACCCCCAATCACCCCCATACTTCATCATTCATTCTGAAGCAAAGAGACCACGTGGCAGGCACAGGCCTGGAACCACTGGGCAGTGGCTGCTGGGACACAGGCAGACGGTGAAAATCCTCTGGCCGGGATCTGTGCTGGGGGAAGAGTGGGTTCCTCTCCATGGCGTCCCGCAGGCCTGGGTCAGAGCGGAGGGAAGGGAAGCGGGACAGCACCCGCGGGCCGGCCTGTGCGTCCCTCCGCTGCTCTCCCCGGACACTCCGCAGACACTCTCCTTCGGACCAGCGAGGCCAGAGAATGGGCCTCAGAAGCCCACTGAGCCCTGCCAACCGGCTTCGTGGACAGACGGGTCCATCCCAGTCCCTACGGGGGACATCACAGCCTCTCACCAGGCAGGGCTGCCAGCCGGGCCCAGCGCTAGGGTGGCCTTCCCTCATGGATACGTGTCTTCCGTGGTCAGAAGACCTTGGCCCTGTCTACCCATTTCCCCTTACCTATAGGGACCGACAATCTGCTTCTCACTTTAAGTTCTAAATTAGCTATGGGAGCTTTCTGGAAACAACGAGAATGTTCTGAGACAACTTGGACAAGAGGCAGACACTCCATGCCATCTGTGGCTTGCTGATCACTAACACCCATTTCCCCGGGTGTATTGCAACCTTTCAGGCTCAGCACAGTGAGTCCTTGTGTGACACGGGAGGGCTCAAGACCTTGTGTGATGCTGCCCATGACAACCTGCCTGTTGTTCCACAAAGTTCTGTGCTACTGTCCTCAGTACTCAGTGGATGAGCATCAACCTATGAACTAGGAGGTCACAGTTCTATTTCTGGTCAGGGCACATGCCCGGGTGGGAAGGCGTGCAGGAGGCAGCCAATTCTCTGTTATTATTGATGTTTCTCTCCCTTCCTCTCAGAAATCATTAAAAATAAAATAAAATAAAAAATTTTTAATCTGTGCTTCTGATGTTATTCATTTCATCCCAAGATGGTGGGATTCATTTTCCTTAAATACAAAGCTGTGGTCCCAAGTGAGAAGACCAGAGATTGTATGACCAATAAACTGACAACCACTTCCCCCCAGAAACCAAGTCAAGGGCCTTTTCCCAGGGCGGACCCCAAGTTTCCTGCGGAGCAGAGCAGGCTGCCCCCCTCCTGCTCAGTGGGAGGTCCGGCCTGGGCCCACCTGCAGGCTGACCCTGTGGGGGCAGCTGTTACGTTGCTTTACCTGAATTCTCCTTCTATCCAACCAGCCCTGAGGAAAGTATGAGATATAAAAGCAGCGGATTTTGTCACACATAATGGTATACAGCACACAGAATTTTAGTCATAGTTGTTGACACATTCTTTTCTTTTAATTGATTTTAGAGAGAGGAATGGGGAGAGAAAAAAAGAGAGAAACAGGGATGTGAGAGAAACAGAAACATTATCTGTTGCCTTCCGTACACACCAGACAAGGGACTGAACCCGAAACCTGGGAACTAGATCAGCTACCTTTCGGTGCATAGTAGGACGCTCAACCACTGACCCACATCAGCCAGGGCAGTCCATTCTTTTAAAAAATAAATTGCTGTGATTTGTAAATTATATGTCAAATTTATATAAACACATTTTGATAGTGTTCTCTTTGAATATATCTCAGTGTATTCTTCTTGTAGAATCCCTGTTTGCCATTTCTTTTCATCCAAATCTCATGGGGGCCTTAGCTAGGCTCGCCCAGATTGTCACACATCACCATTAGTGAATTTTGAGTAAATTATGATTGTCTGGTTGTCAAATTAAAAGTGATATTCTCCTAGTTGCCACTGCACAACTGTCCTCAGTATGGACTTACCATGGGGGTCAGGGACAGAGTTTGTTCTCAAATCCAGAAACAAGAAGAATTTCTTCCCAACCCCGCCAAGAAATTTTGACTCTTCCACATGAACAGAAGCATATTTTCCAAAGTGAGTGAGATAACCTTTCTGTTCTGCGTTCAGGTGGTCTACTTTGCACTTAACCTGCTGAAAAGCCTGAAATACTGAGTGAGAGCAGCAGGTTGGATTTAGGAATCAGAGGCACCGTGGTCTGTGAGAAGGGGAGGGGGTGAGTGGGAGCTCTCGGTGTCACTATATAAGACACATACAAGCCTTGTCCTTTCCAGCGAAAGGTGCACTGGTGAGGCGGGAATCTGGTCCAGGCACGGGAATGGCTGTGCTCAGTTGCTTCCGTTTATGGAAAATGCGGTCACTCTCCAGAAGGAGTGGCTTGTGGGCGTGCACCTCCGTGAATGAGAGATGGGAGAGCTTCTCCTGGGAGGAATGTGCCCTTCAGAGGGTGGATGTCAGGTGGTGGGTGCAGGGGCTGAGCGAGTGGGTCTGAACCACATCGTGGGCTCCACCTGCAGGACCTTACTGCCTTGTGTCCTTGCAAAGGCCCTCAGCCGCCATCACTCTATTCTCTCCAACTGGAGGGATGGAGGCCCTTAGCTCACTGAGATGATGTGAGAATTAAACAGAAATCTGATGCAAAGAAACCCTGTATATCCTGGGCACAGAGTACAATGCTCAGAGTTGCTCAATAAAGTTCACTCCCTTTTATATGGAGGGATAACGGACATGTGGCGTTATATCAGTTTCAGGTGTGCGACGTAAAGATTGGGTATTTTATCTATTGGAAATGACACCACAGTCAGTCTGGGTAACAGCTACACCACACGTAGTTAATAAAATTTCTAGTGATGAGAACGTTTAAGACATGGTTTCCAACGTGGGGCACACCCTTCACAGGGGACAATTTGATTTTTATGGGGGCCAATCTGAGAAAGAGTTGTTAATAGTGAGTATTTTGCATTTCTTATGGTTCTAGGAGCCTCATATACAGTATATAGATAGATATTGTGACATTTATGCATTTCAGGACTCTATTATATGTTTTGAAACTTTATTTTCTATTTTTCCAATCACCTTATCCTATTACTCTTTAACAGTTTATTAGTGACTTCTTCCTCAGTACTTCTGCTGTCCTTTCATTCTTTTATTTTTCTCTTTCATGGATGCCATGTGCTAAGCCCCTTCTCCAGTGTGTTCCCAGGTGTCCTGAGCTCAGGGACAGCACCAGGACAGAAACCTGAAAACCTTTCACTCGGGTTAAAATATTGAACAACTTTCCATTTCCTTCATTGAGTGGCTTCCCCCTGAAAAGATTCACTGATTATTCTCTCCAATCAGCAGCTACCAGCCTGTCAGGTCATCAGTTACTAGGGGAACTGCTCCTGAGGTGTCCCCAGAATCACACCTTTCCCAGTATGGAAACACCTAGAAGATCACAGGGGCTCTAACTGTGAGAGGCTGAGTCACTTCCCCAAATCTAAACACTCAGTTGTGGTGCAACAGCGAACTAAGCCAGTCAGAGAAAGACAGTGTCACATGGTCTCCTCATATGTGGAATCTGATGAACAAAAGAGATACAGAGACATGGAAGCACAGAGCAGACTATCAACCTCAGAGGAAAGGCAGGGGAGGGTGGGTGGGTGGAGAGAGATCAACAAAGAACTCCTATGTGTGTGTGTATAACCCCTGGACACAGACAATAGTGTGGTGAAGGCCGGGGGCTGGGGTGAGGGCAGGGGAGGCCTAGAAGAGGTCCATGGGGAATAGGGGGACATACTAGTATGTAATACTTTCAACAATAAAGACTTTTAAAAATAGGACAAAACTGAAGGCCTCCTAACTTGCAGTCACCTCCCTCACCCTCAGCTCCCAGCACACTCACTCACCCATTTGCAAGCGGCTCTGTCTGCAGAGAGAGAGACCAATGGCCCCCAAAGGCTCCAACTTGTGTGCTCATCACTGACCAGCGCAGAGCTGCCTCACAACAGGGCCCAGCACAGTGTTTCTGACACAACCAGACCAAACCTGTAAAGCCTAAATCAAAGCTTTTATTTAAGTTTCAGAAGACTTATTTATAATACCCCAAACCTGGAAATAACCATGCTTTTAATGGAGGAATTTCTAAGTATCAGAAGAGGACCTTTCTACTGCATCTCTGACCAGCAACTGGTGATGCTATTCACCTCTGATGCTGATTGGTTCTAAATACTGAGATGACCCAATCAAAGAACAAAGAATGAGTTCCCTAGTTGGTGTTATTGGGGCTATGGGTGGAGAAGGGTCACAGCCCTCCCTGAGTGAGACCTGCCTGCTCCCTGCCCCTGTCCTCTCTGAGCTCCAGCATGGTGTGCCTGCGGTTCCCCGGAGGCTCCTGGATGGCCGCTCTGACGGTGATGCTGATGGCACTGAGGCCTCCCCTGGCTCAGGCCAAGTACACACCACGTGAGTGCTCCTTGGGGGTGAGCTGTTGTGGGTGAGGAAGAAAGGAAATGAGCTCTGTCACCGTGACCAGGCCATGGCCCTTAGAAAGTGGTTGCATTTTCCTCAGAGGCCACCTGCCTATCACATGACCTCGATTCTTTCCACCACAAAAAGGGGCGGTGCTGGCCACTGTGAGATGTGCAAGGGCCTCCATGTATCTCGGCTGTTTCTTCTCATCTTGCCTCCAGTAAACCTCCCCACCCTGTGTCCCCTTCCATTGGGGTTTTGAGAGGATTGAGAAATAATGATCTCAGACTAATTCCCACCCAGTGCTCCATTTATTGCATTAAATTATCCCCAAAGGAAAGTTTCTCTGTCATTTTATGGGAGCCAAAAGGAATTAGAGGGTCTCTCTTTGAGGATCCTGTGTTCTGTCCTGAACAGAATCTGTGATTTTGGTGCCTCTTCCTACTATGTGAGATGTAAAAAGAGCCTCCCAGAATCTCCTTTCCTGTCTCCCTGAACCCCTTAAGACAGAAAATTCAGAGCAATAATTGTTTTGTTTGTTTGTTTGTTTGTTTGTTTGTTTTTTATAATATTCCAGGGTTATAGGTCATCAGTTGAAGTGGTTAGGAAGCTCTCCCGGAGGTAGTGACACTCAGAGGCATTTGAGACCTGGATGATGAGGGAAGCCGACATGTGAAGATCTAGGGGTCAAGTGTCCCAGGGAGAGGAACGGGGAAGGCCACAGTGTGGGAACATGTTTGCCGTGTTAGAGGGGCAGGAAGAAGGCTAGCGTGGCTGCAGCACAGGAGCAAGTTGGGGAGTGACACTGACATGTGAAGAGGCTGGAGAAGACGGGAGACACATCATATTGGGCCCTGATGGTGGGTAAGAAGTTTGAATTTTATCTGAAGAGACATGTGAACTACTGAGGATTACAAGGAGCATCCACGTATGTTTATTAAAAGCAATGATCCCAGCTTCCAGGTGGAGGTTAGACTGCAGGGCTCACAAGAGGAGGCGGGGCCATGAGGAGCATGGAAGAGTGCCCAGGTGTGGAGCTTGGGCTTCAGTGAGTGTGTGCGGCGGAGGCAGCGGGAAAGGGGAAGAGAGCGGAACTGGGGAAGATATTTCCATGGCATGTTATGGCTGAAATGGGGGAGGAGTCACAATCCTTGGGTTTCATCTTCAATAATTAGAATAAACTTGGTGGAGCTGTGTACTGGGATGGGAAGGACTGTGGAAGAAGCAGTTTGAAGGGGGTGGTGAGGAAGAAAGGTTCTGTGTAAGCTGGGAATGGCTGACATTTGTGTGGAGCTGCCAAGAGGTCAATTGAACACAGGAGCCTGGAGGTCATGGCCGGCCAGGGCATGGGTGTTTGTGTTGGTATCATTGACACATGTGCTGTGTTCAACTCCTGGTTAGTAGAGGAGGAAGAAGAGGTGTGTGTGTGTGTGTGTGTGTGTGTGTGTGTGTGTGTGTATAAGAGAGAGAGAGAGTGAGAGAAAGAGAGAGAGAGAGAGAGAGAGAGAGAGAGAGAGAGAGAGAGAGAGAGAGAAGCAGACATGAAGCTGCCAAGGGTCGAGCCCAGAGGACCAAGGGCCAATGATTCGGCAAAGGGGACTGAGGAGGGGTGCAGTGTGTGAGGAAATCCAAGAGAAGGTGATGTGGGCAGTGAGGAGAGTAGATTTTTCCAGAAGGAGGGAGTGGCCAGGTGTAGGGAGAACTGCTAGGAGGCAGGAAGTTAGGACATGCAGAGCAGTGAGCACTGGGTTTGGTGGGGTTGAAGTTTCTAGTCAGTAGAGTGCATGAGACGGGATCTGATCGGACCATTTGAAGAGAAGACAGGAGCTGAAGACGTGAGGGGTGATTACAGTGACTCTGAGCTGCCACCTAAGGGGGACTGTGGGCTGGGCTCAGTGGCTCAGTGGACCTAAAGCATAAGGACAAAGGAGCCTGAAGGGAAGCTGGGGGATGTGAAAACCAGATGCTCAGTCATCAGCAAGGAGTCACTGGGTGACCTTGAAGGCAGAGGTGACTGGTTATGAAAGCCACCAGATCCACAGCCACTGTTCATCAGTGACCCAGAGCAGACAGTCACCGCTCGGTGATGAGGGTGGAGTCATGGACAAGACAAACCTGGTCCCTCCGGCGTGGAGCACCGTCACATAGGCAGTTACTATGCACCGGGCCTCCCTGTGAGTGTGTGACTCTCATAACCCTCCCGTCTTCCCTGCAGCAAGTACAGATGTAATGACCATGGACTCTGATTCAGAGAGTTCAAGCTACTGACCCCGAGTCACAAAGTTAGTTGTAGAACCAGGTCACATAGACTAGGCCTCAGAATCTAGAAAGTCCTCTCTTCTCTGTCAGCATAGTGTTTTCATATTAGGGGCATATATATCCCGTTATATACAGAGACCAATGTTTCTGACCTTGTGTTCAAAATGACATTTCATAATAAAATTAATAAAAGACAACTGCCAAATGGTGATGAAGATAGTATTTTATCTAGGAAGTTAAGGGATAGAAAATTGAATTCCTAGGGAATATAAAATTAAAATAACAAGGTATTTATTGAGTGCTTATATGATCGGCACTAGGAAGAATCACTATTTAATTCCAAATTTACAATATCCTGTGAGGAATACAGTACCATTAAACCTATTTTGGAGATAAAGAACAAGGCCCCTGGGTTACGATCTGATCCAGTGGAAGAGCTAATGCTCTAATGTAGATCCTCATTCCAGAGCTGGGCTTCTACCCCCACTGTGAGCAGTGACTTGGCTGGTCTGACTGGCTGCTCAGATTGCTGATGCTCCCCTGTGCCAGCGTGTGTCTCAGGGTTGAGGGCAGCAGAGGCAAGGACTGCTGTTTCCATCTTGAAAAGTTCCATGTGGGCTCAAACTATGTTGCGAGCCTGTGAGAAACACAGAGAAGTTTCAGTCCACTCCTCTGACTCAGATTTTGCCAGCAAATGGGCTTTTGTTCCCAAAGGAAATACAGGATGCCCGATTAAAGTTGAATTTCAGAGAAATAGCAATTATTTAACTGAAATCCAAATGTAAGTTGGAATCATGTATTTTTTAAAAATGTATTTTATTGATTTTTCAGAGAGGAAAAGAGAGGTATAGAGAGCTAGAAACATTGATGAGAGAGAAACATCGATCAGCTGCCTCCTGCACACCACCTGCTGGGTATGTACTTGCAACCAAGGAACATGCCCTTGACCGGAATCGATCCTGGGACCCTTTGGTTCACAGGCCAATACTCTATCCACTGAGCTAAACAGGTTTGGGCAGGAATCGTGTATTTTTATTTGCTTTCTCAGGCGGCCGTTCAGTTAGGCTCCTGTGCATGGCCTGATAGTGTCAACCACACCGGCTACAGTGAACAACTCACACATGTTTCTTTTCAACCTTCTCACTTGTCAGGAAGGCACTAGAGAATTTGTGTAAAGTTAGAGGGACCCGGTCTGACCAGAGTGCCCTCCTCTGTGCCATCATTTCTACGTGAAGGTCTCCATCTAAAGCTGGGACCTGCTCCTTTCTGTAACCTGTCTCTGTGGGGGTGTCATCTTAGCTGCTCCCCTCCTGAGGGACCTGCCTGTAGACATGAGAGTCCACATTGGCCAAGGCTGGTAACCTGATGCCTCCTGGTATTACTGGGAGCAGGAGGCAGTTAGAACATGGATTAGTTGGGACTTTGAAATGGAATGAAATGGCTGTGGCTGTAGCTGCAGACAAGCAGTGGCCAGTGGCCGGGAGAGTAAGAAAGAAGACGATGTGGAAGATAAATGATGACTTGGTGATTTGGTAGCGAGGCAAAGAAACAGGTGGATCTTGGTTCTGAACAAATTTATTTTGCTAAAAAAAATTACTCTGCACTGGAACCAGATTTTTAAAATATATACATTTCATATAGATTTTCAACAGATATATTAGTAGAACTTTCTATGTAATTCCCAAGTGCTGTGTAACCAACATTGTTTTTTTTTCACTCCAGATTTCTCAGTTGGTAAATCAACCCTTCTCTCCCTTCCCACCCAGGGGACATTTGCCACATTTAAAGCCGTGTTTGGTGTCACACGGGGGTTCTCTGACAACAGGTGGGATGCCATGTGCAGCCCACTGTGTACAGAGCACCCGCCCCACCCACAGAGAACAGTGCTGAGGTGGGGAACACTGCTGGACATGGCATTTTCTGAAAATTCTAGACTCACCTTCACACACATACACCTCCCAATGAAGCTTTTCAAAGTTTATTAAGAAAAAACTACAGAGTTACACAAATTCACCACTTCCTTGTTGAATCCATTCAGTCACTTGAATTTTAAAACTTCCTTCTTTTTTTTATATATTTTATTGATTTTGTACAGAGAGGAAGGAAGAGAGATAGAGAGTTAGAAACATCGATGAGAGAGAGTCATCGATCAGCTGCCTCTTGCACACCCCCTACTGGGGATATGCCAGCAACCAAGGTACATGCCCTTGACGGGAATCAAACCCGGGACCCTTCAGTCCGCAAGCCGATGCTCTATCCATTGAGCCAAACCGGTCCCTAAAACTTCCTTCTTATCTGCCTTATGCGATGTTAGTCCAAACGCCAGGAGTGCTGTCACTGCCTGTCTGCTGACCGTCCAGTCTCTCCTATGAGTCCGCATCGCGGTGAGGCCTGTTCTCAGGAAGGGCCTCCCGTTCCTGCAGGGACTCCCCCACCAGCGAGGGGGTCAGAGCTCCCATCCATCCCCCGGCTCTCTCCACGGCTGTGCTCTGGGTCTCTGCGCCTCCTGGCTGGACATGCAGGAAAGAGAGGGCGCCCTATTGGGACTGGGGTGTAACCCCTGAGCTCGTCAGTACTCTCCGCTACAGGGACCAGAAGGCCCCTCACTCACCCCCAGGCTCCCAGCACCCCGACTCCTCCAGGCTCTGTCCCCTCCCGCCCACTGTCTGGGCTCAGAGCCGGGTCTCTGGTTCCCAGAGGCCATGGGTTCCCTCAGGCTTCGCAGGTGGCAGTGCCTTCCCCTGAAATGTGCCTCTACCCTCCCCCCCCCCCCCCCCCATCACACACACACACACACACACACACACACACAGGCATCCTTCAGGCCACATCCTGTCCCTCAGGCCACTGGCCCCGCCCTGAAGGAACATGGATCCTGCTGTCCCTGCTCCAGACCCCCTTCCCTGACATCTCCCTCCTGTGTGAACCGCCTGGGGTTGGCTGTGCCCGCACTTTGGTGAATTCTAAGCTCCGGGCGGAGGGCGATGCCCGGTTTCCTGCCTGGACCCAGGGCAGCTGGGCCTGGCACCGGTCCCCTGCCCAGGGGGTGACAGGAGGAGGCCGGTGCAGTGGCGTAGCGTGGGCTTTCGTCGCCTGGGGCCGACCGGAAATTTGCTGCCCCCCATTTAAAAACGTCTGCGAAAATTTCTATTGCACCACCTGCTTCACCTGCCCCCCTTTCCGCACCCGCGTGGTCTGCTTGGCTTGAATCAGCGCGGGCGCGATTTGCAGTTTTACATATACCTATATTTTTTTAAATTTAAATATCATGGTGATTGCCGCCACCCCCCCCCCCCCCCCCCCCCCGCTACGCCACTGGGCGGGTGTGGGGATCGTGAAAGGATGGGGGGGAGGGGGCATCTAGGAGGAGGCGGTGATGGCACAGTCCTCGCCCAGCCTGGAGCCCGGAGCCCCGCGGGAAGCCCAGTGGGTCCCCAGTGGCTGAGGTCCCAGGGGTCTCCCTGCCTGTGGCCTCCCTCCGGCCCCAGAGGAGGGGGCGGGTGCTGGCAGTGGGTGCCGGGTCCTGTGTGCCCACCGCCTGGGCGCCCCGCACTGGACGGCGTCTCCATCGTCTCTCACCCGCGTGAGGGTCCTTCCTGTCCCCGCAGCACATTTCCTGTATCAGCCTAAGTTCGAGTGTTATTTCTTCAACGGGACGGAGCGGGTGCGGTTCCTGCGCAGATGGATCTACAATGGGCAGGAGTTCATGCGCTTCGACAGCGACTTGGGAGAGTTCATCGCGGTGACGGAGCTGGGGCGGCCCATCGCGGAATACTTCAACAGCCTGAAGGAGGAACTGGAGCGGGCGCGGGCCGCGGTGCACTGGTTGTGCAGAGAAAGCTACAAGATTGATGAGAGATTCCTGGTGCATCATAAAAGTGAGCCTGGGCGGAGGGGGAGGTGGCGGGGGCGGGAGGGAGGTGCGCACGCAGGGCTGTGAGGAGCACCTGAGGGGCCTGGGGGGCGGCCTTGGGGACCCTGAGGTCCTGTCCTGTGTTGGGGCGTTTCCGGGGTGCCCAGCCGTGTCCAGTTGTGGGAGGGTTTGGGGAGCAGAGGGGAGGGAGGAGGTGGGAGGTGAGAGAGGTCTGTCTTGGCCAAATCTCCCTCCCCCCCTCACCCTGAGCCCTGGAATAGGGGTGCTGGGTGCACAGGCCTCTCCCTGGGGGAGGGTCAGGCTGGGTGTGAGGGCGGGCGGGGCCCCGGGGCCCCTGGCCTTTCTGAGCTCCTTTAGTCTGAGTGTCTGTTCCCCTCCGTGCTCCTGTGTGGACACAGGTGATGGGACCAGGCTCCACACTGTAGCTTTGTGACTTCACACACTGAGGTGACATCCACACGCGCTGACAGTACTGAAGTAATTACATGTTAACGTTTTAGAGTTGAGACAATTTACTTTGAATTCTATTTGTTAGGTCTTTCTCAATATTGCCAAATACACAGTTGAAATTTTGATTATTACTTTTCATTCATCCTTCTTTGATTTCTCAGGTTTTGGAACATTTTTCCCGTGCGTGTTGGCTAATGGCTGTTCCTGCTCTAGGAATGGCCTATTGTCCGTCACCCCTGGGTCCAGGCCTTTTCTCAGAGATTTTCCGGTTCTCTAGGCAGCCAGAGGGACACTTTGCTGACATGGATTCAGCATTTCTCCAGCTCCTGGTTTCTGGTTTTGTTTGTTTGTTTGTTTGTTTGTTTTCCATTTTAGGAATTTAAACATCTTTAATATAATGAAATGTATTGCAAAGTTGTTAGCAATGACTTTAAAAAATATACATATTTTTATTGATTTTAGAGAGGAAGGAAGAGGGAGAGAGAGAGAGTAACATCAATGATGAGAGAGAATTACTGACTGACTGCCTCCTGCAGACACCCCACACTGGGGATCCAGCCTGCAATCGAGCATGTGCCCTGACTGGAATTCCAACCATGATCTCCTGGTTCATAGGGTCACACCCCACCATTGAGCCACACAGGCCCAGGCTGCTAGCAATGATTTTCCATCAATCTTAAACCTATTCTTTTAGGGTAAAATAAAAATATTTTTCCCAGATATCTCCTTCCTCTCCACCAACTCCTCCACCTTGTCTTCTCTTCCCTCATTGTATTTATTGAGCCTGGTCTCTGGCAGGAGGCACACAGGTCAATGAGTCCCAGCCTGCCTGAGCTCCAATGTCAGACTGAAAAGAGACAATTATAAATGACAGGAATCCCAATAACAGATTGGCTTCTGTGAGAAGGAGCGGGTGGCTCAGTGAGCGTCACTATAAGTGGTATAATGGGACTTCCCTGTTCCTCCCTCTCCCTCAGGACCCAGCCCCGAAGCTGGGGAATCCCCCTCTTCCTGCTTCAGGGGGACCATCTCTGTGTTCCAGGGGTGACCACATTCCCAGGACTCCACACCCTGAGTCCCACCCTCCCCAAGCCTGGGCCCAGCTTCTCCCTCTGCTCTCCTCACATTCTCTCTCCACATGTAATAAACAGGGACACAGAGTGAGGGCTGCGTTCCGGCCGCCGTTGTACATATGTTAGCCCATTGGTCCTCATGTGTCCCTAAGCGGTGAGAAGTATGATCACCCCCTTGTGGGTGAGGAGCTGAGCAGAGAGGATCTCCCAGGATCACCAGGAAGAGGCAGAGCCTGGATGTGCCCCAGGCAGCGTTGCTCCAGAACCACACTTTGACGCACACACTCTGAGCCTTGCACACATCTGTGAACACTTCCATTCAGCAATGAGGAGCTGTTTCAAGTGAAAACTCCCCCAGATTTCCTCAGAGTCTCTTATTCGACTCTCTTTCACGGCCCGTGTAGAAAGAGTTCCAATTCAGGGTTCAGCTGCTGGAGAAGGGCCGCACACAAATGAAGAGACTTGAAGAAATTCAACTTGGTGATATGGGGGGCCAGGCGGTAGTCCAACTCTAGTGGGAGAACTACTCCTGCTCTGGCCCTGCCATCCCCTTTATTGAGGCTTTGGGGGAAACATCTTAGGCAACATAAACAGAAATTTACATGTAGATCTCAGGCAGGAAATAACAGAAACTTACACGGGACAAACAAGGTGGAGGCTGCTTCAGCTAACATAATCTCAACTAAAGGTTAGAGAAATTAAGGTTGTTGACCAGCCTTCCTGGCTTCCTGTCAACATCTCTTTTTTAGTGAAACTAATTTGTTTTCCAGCATCTCTCCCATTTTCTTTCCTTAAAAATTTTGCATATGCAGACTAGAAATAAACAAAAAATGAAACAAGCAACAATGGCTTTGCTGAGAGTCAAATGAAATCAATCTGCAGTACGTTTCTTACTGGGCCAACAGTTTTTGAATTCCAGATTCAATGTCCAACAGTTTTTTGAGTCCAAATTTTAATGTCCAGCAGTTCTGAGTCCATGTCAGCAATGGTATCCGGATGATGGAAAAATGGTGGCAATGCAGGTCCGACCTCTGGTTTGGTCCTGGACAACCTGCAGCGACGCACATCTGCTGACTGCTAGTATGGCAAGGCGTCGTCAGCATCTTCCATCTCTGCTCTGTTTTTCCTCTTGTCATTATGGCTGGAGTATTTCTGTCAATTCTTTGTTGCAGAAATCCACATGGTCTTGGAGTTGTTCCCTGAAAATATACAAACATATTCTCGACCGAAAGTTAATAATGGAATCTTTTCTATAAATTGTACTTGAGATCCTTTTATATTTTTTGCCTAAATGATTTTTCTTTGGCTTATTCTGACATCATGTGTATTTTTCATCCTGCTGTTAGCATTTACAAATAAAAATTAGTTTTTAAAGAAAAAATTTTTTTTCTGAATATGTTTCCTTACATAATATTTTTCCACTATCCCCCCTTTTTTTACTTAATTATTAAGAGGCTTTTGGAAAAATTTTATAACGCAGTAAAAAAAATTTTTTTTTGCACAAAAATATAAGTGATTTTACCATGAAATGAAATACCAATAGAAATTTTAGTTAATACTTTAGAAACAGCTTTTGGTATAATGAAATTTTCTTGAATATTTACTTATTTCAATTAGCCAATTTAAGTTAATCTGAAAACTTGACTGCTATTTTACTATAAAACTTAATATTCTAACAATAATTTTCAGAATACCCAGTAAATCTTAATGCAAAGGATTATTTGCATCCTTGAGAAGGCTCTAAACATTGTTGGTATTAGACTAGATTTAGATATAGGGCAACTGTTGTCGGCCAAGTCTCTGTTGCCTGGGTCCCGATCTGAGCTGGACAAGTTTCCGTTTGTTGCCTGGGTCCCGATCTGAGCTGGGCAGGGGAAGCGTGAAGCAGCCATGGGGCAGGAGACCTCCCTCAGAAGGGGCAAAGGTTCAAGCCCCGGCAATGTTGGGGGGTGAGGATCTGTGCCCCACCTCTGTTGACCCCCAAGTTCTCTCCTAATGGCCCTCTGCGGCTGTGCCTGTCTTAGGTTGTTCCTCCCTTGAGGAATCTTACCCGTCATTGGCTAACCAGCCATCCTCCAGGGCCAAGCAGGGTGATGTGAGGTTTAATTCTGTCTCCTTGGTAGCTTATTGCCCCTATGGCCTCCATGCCCAGCACCTGCCTTGGGATCCCCTCGCCTGCTGGCGGGGCCCCGGCATTGATCACATATCTTGGGGAACCCAGGTTTCTTCTCCAGGGAGGATCCAGCTTGTGCCATTGGGAAAGGGACAGATCCATGGTGCCAGCCACCACGAGGCTTCAACCTCAGCATAATTTGAAAACTCAGGCAACAGCTGTGAGTAATCGGAATGTGAGAAGTTGGTCCCTCTTTGTCAAAAAGAGCAAGAAGGGCCAATATAGAATGCCCAAGTGCCTTCTCAAGGAGCCTTCCACACAGTGGAAGGGATTAAATCCTTTCATATGCTTTTTAAAATTGCTGCCAAACATTCAAAGAATTAGTTTATAAGTTTGTTTGGGATAAATGTACAATATGCTGTTATAAAATATCAAAAATAATAATGACATTGTAGAATAATATCATGTAAAAATATTCTTTGCTTTAATCCATGATAATTCAATTTCAAACTGGAAGAAATATTTAGTTACTTCGTTTTGCCCTTCTTAAGAGGCCAAAACCTTCATGAAATTTGAAATATATGTATATATTTAATAAAGCAATCACTAGCTGTTTCTGGTCTTTATTAGAATTATTTATAAAATTATTGGCTTTTCATTTAGCTGAAAACCTTGATTATAATTTAATAATCTAATTTATTTAAGTAATTAAAGTAGGTATCTTCATTTTAAAAATAAAGCAAATTTACTTTTGAATTCACAAGCCACAAATGTTGCCCTTACTCTAGCTTAATTAAAAATGCAGGTGGCAACATAAAGTTAGGATTCAATTATTTATAAAATATTGGCTTCTCATGTAACTTAATTTATATGACATTGATTATATTGTAAAAGCTAATTTATAAAGTAACTTAAGTAGGTATCTTTAATTTAAAAATAAAAAAGCAAAGAAACTTATTCAGTAAAATTTATAGGTTTGATACTTTATTGGTCTGATCCAAAAGCATAAACAGTGTCCTACCTACAGCCAATTCCAAAATGCAGGCTGCATGGAGCCTTTTTGTCTTTATTGAAATTCTACTGCTGTTGAAAATTTTGGCTATATTGAAAAAATATATTGTTTTTGCCTTTCTTTCAGGCGAAAACTTTCATAACATTTAATATATATCTATTAATTTTTCATTTGATAAGACTTTCCATGCAATTTTAAGTATATTAGATCTGTTTTAACGAGTTTTCATATAAGAAGAAAGAATAAATTTCTTATATTACTCTGGGCCCTTGGAGCTTTCCAAGAATCATCTCTGTTAAGGCCTTGAAATTTTAACATGGAAAAAAACCATCAAACAAGTATCTATGTATGATTTAAATATTATAATACCTGTTATTATTATCTATTATTATCTTAAGATATCAATTATGTTTAGACTAGTTTTTGCATAGAAAATATTTGGTTGAGATCACAGAATTAATCCTCTTTTTTAATTAAACTAATAATAAACAACTTATTTTGAATTCTTAATCATGAAAGAAAATACATTTTAACTATATAGCTTCTCCCCATTTAATTTGGACTTTGAACTTTTAAAGCTGGTGAGTCAAATATATTTTGCATGTCCTAGATTAATAACACTTTACATTTCTTTTTTTAATATATATTTTATTGATCTTTTTACAGAGAGGAAGGGAGAGAGAGAGAGAGCTAGAAACGTTGATGAGAGAGAAACACCGACCAGCTGCCTCTTGCACACCCCCTACCAGCGATGTGCCCGCAACCAACGTACATGCCCCTGACTGGAATCGAACCTGGGACCTTTCAGTCCAGAGACTGAGGCTCTACCACTGAGCCAAACCGGTTTCGGCAACACTTTACATTTCTAAGAAAAATACAAACCATAGTCAATTAAGAGTTTCCATTCTGTCCTCTAGATATTTTATGAGGCAAATTTAAACTTTACTCTTTATATAATTAGGCCAACTTCCAAAAAAAAAATGTTGCCACAGGAGTTTGGAGGAAGTTTATAGCCATTCAAATGTGAATTACCACATCCTCAGCACACTGGAGAGCGGGCTTCCTGATTGGATCTCCCAAGTCCTCTTTGCTCTGGGGGAAGTTTCAGCAAAAATTCTGGCCACACAGTTTTTCATGCTTAAAAGATAAAGACAGGTCTTACATTTTTTCTTTCTTTTTTGCTTTCGGAAGTAATAACTAGCACCCACTTTGGCCAAGATCAGCATTTCCCTGCGAATTCTTTTATAATTTTTAAAGAAAACTTTAAGGAATCTCATTGCAGGAGAGCAGATAGCCTTGCCCTCTCCTGCCACCTTTGAATTTCTCAGCTCCAGAGGGAGTTTCAGCTGTGAAGTCTCATTTCTTATTACAGATTTTAAATTCTAAATACAAACTAAGATTTTAACAAGAAACCACATTCTTTAAGCATACAAACCAAATTCTATAATAAAGTTCACTTTATATTTATAACCTAATTCTTCCCCATTAGCCTGACTGACAAAGACGTTCCCACCCTCTTACAGTTCACGACTCTGCAGCTGGCCGTGGGCTTTGAGTGCAGTGAATTTCCTGCACCTTTTTTCCAGTGAGTCTTCCACACCTTTTCTGTTGAATTTTCCACACCTTTTCCAGGTGTAATTTTTTCCTTCCTTCGCTTTTAGGCGAAAAATACCTTCTCCTCCAGAAGTCCCACGGTGAAGGCGCCAAATATAGGACTCTCTTTCACGGCCCGCGTAGAAAGAGTTCCAATTCAGGGTTCAGCTTCTGGAGAAGGGCCGCACACAAATGAAGAGACTTGAAGAAATTCAATTTGGTGAAACGGGGGACCAGGCGGTAGTCCAACTCTAGTGGGAGAACTACTCCTGCTCTGGCCCTGCCATCCCCTTTTATTGAGGCTTTGGGGAAAACATCTTAGGCAAGATAAACAGAAATTTCCCTGGGCAGGAAATAACAGAAACTTACACAGGACAAATAAGGTAGATTCTGCTTCAGCTAACAATATCTCAACTAAAGGTTAGAGCAATTAAGGTTGTTGACCAGCCTTCCTGGCTTCCTGTCAACATCTCTATTTTAGTGAAACTGATTTGTTTTCCAGCATCTCTCCCATCCAGGGCCCCGGCTGGAGGAGGAGACTCAAGGCCCATGGCACTACCTCCTGCGGGGCCACAGGGCGGTTTCAGGGGGGCCTGCCCAGGCCTGGGGCTCAGACCAGAGATGAGGCCGAAGGGGAGAACCAGGGGCTTCGTGTCTGCTCACGTCTCCCTCCGCCTCCTCTGTCCCAGCTGCGCCCACAGTGACTGTGTCCCCTGCAAAGACCCAGCGCTTGCAGCAGCACAACCTCCTGGTCTGCTCCGTGAACGGCTTCTACCCGGGCCACATTGAGGTCCGCTGGCTGCGGGACGGCCAGGAAGAGCAGGCCGGGGTGGTGTCCACGGGCCTGATCCGGAACGGGGACTGGACCTTCCAGATGCTGGTGATGCTGGAAACAGTGCCCCGGAGCGGGGAGGTCTACACCTGCCAAGTGGAGCACCCCAGCAGCACCAGCCCCACCAGCGTGGAGTGGAGTGAGACGCCTTCTGACCTCCCGGTCCACCCCCTCACCCCCCACAGGGGCCTTTGCTTGTCCCTGAGGGCCAGGGTCCCTCTCCCCACACCCCATTTTCCTTTGCTGGGGTCCCTCCCTCAGCACAGGCCACAGGGCAGCCCTGTGATCGCTCTGCGGACACCCATAGCCCTGGGACCACCATTCCTGCCCTGCTTTCCATTCCCACCCTCTCCCCTCATGGTGCCCCTTGGCCCTGGCACCATCCCCTGTGGGCTGGGCGGGTGCTTCTGCCTGCGCTGAGCTGCCCACTGTGATCGGGAGGAGGCGTGTCCTCCACAGCGGGGGACCCTCCTGCCCGGGAGAGCCCCGTCTGCTCTGCGTCTGCGGCTCTGTCACCTGGGCCAAGTACCGAGGGTCACCGCGCCCGGGCCCCGCAGCCCTCAGAGGCCGAAGCAGAGGCCTTGGGTCCGGAGTGGGGGCACCTGAAGCCAATGACTGGGCCTTTACCTGCTCAGTGTGACCTCAGTCTCTTTCCCGAAAATGGCTATTCTGCTTCCTCTAGGGCAGTGTTTTTCAACCTTTTTTGGGCAAAGGCACACTTGTTTCATGAAAAAAATCACGAGGCACACCACCATTAGAAAATGTTAAAAAATTTAACTCTGTGCCTATATGGACTATATATAAAGTAGTTCTCTTGAATAGGAATCAAATAAACACAAAGAAAGTATTTTATAATTACTTAATTATGAAATATTAAGTAAACAAAATAGTGAAAAATTATAAAATTCTTGTCTTGTCTGCACCTACGGCACACCAGGCAACATCTTTGCCGCGGAACAGCGGTTGAAAAACGCTGCTCTAGGGCATCCCTCCCAGACCCTCCTCCCCCAGCCCTCCCCCAGGGTCTCAGTAGAGAAGGTGCTTTGGGCTAAACCCTCTGAAACCAGCCTCCCCTCCCAGGGGCCCAGTCCGGATCCGCACGGAGCAAGGTGCTGAGTGGGGCCGGGGGCTTCGTGCTGGGGCTGCTCTTCCTCGGGGCGGGGCTGCTCATCTCCTTCAGGGCGCGGAAAGGTGAGGAGCCGCTGGCAGCGAGGCCCCAGAGGGTGGGGGACGGGGCTTTGCTGGGTGAGCTCTGGGGTGGCAGCGCCCCAGAGGCCTCTCTCTCCCTGTGGGTCTCCCGTGTCCTGGAAACGCAGACTCACTAGCCCCGGTTCTCAGGGTGGAGACATGAGGAGCCAGGGCTGTGGGCAGAGACGGGTTCACACGCACGGGCTTTGGGTGCAGATCCTGGGGCACATGGAGGAGCAGGCCCTGCGGTCACTGAGGACTCTGGATGTGAGGGCTTCGGGCCCTGCTCTGGGCTCTGCTCTGGGGTCAGCGGGTGCGGGTGCTGCTAGACAAGCTCAGGTGGCCTGGGCGGGGACCCTGTGTTTGGGTCACACTTACCTTCCTATGTTTAAGCAGCATCTTCCTTCTCTTCCCAGGACACTCTGGACTTCAGCCCACAGGTAAGGCTCTTTAATCCTCTCAGGGACCCATTGGCTTTCCCTAGAACAGAAGGTGCAGGGGAGGAGCCAGGGGACAGAAGGGGAGCCTGGGGTGGCTCTGGCCCCGCCCACACGGCAGAGCCTCCTCCTGCTGGTGAGAGGCAGCTCTAGAGCAGCTCTGCCTCCTGTGGCCTCAGAGCTTCTTCTCACTTGGGAGCCACAGCAGGAGGCCTGGGAGGGCAGCGCCCCTGCTGGCTGGGCCTGGGAACTGCACTGTGCTCTGTCTGCAGAGCTCCTGAGCTGAGGCGGCCATGGATTCAGGGGCAGGATAGACGCTTCTCTCTGACCCCTTCGCAGCCTGAAGAGGTTTCCTGCTGGGCTCTCACTTCAGAAGGAGAGCCGCCTGGGCTCTGGCTGGTCCTGGCTCCTGACCCCATAGCTGCTCCTCCCTGCTGGTTCCTCCCTGCCCTGGACCTGGAGGCCCAGTGTTGGCTGCAGGGCCTTAGCTCCATCCTCCCCCTCCCTTTGTGTTCAACCCTCGCTGTCTGCTGTGCTCCTTAGCTCACCTCTGCCCACATCTACACTAATAAAAGGGTAATATGCTAATTAGACTATGTGACCTTACATTTTCCAAACATCCAACTTCCTTATGGACAAACATACGGTGGTGGAACCAGAGGCAGAGGCGGTTACAGGTGTTCAGGCTGGCAGAGTAGGGCAGGGGAAGGGTTAGGCAGCAATCAGGCTAGGAAGCAGCACGTGGATAGGAGCTTGATTGTGAGAGGGATCTCTGCCCTCTGACTGCCTGTTTAGGCCCCATCCCTGTGGATTCCCAGATTGGAGAGAATGCAAGCTGGGTTGCGGACTCCCCTTTCCCCGTGCACAAATTTTGTGTATTGGGACTCTGGTCTATATATATAAAAGCCTTCTATATGTATAAAAGCTTAAACGACCATTGCAACAGAATGATCATTACGACATACACTGAACACCAGGACGCAGACACTCAATTCTGGAGCTGCCACCTGGTGGTTAGTGTGTTTCCACAACAGGAGTGCTGCTCAGCTGACAGACCAAGCCCAGCAGCCCACCAGCCTGGCAATAGCCACTCCCTCCCTCAGTCGTCCTACAGGTCCAATCTCCAAAAATGGGCCAGGCACCAACAGACCAGTGCCACCAGCATGATACCGACAGCACCACCGGCCTCCTGGAATCCCCCAGTGCCGCCAGCCTCAGGCACAGCGGCTGCTTCCCCGTCCTAGATGCTGCACAGGGAAGAAAGGATATAAAGCGGCCACCAGTTGGCTTCTGACAACTGGTGTGAACGTCAGTGGGATGGATCCGGATCCCGGGCGGCAAGGGCATCCCACCACCCGCTCGGAGGGCCAGTCCTGTCCAAGCCCCCCATCACTCCCCTGATGACCCATGCACCAATCCATGCACCGGACCTCTAGTTTCCTTATAAAGTTTTCCTCAATTAAATATAGAGTAAAGATAATCTGCCTCACAGGGCTTTAAAAACAGGAAGTTGAAAGAAAAGGTTTTCTTAGTCCCTTCCTTCTTTTCACGAGTTTTCCATCCTGTAATCGGCCTGGTTCCTGAGCCAGGAGAGAGCCTACAATGGACTGAACATGGTGGTCTCCCACGTCGGTGCTTCTCAAAGAGCAGCCCACAGGTTCCTTTCCCCAGGGATGCAGAGAGGAGACAGCAAGTGTAAGAACCGCAGGCCAGCCCAGCTGCTGTGGTCAGGGGCTGAGTGTCAACTTATGAACCAGGAGGTCACTGTTCAATTCTAGGTCAGGGCATATGCCGAGGTTTCAGGCTTGATCCCCAGTGGAAGACGTGAAGAAAGCAGCTGATCATGGTTCTCTCTCATCATGACGTTTCTATCTCTCTCTCCCACTCCTTTCCTTTCTGAAATTGATAAATAAATAAAAAATTGTGTTGTTTTTTTTTTTTTTTAAAAAAGCTGGCCACTTGGAAAGATATGGTTTCTATAACCATGTTTTATTCACTCTTTTTTTCTAATTTTTTAAAAGAAGATACTAAACCAGGTACCTCCTGAAGCTCCCTTTTACGGTGTTAGTCTATGATGGCCTCCACACCTCAGTCTCTGTGCCTCAGATGAACGCGTGCTGTGCTGACTGCCCTGAGGCACACCGTCCCCAGGAGCCGGTCCCCGAGGCCACCAGGACACAGCTGCACCTCCAGCGTGAAAGGGGCGCTTCTGAGGCCTCCAGCGTGTGGGCAACCTCCCTGTCTGTCACAAGAAACCCCGTGTGTCCCCTCTGAGCACCAACCAGGGCCAATGCTGGGCACCAGGGGGGCGTGAGGCTCCCTGCTGGGCCACCAGCATGCAAGCCTCTGCACTGAGGGAGCGGGAGAGCTCCTGTGGGGGGCCTCCCAGTGTGTGTGAGCAAGAGCAGCAGAGTTTATGCAGCGTTTTGTTTAATAAGACAGAGGAGGAGAAAGGACCTAGAGATAAACCTGTTCATTTCATCCACCTGTTTATTTTCCTACCTGCCAGTCATCTGTCTATAGAAACAGGGGATGGATTTGTTTAATATATTTATATATTATTGATTTTTATTTACAGAGAGGAAGAGGGAGGGATAGAGAGTTAGAAACATTGATGAGAGATAATCATCGATCAGCTGCTTCTTGCACATCCCCTAACGGGGATGTGCCCGCAACCAAGGTACATGCCCTTGACTGGAATCGGACCTGGAACCTTTCAGTCCGCAGGTTGATGCTCTATCCACTGAGCCAAACAGGTTTCGGCAGGGGATAGATTTTTAAATGGTTGTCTACAGGGCAACACGAGGAAATAGGTTGAATGATTCCGTACTTTTCTGAATATGTATCTTATTAAATGGTTTTAACTTTAGGAGCATTAAATATGTTATATAATAATTTAAATCAAAAGTTTAAAAGGCAACACATAAAAACAAAACAAACAGCAAACTATAGCAATAGAAACAAACTGACAAGAAGTATATGATGGGAAACAGCTAAAAAGTAATCAAGGGTTTCCAGGCCAAGAGGACAGAGAAGAAAAGCCCTGAGCTCCCCTCCTCCCATTTCACATTAAATTTGCACCTGCAGACACAGCAACTTCCCTGGAGAGGAAATGAGGGCCCACTGAACAACGTCTGCATGACCAACAGAGAGAAATCCCACAGAAACATGGGGGACGGACAGAGACATGGCACCATGGAGACCCCACCGCAGCACTGGCCTGCAGGAGGCAGGGACCCTGAGGACGTATGTGCAGACTGGCTTCCTCTGGGTGAAGTGAAAAACAGTGGCTGAAAGAGCACGTAGACTCTAAGGAGGGAAATCCATTTACTAAAGGAGAACATCTTCCTAGTGAGAGGGGAACTGCAGGAGCCCTCTCTGGTGTCAGGTGCCCTGGAGAGAGCCAGTCACTCATCGCCACTCTCCCTCCTTCTTGATCTCCTGGGAGGGTCATACTTCAGGGCCTCAGCTAGCCAGCCTTGGTGGCCAGGGTGCACTCGAGGCTCAGGTCCCAGGCCCCAGGCCCATACAGGCTCTGTGGCTTGTCCCTAGGACCTCCACAGCCAACGCCACTCTATCTCAGGGACCCTTAGCCCCAGAGCTCCCTGGGCCCACTCCCACTCCAGCTCTGTCTCAAGTCACCTTACCCGCAGGGCTCTCCATGGTCCACCCCCACTGCAGATCCAGCTAGCCTGCTAAACACAGCTGGCACACAGAGTCTACAGAGGAGAAGCTCCTAAACAAGTCTCTCCTTCAAGACTGGAGAGGTCGCTGCTTTACCTAATTCATAGGAACAAACATAGAGAGATGGACACAAGGAGGAAACAGAGAAATGTATTCCAAATAAAGAGACAGGAAACATAAATGAATGAATGAATAAATAAATAAGAAGAGCTAAATGAAACAGAGATAAGCAATTTACCAGATAAAGAATTAAAAGTAAACAATAGTTATAAATATGCTCAATGAATAATGAACTTGGGAGAGAAATAGATGAACTCAGTGAGAAATTCAATAGAGATATAGAAAAATATTTGAAACAACCAATCAGAACTGAAGAATATGATCATTTAAATGAAAACAAAAATACTGAGGAGGAAATCAACAGCAGATTAGTTGAGGCAGGAGAATGAGTCAGCAAGCTGAAAGACAAGGTAGTGAAAGTCAATCAGAACAGCAAAAAGAAAAAAATAATGTTTTAAAAAATGAGGATGGTTTAAGGGACCTATGGGGCAACATCAAGGGTGCCAACATTTGAATCATAGGGGTCCCAGAAGGAGAAGATAGAGAAAGGGATGTAAAACCTACTTAAAGGGATGATGACTGAAAACTTTCTAACCTGGTTAGGAAAAAAGATGTCCAAATCCAGAAAGCAAAGAGAGTTCCAAACAAAATGAACCCAAAGAGGCCCATATCAAGACACATCATATTCAAAATGCCTAAAGTTAAAGAATCTTAATGGCAGCAAGAGAAAAAGCAGCTACTATACAAGGGAACCTTTGTAAGACCATCAGCTGATTTTTCAGCAGATAAGGTAAAGGCACAAAATATTCAAAGTGATGAAAGGCAGAAACGTACACTTACAACCTAGCAAATCCAGAAAAGATAGAGCACTCAGAATTAAAGGGATGAAAAGAGTTTTCCAGACAAGCAAATGCTAAAAGAGTTCAACCACTAAACAAGTGTTAGAAGAAATGTTATGGGAACTTCTTTAAATGGAAAACACCAAAACAAAAATAAGAAAATATTGGAAAGGAAAAATGTTCACTGATAATGGCAAACAGTTGTAAGTGTAGTAGATCAACCAGTTATAATGCTGGAAGGAAGATTAAAATACAAAAGTGGTATATAAAAATGAATTATACCTTACACACCTGAAACTAATATACTGGTAATGTCAACTATAGCTCAATAAAAAAATATCTACACTAATAAAATAGAAAAATGCTAATTGATCGTATCTTTGTTATGTTCACAGACAATGGTGAGTGGTATGCAAATTAAGCCAACAAAGATGGAGGGTAAATTTGCATATGCAGGAGAAGCGGGTTGCGCCTGACACTGCCAGCTGAGACCAGGCCACCATTGGGGACCAGGCAGGCCAGGCAGGCAAAACCTGACATCATCTGCAGGGTTGAGCTGATAGGTAAGCAGGTGGGGGTGTGGGGAGTTCCTGACGCCACCCCCAGGATCCAAGCCTGGCGAGCAGCACCTGACTCTGCCCGCAGTGTCCAGGCAGCCATTGGGGTCGGTCAGGCCAGGTAGGCAGAACCTGATACCGCCTGTGGTGTCCAGGCAGCCATCAGGGGCTAGACAGGAGTGGCGGGCAGCACCAGCCACCACCCATAGTGTCCAAGCAGCCATCAGGGTGGGATAGGCCTGGCTGGTAGTGCCTGACTCTGCCCCTGTGGTCCAGGCAGCCATCGGGATCCAGGCAGAGTGGCTGGGCAGTGCCTGAGGCTGCCTGTGGTTTCTGGGCAGCCATAGGGGACCAAGAAGGCTGGGAGGGCAGCCCCTGACACTGCACGAGGGTCCGGACAGCCATGGGGGACCAGGCAGGCCAGGCAGGCAGAGCCTAATGTAGCCTGCTGGGTCCAGACCAGGATAAGTAACTGGGCAAGGGGATGGGGGCAGCGCGTGATGCTGCCCACGGTGTCCAGGCAGCCATCGGGACCCTGGGTAGGCTGGGGTGGCCAGGGTTTCTGGGATCACTGTTTTCCCCCGGCTGCCTGTGGACACTGGTGGAGCAGGCTGGGGTTGAACATTTTAATGAAAGTGAAATGCCTGTGCCCCGGCCCACTGCTCAGGTCTCTGGTGAGGTGAGGGCAATGCACAGTTAGCAGGCACCAGGGCTTGGAAGGGACTAGGAGCAACCTGCAGGCATGCTACCAGGAAGAGGTGCTGAACCATGATGTCGCAGAAGGCTGGCTGATGGAGGTAAGCAGAAGTGCAGGTGAGGGGGCTCTCGCTGAAGCTGAGCTTGAAAAGCGCACCAACAGCCTGATGAACTAAATCGCCTTTCTGAAGAAGGTGCATGAAGAGGAGATCACCGACCTGCAGACGCAGAACCAGTATGCTCAGATCTCCATGGAGATAGACATGTTTTCCAAGTCCCACCTCTCTGCCATGCTCAAGGACATCCACACCCAGTACAGGAAGCTGGCTGCCAAGAACATGCAGAATGCAGAAGAATGATAAAAGAGCTGCTTCACCATGCTGATGGAGAGCACTGCGAAGAACACCTATGGGTGCCCACCACGAAGGAGGAGGCATCTGAAAGCCACTGCCTGCTCAAGGCCAAGACCCTGGAAATCAAAGCATGCCTGGCATGAACTAAGCTCTGGGAAAGCAGCTATGAGAGTTGTAGGATAAGCAGAACTCTGACGTTAGTGCTATGCAGGACACAATCAATAAATTAGAAAATGAGCTGAGAACTACAGAGAGTGAAACGGCAGGATATTTAAAAGAATACCAGGACCTCCTCTATGTGGCTTTGCACATGGACATGGCAGCTGACAGGAAACTCTTGGAAGGTGAGGAGACCCGGCTCAGTTACACCAGCGTGGGAAGCATAAATAGTGGTTATTCCCAGAGTTCCCAGGTCTTTGTTCGATCTGCCAAAGGTGGTTTACAGACTAGCTCCTACTTGATGTCCACTCGCTCGGTCCCTTCCTAATAGACCAGCTATGTCCAGGAGGAGCAGATCGAGGTGGAGGAGACCATTGAGGCTGCAAAAACTGAGGAAGCTAAGAATGAACCCCCATCTGAAGAAGAAGCTGAAGAGAAGGAGAAGGAGAAGGAAGTGGGTGATGAAGAGAAAGGAAAATAAGAGGAAGAAGGTGCCAAGGAAGAATTTGAGGATGCAAAGGAGGAAGAAAAAGGAGGTGAAGCTGAAGGAGAAGATGTCCAAGAAGCTGAGGATGAGAAGAAAGATGAAGATGCTGGGGAGGAGCAAGCAACCAAAAAGATTGTGCCCCCCTTTCCTTAATTATTTCAGGAATAATCCTCCTGAAACCTGGTCAACCCTGTCACCAATCAAGAGTTGAGTTCCTGATAGTATATGAATTAAGAAGTCCATATATGTAACATTCTGAGTGACTCAGTTGGATATTAAATGTTGTGCTATGACTTTTCTCCTATGCACAGTATCTGTTTGCTTGCAGAGTGGCTTACTGGCTTGCTGCCAGCCTGTGCATGGTCCACTCTTTTGAGTTCAGGATCTGTGACAATGCAAATAATTCAGATGTTTACAATAAAACACATGAATATGTGAATTCACTGATGTTGATGTTAAACTTCATGGAAAAAATAGTCCTTTGAGTGTTGGGTGGTTAGAAATTAAAGATCTCAAATCATGTGTGATAAACAGTAAATAAAGTTACACTGAATGACAAAAGCAAACAAACAAACAAACACAACATTAGGGGCCAGGAAACATTCAAAGAACTAGGGAACCATTCCCAAATCAGGAAGGGAAGTCACAGGATGTATATTATTGCTATGAAAACAGTATTTCCTACTACTTACAACATATGCAATGTAACATATTGGATGCCTTCCTATGGCATGAAGTATGTGTTTTCATAGACCACATGTGTCAAACACAAGGCCCGCGGGCCAAATCCATCCCGCTAGGCCTTGCAATGTGGCCCGCACCACGCTGTCATCACTGCACTCCGCTGCGTTTCCATCACAATGACAGTTTATGACTGTTCAGTAAACCATTCGGCCCGCGATTTAGGCTGGTTTTTAGATTTTGGCCCCTTCTCTGATTGAGTTCGACACCCCTATCATAGACTAATACTGGTACATCTGTTATAGTTATGGTGGTATGTCATATCTATCTATATTAGTAAAAGGGTAATATACTAATTAGACCATGAAACCTTCCAGAAGTTCTTCCAGACAAAGCCATGGTGGCGGGGCAGAGGCAAAGGCGGTTAGGGGTGATCAGGCCAGGAGGGAAGGTAGTTGGGGGTGATTAGGCCAGGAGGGGAGGGCAGTTGGGGGTGAGAAGGCCAGCAGAGGGGACCAGTTTGGGGTAAACAGGCTGGCACAGAGGTGCACTTGGGGGCAATCAAGCCAGCAGGCAAAGTGGTTAGGGGTGATCAAGAAGGCAGGCAGGTGAGCGAATCGGAGTCAGCAGTCCTGGATTGCAAGAGGGTTGTCCAACTGCCAGTTTAGGTCCAATCCCACAGGGGTTGCAGATTGGAAAGGATGCAGGCTGGGCTGAGAGACACATCCACTCCCAGGCCCCAACCCCGGTGCATGAATTTCTTGCGTTGTACCACTAGAACACACAAACACACACACACATACAACACATACACACATACACATATACACACACACATACACACACATACATACACATAAAACACACACAAATACCTACAGATTTACATACATAGCATTATATACATACAGAATACCCCCGTTTTATTGTATCTGCTTTAGGCCATGGGAGAGAAATAACGAGGCCACATACAGTTAAAACCCTTTGTGTGCCTCTCCCTCCTCTCACGTGGCCCCTCGTCTCCAGAGGCAGCCACTCTGCGTGGGAGGCAGAGTGCTTGCTCCACAATGCCAGCTGTGGGAGCCCTGGTCTCAGACCCGGGGAGCAGGTGAAGACGTGAGAAGGCGTAGCACACAGGGGAGACGTTATTGCAGACCAGGGAGCTATTGCTACCGCAGGAGCCATCCGACAAAGCAGTTCCTCACAGCAGCCGCCCAAAGCGGCCCACACGGGCTGGTCATGGCACCTCACACACCCACTCAAACCAGAGGCCTCGGGCAGGTAGTGACAGTCCTGCTGCATGAACATGAGCGGGTCACATGAGGTTGCGCGGGCGAGGTACGTGTGTGCCACTGCTGAGTTACTGCCCTCGCACACGTGTGGGGCAAGGGGCCTTTCACCTGTAATACTGCTGTGTCCTCGCCTGCTCACATGCGTAAGGCAAACTGGGCTTGATCACCCGGCCCACTCTGGTGAGGGTCCGCACAGTTGGTATCATTCCCAGATATGATATATAAACCCCTACATATGTATGCAAAGGTAACATAACATTTGCACATGTTTTCACATTTCAATAAATAGTATGAGACTTGTGCAGCTTGCTTTTTTTAATCAATAATATGTGGAACTTAATCCAACGTGATAACATGTGCCATTCGTTTTAACTGCTGTCATGAAATTCCATTTCTGAGTATCCCTGCCTTTATGTATCCTTCCTCTGCTTGGGAAATGCTGAGAAGTGGAAATATTTCCCCCATAAACTGCTGCAGCTCCTCGCTCGTGCACACCCGTGAGGTTCTCTGGGAGGTACCCCGGTGCGGTGCGGGGTCACAGGGCACGCCCACTGTCACCATTCAAGGGGAGAAAATGGTTCCGGGGTTCTGTGCACACGGCCCTGTCCGGGTGCTGGCTGCCATCCTCCCACATGTGTCCCGTTCACTTTCTTCTTCTGAAAGTGCTTCACCTACTCTCCCACGGAGGTGCTGCCTTTTGAGCGGAGCCTGCTCACAGACTTAAATCTTCCTCATCTTTTCCTCGGCTGGTGCGGTGCAGTTGGCAGGAGCGTCCCCCAGGACGCCGAAAGGTCCAGGGTTCCCAGTTAGGGCATTACCTAGGCTGCAGTTCAACCCCTAGTCCAGGTGCATGAGGGAGGCAACCAACTGACATTTCTCTCCCTCTCCGTCTCCATCCTCTCTCTCTCAAATCCTTGAAACACATCCTCAGGTGAGGATGAAATCTCGCTCATCTCTCAGCATTAGATCAGGTGTCTCCCTTCCAGGACAGCTTTCTCATCAGCCAGCCCAAGGCCCTGCAGCGGCTGTGACAGGTCAGTGACAGGCCTCTCCCAGGACAGGGTCCCAATGGGGATAGAAAATGGGGGGGGCAGAGCAAGCGAGGGGGGCCGGGTGGAGCTCTGGACCCCACCCAATTGCACAAACTGGGGGAATAAGTCCAGACAAGTTGCTTTATAGGCAAGGGTGCCAGCCTTACGCAGGGTGCACACCAGGCTCTGGCCCATTGGACAGAGGCTAGGAGAAGCCTGCTCCTGGTGCTGGGCCAGCAAGGCTGACCAGCTCCCGCCGGACATCGGCACAGGCCCCGGGCGCCCCACCTGGGGGAGAGGTCACACTGGCCCCCACGGTCCCACATCTCCCTTCACACCTAGTCTACAGGCTTCACATGAGAAGCTTGTTCCAAAGACATGGCTCATGGGAAAACTCCATCACGACAGTGAATGACAAAGCCCTGGAGCAAACACAGCTACTATTTTCATTTAGAATGCAGTGATTTGATTTCTTCTCGGCCTTTTGGCTAAGATCATGTGTAGAATGCAGTGATTTGAGAGACAGAAGACCCTGAGTCAGAACCCCAGCCACTCTCATTGCTGTTTAATCTCCCATTAAAAGTACCTACTGGTGCCTTTTGTCAGCTCATTCAGTGAAGTAACCCAGGACAGGTAGCCCGCTGACCCCCTCATTCCCTCCACATGGACAAGGGGATATGTCTGCTGGTATCAGGTCAACTGACAAGGTCACAGAAGGGATGGGCAGGTGGGCCAGTATCAGGAGGTGGCAGGGGCTGCCCAGGACCTAGGAGCCGGGGCGCCATCAGAGCTGTGGAGGCAATGGGCCCAAGGCCGCCTACGAACCCCTCACATGCAGAGGAGGCACCTGAGCACAGAGGCCAAACGCCTCCCAGTCACACAGGTCAAGATGGAGACCCAGGTTCCCTTGGTGCAATTCCCCCAGATCATCAAGAGCCAGGAAGGGGCTGGCGCAGGGAGGATGGTCCCCAGCACCTGCCCCTCCCAGGCTCTTAAGCCCAATCTGGGAGACAGAGTCAGGGGTCCAGTCCCCTGTGGGCCTAGAAGCATTTTTCAATCTTGGGACCCTCCCCATCTCCTATTGGGACACCCCTTCCCCAGGAAACTCCCATTTGAGGGACAAAGGAAACAGAGACTCGAGCTTACACATAAGTCACTGGGGAGAACACGCCATGACAGGAGAGTGTGGCCTGGACTGGGTGTTGGCTTCACCAAGGGCAGCTTCCTAAAGGAGGCTGAGCTGTCAGGGCAAGGAGCGGTTTATTTATTTATTTGTTTATTTGTTTGTGTTAATCCTCATCCAATATGTTCCCATAAGAGAGTGGGAGAGAGAGGGAAAGACAGAAAGAAGCATGAGAAACATCAATTTGTTACCTCCTGCATGTACCAGCCTGTTATAGAGTTCAAACATGCTTTCCTCTGCTCATCAGAAGGGGGCATGCACTGCCCCAGTCAAATGTGGGCTCCGAGCAGCTGTATCACCTATCACATGTCCAGGCCCCACTGCCTGGGCTCCATCCACAGCCCCTGCACCAATCAGCAGCTACCATCCTGTCAGGTCATCAGTTACTAGGGGAACTGCTCCTGAGGTGTCCCCAGATTCACACCTTTCCCAGTATGGAAACACCTGGAAGATCACAGGGGCTCTCACTGTGAGAGGCTGAGTCACTTCCACAAATCTGCACACTCAGTTGTGGTGCAACAGGGAACTAAGCCAGTCAGAGAAAGACAGTGTCACATGGTCTCCCTCATATATGGAATCTGATGAACAAAAGAGATCCAGAGACATAGAAGCACAGAACAGACTATCAACCTCAGAGGAAGGCAGGGGAGGGTGGCTGGCCAAAGATCAAAGAAATTGTGTGCATAGATCCTATGTATTCCCCTAGACATATTGTGTTGAAGGCGGGGTACCGTGGTGAGGGCAGGGGTGGCCTAGAAGAGGTCCATGGGGAATAAGGGGGACATGCTAGTATGTAATACTTTCAACAATAAAAGATTTTTAAAAAATAGGACAAAAGTAAAGATCTGATAACTTGCAGTCACATCCCTCACCCTCAGCTCCCAGCACACTCACTCACCCATTTGCAAGCGGCTCTGTCTGCAGAGAGAAACCAATGGCCCCCAAAGGCTCCAACTTGTGTGCTCATCACTGACCAGCGCAGAGCTGCCTCACAACAGGGCCCAGCACAGTGTTTCTGACACAACCAGACCAAACCTTTAAAGCCTAAATCAAAGCCATGCTTTTAATGAAGGAAATTTTAAACTTCAGAAGAGGACCTTCCTACTGCATCTCTGACCAGCAACTGATGTTGCTATTCACCTTTGATGCTGATTTGTTCTGAGGACTGAGACGACCCAATCCAGGGAAAAAGGAGTGAGTTCCCCAGTTGGTGTTACTGGGGCTGTGGGTGGAGAAGGGTCACAGCCCTCCCTGAGTGAGACCTGCCTGTTCCCTGCCCCTGTCCTCTCTGAGCTCCAGCATGGTGTGCCTGCGGTTACCCGGAGGCTCCTCAATGGCCGCTTTGACGGTGATGCTGATGGCACTAAGCCCTCCGCTGGCTCGGGCCAGGGACACACCAGGTGAGTGCTCCTTGGGGGTGAGCTGCTGTGGGTGAGGAAGACAGGAAATGAGCTCTGTCACCAAGTCCAGGCCATGGCCCTTAGAAAAGGTGGCATTTTCCTCAGAGACCACCTGCCTATCAGATGGACCCCGATTCTTTCCACCACAAAAGGGGCTGGTGCTGGCCACTGTGAGATGTGCAAGGGCCTCCATGTATCTCAGCCGTTTTTCTCACCTCGCCTCTAGTAAACATCCCTGTTCTGTGTCCCCTTCTATCGGGGTCCTGAGAAGATCGAGAAATAATGATCTCAGACTAATTCCCACCCAGTGCTCCATTTATTGCAATGAATTACCCCAAAAAGGAACGTTTCTCTGACATTTTATAGGAGACAAAAGTAATTAGAGGGTCTCTCTTTGATGATCCTCTGTTCTGTCCTCAACAGCATCTGTGATGTTGGTGCCCCTTCCTACTATGTGAGATGTACCAACGGGCCTCCCGCACCATCTTCTTTCCTTTCTCCCTGAACCCCTTAAGACAGAAAAAATTCAGAGCAATAATTTCTCTGGAAAAAACATAAATAACCCAGTGTTATAGATCATCAGTTTAAGTGGTTAGGAAGCTCTCCCTGAGGAAGTTACAGTCAGAGACATTTGAGACCTGGATGATGAGACAAGCCACCCTGTGAAGATCTAGGCCCTGAATTCTAGGGCATAAGTGTCCCAGGGAGAGGTACAGGGAAAGACCACAGTGTGGGAACGTGTTTGCAGTCTTAAAGGGGCAGGAAGAAGGCTAGCGTGGCTGCAGCACAGGAGCGAGTTGGGGAGTGACACTGACGTAGGAAGAGGCTGGAGAAGACGGAGACACATCATATTGGGCCCTGATGGGGGGTAAGAAGTTTGAATTTTATCTGAAGAGACATGTGAATTACTGAGGATTACAAGGAGAGTCCATGTATGTTTGTTAAAAGCAATAATCCCAGCTTCCAGGTGGAGGTTGGACTGCAGGGCTCACAAGAGGAGGCAGGGACAGAGGAGCATGGAGGAGCGCCCAGGTGTGGTGCTTGGGCTTCAGTGAGTGTGTGCACCAGAGGCAGCGGGAAAGGGGAAGTGAGCAGATCTGAGGGAGATATTTCCATGACGTATTATGGATGAAATGGGGGAGGAGTCACAATCCCTAGGATTTTATCTTCAATAATTAGAATAAACTTGGTGGAGCTGTGTACTGAGATGGGAAGGACTGTGTAAGAAGTAGTTTGAAGAGGGTGGTGAGGAAGAAAGGTTCTGTGTAAGCTGGGAATGATTTCTTGACATTTGTGTGGAGCTGTCAAGAGGTCAGTTGAACACAGGAGCCTGGAGGTCATGGCCTGCCAGGGCAGGGCGTGTTTGTGTTAGTGTCATTGACACATGTGCTGTGTTAAACTCCAGGGAAGTAGAAGAGGAAGAAGAGGTGTGTGTGTGTGTGTGTGTGTGTGTGTGTGTGTGTGAGAGAGAGAGAGAGAGAGAGAGAGAGAGAGAGAGAGAGAGAGAGAAAGAGAGAGAGAGAGAAAAGCAGACAAGAAGCTGCTAAGGGTTGATCCCAGGGACCAAGGGCCAATGAGTCAGCAAAGGGGACTGAGGAGGGGTGCAGTGTATTGAAAAAATCCAAGGGAAGGTGATGCAGGGGAGTGAGGGGAGTAGATTTTTTCAGAAGGAGGGAGTGGCCAGGTGTGGGGAGAACTGCTAGGAGGCAGGAAGTGAGGACATGCAGAGCAGTGAGCCCTGGGTTTGGTGGACATGACGTTCACAATCAGTGGAGTGTATGAGACAGAACCTGATTGGCCTTTTGAAGAGAGGATGGGAGCTGGAGACATGAGGAATGATTACAGTGACTCTGAGCTGAGACTTCAGGGGGACTGTGCCTGGGCTCAGAGGGTCAGTGGTTTAAAGCATAAGGACAAAGGAGCCTGAAGGGAAGCTGGGAACACCAGAACCAGAGATGCTCAGTCATCAGCAAGGAGCCACTGGGGTGACCTGGAAGGCAGAGGTGACTGATTATGAAAGCCACCAGATCCACAGCCACCGTTTATCAGTGACCCAGAGCAGACAGTCACTGCCCAGTGATGACGGTGGAGTCATGGACAAGACAAACCTGGTCCCTCCAGCTTGGAGCACCGTCACATAGGCAGTTATATGCACCGGGCCTCCCTGTGAGTGTGTGACTCTCATAACCCGCCCGTCTTCCCTGCAGCAATTACAGATGTAATGACCATGGACTCTGATTCAGAGAGTTCAAGCAACTGACCAAAGTCACAAGGTTAGCTGTAGAACCAGGTCACATAGTCTAGGCCTCAGAATCTAGAAAGTCCTCTCTTCTACGTCTGCATAATCCTTTCATATTAGAGGCTATATATCCTGTTATATACAGAGACCAATATTTCTGTCCATGTGTTCAAAATAGTATTTAGTGATAAAGTTAATTAAAGACAATTGCCAAACAATGATGAAGACATTATATGTTTTAGAAAGTTAAGGAATAGAAAGACCTTATGAGCAAGATATTTATTGAGGTTTTATGTGATCAGCACTGGGAAGAATCACTATGTAATTTCACACTTATAATATCCTGTGAGGAATACAATATCAGTAAATCTATTGTGGAGATGAAAAACAAGGCCCCTGGTGTTACCATCTGACCCAGTGGAAGAGCTAATGCTCTAAAGTAGATCCTCATTCCAGAGCTGGGCTTCTACCCCCACTATGAGTGGCTTGGCTGGGTCTGACTGGCTGCTGAGATTGCTGATGCTCCCATGTGCCAGAGAGTGTCTCAGGGCTGGCGCAACAGGCACAAGGGCTGCTGGTTCCAATAGCAGGAGGAACTTACATCCATTTTGCATTTACATCTTGAAAACTTCCATATTGGCTCACACTAGGCTGTGGGCACGTGAGAAACACAGAGAAGTTTACGTGCACTTCCAGCCTCAGATTCCATCAGCGGGTGGGCTTGTGTCCACAAAGGAAATACAGGATGCCTGATTTAAGCTGAATTCCAGAGGAAAGGCAATTACTTATCTGAAATCCAAATGTGCTGGGAATCATGTATTTGTATTTGCTTTATCGGGTGGCTTTTCAGTTGGGCCCCTGAGCATGGCCTGATAGTGCCAACCACACCGGCTTCAGTGAACAACTCACACATGTTTATTTTCAACCTTCTCACGTGTCAGGAAGGTGATAGAGAATTTGTGAAGTTAGACAGACCCAGTCTGACCAGAGTGCCCTCCCCTCTGCCATCATTTCCACGTGAAGGTCTCCATCTAAAGCTGGGACCTGCTCCTTTCTGTAACCGGTTTCTGTGAGGGTGTCATCTTAGCTACGCCCTTCCTGAGTGATCTGCCTGTAGACATGAGAGTCCACATCACCCAAGGCTGGTAATCTAATGCCTCCTGGTGTTACTGGGAACAGGATGCATTTAGAACCTGAATCAGTTGGCACTTTGAATGGGAATCAAGTGGCCGTGGCTGTAGCTGGTACTGCAGACAAGCCTTGGGCCAGTGGCCGGGAGAGTAAGAAAGAAGACGATGTGGAGGATAAATGAGGACTTGGTAACTGGGTAGCGAGGCAAAGAAACAGGTATCTTGGTTCTGAACACATTTATTTTGCTAAAAAAAAAAATTACTCTGCACTGGAACCAGATTTTTAAAATATATACGTTTCATATAGATTTTCAACAGATGTATTGGTAGAACTTCCTATGTAATTCCCAGCTGCTGTATAATCAACAGTGTTGTTTTGTGTGTGTTTTTTCACTCCAGATTTCTCAGACAGTTCACCAACTCTTCTCTCCCTTCCCACCCCAGGGACATCTGCAATATTTAAAGCCATGTTTGGTGTCACAGGGGCAGGGGGGGAGGGGTGGCGGAGAGGGCAGGGATGTTCTCTGACATCTGGTGGGATGCCGTGTGCAGCCCACTGTGTACAGAGCACCCACCCCACCCACACAGAGCAGTGCTGAGGTGGGAACACTGCTGGACACGGACTATTTCTGAATATTCTAGACTCACCTTTATACACACACGCACCTTCCAGTGCAGCTCTTCACGGTTCATTAAGAAAAAACTAGACAGTTACACAAATTCACCACTTCCTTGTTGAATCCATTCAGTCACTTGAAGTTTAAAACCTTCCTTCTTATTTGCCTTATGCGATGTTAGTCCAAACGCCATGAGTTCTGTCACTGCCTGTCTGCTGACCGTCCAGTCTCTCCTTATGAGTGACCATCGCGGTGAGCCCTGTTCTCAGGAAGGGCCTCCCGTTCCTGCAGGGACTCCCCCACCAGCGAGCGGTCAGATCCCCATCCATCCCCGGCTCTCTCCACGGCTGTGCTCTGGTCTCTGCGCCTCCTGGCTGGCCATGCAGGAAAGAGCCCATTGGGATTGGGGTGTAACCCCTGAGCTCCTCAGTACTCTCCGCTGCAGGGAGCAGAAGGCCCCTCACTCACCCCCAGGCTCCCAGCACCCCGACTGCTCCAGGCTCTGTCCCCTCCCGCCCACTGTCTGGGCGCAGATCTGGGTCTCTGGTTCCCAGGACCCCATGGGTTCCCTCAGGCTTCGCAGGTGGCAGTGCTTTCCCCAGAAATGTGCCCTCCCCTGTCGCCTCCCCCTCCCCCCCACTACAAACACACACACAGAGGCATCCTTCAGGCCACATCCTGTCACTCAGGCCACTGGCCCCGCCCTGATGGGACTGGAATCCTGCTGTCCCTGCTCCAGACCCCCTTCCCTGACATCTCCCTCCTGTGTGAACCACCTGTGGTTGGCTGTGCCCGCACTTTGCTGAATGCTAAGCTGCCTGGACCCAGGGCAGCTGGGCCTGGCACAAGGTCCCCTGCCCAGGTGGTGACAGGAGGAGGCGGGTATGGGGATCCGGTGGGTGGGGGGGGCCATCTAGGAGGAGGTGGTGATGGCACAGTCCTGGCCCAGCCCGAAGCCCGGAGCCCCGCGGGAAGCCCAGTGGGTCCCAGTGGCTGAGGTCCCAGGGGGCTCCCTGCCTGTGGCCTCCCTCCAGCCTAGAGGAGGGGGCGGGTGCTGGCAGTGGGTGCCGGGTCCTGTGTCCGCACCGCCTGGGCGCCCCGCACTGGGTGGCGTCAGCATCCTCTCTCACCCGCGTGACCTGTCCTTCTGTCCCCGCAGCACATTTCCTGGAGCAGGTGAAGTTAGAGTGTCATTTCTCCAACGGGACGGAGCGGGTGCGGTTCCTTGGGAGATACTTCTACAACCAGGAGGAGTACGTGCGCTTCGACAGCGACGTGGGGGTATACTTCGAGGTGACGGAGCTGGGGCGGCTCACCGCTGAGCACTTGAACAGCAGGAAGGACCTCCTGGAGCGGGCGCGGGCTACAGTGGACAGATGCAGACAAAACTATAGGGTGTTGAATCGATTCCTGGTGCATCGGCAAAGTGAGCCAGGGACTGAAGGGAAGGGGGGGAGTGGTCACGTGGGTGGGGGTGAGGAGCATCCTGAGGGGCCTGGGGGCAGCTGTAGGGACCCTGAGGTCCTGTCCTGTGTAGGGGCATTTCCAGGGTGCCCATCAGTGTCCAGTCTGGGGAGGGTTTGGGGAGCAGAGGGGAGGGAGGGAGGTGGGAGGTGAGACAGGGGAATAGGAATGCCTTGGCCAAAACTCCCTCCCCTCCCTCACCCTGAGCCCTGGAATAGGGGTGCTGGGTGCACCAGACTCTCCCTGGGGCGGTCAGGCTGGGTGTGAGGGCGGGGCCCCGGCGCCCCTGGCCTTTCTGAGCTCCTTTAGTCTGAGTGTCTGTTCCCCTCCGTGCACCTGTGTGGACACAGGTGATGGGACCAGGCTCCACACTGTAGCTTTGTTACTTCACACACAGGTGACATCCACACCGTGCTGGCAGTACTAAAGTAATGACATGTTAACGTTTTAGAGTTATGACAATGTACCTCACATTCTTTTTTTTTTTTAATCTTTTTTCAATATTGCCAAATACTCAATTGAAAATTTGTTTATTACTTTTAATTCATCCTTCATTGATTTTGAAGGTTCTTAAACACTTTTCACGCGCGAGTTGGTTGATGGCTGTTCCTGCTCTAGGAATGGCCTATTGTCCATCACCCATGGGTCCAGGCCTTTTCTCAGAGATTTTCCGGGTTCTCTAGGCCAGTGTTTCCCAACCTTCTCTCATGATGAGAATCACCTGGTGGAGTTGTTAAAACACAGATTCCTAAATCCCAACTAAGAAGTGCTAAACTAGAATTTTTGAGAACATATAGGTAAAATTGCATACCTAACTTAGTGCTCTGTATATAAAATCTGTCTTAGAGCAGTAGTTAAGTATACAATTTTACCTATATGTTCCCAAAAATTCTAGTTTAGCACTTCTTAGTTGGGATTCAGGAATCTGTGTTTTAACAACTCCACCAGGTGATTCTCATCATGAGAGAAGGTTGGGAAACACTGCTCTAGGCAGCCAGAGGGACACTTTGCTGACATGGATTCAGCATTTCTCAAGCTCCTGCCTTGTGCCTTCATTCAGTTTAGTTACTTTCCATGTTAGGAACTTAAACATCTTTAAGGGAATGAAATGCATCTGAAGTTCCTAGCAATGATTTACCATCAGTCTTACAACTACCCTTCTGGATGCAGGGAAAATGTTTCCCCCAGGTTTCGGCACCTCCTCCCCCTCCTCCTCCTCCTCCTTCAAATCTGTATTTATTGAGTCTGGTCTCAGGCAGGAGGCACACACGTCAATGAGTCCCAGCCCCTGCCCTGAGATCCAATGTCAGACTGAAAAGAGACAATTATAAAAGGACAGGAATCCCATGCCGAAATCGGTTTGGCTCAATGGATAGAGTGTCGGCCTGCGGACTGAAAGATCCCGGGTTAGATTCTGGTCAAGGACATGTACCTTGGTTGAGGGCACATCCCCAGTAGGGGGTGTGCAAGAGGCAGCTGATTGATGATTATCTCTCATCAATGTTTCTAACTCTCTATCCCTCTCTCTTTCTCTCTGTAAAAAATCAATAAAATATATTTTAAAAAAAAAAAAAAAAAAAAAAAACGGACAGGAATCCCAAAACAGAGCAGCTTCTGTGAGAAGGAGCAGGTGGCTCAGTGAGCGTCACTATAAGTAGAATAATGGGGGCTGCCCTGCTCCCCCCTCTCCCTCAAGACCCAGCCCTGGAGCTGGGGGATCCCCCTCTTCCTGCTTCATGGGGACCATCAAGGTGTTCCAGGGGTGATCGCATTCCCAGGACTCCACACCCTGAGTCCCACCCTCCCCAAGCCGGGGCCCAGCTTCTCCCTCTGCTCTCCTCACATTCTCTCTGCACATGTAATAAACAGGGACACAGAGTGAGGGCTGTGTTCCAGCTGCCATTGTGCATATGTTAGCACATTGGTCCTCATGTGTCCCTAAGCGGTGAGTTAGTATGATCACCCCCTTGTGGGTGAGGAGCTGAGCAGAGAGATCTCCCAGGATCACCAGGAAGAGGCAGAGCCCGGATGTGCCCCAGGCAGCGCTGCTCCAGATCCACACTTTAACACACACTCTGTGCCTCGCACACATCTGTGAACACTTCCATTCAGCAATGAGGAGCTGTTTCAAGTGAAAACTCCCCCAGATTTCCTCAGCGTCTCTACCATCCAGTGGCCTGGGCTGGAGGAGGAGACTGAAGGCCCATGGCACTGCCTCCTGCCCGGCAACAAGGCAGTTTGGGGGGGACCTGCCCAGGTCTGGGGCTGGGACCAGAGACGAGGCCGAAGGGGACACCCAAGCCTGCCTGTCTGCTCACGTCTCCCTCCACCTCCGCTGTCCCAGCTGCACCCACAGTGACCGTGTCCCCTGCAAAGACCCAGCGCCTGCAGCACCACCACCTCCTGGTCTGCTCTGTGAACGGCTTCTACCCGGGCCACATTGAGGTCCGCTGGCTGCGGGACAGCAGGGAAGAGCAGGCCGGGGTGGTGTCCACGGGCCTGATCCGGAACGGGGACTGGACCTTCCAGATGCTGGTGATGCTGGAAACAGTGCCTCAGAGCGGGGAGGTCTACACCTGCCAAGTGGAGCACCCCAGCAGCACCAGCCCCACCAGCGTGGAATGGAGTGAGACGCCTTTTGACCTCCCCTACTTCCCCACCCACAGGGGCCTTTGCTTGTCCCTGAGGCCAGGGTCCCTCTCCCCACACCCCAGTTTCCTTTACTGGGGTCCCTCCCTCAGCACAGGCCACAGGGCAGCCCTCCGATCGCTCTGTGGACACCCATAGCCCTGGGAGGCCATTCCTGCCCTGCTCTCCATTCCCACCCTCTCCCGTCATGGTGCCCCTTGGCCCTGGCACCGGCCCCTGTGGGCTGGGCGGGTGCTTCTGCCTGCGCTGAGCTGCCCACTGTGCTCAGGAGGCGCGTGTTCTCCACAGCGGGGGACCCTCCTGCCCGGGAGAGCCCCGTCTGCTCTGCGTCTGCGGCTCTGTCACCCGGGCCAAGTACCGAGGGTCACTGTGCCCGGCCCCGCAGCCCTCAGAGGCCGAAGCAGAGGCCTTGGGTCGAGAGTGAGGGCACCTGAGGCCAGTGCCTGGGCCTTGACCTGCTCAGTGTGACCTCAGTCTCTTTCCCTGAAACGGCTATTCTTCTGCTTCCTCTAGGATAGCCCCCTACACCCACCCCCCCAGCCCTCCCCCAGGGTCTCAGTAGAGAAGGTGCTTTGGGCTAAACCCACTGAAACCAGCCTCTCCTCCCAGGGGCCCAGTCCGGATCCGCACGGAGCAAGGTGCTGAGTGGGGCCGGGGGCTTCGTGCTGGGGCTGCTCTTCCTCGGGGCGGGGCTGCTCATCTCCTTCAGGGCGCGGAAAGGTGAGGAGCCGCTGGCAGGGAGGCCCCAGAGGCTGGGGGACGGGGCTTTGCTGGGTGAGCTCTGGGGTGGCAGCGCCCCAGAGGCCTCTCTCTCCCTGTGGGTCTCCCGTGTCCTGGAAACGCAGACTCACTACCCCCGGTTCTCAGGGTGGAGACATGAGGAGCCAGGGCTGTGGGCTAGAGCCAGTTCACACACAGGAGCTTTGGGTGTAGATCCTGGGGCACATGGAGGAGCAGGCCCTGCGGTCACTGGTGACTCTGGATGTGAGGGCTTCGGGCCCTGCTCTGGGCTCTGCTCTGGGCTCTGCTCTGGTGTCAGCGGGTGCGCGTGCTGCTAGACAAGCTCAGGTGGCCTGGGCGGGGACCCTGTGTTTGGGTCACACTTACCTTCCTATGTTTAAGCAGCATCTTCCTTCTCTTCCCAGGACACTCTGGACTTCAGCTCACAGGTAAGGCTCTTTAATCCTCTTAGGGACCCATTGGCTTTCCCTAGAACAGAAGGTGCAGGGGAGGAGCCAGGGGACAGAGAGGGGAGCCTGGGGTGGCTCTGGCCCCGCCCACACGGCAGAGCCTCCTCCTGCTGGTGAGAGGCAGCTCTAGAGCAGCTCTGCCTCCTGTGGCCTCAGAGCTTCTTCTCACTTGGGAGCCACAGCAGGCGGCCTGGGAGGGCAGCGCCCCTGCTGGCTGGGCCTGGGAACTGCACTGTCCTCTGTCTGCAGGGCTCCTGAGCTGAGGCGGCCATGGTGACAGTAGCAGGAAAGACCCTTCTCTCAGCCCCTTCTCCGCCTGAAGAGGTTTCCAGCTGGGCTCTCACTCCACAAGGAGAGCTGCCTGGGCTCTGGCTGGTCCTGGCTCCTGACCCCCCAGCTGCTCCTCCCTGCTGGTTCCTCCCAGCCCTGGACCTGGAGGCCCAGTGTTGACTGCAGAGCCTTAGCTCCATTCTCCCCGTCCCTTCGTGTTCAACCCTCGCTGTCTGCTGCCCACATCTACACTAATAAAGGGGTAATATTATAATTAGACCATGTGACTGTACATCTTCCAAACGTCCAACTTCCTTCTGGACAAAGCTATGGTGGTGGAACCAGAGGCAGAGGTAGTTATGGGTGATCAGGCTGGCAGAGTAGGGCAGTTGAGGCCCATCAGGCTGGTAGTGGAGGGCAGTTGGGGACCATCAGGCAGGGGAGAGGTTAGGCAGCAATCAGGCTAGGAGGCAGCAAGCAGTTAGGAGCTTGATTGTGAGAGGGATCTCTGCCCTCTGAATCCCATCCCTGTGGATTCCCAGATTGGAGAGGGTTCCGGTCAGGTTGAGGACACCCTTTCCTTGTGCACAAATTTTGTGCACCAGGATTCTAGTCTATATATATTGTATATATCTTCTATATGTATAAAAGCCTAGATGACCATTGCAACTGAATGATCCTTATGACATGCACTGAACACCAGGACGCAGACACTCAATTCTGGAGCTGCCCCCTGGTGGTTAGTGTGCTTCCACAGCAGGAGTGCTGCTCAGTTGACAGACCAAGCCCAGCAGCCCACCAGCCTGGCAACAGCCACTCCCTCAGTCGTCCTACAGGTCCAATGTCCAAAAATGGGCCAGGCACCAACAGAGCAGTGCCACCAGCATGATTTCGACAGCTCCACCGGCCTCCTAGAAGTCCCCACAGCTCAGGCACAGTGGCTGCTTCCCCGTCCTAGATGCTCCACCAGAAAGTAAAGATAGGAGAAACCAAGATGGCAGCATAGGGTAGACACCCGAATGCAGCCTACCACAACAAATTTGAATTTAGAACTGAAAACAGGGTAAACATCGCCCTGAAACACTGAACGGCTAGCTGAGAGGAGGCTCTGCCATCTGGGAAGGAGAGAGAAGGCATGCTGAGCTTCAGGAACTGTGAAGGTGCGGTGAACTGCATGTGCGCGGAAAGGCAGCCACCAGACTTCGCTGCTGGCTGGCTTGCAGAGTGCAGAGAGGATAGGCCAAGTTAGCTGCTCGCTTACTCCTAACGCGCAGCTGGCTTTCTGGTTCAGGAGGAAAATAGAAGCACCCTATTGCTCTGATAAACGGCCCCAGACAGGGAGAGGCCAAACTGTCAGGCAGTGGGCAGAGATCTCTGGAGGTGTGGGAAGCCAGCGGCCATTACTGTGGGACTCAGAAACCAGACCCTCATAGGGAGGGGCTGACCAAAGTTTGTCTGCACCACCCCAAGACTCCGCCCCATCCAAGCAGAGCACAGAGGCCCTTCCAGTAGCTAGCTTTCTCATTCACCTCAAATAGGACTCTCCTAGGGAGGAACAGACAGGAATCCAATGCTTGTCTGCGCCTATACCAAAGAGGTGTGTTCACCTGCAACCAATCTTGCGGGATTCAACAAAGCTTGTCTGTGCCACCCAGAGACTCCACCCATTTAAGCAGAATACAGAAACCCTCCTAGCTGAGACACTTCTGATTCTAATAGCCATTGGCTTGGAGATCAGCACTTCCCAATGATACCAACAACAAGCAAGGCTTAACAACAAGACTGCACATCCAGCCCACAAAGGGCTACACCAAGACTGTCCACCTCAGAGAACTGGGATGCTGACCCACTGAATCATATAGGACACCTTAGCACACAAAGCCACCCTACCAACTCAGGGAAGCTGTGAAAATGCCGAGACAGGGAAACAGATCACAAACAAAAGAAATGGAGGACAAAAAGTGACTGGATATAGAGTTCAAAATCACGCTTATAAGATTTTTCAAAAATTTCCTAGAAAAGGCCAATAAAATAAATGAGACCTATGAGGATATGAAAAGGGATCAACTAGAAATAAAAAATACATTGTCTGAAATAAAAAATATATATATTATACAGAGTCCTAAAAACAGAATGGAAGATCGTAAGAATCAAGTCAAAGATTTGGAACACAAAGAGCCAGAGGACACTCCTCCACAGAAGCAAGAAGATAAGAGAACCCAGAAAGTTGAAGATAGTGTAAGAAACCTCTGGGACAATTTCAAACGAACCAACATCAGAATTATGGGAGTCCCAGAAGAAGAGAGAAAACAAAATACCGAGAACATACTGAAAGAAATAGTGACAGAAAACTTCCCCAATCTGGGGAAATAGACTTACAAGTCCAGGAAGCGCACAGAACCCCAAACAAAAGGAATCCAAAGACTAACACACCAAGACACATCATAATTAAAATCCCAAGAGCAAAAGAGAATATTGAAAGCAGCAAGAGAAAAGCAGGAACTTACCTATAAAGGAGCACCTATACGATTGTCAGCTGATTTCTCAACAGAAACCATGCAGGCCAGACAGGAATAGCAAGAAATATTCAAGGTGATGAATAGCAAGAACCTACAGCCAAAGATAATCTCTCCAGCAAAGCTATCACTCAGAATCGAAGGCCAGATAGAGAACTTCTCAAATAAAAAAAAAAAAAAAAAAAACTAAAGGAGTTCATCAGTGCTAAACCAGAATTATATGAATTGCTGAAGGGGGTTCTTTAGGAAAAGGAAGAATATAAAGATAAAAATTATGATCAACAAATACATAACTATCAACAAGTGAAACTAAAAGCCAATGGAATTAAAAAACCTGATGAACAATATTAATGGGTGAATATAATAGAATCAGAGGTATGGAAGGGGAGTGGACTGATGATTCTCGGGGAAAAGGGGAGTGGGGGGTGCGGGAAGAGACTGAACATAAACTGTGCACCTATGGATGAGGACAATGGGGGATGTGGAAAGGGCAGAGGGTGGGGTGGGAACCTGGTGGAGGAGAGCAATTGGGGTGGGGGGGCGGGGGGAGAGGAATATTTGTAATAACCTGAACAATAAATATTTATTTCTTAAAAAAAAAAAAAGAAAGAAAGAAAAGAAAAGAAAAGAAAGAAAGGATATAAAGCGGCCACCAGTTGGCTTCTGACAACTGGTGTGAACGTCAGTGGGATGGATCCAGATCCCGGGCGGCAAGGGCATCCCACCACCTGCTCAGAGGGCCAGTCGTGTCCAAGCCCCCCATCACTCCCCTGATGACCCATGCACCAATCCATGCACCGGACCTCTAGTTTCTTTATAAAGTTTTCCTCAATTAAATATAGAGTAAAGATAATCTGCCTCACAGGGCTTTAAAAACAAGAAGTTGAAAGGAAAGGTTTTCTTAGTCCCTTCCTTCTTTTCACGAGGTTTCCATCCTGTAATCGGCCTGGTTCCTGAGCCAGGAGAGAGCCTACAATGGACTGAACATGGTGGTCCCCCACGTCGGTGCTTCTCAAAGACCAGCCCACAGGTTCCTTTCCCCAGGGATGCAGAGAGGAGACAGCAAGTGTAAGAACCGCAGGCCAGCCCAGCTGCTGTGGTCAGGGGCTGAGTGTCAACTTATGAACCAGGAGGTCACTGTTCAATTCCAGGTCAGGGCATATGCCGAGGTTTCAGGCTTGATCCCCAGTGGAAGGCGTAGAGAAAGCAGCTGATCAATGGTTCTCTCTCATCATTGATGTTTCTATCTCTCTCTCTCTCCTACTCCTTTCCTCTCTGAACTCATTACAGCCAGAGAGAGCCTGACTGAGGGTTTGAGACTCAAGGAAGGAGCAGTTGGTCAAGCCAGTACAGTGCCATATCACAGCCAAAGGAGAGAGAATCTGGCCCCCCTGGCTTCTCACTCTCTGCCACAAAAGAGACACAGGTGGATGCTGGACGCCAAAGCAGGATATGTTTCCATGGGGGCCTTTAGGTGCTACATGGTCCAGCTCCTGCCTCCTCCTCCTCATCCCCAGCTCATTCGCACATGCCTCACCCTACCCCACCCCCCATCACCCCCAGTTCACTCCACACCAGGCAGTTCCTAGAACATGGCCAACCTCTGGCCTGTCCTTACTATCTCTGTCAAGGATGCCCCTCGAAGAGGAACGGTGTCCTTTGCCCCAGCAGCCCACAGGCCTCTTAGCTGCTCCCCTTTCCCTGCTGAAGGGATGGGAGGGGTGACTGGTAGGTGCCCAGGTCTCAGCCTGGGCAGCCAGGGTCCTGGGCTGCTCCCACAGGGAGCACCAAGCCCAGCATCTTCCAGGGCGCTTCCCCAGAGGCAGGCTCTCCATCCTCAGCAGACCACAATCCTGTCCCCCTGTGTCCCTTCTCCCACACGCACCTCCTTCATTGCCACCAGCTGCAAATTTTCAGCTGAAAACATGAAAGACAGGTGCTTGTCTTTGGCTTTTTTCTTATAAGAAGAAAAACAATGAAGAGACAAACCCTAGGAAATCAAGTGTGTGTGTGTGTAGGAGGTGGGCGGGGGGGGGGGAGGGGGAGATGGGAGGGAGTAGCAGGCCATTGCTGTTAACTCAGCAAATTGAAATGCCAGGGATGAATGTGGGCCTGCAGGCAGAGCCTGTCACACCGCACTCCGACAGTGACAGTGCGCGATGGCGAGGGGGCGCAGGCAGCACCTTCATTCCTGAGTCCACCACTCCCGTGGCACTCCCTGGCCCTGGGCTCTCCTGTCTCCCCTCAATTTAGACACTATGGGTGGGGGGCAGAGGCAGGGGCGGGCTCTCTTACCTCTGTCCCTCCCCCACGAATTGCACTTAGGTCCCTCCTCCCCACCATCACGGAGGAGAGTGCTCCCTAGTGGAGCTGGGCGCTGAGATGCACACACAGTTGGTCTCTCCCTCCCCTTCCGGCACACAGCTCCTTCCCTCAAGTTCCTAAGTGAGGAGAGCAAGGGGAGCACCCTTTGGAGCAATATTTAGTCTTTTGTTCTTGGCTCTGGAAACAACTCCAGAGTCACAGGGTGAACAGAACTGTCTGTTTTCACAGCAAGCTCCTTTCTGCCCCACCTAGGTTTATGTTAACGAGGTGGCTGTTGGAAAGCACCTAAGGGTGGGCTGGTTGCCAGGAAAACCAAACACTTGATGGGAAGGATGGAACTTCCAGCCCCTCCACCTCCCAGGGAGGGGAGAAGGGACAGAAATTGAGTTCAACCACCAAAGGCAAATGATTTGATCCATCACATCTCTGTCATGAGCCTGCATTAAAAAAAAAAGAAGAAGAAGAAGAAAGAAAAGACAGAGTTCAAAGGGCTTCTGGGTGGGGAACGCACCCACACACCTGTAGGTGGCACACCCCTACTCCATGGAGACAGAAGCTCCTGGGCTCTCAACCCGTGCAGTCCCCACCTTAGCACCCCTGCACCTGGCTGCTCCTCCGTTCCCTCTATCCTACTCCTCCCCGTAAACCAGTTACCCTACGTGCATGCCTCTCGGGGCTCTGAGCCGCTCTCACTAATTAATCAAGCCCAGGGAGGGGGTTGTGGAAACCTCCCCGTACAGCTTCAGTCAGAAGCACTTGTGATTAGCGTCTAACGTTGGGGAAGGGGAGAGCCTATGCGGCAGAGCCCTTAGCTATGGGATCTGACGCTACTTCCAGGGAGAGAGTGTCAAGATTGCGTTAAATTGTAGGACATCAGCTGGTGTTGCGGAATTGCTTGGTGGTGTGGGGGAAGCATGCCTGTGCTGAGGTGGCCTCAGCAAGAGACTGTGGCCTCCGGGGACTCTATGAGTCACCCCTTTTGTTACTGGACAGAGGACCTGGCCCTGAGCGGGTCTGCTGGGCCAACAGGTAGTGTGCGAGTTCTTGATGTCATGCAGGAAAGATTTCACAACTCGGGTCCAGGTGACTGAGAGTGCTCCAAAGCCGAGGACAGTGAAACAGGAGGAGCTTGGCATAGAGGAGGCCACAGGAGAGCCTAGGCAGAGCTGCCCTGGCTCTCTGGGAGTTCAGAGAAAAGGGGGCCTTGCGGACAGGTCAGACAGTTAGCCTGGGACGAGCTGCCACTGCCCATTGCTCCCCTGATTGCAAGTCTCACTGGGTCCCTCAGAGTTTAGGAGTTGTGTGTCTGGGGGATGGGTGGGGAGACAGGGGGTTGGGCCTGCTCCCAGGAGGGAGGAAGAGGGCATGCTGGGTCCTTTGTCTTGAGGGCTTTCCCTCTCTTTTGCAGGCTGGAATCTTAGGGGAGGTGTCAGGAAGAGGTTCAGAAGAATATTCATCAGTTTTCCAGGTGTGCCCTTCAGGGCTGTGGTCTCTACTGATTGGTCAGTGCCAGGGCAGGGGACCCTTGGTCATTGCAGCTGGTCCTGGCATCGCCCACCAGGGTTTGCTGCTTTTCTGGGCCTGGAGCTGAAATACAACTGAGGCCCAGAAGTTATCTCTAGGGCGGTGACTTTCTGCATCTGCTGTGAATTGCTCTGCCAGTTTGTTCAGGTCTCAGTTTCCCCATTTCCACTTGCCAAGGAATTTTCCTGGCTTCTTACTTTCCTGCCTCCGTCTCAGGGCCAGAACCTCCTAGATGGGGAGCCTCTGTCCTCTGACCTCTGTACCGGGAAAGGCTAGCCTTCCAGGGGGCAGGCTACATTCCTGTTTCCAGGACACCAACATGCACCCCTGGTCACTAACTATGACCGTGGTCTACTGGACACAGGAAGGTTTTAAGCAGGCCAAGTCCTCAGGGAAAGGAAGAGAGAAAGAGGTGCCTGGTGTCTGGGGAGAGGGGCCCGCCCGATCAGCTCCTTGAGGCTAGGCTGTGAGGGGGGTGGGCAAGGGAACAAAGGATATTTGGAGACCAGAAAGCAGAAAGGCAGCCAGTGAGATGTAGCCAGTCTGGGGAGGGAGGACACAGGGACCCTTCCCTGGCACTGAGCTGGGCCTAGGCCTAAAGAGCTCACACAGGACCTGGGCTGGAGCCTGTGAGGTGGAGGGAAAGGCCTGCTGCATTCCCCCCCCCCCCCCCCCCCAGCAGTTAGCACTGAACACGGACTGTCTAACCCTAATGGACATCTCACCCCACACAGCACCTGCCCATCAGGCCTGCAGGAGCCCGGCCTCTCTAAGAGCTGTGCGTCTTTCAGGACAAAGTGGAGCCTTCTCCGTGGCTCAGTGCTGACTGTCATCGTGAGTTTTGAGGAAAACTGATGGCAGGGCAAATTGGACCCCTCCCCTCCTGTGGGCATGTCAAGGCCAGAGGCTTCGGGAAGGCGGGCTGGGCATGGTGCTGGCTGGCTCTGCATTTCAGGCTCCTCTCCCTTGAGAGCTAATAGCCAGCCTCACCCACAGCGGGGAAGCTCGGGGAAGCCAGCCCACCCCTCTCCATCCTCCCAAATCCTCTTCTCTGAGCTCCCTGCTGGGCCACCCAACCCCCTCGCCACTGAGTGCCCTTGAATGAGGGGAAGTCATTCCAGCGGCAGGAGAGGGCTTGCTGGCTGAAAGGGAAAGGACATTTATTTAAATTATTCAGTCCTCCCAGTTCCAAATCGGAGCCTGGAAGTCAGCACCACGGACAGCGCCGTGGCCCCAAGCAGCGCTGAAGAATAGGGAGGAACCCCGCTAGGCCCCACTCTTGAGCCCTAAGGCCTGCCCTTTCCCTGCAGCTTGAAGGGATTGTATCAGGAGTGTCACCGCTGGGCCAGTGCCTGGCGATCAACCATTCTCAGTGCCCTGCATGGGAAGGCAATTAAAGCAAGAATTAAAAAGCCATAGCATCACTTCAACTCCATGTGACCGGCCTGACGTGTGTCCTCTGCCTCTACGGAGGGTGGAGGGGGCGTGGGGGGAGCCAGGGCAAAGGGACGGGGCAAGAAGGAAAGAGGAAGAAGTGGAAAGGGAGTTGGGGGCATGAGAATGCAGGTTTCTGAGGCTTGCACGCCTTCCCAGCACATAGCCAAAGTCGGCTCACCTCCCTATCACACCACCCAGAATCCCCCCTGATGGCTCTGGTCTAAGAAAGCTCCCTCCTCTGGAGTCTCCAGAGCTACCAACCCCTCACCGGCGGGTGCGCAGCGTTGCGTCCGTCTCCACCAGAGCAAGTGCCCCACCGATGGGCTGTGCTGTCACCAGGGCCCACCCCCACCCCAGTGCCTGGTGCAGAGCACCACTGAGTGAGTGACTGCTAACTACTCTTTGACTGGTTCTTTGGCTGAAGCTCTTAACATAGTCTCTCCCCACCCCCCCCCCCCCCCGCTTGCTCTCCCCTTTCCACCCTACCACTGGGCAAGGCCATCCCTAAGTGAGAGTCACAAAGCTCAGCATCCTCGGGAGCCTGTTTACACAGAGTACCACACACACACACACACACACACACACACACACACACACTGACTCAGTGTCTAAAGAGCTCATGCGCATTGCTTCATGGAAAAGCTCTGGATTGGCTTCTAGCTTCTGAGAGAGCCAGAGAATTCTCATCTACTGGAATGGTGTTAACACTTTTCACATCCACAAAGCCCTCCTCCGTCCCAGCGGCAGCCTTGGTGGGCTTGGAAGTGAGGGGCACTCGGCTCCTTTCATTCCCCACCTCCTGGTGGAGCCCTCACCGGGATTCAAGTTTGATTGGAGCTGTTCTAGCAACTTCTGCCTCTGCCCTTGGGAGCTACGCGTGTCTATTTTAAATAAACCGCCCCCCTCTTTCTTCACTCCTTTTTACAAAGAACAGCTGCAAATCTCCTCTAAGGACAGCTTTCTTTGGGGTGGAATTCAGTCCTGACAGCCAGACGTTCATGAGACAGGCCCCGGGGCGGATCATGATTGCATGAATCAGCTGTGGGTTGGCTCTTGCCCAACACCTGGGGTGTCATCTCTGCATCCTGCGGTGCTTTTGGCTGCAGTGTCCCAAAACTTGGTTGCTCTTTTAAGAAAACTATGAGCCTCAGGGGTGGGAAAGGAAGACGGAGAAGAGGGCTGGGTGCAGCGGGAGAGGGCGAGTGTGCTCTAACGCCGTCTTCACAGCTGCCCAGAGCTCCGCCGCTTGCTTTATTTAATTTTTTAATATATTTTTATTTATTTCAGAGAGGAAGGGAGAGGGAGAGAGAGACAGAAACATCAATGATGAGAGAGACTCATCAATAGGCTGCCTGCTGCATGCCTCCTACTGGGATCAAGCCCACAACCCAGATACGTGCCCTGACCAGGAATCGAACCATGACTTCCGGGTTCATAGGTTGAAGCTCAAACACTGACCATGCTGGCCGGGTCCTGTTCCTTGTTTTAGATGTGGGTAAGCATAGCCAAGGTTTGCCACTACCCACACTGCTCTCTCCCAATGCGTCTTGCCCACATCTTGGGTCCCCAGGTATGAACACAGCTGTGCCTCTGGCTTACCCTACCATCCCAACTGAGCTTGGAGGAGCTGGCCAATGGCGCCCACGAGAGACCAGAGGAGCTGGCCAATGGCGCCCACGAGAGACCAGAGGAGCTGGCCAATGGCGCCCACGAGAGACCAGAGGAGCTGGCCAATGGCGCCCACGAGAGACCAGAGGAGCTGGCCAATGACACACACGAGAGACCACAGGGTCCAGGCCTGAGGAGCATGCTCACTGTGGTGGCGGATGGGTCTCTGCTCAGCCGGACACCGATGAAGGGGCTGGAGCCGGGCATGGCCCCTGAGCACCAGACCTGAGCAGCAAAGGCCCCTAGACTCCTAGCGAACTCCTCCTCCTCCAGCGCCCCAAGCTCAACCAGACCCCCGAGCCACCCAGCCCAGCCCCGGCCAGAGGAAACAGAATCCCCCTTCTTTCCGCCTTCGCCTCCAGAGAGGGCTGGTGCACAGGAGGTCTGGGTGACCACCACTGTTGTCAGCGGCAGAGGCTCGCTGCTCCCATTAGCAGCTGCGGGCAGCCCCCCAAATCCAGACGCCATCAGCCCAGCAATGTGGGGGAGGTGCCTCGATGCAATGGGAGAGAAAGGGTTTGGCCAGCTGGCTCCCCTACCCAGCCCTGCCCTGGACGGGGCTGACCTCTGAACCACTTTGCTCCCAGCCTCACGGCGTAAAACCTAGATCAAGACTTCTCTGCTTCTTCCCACAAAAGCAGACTTCCCTCGGCCGCAGACTTCCCAGGGGCTTACCAAAGCCCCAGCCGCCGTCCTCGCTCCTCCTGTCCCGGGATCAGGGAGCTGGGAGCTGCCTGCCCTGAAGCTGAGGAGAGAGGAGAGGCTCTGGCGTGGGAGGGGCCCGCTTCCTCTATAATGAATGTGTCGCTTTGGAAGCCATCTGCTTTCTCTCCGCTCTCATCTATCATCTCCATCGAACACAAAAGCAAACATTTAAAATGCAGGAAAAGGAGCCCGCGTGCCACAGAAGGAGCAGAAAAACAAGTCCTGCTGAAGGCCCGCCGCGGACCCAGCTCCGCGCCCGCCGCGCCGTCCCTGGAGAGAGAGCCATGCAGCCTCCGGCGTTTTATAGCAGCGGCTGTGTGACAAGCCCCATAAATAGAAAGGGAACCCAGGAGCGAGTAGGTGACGGGGACGTTTCTGGGCGTCTGTCAACCACCGGGAAAGCACTGACCGGGCGTCGGCAGGAGAGCTGCCGAGAAACTCAGCCGCGTCCCCCGTCCCGCGCTCTGTCCACAGTCCGCGAGGCGAGCAAAAAGGAAGCACTTTACCGGATTGTTCGGGGTCCAGGCGTGGCGAGCACGGGCGGACGCCACAGGAGGTGGGAGAGCAGGAATGTCACTCCGAGCAGCAGGTGTGACACAGACAGCAGCTCCGCTCCTTGGATGAGCTCTGGAGGACTCCCACATGCCCTGCTCCGGGGCCAGGGCCGGGGGGCTCGGCAGTGTCTGCTGAACCCCACTTCTCAACAAGCCACTTGTGCGCTCTGAAAACAGACCCAGAGCCAAAGGAGACGAATAAAAATACCCCTCAGGTCCCCAGCGCCGTGTCCCCCGGGCCAGGGCATGCTGCCTGAAACACCTCAAGACTTGGCTTGCCCCCAGTTTCAGATGCTGTCACCAGTGTTTCTGTTCCTGAGCCCAGCCCCGGCCCCAGCTCTGAGGGGGACATCGGGGACCCCAAACCTGAGCAGAACACAGCCCTCCCCCCCGCCCCGCTGCCTGCGTTCCGCCAGCAAAGCTCGTTCCATTCTTACCCGCCCTCTGGCAGTAAGCCTTTCCCTTCTCCTTCCACCTGGAGCTACGGAGCCCCCAGCCTTCCTTGACTCTCGTCTTGGCCTGCTGCTTGATCAGGGCCTGGCCCCCATCTGCACTCCTCCTGGTGCAGACTGGGCCCTCCAAGCCTAAGGACTTGCAAGAACAACAGTGTTTGTTCCGCTGCTCAGCTCAGACGCATCGGCTCAGGCACCTTGCCCGGATGGCTCAGGGAAGAGGGCAGGTTTGCAGAATTTGTACCAGGCCGTGCGCTCACGCAGCAAACACTCAGCAGCAAAAAGCAAGGCCGATCCTGAAGTCAGACTCTGAGTTGAAATAATGGCCCTGCGTGGTAAGAGCTGTGTGACCGTAGGCCAGTCCTTTCACCTCAGCTTTCCCACCTGTAAAATGGGACAATAGCCACCCCTGGCCTCGTAGGGGAGTGAGATTTTTAAAGCTGGTGTCTGTCACGTCTGCCTGTCATTTTCACTTCTGGGGCACCACCGCACACTGTCCAGTCAGAGGCAGCACTTTGTCAATAAGTCCACGTCACAAACATTTCCAGCTCTGTGGGCTGGAATCGAACTCCTCCGAGACAGTTTTGCCCCAGTGGGCGGGAGTTCTGACCTGCGTTGGTGGGCACAGCGACCGGCCTTGCTGACCCGGGAGGGGTGAGAGGTGGTCTGGCCGGGCTGGAAGCTCACAAACCTTTGCCCCTTTCAGAGGGGAAAGCCAGGGCAGACAGACGGGCTGAGGCAGAGGTTCCTGGACAAGCCGCTCACCTGCATGTTTGGTTCCTGAGGGACCCACACACAGACCCCAGAGTGACTCTTTAACCCACACGGTCCTGTGACACCCCACACTGCCATCCTCTGCAGCTGGTGCGGCCACTCCCTCCCTCTGCCCACCTGGCCACGTCCAGCCCCGACCCTTGTACAAAGAGACCCGTGGTGCAGTCATAGAGGAGCGAATCAATTGTGCCTCGGTGTCCTTATCTGTACACTGGGCTCTGAGTTTAATGAGCTCTCACACGGCCGCACTCCCCGAGCAGCAGCCTGTCCCACTGCAGAGTGCCCTCGCCTCTCCTCCTCGGCCTGTGAGTTCCCGTTGGAATCACACTGACCACACATGTCCTGGGGGTGACTCCCATCCAGCTAGACGGTAACCCTCCTGCCCGACGCCGTGGTGACCGGCTCCCGAGCCTCTGGCGCTCGGGCTGGTCTGGACTGTCCTTTTCCTTCCATTCGAGGACTGAAACGCCGCCGCCCACACTAGCCCTTTCTCCGAGCGGGGCTTCAGGGAAGGCTCCACAGAGGGTTGGTCAGCAGGGCTGGCCTGGTGGCCTCGCTGGGAGGGACCGCAGAGAAAGGCTTCCGTAGAACGACCCTCAGCGGGCGCAGAGGCCCGCGGGCGCAGGACAGTGCCGTCTGGCGGGGCTGCCCTCCCCAGACCTTGGCCGCGGCCCGCGGAGGAGGCCTCCGGGAAAGCCCCAGCCCCAGCCAGGAGTGGCGGCCGCCGCTGTTTCCACGAGCTCCGAGAATCCAGGCTCCCCACCCAGCACCCCAAAGGTGTGGCCAAAGGTCCGTGCTCTCCAAGGGGAGGCTGGGGGTATATAAAGGCCGGTCAGGCCAGACGGACACAGAGGACAAGCAGTCACTCCGCCAGGCCCACGCTGACCACGCTCAGGCCGTGAGTAGCCATGGAAGGGGGTGGGGGGAGCCCAGGGGAGCCCCGACAGCTCCTGTGTCCCTCTCCACCTTCCCTACTTAGCTGGGTCCCACTGAGCGCCCCGAGTGCTCTCGGGGGGGCAGGTTAAAGGCGCGCAGGTAAGGAGAAGCAGAGCTGCCCTGAGCATGGGGGCCGGAGGGGGCAGGTGGGTGCAATTCCTGGCAGCAGAGGCTGTTTGGGGTCAGTGGTGCCATCGACTGCAGCCAGAAAGCCAGCCAGAGCTCAGCAGGGCCCAGGGCCCACGTGGCATGGAAGCAGCGTTGCCCGGGACGTTCAGGGGAAAGGTGGGTCCCCAGGGCTCCCAGCCTGGCCTCCTCTGGAGGTCCGGAGGGCGGGAGGGGAGGGCGGGAGGCGGTGCACCCGCCCCTCCGGTGCTGGGATGGGAAGTCAGCCCTCGGGCAGCGGAGAGCTCAGAGCTCGCTCCCTGCGGAGAGTGTAGGGGGCATGCCCATGTCCGCTGCCCGCTGGATCAAGAAAATGAGCAGCGATTGGATTCTGTCTTTTTATTTCAAGTTTTCATGGATTAATGCCAACACAGAAAGGGGGGGCGGGGGGGGGGGGTTTGGAGCGTCTCCCAGGAGGAAATGGACGGGCATCACATGGCACAGGCGTCTCCTCTGGGAGGGGCCGGGAAGGATAGGAGCGAGGGAGGAGCCGAGATTCAGGGCTCCCACCCCCACCGGCCTCTGTCCCCGCAGGTCCTGCAAGAGGGGGGTCTTCAGAGGCTGGGCCTCCGCGCCCTCGCCCTCAGGAACCTGTCGGCACCTGGCCTGGAGGCTTCGGTGTCTGGGTGCCGGGGTGTTCTTGATCGTGGAGTTTTAACAGGACGAGGAGAGAGAGTAGGAGGGGCACCAGGGTAGCAAGAAGCGGAGGGAGTGTCCGCGGGCCACAGGGGCCTCAGGATGGAGAGAGAGGTCCTGGCAGAGGGGCCGGACACAGCCTGGGCAGGTTCTCTCCAGGAAAGAGACAGGGCGGGACCCGGGAGGAGTGAGAGGCGGCTCAGGCAGGGCTCTCCTGTACAGCAGACCACCCTCCCCCACCCCACCCCCTGCTTATTAGCTGAAACCCCTTCCTGCCTGGGAGCCGGCAGCCCACCCAGCGTAGGAAGGCTGGTGCCAGCAGTCCAGTAGGCAGCAGGCCCCTTGAGGCCCCTCCCTGCCTTCTGTGGCAGAGGCAACATGCGGGGTGTGTGTGTGTGTGTGTGTGTGTGTGTGTGTGTGTGTAACTGGGGAACACACCCGCCTCAGAAGGCCAGGCTCCAGCCCCACTGCCCCTGAATAGTTCTTCCACCCCCTTCCCCCCCCCGCGTCCCCTCCCTCCTCAGAACACACCTGCTCCCAGTGGGCGTGAGGATCACGTGGCAGGGGCTAGGAAGGAATCACCCAGGCTGGCACCCAGCAGACCACACCCTCCTCCCCGGGGCCCTCCCTCCCGGCCCTGCCCCCACCCAGCGGCTGAACCCTGTCTCAGACTCTGTGCTCCTGGTCACCACGCCCACTGCTCCCTGCCAGGTCTCTGCAGCCCACCCTCCTGCCCGCACCCCAGACAAAGCCACTTCCTGAGACATGAGAGGGGACCCAGGCCTCCCCTGCACACATGGACGCCAAAGTGTGGGGTGGCCGCTTGCAGGGGGGGTGCCCCTATTGTTTAACAGGCAGCTGGTCCTCGGAGCCGCGGGGCTGGTTCCACCCCAGCTCCTGGCGCTGCCTCCACTGGGCAGAGAGCTCAGTGCTTTTCCCTCTAGCCCCGGAGCAGAGCTGGGCATCTGGGCCTGGGCCCATCCTGCCAACATCCCCATCGGCTCAGGGACAGGACGGGCTCCCCAGGTCTGGGGCATGGCTCTGCTGGTATCCAGGGGGTTTTCTCTGAGACACGGGGTCCCTCCCACCGGGAGCCTCTGGGACCCCAGCAGGCTCACCTGTAACAAGGAGAAGGGCCCAGGGGGTGATTCTGCCCTGGTGCATGGTGGGGGCCAGGAGGCCTCCCGGTGTGTGGTCAGCTCTCGGGGCTCTGGGGCAGAGAGGGCCTGAGCTCACCTGGCCAAGCCCCACGCCAGGCCACGCCACAGATGCTGGGCAGGGGCTCAGGGTCACACAGCCCAGGCAGGGCCCAGACCAGGGCTCCAGGGCCAATGCAGCCCCCATCTCTGTCTCAGCAGCGGCAGCAGCTCCAGGATGGTGTCCCACAAGGCCCTGGCGGCCCTGCTGCTGGTTCACGTTGCCGCTCTGCTGGCCTCCCAGACGGAAGCTTTCGTTCCCATCTTCACCTACAGCGAGTTCCAGAAGATGCAGGTAAGGGCCCGCGGCCCACTGCCAGTGCCCACCACCAGTGCCCACCGCCCACTGCCCACAGCCAGTGCCCACTGCCCACTGCCCACCGCCAGTGCCCACTGTCCAGTGCCCACTGCCTGTGGCCCCGGTGACACAGCCCTGCTCGCACTGAAGAGGTGTTAGGTCTAGAGTCAACCTGCATTTGACCAGCTCTGCCAGGGACACTGGACGGCATGGGGGTGGGCCAGGCTCCAGCGCCGCCCTGGCCTCACTCCTCTAGGCCACTCGGTGCGGGGGACTCTCCCCACCCGGCCACCCACCCTTCCGAGGAACCTCCAGTTGCCACGTCAGGGCACATCGCTGAGCATGTGGGCGAGAGGCCCACGCACAGGGGCATACAGGGAAGTCCAAGACTCCGCCTTCAAGAGCCGGCCTGGGAGCCCAGACACACCCGTGGGGACTCACTCGCCTGCTAACTGCCCGGTCGCTGCCCGTCCTAAGTGCTGACTGGGAGGGGAGGCACTGCGCTGGCACCTGGGAAGCCCTGGGGAGGTGAGACTGAGCTGGGAGAGCAGGAAGGAAGCCCGGGGGGCAAACGTCCGGCAGCGGCCCAGCCTCCTTCTCTGCAGAGCCCAGGCGGACACCAGCCGCAGGACAGCTGGGCCGCAGGACTGCCTCACAGGGACTTTATTTATTTTTAGATATATTTTAATTAATTTCAGAGAGGAAGGAAGAGGGAGAGTGAGAAGCACCAATGATGAGAGAGAATCATTGATCGGCTGCCTCGTGCACGCCCCACACTGCAAGCTGGGCATGTGCCCTGACCTCCTGGGTCATAGGTCGACGCTCAACCAGAGCCAAGCCGGCAGGGCCTGGTGACTTACTTTAGACACAGGGGTTCTGAATGCCGTGCAACACTAATTTCTCTCCACCCGAGGAGATGAAGAAATGAAACTGGCACGTCCCACCCATCTGAGGCCAGGCTCCGCGAGGGACAAACACCCCAGTCAGTTCTCTGTTCCCTCGGAGGTCAGCTTCTGTATCTGCACCCTCGTCCCGAGCAGGCATCCACATCCCCTGAGCAGCGGCCCTTCAGAGCCACGGCTGGACCCAGACCCCTCCTCCCGGGACACACCTCCCTCATCCCCGTTCCCTCTCCAGAAAAGACCACCGCGGTTCCAGAACTGCTGGAGAGGGCAAGCCCGAGCTGAACCCCAGGAGTGCCGTTAAGAAGCCAGAGTGGGGTCTGGTCTGCACTGAGTGACCAGATTATTATGATCTCTGAATGCAGAAAAATCTGGCCACTCAGTGTGTGTATGTAAATATATATATTTTAGAGGCCCGGTGCATGAATTTGTGCATGGGTGGGATCCGACCAGCCTGGCCAGGGGGAGGGGATGTGGGCAGTTGGCTGAAATGCTTGCTGATCGAACTCCTGGTGGACGGGACAATTTACATATTAGCCTCTTATTATATAGGATATTCACTGAGTGGCCAGATTATTATGGGTCCAGAGATCATCATCATCATCTGGCCACTCAGGGTAAGTGCTCGGGCCTGGCCAGCAGGGTGCCAGGTGAGGTGGTGGCTGGGCAGAAAGGGTCAAGCTCAGTAGAACATAAACTAGCAAAACGGCAACCACAGGACACTGCATGAGCCTGGGCTGCGGTCTTTCTCCCTGCAGTTGCCCAGCTTTGAGGTGTGTATGGAGAAGCTGCAGCTCCCTTCTCCATAATTCATCTCCCTGTCTCGCCTCTTATAAATCCCCTCCCCGGACTCCAGCTCCCAGCCCTCTGGCGCCCTACAGGCGAGGCTGTCTTGCCATCTCTTTTATAGGTTCTCTGCTAAGAAAAACACATTTTCACACTTAATATGCATGAAGGACAGCCATTATTTTCAGCTTTTTAACTTAATTAACAGTAACAATCTGGGTGCAATGTTTGAACTTCAAAGGACCAGATTCCTCTGCAAGTTGACTTGTTGGTGGGCAACTCGAGGGCCAGTCTTGGGCCCCTGGTGTCTGCGACTCGTGCAGGAGGCACGGAGAAGGGGGCTTGTGGCCTGAGGGGAGCTGGGGCCATTTGGCACCCTGGGCGGAAGCAGGCGAGGGCCATCTGGGCAAGGAGAGGGAGGGCGGGCTTTGTGCCATGCTGTGCTCTGTCCCTAGGAAAAGGAGCGGAACAGGGAGCAAAAGAAATCACTGGGCGAACAGCAGAGGCCTGAAGAGGTGGGTCCTCTGGACCCCGCGGAGCTCACGGAGGAGGAAGACAGCCAAGTTATCAAGGTGAGCGGATCGGCGGCCGGGCAGTGCAGAGACACCTGGCGGGGTTCCCCTGGCCAGCCACTGAAGGCGCCGGGCTCAGCATGAGCCCCATCCTGGGGGCAGGCAGGCGCGGGCCAACATGGGGCAGTGCCCCATTTCAGGCACCGAGTAGAGTGGCAGAGAGTGGGAGCGGAGTTTGGACCGGCAGTCAGGGGAGGCCTCTCAGAGGGGGTGGCATTCCCTTTGCAGCCTGGATGGTGAGGAGCCTCCGTAAGAGCTAGAGCAAGGGCTTCCCAGCCGAAGGAACAGGGAGGGGGCGGCCATGCACACCTGGCGGGTGTGAGTCCTGGAGCAGGTGCCCCGAGAGGCGTCAGGGCCGCAGAGCCTGCTGGGCCAGGCCACTGGTATCCCAAGCCGGGACTTGGCCGGACCTGACTCTGGGCAGCACAAAGGAAGGCAGGAGACTGCCAGGGGGAGCTGCAGCCTCAGGCAGGAGAGAGATGATCCGTAGATGGCTCCTGTGAAGATCTGGCCCAGGACCTTCAGCACTAAGTTAGGATGCCCAGACCGTCCCGCCAGTGAGCCTGGACTGTGTCCAGCACAACTGTGGTTTCACGCTCATGTATTCCGGCCATGAAACTGCCGAGCCCTCTGTGTGCGTGAGCTGTTCTGGGCCCTAGAGATAGAGAGGTAAGCAAAAGGGACACGTCGGCTGCCCTCCTGGTGCCCTCACTCCAATGAGGGGCCAGAAACAGATGCCAGGACGGGCAACATTCCTCGAGGAGGATAAGAAGCCTGTGCAGCATGGCAGGGAGCGACAAGTGCTACAGAGAAACAAAGCAGAGGGGCTGGCTGCCATTTTCAATGGGGCGATCAGAGCAGGCTTCATGATTGGGTGGTATTAGTGCACAGACTTGAAGAGAATGAGGGAGCGAACCAAAGTATTGTTTGGGGGAAGAGATTCCAGGAAGAAGGAAGAGCCATGCAAAGGCCCTGGGGCAGCAGTGGTGCATCGGGGAACAGCGAGGAGGCCGGCGTGGCTGCTGCAGCGGGGGCAGAGGAGGCAGTGGGAGATGAGGCGGAAGTGGACGTCATGGGCCATTGTTTGGACTTGGCCTTCACCCTGCAGACTGGGAGCCCTGGGGCCTTTGAGCAGAGGAGGGATGTGATGTACGCTGAGAGCGGGCTAACGGGGCAAAGGCGGAACGAGGGAGACCACTGAGGAGGCCGCAGAACCCGAGAGAGAGGCTCAGCCCGGGTGGTGGTGGTGGAGGCAGAGCAAAGGGTCAGACTCTGGAAATATTTGGGAGGTAGAAGCCCGTGGGACTTGCTGAAAGAACGGATATGGGATGCGGAAAGGGGAAAAGATAAAACGCTCTTTGGCTGGGATACCCGAAGGATGGAGTTGCCACCCTGAGACGTGAAGCCTGTGGTTGGCTGCAGGGGGACAAGAGGAAGCCGGGTCAGAGGGACTGTAAACTGTGAGACGCTGCGGGCATCCGGGTGGGGACATGCAGGCAGGTGGGTAAGTAAGCCGCCCCTCAGGAGTGGCCGGGCTGCAGACCCCACGTGGGAGGACCCAGCGATGAGATGGAATTCAGGCCAGGACAGGGCGAGGCTTGACCAGGCGCGGGCAGCTGCAGGAGAGGCCCCAGGACTGAGCGGGAGGCACTTCCCTGGGAGGCGCCTGGGAGGGTGGAGACAAATGAGGGCCTTGCCAAGGTCACCCAGGGTCAGGGTAGAACAAGCTGGACTCCATGCCTCCCGCCTCCCCCTGGACACTGGCCGTGACCTTTCCGCCCCGTTGGGTCGCCACAGAATGCTGCCCCAAACAGTGAGGTCCAGAGGCTGTGGCCCCCATATGGGGCTCCTGGGCTCTGAGGAGGGAACGGGAGCGAGTCCTTCCGTTGGCGAAGGGGGCTGGCTCGGAGCTGCCCTCTTCGGAGCACCGGGGGCAGATCAGGGCGCCCACTGAGGTTTCCACAGCACGTGCTACATCCGATGGAACATCCGGACGGCTCTGGGTGGGCGGGACACCTCCCGTCCCTGTCCATCTCCCTGGAACCCTGATAGGCTGGCCAGGGACCTATGCATCGTCCGGCCCAGCCTCCCCACGTCACAGGAGGAAACTGAGCTAGGGGGCGGCATAGGCCGGGCTGGACCCTGAGCCCCACACAGGCCGCCCAAGGGGGCCCTTCAGCATCGGAGCCCATTCCCAGCCCGAGGGAGCCGGTGGGAGGTGCGGAGCTGGTTTGGCAGCAAGACCACTGGACCAGGAAGCTCTGGGGGTGGCAGCGAGATGAGTCTGCCACAACCACCTCCAGACGGGCCCTTAGGGGCTCGCCATGTCCCCACAGCACCAGGCAGCAGCGCCTGGAGGGCACTGACGCTGACCCTGGAGACAGGCCCGCGGGGTCACCATTTTATTCCTCGACACTTCGTACCTGTGTGTCCTCAAGCAAGTTATTCAACCTCTTTGTCCTCAGTTTCCTCATCTGCACAATGGGGGCACTAATAGTCTCTTCATCATAGTGTCACTGAGAGGCTTAGTAATAATATTCTGGAGGACTTAGGGTGGCATATCCTCAGGAGAGGGGGGAGAAGAGTGTCCCCCCCATGGAAAGCCAGGGGGGTCCTGCCAGCCCCCCCTCCTGTGCCAGCTTCTCAGGAGGAGGGTGATCCTCCTCCCAGAAGGTCAGAGGGACTTCCGGGATCCAGCCCCCAGGTTAGACCTCGGGTGGGGAGGTTTGGGGGGGCAGAGTTCCCAGCAGGCTCAGAAGCCCAGGGGACCCCAGAGGATGGGCAGGGTGGGGCCGAGTGGCGGGGCTCCCGCAGGGCACCAGGGGTCCTCAGCACTCCCCCTCTCCCTCTCCGCCTCTCCCTCCGTTAACTCTGCCTATTTCACAGCTCACTGCTCCCGTGGAAATTGGAATGAGGATGAACTCCAGGCAGCTGGGAGAGTACCCACAGTGGAAGGGCTGCTGCCCGCCCAGAGCGGTAAGGACGGCGTCACTGGCACCGCAGTTGGGCCCGCCTCTGCCCACCCACGTTAGCGTTCCAGGAGCGAGCGGTCTGAGCAGGGTTTGAGAACAGCGATTGCTTTGCCTGTTTGCACACCAGAACGAGCTGTTTTCTCCCACCATCTCTCCTGTTGTGGAGCAGGCGGCTTGATGGCTGCGGCACTCAGGAGCCCAGTCCCAGCCAGGGCACCTCCAGGCCCTCCCTCCGTGGCTCAGGCCCGTGTCCCTACACCTTCCTGGTGACAACCCACCAGCCCTCCCCAGCTTCAAACCCCACTGAGCCACTGGTTACCCTTAAGAAAGCAGAGCAGCCTGGCCCCGAGCCGGCACTGCTTCCTCGTTCTGCAAATCGCAGTCCTGAGCCCCACTTGGCCTGGCCCAGCTCAGGTCGCCCGAGTTACTAGGGCGGAGCTAGGTCTCCAATTCCTTCTCACTGTCCCCGGGAGAGGGGAGGGCAGCGAGGGACTGGGAGGCTAAATGACTTGCCACAGGCTACAGAGACAGAGCGGGTAGAGGTGGGGCTGGCAGAGCTGGCCAAACCTAGGGGGAGGTTGGGGAGCTTTAGAAGGTGGTTTCATAAGCTCCTAGGGGACCTGCTGCCACTACTCAGCTGCAAACCTTTATTTCTCCAGCAGCGGAGTGCCCGCCGCGCTGCTCCCGGGAGAGCTGGCCGCTGAGTGCCTCCACGGAGGTCGGCGTGGCCAGTGGCCGGGTTTGGAAGGCACCGGCTCCCCAGCAAATCCTCTGCAGTAAATAAAGCATGAAACATACAGAAACGACTCTTTTATTTAATACTAGAGGCTGGTCACAAAATCTGTGCGGGGAGAGTGGAGGTGGGGGGAAGAGCCTCAATGGGGCCTGCACCCTCTCCAATCTGGGACCCCGTGGGGGATGTCTGACTGACGGTTTAGGCCCGATCCCGGCAGTTGGACATCCCTCTCACAATCTGGAATCACTGATTCGTAACTACTCATCTGCCTGATCACCTCTCACCCCTCTATCTGCCTGCCTGCCTGATTGCCCCTAACCACTCTGCTGGCCTGATCACTTCTAACTGCCTCTGCCTCAGCCCTGCACCCAGAACCCAGGATTCTCTCCTCCAGCTGGCCGCAGGCACCTGAGACCTGGGCCAGCTTCACCTGGGCCGGCCGCAGCCGCAGGTGCCGGGACCGTGGGACAGGCAGCTTTTCCCTCTCCTGGGCCACATCCGTAGGCGCTGCTGTCCAGGGCTGCAGGGTGGGCGGCTTCCCCCTCTCCTGGGCTGCAGCTACAGCTGCTGGCGCCCAGGACTGTGAGCGGGTGGCTTCGCCTGGGCCCGGCTTTGTCAGGAAGGACGTCCGGATGGTCATCCAGAAGGTCCTGTCTAATTGGCATATTGCCCTTTTATAAGTTTAGTTCTTAATTTCCAAAGGTCAACTCAGGTCATGCCATAGGGGGGGAATGAAGTTCTGAGGGAGATGCATACCTTAGCAAATCATGGAACTTTCCTAGGTCCTATGTTCAATTATTAACTTAGGCCACAGAATTGGAAGATTTGCCCTGGCCCTTCCATGACAGGTGGGGAAACTGAGGCCCAGCGAGATGGTGTTGTGTCCACACACCGAGTCTGGGGCTGAGCGAGGCCTGGAGTCAGGCTCCTGGATCCTGACCATTAGACCTGGGCCAGCGAGCTTGAAGGCCTCTGCACTCAGCCCCTGGCCGAGGGACCTCCAGCTGGTCTCTCAACCCAGTGAACCTTTGCAAAAGCAAGTGGCAGTAGCGGCAGCTGGGAGAGAAAGACGCCACGTGATGAGCTGGTTATCAGAAATAGGACGGAGCAAAGGGGAGGCCGGACATCACAAGCACGGCCACCTGAGCAGCTTCACAGGAAGCTGCAACTTCGCACCCCAGGGCCCCAGGCTTGGGCCGCAGATCGCTGGGGAAGGGGCCCACCCACGGGAGAGGGACACACGCACGGCGAGGTCGGGATGACGGGAGGGTGCCCGCCGTCAGACCTGGCACGGAGCTGACAGGGCAGGGCCAGCGTGGGAACACACATCCCAGACAACGGCGTGGCTCTCTGGTTCCTCTGGCTGTGCTCCTGCCCGTGTTCCCTCCTTAGCCACGTGGCCCTGTGGACCCCACGCAATGGTCTGATGAGCTGCAGTGGGGACCCAGCCTGGTGACTGTGCCCCCACGTGGGGCACGAGCTCTGGGCGACACTTAACTCCGGCCCCACCGAAGCCACAGCTTCACCTCTCGGTGGCGGAACAGGGAAGTGGCCCTCGGAGACTCGGGTGTAATTCCACAGAAACAGGCTTTCTACAGCACCTCCCACGCCCTCAGCAATGGGAGGCGCAGGGAGCGCTCCCCGCTGGTAACAAAGGAGGAACCTGCAAAGCCGCACTGGGAGGAACTGAGTCCAAGACCCCTGCCCCTCCGAGGGCCCTGCCAGCTGGCAGCCTACGTAAAGCACAAGCAGCAGGAAACCACCAAAACTGGTTTGGCTCAGTGGATAGGGCGTCGGCCTGCGGTCTAAGAGGTCCCGGGCATGATCCCCAGTGGGGCATGTGCAGGAGGCAGCTGATCAATGTTTCTCTCTCATCAATGTTTCTAACTCTCTATCCCTCTCCCTTCCTCTCTGTGAAAAATCAATAAGATATATTTAAAAGAAGGAGGAGAAGAAGGGGGAGGAGGAGGAGGAGAAAGAAGAGGAGGAGGAGGAGGAGGAGGAGGAGGAGGAGGAGGAGGAGGAGGAGGAGGAGGAAGAGGAGGAGAAGGAGGAGAGGGAGAAGGAGGAGGAGGGGGAGAATAAAGAGGAGGAGGAGGTAACCAAGTGCTCACTATCTTCCCACAGGGAAAACAGGTTTGGCGGGGTTCCTCCCAGCTGCTCAGGCTGCCCCTGCAGTGGGCCTCATCCCCCTCACCACCAGGGGTGCTGTCATCCTGGGGTACAGAGCAGCCTTGGAATAGGTGCCAGGAGAGAGCTGACCCCCAGGAGAGTTTGCCCAGGGAGTCTGCCTCCATCTGTATGGGAGTGTGGGAACGGGTCAGCAGGCCCAGACCTGGGAGTGCGAGGGCAAGGGGGCTGCCCGCTCTGTGGGCCTGCCCTGCACACAGCCCAGGAGCAGCCCGTCTCCCTACCCTGTCCCCCAACCCTCTCCCGTGGCCCCCAAGGGCGCTGGGTAGGAGCTGCGCAGGGAGCTGCCACCCTGGCAGGCCTCTGTACGCGCTGTGCCGAGGGCCGGTGGGTGCGCGGCTCCTGTCTTCTCCCCTCCTCCTCCCCCCACACTGTTCGTGTTCTCACCATCAGGTCAATAACCTTTCCTTCCAGCTCCTCCCGTTTCTGGGACAGCAGAGCCAGGGCTTCAGGGATTAAAGTTGGGGGAGGCTGGGGAGGCTCCTGTGTGCTGAGCCCAGAGGAAATGCCAAAAGGGAAGCCGCCCCGCCCCGCTGCCTCACTCCCGGGTGAGAGCTCCGGGTGCCTGGGCCCCGGTGGCACTGGGTCAGGTGGGGAGGCCCGAGGAGGGTGGCCCGCTGCCCTTCCTCACGCTCCTGAGCCCCGACACACACACACACACACACACACACACACACACACACACACACACAATGGCAGGCTCGCTCCAGTCCTGGAGAGCCACAGGTGGCCGTCTTCCAGGGCAGTGGGCTGTGCACGTGGCAGGACCACGGGGGATTGTGGGGACCCTGTCGGCTGCACAGGGAGGAGGCACGTCGCCGCAAGCACATCCATGTGACCTATAACCCCTGAGCCACGTGGACTCGCCGTGAAATTGGGCGTTAAGAGCAGAGAGGACCTGCCTGGGGTCTGTACTCTGTCGTCCAGCACAATCTAATCGTGGGCAAAGTCCCAAAGACACTGTTTGGAAAGCGGTACATTTTCCTTCCCACACCCTCCGCTCCTGACCCGGGTGCACCCCACGCCTGGTCAGGAATGCGCCCCACAGGCAGCGAAGTGCACTGGGCCGGAGAGTGAGAGTTCTGTTCCGTTGTCACCTGGAAAGCAGGTGACAAAACTGCCCGTTAAACCCATCCAGCGTGTCTGACTGCCGGTCACTGACCTAGAGAGCTGGAGAGGGCCCTTCCCTCCCACACGCACTGAGGCAGCGCGATGCAGGGCAGCGCGGCCATCCCAGTGCAAATGGGAGCCCCAATGGCACCCCAGGCCCCTCCTGCTCAGCCGCTCTCCCAGTGCCCGATGACGCCTCCGCGCGGAGGCCTGAAGGAAGCCCGGAAGAGCCGAGGGACGCATGAGCCAGCGACCAGGTGGATCAGGGACAAGTCCCTGGTCCCCGAGCATCTTTAAGGACCTGATAAATGCATGCAGGGCTGGGCAGGAGGAGGAGGAGGGCCGAACCCACTAAGATTTATGGCTGCTATTCTCACTGGCTGGGCTGCAGCAGAGGGAGGGGGGGTGAAAGGGGGAGGGGAGGACCTGGGAACACAGAGACCTCCCAGCAGCCCCTGCCGCCGCTCACTGTGTGGCTGTGGGTACGAGCAGATTTAGACACTGGGGCATGTTTGTCCTCTTTGGTCTTTAATAGGAGGACGGACTGCAGCCCGAGCTGCTCACCTTAAAAAAAATCACAGCAAAGCGATGAGGACTGCACAGGGCAGCTGTTACTTAGCAATATCATCCTTTCCTTTAAAATATGCTGCCCAGCCCAGTGCAGTGGCTCAGTGGTTAAGCATCGACCCATAAATCAGAAGACCACGGTTTGATTCCCGGTCAGGGCACATACCCAGGTTTCGGGCTCGATCCCGTGTGGGGAGGGCAGGAGGCAGCTGATCAATGATTCTTTCTCATTACTGATGATTCTTTCTCTCTCTCTCCCACTTCCTCTCTGAAATCAATAAAAACCTATTATAAAACAAAACAAATAAAATAAAATATGGCTGCCCGTGCTGGACCGGCCCAGCTGAGGAGGCACAGTGAAGACAGGAAGGCCCCGGGCAGCGTGGCCCTGGCAGGGACAAGGGCTCAGGGAAGGCGTGGGGCCAGCCGTGTGGAGGCGCGTGCACAGCAGCCAGCTGGCTTCACTAATGCAGGGGCAGAGCAGCAGGTGACGGAGGGCCAGAGGGGTGAGTAACCCGGGAGGGGTGAGTAACCCAGGAGGGGTGAGTAACCCGGGAGGGGTGAGTAACCCGGAAGGGGTGAGTAACCCGGGAGGGGTGAGTAACTCGGGAGGGGTGAGTAACCCGGAAGGGCAGGACTGCAGCTGAGAGTTCAGAGGAAAAGGGAGAGGCTGAGACCTGGGAGGAAGGGCTGATTTCTCAATAAGGTGGGGAGGTCTTCTCACAGTGGGGGCGGAACACTGATGGGCAGACGTGCCGATGTTGCAAAAGACCAAAGAAAAACCAAGTGATGCTTTAAAGAGGAGGAGGGACACTGTTTAATATGCCAGCGGACTCAGGGAACAACTTTCCAAATCTGAGTGAAGGAACATGCAGGGGCTTTCCTTTATAGCTCCCTGTGGTCTTTGTCCCGTAAACATGGATTCTGCTTCCGGTCCTTTTCGAGGGCCTTGCAAGAAGCCCCCAGGTGTTGGGGTCTCCAGGCCACGTCTGAGGGTCTGGCCTGGCGCCAGAGCTAATAGCCCTCCCTGTGGGGCAGCGCACTGTCCACAGTAAGAGGTTCTGCAAGACCAGCATCTGGGAAGGAGGCAGGGACTTAATTACAGGTTATCAGGAGTGTACACTGAGCTTGCTGGCATGGATTCAGCTGACTAGCCCCCAATATCAGGGTTACATTGGAATTAACCCTTTATGGCCTCCTCACCACAAGGCGGTGGCACACGGCCTCACCAAAGGCTTGCAGGGCCCCATGGAGGCCGCATGGAGGCTGAAGGGTGGACTGTGGGGGGAGGGGGGCTGCTGGAAACGTGAGGGCTCCAAGGCAGAGGGCAGGGAGGGTTGGGCAGGAGGAGAAGGAGGGCGGAACCCACTCAGATTAATGGCGGGGGGAGGGGCACTTGGCCCCAGGTGTGGGAGGCCGCAGTGCCCCGAACCAAAGGAAGGCCGACAACCCGAGAAGCCCATGCAGGGCCCCGGCCGCGGGGCGGCTCTAGCGCTGTTCGTATCTTTAAATCGCCCGAGAGCCACTGTGACGAAATGGACCGCAACTCTGCCAGACGCTGTGACTAGCCTCGCGTGAGCATCCGTCTCGGCCCCCTCAGTACGCAGCGCCATGCCGACCGGAAAGGCTCGTTCTTTATACGCTCTGAGCACAGCTGTGAGCAGTGCACGAATGTGACCAACTCATTTGTCATGCAAACAGCGCTCCAAAAAGAAATAAAATACTATTACGTGGTATTTGTGTTAGGCAATCACTACATCAAATTCATGGCATTTGGTGCAAACACAGGCAGGAAATAGGAAAACAACACTTGGTGAGAGAAGGCATACCACCTGGGAGCAGCTGAGGCGGAGGCTGGAGGCGGGAGGCAGAAGCCTGAAGAGCCGAGGCCATAACTCCCGGCGATGTGGCCAGTGTGGAGGACTCTGCAGTGGAGTGAGGGCAGCATGCAGACCATGGGCAGAGGGGCCTTGCCCACAGACCAGACCGAGAAGGGACAGGAGGCACGAGGTGGGGGCGGGCAGGGGGGAGCAGGGGAGGGAGGCTGAATTGGAGGGTAGACATGGATGGGACCCAGAAGGCCTGCAATACCAGGGAGGGATGTGGAAGGAATAGGAGGAAGAGGGAGGCGGAAGGAAGCTAGGGACCGGAGCTCCGTTTCCATTTGCTGCTTTTCCCCAGGCCCCCTCGGGCTTTCTCTATAAGAGCTGTCGTGTCTCCAAGGGCTGCCCTGTGGGGTCTACCCGGCAGCCAGAGGTGCAGGTCAAATACAAACACCAAGGAGCACAGTCCTAGGCACCTGATACAAACCGCCTCAACCAGTCCTCCCAAAAGCCGAGGTTCGCTAACCAGCATGCCAGCTGCTCACTGGATGCGATCACACACGGGAGAGGGGTGCCGCTGAGATTCCAGGCCCCGCCTAAACCCATCCGAGCCCACTCTCCTGGAGAAAACCCTGCCAGCCTGGCACAGCCTCCTCCTAGTGCCCCACTGCCCACTCGGCCCTCCGTGGTGCCAGGGGGCAGGAAAGCCAGCCTGAGGGTCAGCCGGACTCCTAGCTGCCTGGGGGCCACTCGGGGCCAAGCCAGCCTGTCCCTGAGCGAAGGGAGCATGAGTCCCCAAGCAGAGAGGCCACCCACTAAGTCAGCATGGCTCCCGCCCGCCAGGGGGCAGTTTTTGGAGGGTCACAGTACACCAAGATCGTGGGTGCCATCCCGGGTCAGGACACATACAAGAAGCAACCAATGAAGGCATAAGGAAGTGGAAGAACAAACTGATGTCTCTCTCTCTCTCTCTCTCTGCTTTCCTCTCTCGAAAATCAATGGAAATCAACATGACTCTATTGAGTGCCTAACATGTCAGGGGCTGTGCAAGGGCTGGGAGATTCATACATAGACACCTTGGAACTAAGCAAGGAGGGGGGAAAAAGAAGAAAAAGGAAGAAAAACAAACCCCTAGGGCCTGGGACCTCCCCAGTGTGGGGACGACCTCCTCATCATGGCGGGCACGCCTGTCCCTCCAGACATTCCCATCAGGGAGCCCGGAGACCTTCCCATCATGGCGCCCGGAGACCTTCCCATCATGGCGCGGCCCCGCCCCCTCGGCCCGGCGGCGGAGCAGTTCCGGGCGCGGTGCACGCCGGGACGGCTGCTGGCCATGGCCGGCCTGTCAGACCCGGAGCTGCGGCGGGAGCTGCAGGCCCTGGGCTTCCAGCCGGGACCCATCACCGACACCACCCGGGACGTCTACCGCAAGAAGCTGCGCCACCTGCGCGGCGAGGCCCGGCTGCGCGAGGAGCGGCCGCGGGGCGAGGAGCGGCTGCGGGCGGAGGCCCCGCTGCGCGCCCGGCCTGCCTCGGCCGCTCTGCGGGCGGAGCCCTGGGCGTCCCCGCCGGCCCCGACCGCGGCTTTCGCGGCCGCCGGGGCCTACGGGGACTTCCGGGCGCCCGCGGCCGCCTGGCCCCCGAGCCGCGACCCCGCCTTCGCAGCCCGCCCCGCGCCGCTGCGGCGCCGCGCCTCGGCCCGGGGCAGCTCCGAGGAGGACGAGGACGCCCGGTCGCCCGACAGGCCCGGCCCCCGGGCCCGTCGCTGGTGGGCCCCGGCCCGGCCGCCCCCCGCCCTCGGCCCCGACCCGCGCCCCGGCCTGCGGGCGCCCCGAGCGGGCGCGGCGCAGGCCCGGCCCGAGGCGGGGCGGCGGCTGGAGCGCTGCCTGTCGCGGCTGCTGCTCTGGGCGAGCCTGGGGCTGCTCTTCGTCTTCCTGGGCATCCTGTGGGTGAAGATGGGCCGGCCCTCGGCGCCGCGGGAGGCGGAGGACCACAGTACGTCGGCGGGGGGGCCAGGCGGCACACCCCAAGGCCCCGCGGCGGGAGGAGCCCAGCCTTCCCGGCCTCACACCCCTGCTGCCCCCTCTGCCCCGGCCCGCCCTCCAGACCCCCTCGGCCTCGCGCTGCCAGCCGTCATGGGATTCGCCCTCTGGAAAAGGCCACCCGCTCCGGCAGGCACACGCCCCCTTCCCTTTCCGTCCCCCCTTTGGTCTCCTGCGCAGTCACACGTTTGCGCTTTGAGAGGCACCTCAGGTCTCGAGGTCTCGCCCACTGGCGGGTCCCGTGTGCCCGCTGCTTTGGACCCGGGGCCCTCCTCGCCTGTGTGGCGGGTGTGCAGAACCTTCTCGGCGGTAAAATCGGTGAAGGGGGCCCTTGCCGTAGCCTGCAGGGCCCTCTGGGTGTTAGGAGAGGGTCCTGTGGTCCAGGGAGCCCCAACCACCCTCCTGTCCGCACAGGGCGAGGGTCAGCCGGCAGCGAGGTCTGCAGGGTGGACTGGGCTGGGGGGAGGGCAAGCTCCCTGGAGGCACAGCTGCGCTGCTGGTCCTGAGCTATCTGACCGGACCACCAGAGCGCTTCTTGCTGGAGCCCAGTGAAAAGTGACACTCCTTCACCATAAAGACTCGTTTGCCACGTGTGCACGTGTACTGCCCCCAGAGCTGTCCAAGGCCACATCTTTCTGTGGCAGGAGCTGTCCAGGTCTTAGCTGCTGCAGCCGGCGGCATTTGGTTGTGGACACGTCTGTGGGCACGGGGACCCCAGACTCTGGCACACGCTCAATTCCTGACTGTCCCTCGCTGAAGACCCCTAGGCCAGGAGCGGGCACTGTGACCACGCAGGCAGAGCTCAGACTACCTGGTGGGATGCGTAGCCAACATTGCTGGCCATATCCTGGGTTTACCCAGAGTTCCCCGCCCGTGATCATATTCATCCCTGTTTAACGTCATCACTTACAGTTTATAAACTGTCATGTATGTTGCCTTGTTTGAGGGTCACTTTCCCAGTCAGGCCAGGGAGGCCCTGTGGGTCCTGTTCACGCTGAGGAGTGAGGTCAAGTCACCCAGAGCCCACCAGGACCCGCCGTCCCCAATCCCAGTCCAGGGCTGGGAACTTGCATTTTATTTTCTGCTCGTTAGAGTGCCTCGGTCCGATGGCAGCTTTCCAACCCCGCCTGAGGCTGGTCATGGTTTACTCCCCTGGGTTTTGAGTGGGACCTGTTGGTATTCCTTTCCTCGGCCCACACTTTAATTTCCTCTGTTTCTTTTCTGGTCCCAGTGAAATTGTTGCCAGTGGACTGCGAGAGGAAAAACGATGAGGTGAGTGTGAGCTTCTCTGTCGTTCCTCCCGCCCAGCACGTGCCGTCCTCTCGGGAGCCCTGTGTGACGTAGACACCGGTCTGGGTGCTGGGCCCGGCTCTGCTGGTGGCGCCTGGGATGTGGGTCCCCTCCCCGGTCCATCCCGGGGGTCGCAGCTGGTGGTGAAGGGCCTGCACTCCCTGCCGTGGAGGAAGGGCCGGAGGTTCCTAAGCGACAGGAGGCTGTGATGTCAATTCCCCCTTCTCTCCTGTAGTACTTTGTGGCTCTGAAAATGCTGTTCTGATTTGAGACCTGGGGGTGGGGGTGTTTGAAACACATTTGAAGTGGAATTGGTCCTCTTAGTCTATAGATTTGTTTTATGAAGCCTTAATGTTCCCCACAAATAGTATTTGGGGACAGTGAGCAGCTGTGAAGGGAGCATGCGTGAGGAGCTGGGTGCAGAGAGGTGGCCGTCTGGGGAAGCACGAGGCAGTGCGTCTTCAGTCTAAGTCCTCTCTGGGGAGCCGAGCGGCAGGGGGCACACCCAGCTGTCTCCTAACTAAGCGTCTGCAGGGCTCCCCGCCCCGCTCACATCTGCTCCCCCCACGCCCACGTTCTGAAGGGCATCCTGGTTTCTCTTGGCTTCTGCTGTGCCATATTTGAAGTTTTGTGTGTTCTTTTTACATTAATTCATTGCATTCACCCACCAAATATCTTTGCTTTCCAGTTGTTTTGTAGAAACACATTCATAGGTTTCGTTTTCCTTCCATCATAAAAACCACAACTGATGGTTAGAGGAAGGAACCCAGAAACGTAGGCAGCAGCTAGAGGAGGGACTAGAATTTTGAAGACTGAAAACCAAAATGGGAAGAAAAGAGCTTTCTGTGAGACTTCTCTGGTGATGCTAATTTTGTTGTCTTTTAGTTAGAAAGGTCTCCCTGGTTTCTGTTTCTTGACCCTTCCCGTCTCTAAATGGATCGTGCCCACGGCTGAGGGATGGATTTGTTCCCTCCGGTCCCTGGCCCTCCTCTGAGCAGACCTGCCTGTGCCCTGCTCATGAGCCAGACGGGTGCAACCCAGGCCTTGCTAAAGGTGCGCCCAGCCCGCCAGCTGGGCCACGAACATTGGTGCCTGGAAGGCCAGCGTCTGGGCCCCCTCCTGGGCTCTGTGGAGCGGCGAGTTCATGGGGTGCCCTTGGCCTTCCTGGGGAGGGTCTGGGAACAGACCGGTCGGGAGGCACATGTGCTGTGCTGAGGCTCTTGCTGAAAGTCTCATTTTTTGTGTGGCTCCAGCTCACCCAGACCCAGCAGGGCATTTGAGTTTCTTTTCCCCTCTCAGCAGTCGTGGCACTGTATTTTCTTTCTGCCTTTTTGCTCCTGAAAACATGGGGACAGGCTGGGAGCAGGCGTGTTGTCTTATTGGCAGTCCTGTTGGCTGGGACTTTGTGTCCTGTTTCCTTTCGTTGGCATCAGCCTGCTTGGCCTGGATGTTGGGGACGTGCAGCAGTGGTCCTTGTCACTGCCGCGTTTCTGGTGTGAACGTGAAAGATGTTAGTGTGGAATGCTTGAAAGGAGCGCCACCCATGACTGCCACCTAGAGATAACACTGTTAACGTTTGGGGATCTTTCCTTCCCCTCTCATCCCTGTATGCACGTTTATAGAATTGGATTCTTGGCATATATTCAGTTAGATTATTCCAACATTTCCCCACCTGAAACATTCTTTAAAGTGGTTTGAGTGCCTGCCTCCCCTAGAAGCCACCTGGGTTGTTTCTGACCGACCATTTGCAGTCATGTGTACTTGCAAAGGCTCTTGGGTCTTTGGGCAACGTGAGGGGACAAGTCTTGCCTCTGAGAGAGTTCGAAACCAGGCCCCTCACATTCAGGTGAGGCAGCTGATGAGCCCTGGGGAGGAAAGCCGCGTCAGTTCCTTCTGCCGTTGTGGGACCAGCCCAGGCCCAGGCCCCCCACTCAAAGTCCAGGCTTTACCCAGTGACACCAGAGGCGGCCTGAAGTGTGGGGCGTGGAGTCGGCTGGCCTGACCCCACCTCTCATGAGCTGTGGGACCTTGGTGGCTTACCTAAGGTCTCTGAGCCTCGGGCTCCCCATCTGAGAAATTGGGGCACAGTAAGGAGTGTGGTGACGATTCTGTGTGCACTCACGTATAAACCACTCAGCACAGCGGCTGACTCTCTGTCCACTCGAGGAGAGCAATCCATGAGTCTAGCAAGATGGCCTCAACTGTTACCGCTGCTGGAGGGCTAGGTCTGCATATGTTCCTGCTCCTACTTTCTCATGCAGATGGCCTTTCTCCCCCTATCATTTCAAAGGTTGCTAGAAATTTTACTTTTTACAGCAGATACTCCACAAAACAGACAATCGATGGGCATGTTGTAGACACTTGAGTCTCCACCACTGGTGGGAGTGGCCCGGGGGGAGAGGTCACTGGGTAGCTTCCTGGGACTACAGCGCTGCTTCCCGCAGCCACCTTGCCTCTGCCCCACCACCCACTAATGGGTGTCACTCCGTAGGCACCGGGGAAGGGCGGGGCCTCCAGGGTGGCAGCCCTTGGTGACTGTGTCTTCATTCTGCCCTGCACTCAGCCCACCGTTTTTGCAGAATTGGTTTTTATGTTTTAAAAGTATGAGGTGTTGCTTACCGCTTAGTACTTGCCAGTGTGGCTGACGAGGTAGTGCCAGACAGACTGCCTCCTTGCCCACCGCCCTGCTGACGCTGTCCTGTGCTCAGTTCTGTCAGGCCAAGCAGAAGGCGGCCTTGCTGGAGATGCTGCACGAACTCTACAACTTCCTGGCCATCCAAGCCGGTGAGTAGGTCTCAAGGCCCCAGATCCTCACTAGCCGGGCGTGGGCCTGTGGCCGGGGCGGCTGAGGCGTTCTGTGGTCGCCGCCCAGAAGACACACTCAGAAACCAGCCCCTGCTTGCCCTTTGACACTGTTTAAGCCTTGCCTTTGGGCAAAACCACTTGGTTCTCACCTCCTGGAACAGCACAGGCCTTTCAGTAGCTATTGGCCTCTCTGAATAAGCCCCACCTCGGGCTTCGGGGCGCCCTGTTTCACTGGCAGGGTTGGGGGGCAGGCCCCCGGTCTCAGAGTCTGGGTGCTTGCACCTGGAGGCCTGCCTGCACCAGATGGTCAGCCTGGGTAGGCAGAGAGCCCCGTGCAGGGACAGGTCAGTGGTGAGCTGAGCACACTCAGGCCGTCCAGCCTGCCACGGCCCTCGTGTCAAATCTGGTCCCAGTCGCCCTAGCTGGCTCAGGACCTTGGACAACTCCCTCATCGGCTCAGGTAGTCAGTCTCTGGGCCTCCATCTCTGTTACCGCGTCATCTTGAGTCTCTCTTTTCTATTTTTAAATATGTTAGGGGGGAGGGATGGTTATTGATTTTAGAGAGAAAGGAAGGGAGAGGGGGAGAGAGAGAAATATTGATGAGAGAGAAACATGGATCGGCTGCTGCCTGCATGCCCCCTGCTAGGGATCGAGCCCACAACCCAGGCATGTGCCCTGACTGGCGACCTCTCAGTGCATGGGACAGCGCTCGGCCAGGGCTCTCCTCTATAAAATGAAATCCAAGTGCCATCCTCCAGAGGAGGCACTCTCCGCACCCGGGAAAGATCCATCCCGGGATCCCCTGCTGTTTTATTGGGTAAATGGTCCTCGAGGCTAGCGATGTCGCCTGCATTGTGTCCTTCCCACACCTGGTCTGGGAGGCTCTCGGAATCACTGGCTGATGGCATGGGCGAATGGGCTGTGCCGAGTTAAATGTACTTGGCACGAGAACCAGGAGGAGCTGGTCAGTCTTGTGGGACGTTCAGGAGGCACTCTTACCTACGGGACAGCCGTTGTCTAAGGCCATTGCTGGGGAGTCAGGTTTGGGTGGGCTGGGCCCTCAGCTCTCCTCCCTCCTCCTAGTGGGAGACTGGAGGTGCTCGGGGAGCATCTGCGCTCCTCAGAAGAGCGTCCTATGGGCATTTCCCTGTGGCCCAGGTGCTTGGGATATAAATTCTGGCCCACGAGGGCATTCTAAATGTGTGTGACTCGGTTGTGGTCCAAGCAGCAGCAGCTGCAGCAGCAGCTGGGAGCTTATGGAAATGCAGAATCTGAGGTCCTATCCCAAACCAACTGAATCAAAGCCTGTGTTTTAATTATACCCCCAGGGGATAAAGTTGAGATGCTCCTGCTCTTAAACGGTGAATCCTAGTAGCCATCCCCCGCTCCAATCTCTACATGTGGTCCTCACTTATACCATCCAGGGCTGGCTCCCGCTGTCCTCTGACAAGCCTTGCAGAGGCAGCCCTGCGGGCGTGCATCTCTCGGAGGCAGCTGCTGGGAGTGCGTGCTCTCTGCTGGGCCGTCCTCCCTTCCCCTGCCTGCCGGAGTCCGCTCTGGCCAGGGCACAGTAGGATACAGATGGGTTCAGGGTCCTGCCGCAGGCCACCTACCTCGCTGACCACCGGGCGATAGGAGATGCCATTGGAGGAGAGCTGAGGGCCAGAGGTCCTGAGAGGCACGATGCCCTTAGCTAGAATAATGGGGAAGTGTCTTGGGAGGCCCCGAAGCCCAGGTCGGCTTGGTTTTGTAAATGTGGGGGGAGGTGGGGCCAACAGGCAGGAGGTTACAGGGTCAGGATGGAAATGGCTCCATGAGGGAAGGAGAAACAGGGAATGGAAATTGGAAGGGTCCAGTGGGTCCCACGGAAGCCAGGCCACCGGGGCTTAACTTTGTGGGCAGTGAGGCCAAGGGGCTTTTGCGTAAGGACGTGACATGCCGGGAGCAGGTGCCAAGAAGGCAAAAGTGGCAGCAGCTTAGGTGGAGTAGTGGCATGAGCAGGCTTATGTTAAAGCTTTAACACGAGTGAATGAGAGGGAGGAGGAGGAAACCAGTCGGGCCTGACGATGGTCAGTTAGGCTTGGGCAGGGCAGGAGAAGCCAGCATGGTCCCACATGACCCAGAGGGTGAAGATCAACTTTGAAGTAGGAAGGATAGGCTTCAGTTCATTCACATAATTTTTAATATTACCTTCAGCCACTCCCTCCTCAGCACGCACGCACGCACGCACGCTGGCTGTTGGAAGCCCGGCTGTGCCAGGTGCAGGACAGTCAGACATGTGGAGGGTGAAGGATCTTTACGTGCCCTGCCCTGCATTGTCCCTGCTCAGGGGCTCTGGTGGTGAGGCAGCTTGTGGCAGATGAACCACAGCGGGCACTGAAAGCCAAGGCTGTGGCAAGCCCCCGAGTTCGGAGCAATTTGGCCAAACAAGAGGCCCTGCAGGCTGGGGGCTTTTCAGAGGGGAGGCCTTTGGACGGGAATCGAAAGGCTGGCAGGACTCAGGGGAGGCTCCCAGCTCCATCCGTCCGAGGCGGGAGCTGGCCCCCCAGGCAGCTTAGAAGGGAGCTTTGGAACACTGCTGAGGCCCCCTTCCTCCCGGGGCACCTCCCACCACCCTCAAACAGCGGGCCTGGCGTTCCAGGTCACCTGCCTGTATCTGTCAGAATCGCTGCTGCTCTTCCGCCCAGGCTGGGTTTGTTTATAGCGCCATCCGGTACCTTCCAAAGCTATCGGTCTGATCCTGTTAGGGATCAATTGCAAACTGACCTGGTATTGGGCAGCTTTTTAGTCATTTAATGAAAATCATCACACTGCTTTGCAGGTCAGGTTTTAATGATCTGGAATCGATCCGAGCTAAGTGGCTTTGGATTGTGCTGCAGAGTGAGGGTGCCCCAGCAGCCAGAGCGCCAGGCCGCATGCTCCCGTCGGAGCTGATGGCTTGATTCTTGCTGCATCTGTTAGTCTGTGTCAGAGTCACCTTCTCATCTTCCTTGTGTGTGAATGTCTTTCCTCCTAGGTAACTTTGAGTGTGGAAACCCAGAGAATCTGAAAAGCAAGTGCATCCCTGTAGCGGAAGCCCAGGAGTATGTAGCAGTAAGTGGGGGCACTCGCCGCCGGGAGGGCCTGGTGCTTTTGGATTGATTTTCAGACCCTGCGTTCGTTTTTCTTCCCCTTTTATTTTGTTTGGTGTTTGGTTTGGTTTTTAGGGGGTTGTTTTTTTGTGGGGTTGTTTGTTTGTTTTGCTTTCTTGCCCCTCCCCCCTTTTTTTGCCTTAGTTGAGTGCTAGGCTACCTTAAGTTAAGGCCACACTGGGGGTCAGTGAGCCCAAGGTGAGCCGTGAGCCAGAGCGGGCCTGCTGTGTGTGCGTGGCTCCCTGCTGCCCAGCGTGCAGGCCACAGCAGGCTGCCCTTCTAAACTGGCCTGTCACTGCTCCTCCTTCCGCTTCTTTTCTCCCTTTCTCAGCAGCTTTACAGGCTCATGTGTTGCCTGCCCTCTCCCTCCTTGCGTGCTGTGTGGATTGTCTGGGGCCCGTTTGACTCCCGCACAGCCTCAGGGTAGAATTGGGGATACATGGAACTGGCAGGGACATGGTCACCTAGTCCAGTTTTCACTTCACAAGGGAAGAAACTGAGGCCCAGAGAGGGGCAGGGGCGTGCCCAAGGCCACGCAGCTGGCCACCCCGCCCCCCACACTTTTTCATTTTACCCAAGAGGAGCTGCCACCTGGCTGGCTTCGGTCCTTTCGGCTGCCTCAGCCCGCATTTCTTTCCCGCGTGTGCTCCCACGTCGCCTCCTCCAGTTACAGCCTCTGCCTCGGCTCTCACCAGCCTCAGACGTCCTTCCTGCCAGTTCACTGCGCACTGAGCAGAGCAGCGCTTTGGGACGTGCAGAGGACCCAGGAGAGGACTTCCATACCCAGCAGCAGAGTAATGCTGCCTAGCTGCTCTGCCCGGACACAGAGCTAACTCCCGCCCCTCCCGCAGAACGTGACCGGCAGCTCCGCCGCCAAGTTCGAAGCCGCACTGACCTGGATACTGAGCAGTAACAAGGACGTGGGCATCTGGTGAGTGTGCAGGGGCACCTGTCAGCTGGCCTCCTCACTTCCCGCGGGCGCCAGTCTGAAGGTGGAGGGCGGGTCTCTCCGTGCGGGTGTGGGCTGGGCTGAAAGCTAGCGGAAGGAAGAGCGTCAGGAATGCAGGACAAGGAGCAGTTCCGGGGAGACACAGGGCAGGTGCCAGATCCGAGCTTTCCATCCGCCACTTGCGCGGTTTCTGGAGAAGGCAGCTTTCCACGTGCCTTTCCTTGGGCTAGTTTTCATTTACGAGGAAAGGATTCTGTGTGTTGGTTCTGCTCAGAATGGCAGTTGCACAAGGAAATGCTGGGTTTTATTCTGACTGGGTGGTTCTGCCTCATTTCTCTCCGGCGAGCAGCGATGGCAGACAGCGAGCCCTTTCGCCTTCCTGAAAGGCCTGTGGGACGGGCGGGGGGGGGGGGGGGGGGGGGGGGAGGGTGACACCGGCTGACGGCTGGACACCGAGAGTTTCCTGCCAGAAAAGCATTCGCCTCATCACCCGCTCCCATTCCTCAGGGTTCGCCTGGGACTCTGTTGAAGTCACAGCTCCTGATGCTAAAACACACTCGGGTTTTGTTCTCTTCCTCTCTAATCCACCAAATCACTAATTCCCTCAGCTGTGCATCCAGCGGAGCTGGGCAGCTCAGCCTGAGCCTGGGAGCTGGGTGCATGGCCCCATGAAATGCACTGGCTTACGAAACAAAGCCTGCCTGAGCGGCTGGCGATCCCTGTCAGAGAAGGCGGGGGCTGGAGGCACGGAGCGTGACACTCACTCGCCTCTTCATTTTGGGAGGTGGCTGAGCTGGCTCAGACGACCAGGGTGAAAGTGGGTCACGAGAAACCGGGACACTTCAGGTACCAGCCATTCAGGTGTTCAGTCCAGCCCATGGCTCGTCACCAGAGGTGTGGGTGTCAGTGTCCCGCAGGTCCTGGCACCTCCTTGCCAGGAACCAGGGCGGAGACGCTGCGCTGGGGCCTGGCCTCGCGGAGCCAGTTTGGGTGCCCTGCCTCCAGGCACCTCCTGATCTCCTCCTTAGGCAGCTTCTGTGCCCCCTCGGCCCCGAGAAAGGCACGCTCTCCCGGATGTGCGTCTTTCCACTCCTGCCATGCAGTGCAAGACGGCGACTCTGTCAGCATTCCCACTGCTCTCTGTAGGAGGGGGTCCTGTCTATAGTTAATCTTCCACACGCCGAGGGGGGGCTGTCAAAGGCCCAACAGGGGCCCACTTTAGTGGCTGGGATTCGAGCCTGCTGCCTCTACAGCTTTGTTCCTCCTAACGGCCAGCGCGGGGGATTTCCGGAAGAGTGCAGGCAGGGTGTCGTCTGTCTCAGCACAGAGAGGCCTCACAGCCCCTCCTCCTGCTGCTGCTCAAAGTGGGGCACAGACTGCAGCTCTCGGAGCTCTTGGGCGTGTTGACAGCCTGTGTCCTGTTTCAGTTTGAAAGGGGAAGACCCATCTGAACCGGTGACAGCCGTGGACAAGGTGGTCTGCTTGGAATCCGCCCGGCCCCGCATGGGTGTGGGCTGCCGCCTGAGCCGGGCCCTGCTCACCGCCGTCACCCACGTGCTCATCTTCTTCTGGGGTAAGTGCTCGCGCGGCGCCCAGCGCCCAGCCCGCTCCGAAGCCCCGCTGGGAGTGATGCGTGTGGGAAGCTGCCCGGAGTGCTGGTTCCTCTCGTGCTCCTGAGATGGAGAACATGAGCAAGCCAGCCCTGCCTGCCATCTTCCCCGGAGGTCGGAGCCAGAGCATGAGGCTCACCAGAGAGGCTCCCTGTTCCCGAGGGGAGCCTGGCCCGGCCGGAGTGGGCGCTGTCCCTTCCAGGACCCCAGCTGCAGGCCGCTCCAGGAAGGCGCAGCGGGAGCTTGGCCTAATTTTACTCCCTGAACAGTGTGAACATCTCCTGGGAAGCAGGAAGGCCCCGGCCTGTGAGCCCAAAGCAGAGCTCAGACCGGAGCCTGACAGCAGGGCTGCCTCTGAGCAGAGGCTGAGTCGCAGAGCTGCCAGCTCTGCCCAGAGAGCTGGTTATAAACCCAGGCACCTGGGCGTGCACACAGCTCCTGCACCCACGCTGTCAGGCAGACATCCTTACCCACAGCAGCATTGCGGAACAAAGGGCGTGAGTGTGTGTGTGTGTGAGTGTGTGAGTGTGTGTGTGTGTGTGTATGTGTGTGTCAGTGAGTGTGTGAGTGTGTGTGTGTGTGTGTCAGTGAGTGTGTGAGTGTCAGTGAGTGTGTGTGTGTCAGTGAGTGTGTGAGTGTGTCAGTGAGTGTGTGTGTGTGTGTGTGAGTGTGTGTTAGTGAGTGTGTGAGTGTGTGTGAGTGTGTGTGTGTGTGTCAGTGAGTGTGTGTGGGTGTGTGTGTCAGTGAGTGTGTGTGTGTGTGTGTGTGAGTGAGTGTGTGAGTGTGTGTGTGTGTGTGTGTCAGTGAGTGTGTGAGTATGTGTGTGTGTGTGTCAGTGAGTGTGTGAGTGTGTATGTGTATGTGTGTGTGTCAGTGTGTGAGTGTGTATGTGTGTGTGTCAGTGAGTGTGTGTGTGTGTGTGTGTGTGAAAAAGCCTGGGTCTGGTTCACCAGGGAGGAGAACTAAGGCTGGGAGGGTGGGAGGAGCCGAGTTCTGGACGGTGGAGGGACCTGTGGTGACAGCTGGCGGAAGGGAGAGGCTCAGTGACTAGCTGTCCTCTGCATTCCTGCACCCTTTGTTTCCTGCTTGCTGGCCCTGGCCGGCCACATGGCAGGTACTCGGAACCCATTGAGCTCACCCACAGCCTCCGCGCAGTGCCGGGCCCGGGGGAGCCCGAGGAGGTCTGAGCGGTTGGGTGATGTGAGCCTCTAATGGTGCTCTCTTCCTGGCAGGCTTGGCCTTTCTCTGGGGACTCCTGATCTTCCTGAAATATCGGTGGCGCAAGTCAGAAGAGGAGGAGCAGGCCATGTATGAGATGGTGAAGAAGATCATAGGTGTGTGGCCCGGGGGAAGGCTGCCCGCCTCCGCCAGGCGTCCTGGCCCTAACCTGTGCCCTCTGGCCTGCAGATGTGGTCCAGGACCACTACGTGGACTGGGAGCAGGACATGGAGCGCTACCCGTACGTGGGCATCCTGCACGTGCGCGACACACTCATCCCCCCACAGAGCCGGTGAGTCCGGGGTCTGCCCCACCCAGTGCCTCACGGCTGCGGCCGGATTCCAGGTGGGGAGCGTCCACACCCCGCTCCTCCAGCCTCGGCATTTGTGGGAGGACGCTCGGGCACGTGTAGGAGCATGTCCCTCTCCTGTAGAGAGGGCAGCACCGTTAGACAGAGGGGTAGGCGCTGGGGGCAGCAGTGCTAGGACCACCCCCCGCCCCAGGGGCTAGGCAGGGAAGTTGGATTCTCGTGGGCTTGCCTTCTGTGAATGCTGTCGGCTGGGGTTCCTCGCGGTCACAGGATGCTGGCCAGCAGCAGCGTCTGCCTCGTTCCAGCCAGCCAGGGAGGGGCTTCCTGCTCTCACAAGCAAAGGAAACACTTCCCGGAGCCGCCAGTGGCCACTCCTCGAGGCCCCGCTGCCCAGAGCTGGTGACCAGCCTGCCCCTGAGCCAGTCACTGGCCAGGAGGAGGAGACTGTTTCCCACAGTCAGACACACCCGTTACTAAAATAGGACGATGTGGCTCCCAGCGTGCGCACCGTGCGATTGAACGCAGTTTCACGGCAGCGGGGGGAGTGGAGTCTGCTCCAGGGCACGGCGGCACGGGAGGGACGGCAGGCTTGTCAGCTGCCCTCCAGAGCCCCTTCCACACGGAACTGAGAGCGCCCCTCCGGCAGGGCCCGTGGCGCAGAGCCCGCGTGCGTTCGTCACTCACCAAGCGTGCGTTGGTGCCTGCGGCCGGCCGCACTGTCGTGCGGCGAGGCGTGGGGAGTGGGAAGCCTGCTGGGTGTTGGCTGAGGAGGAGGATGGGGAGATGCATAAGGAGAGTGTGCACTGTGGGCAGTGACGAGTCCCAGGAGGAGCGGGGTGTCGGGAGGCGGCCTAGCCCACAAGGTCGCTGGCGCACTTGGGCACACGCCCGCCTCCGACGGCAGCACATGCTGGGCTTTAACTGCAAACACATTCACTAAGACGAGACCAGAAGTGGCACTGCAGTCCCGGCCCAGCCACCGCACCCTGGCCCCTGTGGTCAGCAGAAGCCCCAGGCGCCACTCCAAGGTCCGAGTGACCAGAGCCTCAGGCTCGTGCTTCCTCTCTGAGCCGCTCCGTCCACCGGCTGAGGTCCTGCTGGCCCGGGTGAGGGCCTCCTGAAAGACGGGGCTGCGGGGGCCAGGGCTCGGGGAGAGGCTGCAGGCCGCCTGCTCATTAGCTGTTAACGGACAGCCGGGGAGGATGACCCAGACCCACACAGTGCCGGCTGCCTGCCCTCGGGCCCAGCGGACCAGCTCAGTCCCTGGGCCTGCGTGGCCTTGGCCAGACCAGCCGCACGGGCTGCTAACCAGCTGTGGGGTTTGGTCAGTGGCAGGAGGCATCCCGGGGAAGCCAGCCTCCTCAGCCCCTCTGCCTCCTGACCGCAGGCCACCTCGGGAGCCCCCCCCCCCCTGGCCTCCCCAGGGTGAGCCCTCCTGCTCTCGCTCACACATGCTCCCTCCGCACACGCAGCACGGGTCCGAGGGCAGGTGGTCTGCAGCTGACAAAAGCAGCGCTTGGGAAGCAGCCTCCCTGGCGGCCCTGGAGTCTGTGTCTGGTCGGGAGGGGCGCTCGGAGGGGGTGCAGGACCTCTGGCTGCTGGCCTGGGCCCCCTGCTGGGGAGGGGCTCTGCCTGGTGGCTGCTGCTTCTCCACCTCCCCAGCGGGGTGCTTAGCTCTTTGCACCCCCTGACGTGCTGTGGGGTTTGGACTCAGCAGCCAGCAGCCACATTAATTAGCCCACAGGAGGCATTAAGGTGCAGACAGCACTGGTCAGGGCCGCCGGCCAGGCTGTGCAGCGGCAGGCCCGGGCGCACAGCCCCTTCCTGTGGACACGCACGGCTGCTCCGGACACCGCCGGCCCCTGTCAGCCCCCGTTAAAGGAAGGCTTCGGGAGCAGAGCACGTCGAGCCATTTGTCAGGGCCCAGCAGTGGCGGCTGCAGGAGCCCCGTGGGACCGGGAGCTCCGCCTCCCTCTGTGCAGGAGCGCATCCCCAGACCTGCTGGCCGCCCTGGCAGAGCCGAGCCCAGCGGGCCGTGACCGGGCCCTCTCTTTGCAGGAGGCGCATGAAGCGGGTCTGGGACCGCGCCGTGGAGTTCCTGGCCTCCAACGAGTCCCGGATCCAGACGGAGTCGCACCGCGTGGCTGGAGAGGACATGCTGGTGTGGAGGTGGACTAAGCCCTCTTTCTTCTCCGACTCCGAGCGATAAAGCTCGCGGGGCCTTCCCCTCCAGGGCCCGAGAGGGCCGCCGACCTGCTGGTGCTGAATTCACACTTGCCTTGACTCACCTCCTGACCCTCATCCAGAGGTCTCCAGAGCGTCGCTTGTAGGAAAACCGAGCTTCCCTGAGGGTGGAGGAGAACGGGGGCGGAGCGGTCGCTGTCCTCTGTGTTGGCCCATCCTCTGCGGGCAGAAAAGTGGAGAAAGCTTTGTCCGTGACTAGAAGAGAAGCAGCGGCTGAAATCTGGCGAGCACGCGGGGCTGGGTGTGGGCTGGGCCTGGCGTGGGCCTGGCGTGGGCTGGGGCGGCCGGGCGGGAGCAGCCGTCCATGCGCCTTCAGGGTTCGCTGGGAGCTCTAGCCGGACAGCCTCATCCTGAGGGGAGGGCCGATAGGAGAAGTCCAGAATGCCCGGCCCTGGGCCCGGGGCCTCCTGTCGTGTGAGCTGCTGCTGTAGCCTCCAGGGAGGAGCCTGAGGGGAGGAGGAGGCTGCCACCAGCCACCGTCTCCGTGCCCGCCTGCAGTGGGCCTGTCACAGAGACCGGGTTTTACAGACCAGACCTGCAGCAGGCACGCATCCTCCCAGGGGGCCTCACACTCCTGTGTGCGGAGATCTTGTTTACAGCGACCACAGCCTGCCCACCCAGGGCTGGGCAGCCAGGACCTGCAGCACCCCGAGGCGCGGGGCCGCACCACTGCCCCTGCTGGCCACAGGGAGCCTGCCTGCCGCTCCTCACACCCTCTGGCTCAGCGGTGGCCTGGGGGTGGGAGCCTCCAGAAACAGGCCGGAAGCGCCTTGTTAAGTGCAAGGGCCTCCAGAGGAGTCTCATCCCAGATGTTCACATCTGCAGCAGGTGGCAGATGGGGAGGCGCAGAAGCTGCCTCCAAAGGCATTAGCCACCCCGCTGGTCTTACTGGTATTTTTTCTTAATAAAGCTCCGTCTCCCTCGTTTGATCAGTGCGATCATTTCCTCTCACTGGGTGGTCAGCGGGCCCGGGCAAGTACCTGTCTCATAATCAGGCTCCAGCCAGAATAAGACAACAGGCGTCACCATCGGGATTGAAAGGGATAAACGCTTTATTGAGAATGATGAGCTTCTCCCCTGGGCTGTGTTCCCTTCCCCGAGGAGCAGGGGGCGAGGGATGGGAGCACTGGCTGTGTGCAGAGAGGCCACTGGGAGAGGCTGCGGGCTGGGTGGGGTGCTGGGGCACCGGGGCCTCCCTCCCTCAGGGCTCAGCCCCGCAGGGCCAGGCCCTCCAGCACCCGGGACTTGCAGAGCCTGTTTCCGCTTCGACAGGCAGCCCTCAGGCGGGCTGGCGGGAAGCCTGATAGAGCCTCTTCCCTCGCCTTGCTTCCTGCTCCCCTCAGGCCCCGGTGCTCCGGCCCCTGGGGGACAGGCAAGAGCAGCGTGAGGCTGGCAGGGGCTCCTCTGCAGCTGGCGGGGCCCCAGAGGAGGCAAGTGTCCCCGATGCTGGGGCAGAGGGGGCACCCTGAGGGCTGGGCCCTGGGACTGCACCTGCAGGGCGGCCGCCGCGGGGCAGAGGTTTACCGAGTGGGCTCAGGGCCTAGCGCCATCCGCCCTGCGGCACAGCCGGTGCTGGTGAGGCTGTGGGCGTGGGGTTGGCTCCGAGATAGGAGTGGCCTTCCTCAGCACCCAGCGTGGGAGAAGGCAGCCTGGGCTGTCCCCGCCTGTGGGTGCTGGCTGGTGCCTGAGCATCGCCCTCTGTCCTCCCATCCGCTAAATTGATGAAGGACCCGGAGGAAAAGGAGCCACTTCCCCTTTCTGTTTTGCAAGGAAAGACTTTCCCTCCGCCGTCTTTTTGTCTTAAGCTGGGGGCGAGCTAACACAGGCCTTAGCTCCCTTTCTGTGAAGCTGAAGAGCAGGAGAGATCAAAACACGAAATAACAAGAGCCCACCAGCCGCTCTTTCTTTACAGTCCACGGAGTGCAAGGCCCAAAGGCCCAGGGCGTCCTCAGATGGCCCAGGTCCGGCTCCGCCCTGGGGGACCCGCCCAGGCAGGTCCACGGGCCTGTCTTCCTCAGTGACAAGCAGCCTCATGGCTGGTGGGCTCCGATAAAGAACGGGGTGCTGGAGGGGGAGGTGGTACCCACAAATCTCGGCCCTGGGTGTCCCAGGGCTCCAGGCCACCTTCGGGAGACAGCTCAGAAAAGGTGGGCACGGCCATTTGTCACTGACGGATCACAGGAACTGCAGCAGCAGCCGTTCCCTTCATTAAAACACCATTGACTTTGAGCCTCAAAAAAGCCTTTGTGGAGGCAGGTGTGTGGACTCAGATCCATTATCCTGTTGGCCGCCCCAGCGAGAAGGGCAGGGAGTGGTGGTGCCGCGAGCCAGCCCAGCTCTTCAAAACAAGCCAGCTCTGCACCGGCACCTGAGAACACTCTAGAGCACATGTGTCAAACACAAGGCCCGCGGGCCAAATCCGTCCCACCAGGCCTTGCAATGTGGCCCGCACCGCGCTGTCATCACTGCACTCCGCTGCGTTTCCATCACAATGACAGTTTATGACTGTTCAGTAAACCATTCGGCCCGCAATTTAGGCTGGATTTTAGATTTTGGCCCCTTCTCTGATTGAGTTCGACACCCCTACAGAGAGGGTCTGGCGAGGGCCCCACCATCACCGGGGGACAGGCAGGGGGGCTGGGTGGAGGCACTGCCGCCCGGTGCTGCCAGGGGCAGCATGCAGTGGGGGACCCAGTGTCCTCGGGATCTGCTCTGCCTTTTCTGGCTGGACCTCGGGCCAACTGCTTTATGCCGACAGCAGGGAAGTTATTAAGAAATAAATCATTAAAATTAGCCCACTGAGGGCACGAGGCACATGAGGTGGCACACGTGCTAGCATTATGGCACACATGGTAAGTTACATATAGCCCACTGAGTCCTCACAACCACCACAGTGGTGGGTGTGTTTTAGCCCCTGTATAGGGGGGGAAACTGAGGCACAGGGAACTCAGGGTGGTGAGGGAGCCGGGGTTTGAATCCAGACAGCCCAGCTCCAGAGCCCATGTTCTCAGTCCTGCTCTCTTCCTTCCTCCAAAGAGCAGAAGGGGAAGCCATGCTCAGGTCTGCTGTGACTTTGCCGGAACAGAATAAAACCGCCTTGGTTCCGAGGAAGAAGCCTAGGAGGCCCCTCTCGCCTGCCTCTGCCAGGCACAAACCAGACACGCCCAGGCCTTGAGCTGGCGGGGAAGCCCTCTGAAATGGGACTTCTCTGCAGTCTGATGAGGGAGAAAGGCAGGGAGGGCACTTCACAGGAAGGATGGGGTTTCTTCCTGCCCAAAGGGGGGGCAGGCCACGGCGGAGGCCCCTGGAGTCTCAGGTGATCCAGCCTCACAGGTGCGGCGAGCACGGAGTGGGGAGAAGTGCCGAAGCCGGAGGAGCGGGAGGAGCGGCAGGCTCGGAGGGAGGAGGAAGGCAGAGAGGCATCCCTGGGGATCACAGCCCAATTTCTACTCGGTTCTGTTTGCTGAGGAGACAGGGAAAGTACAGTAATTTTCTTCAATGAAAACAGCCAACAGAATTCCCTTTGCCTTGTTCCCTTTGCAATTAAGCCCTTCTCTGCAAATGAAGTGATTTGGATTTCACAGGGACTAATTGAAGCACAGCGGAAGGGCCGCTGAACTTTCTGATTGCAAACACCAGCGCGTGCAAACCCCCGCGCAGCAGAGCCAGGCTGGGAGGAGGCCCTGCGTGTGGAGTCCACCTGGCCCCCCGCTCCATCTGTGGACTCTCCCTCTCCCCCGTGCGCGCCAGCCTCTACCCCAGCCTCCCGCGTGTGGAGGCGGGCCTGGCCCTGGGCAGACCAGAGTCCTCTGACGCCCGTGGTGCCTCCTGAGCTGGTGGTGCCACGTTGTCCGCCTCCTGCCGTGCAGAGCTGCCGTCCAGGCCCTCTCCCTCTCCGTGGAATGTGCCGGCCCGGCCATGACCCCTTTGACCAGTGAGAGGTGCCCGTTCTGAACCAGGTCTTGGAGGCCTCGTCACTTCCACTCTCACCCTTGGGCCCGGCCCCACCAAGTAAAGAGGAAACAGCTGCCCAGCTGCCTTGTGGGGAGACGGTGACCGCCAGCCCCCGGCTGTGCCCACATCCCAGCTGGCACACCACTGTCCCGCCCGAGAATCCTAAGTCACACAACACATGGTGGTTGTGTTAAGCCACTAAGACAGTATTGTTATTAAATTTTTTAATTTGAAATAGTTTACAAATCACAGAAGATGCAAAACGGGGGGTTTCTCCTGTACCCTTCCCCCAGCTCCCCCCAAGGACGACACCCTACGTAACCCAGCATAGAATCAAACCCAGACCCTCACAACATTATTAACTCAGGCACAGACGCTACTGAGGCTTTACTAATGTTAGTGCACGTCCTGGTGTGTGCGTGTGTGCGTGCGTGCGTGTGTGTGTGCGCGTGTGTGTGTGTGTGCGTGTGTGCGTGTGTGTGTGTGTGCGCGTGTGTGTGTGTGTGCGTGTGTGTGTGTGTGTGTGTGTGTGTGTGTGTGTGTGTGTGTGGTTCTATGGGATTTTATCACACAAAGCCACCGAGTTTCGGGGTGGTCTCTTCCTTGTAATGGGTGACTGACACAGGGATGGGTAAGGTCCCTGGAGTGTGTATTACTCAGCATTTCTCAGTTGAAAGTGACAGAAACAGCTCAGACAGACTTCAGCACCAGGTAACCCACTGGCTCACATAGATCAGTGAGCTGAGGTAGGCCCGGTGCACAAAATTCATGCATAAATGGGGTCCCTAGCAGCAGAGCAGCCGCCTCCAGGGGAGGGACACACAGGCCTGGATGGCGGGGCCTGGGTGCTGGAGCCTGTCCTCAGAGGCCTCCGGCACCCGCTGCCACCCAGTGAGGAGGCCCCGGGGGAGGGCGAGGGGAAGGGGCCACCTGTAGGGGCCGTCGGTGGACAGAGGGAGGGCCAGAACTGAACCTGGGCCTCCTGCACCGCAGAGCAGGGTGGGGCTCCGAGGTGGGGAGGAAAGCCGCGCTCTCAGGCCAGGCCCGGTGCCGGCCCAGCGGGACCTGGAAGGACACGCTGCGCTCGGGGAGCGGTGTGGTGGGAATCGTGGTCTGAGGGACGGGGCAGCTCATGTGCAGAGCGTCACTGAGGCCATTTGCCGAAATTCCTGGCACAAGGAAAGGTTAGACTTCCCCACTCTGAAACCAGGTGTGGCCACGGCCTGGCTTTAGCAGTGGGGTGGGGATGGGAGCGACAAGTGGCTGTTGAGGCAGAAAGGGGAGGAGCCGGGACACCTTGCCTCTTCCCCTGCCATGGCTGGGCCCTGCACCCCAGCTGGCCCACCGTGCGGCAGTGAGAGCAAGAAACCCACCATCCTCTCTAATAAAAGGCTAATATGCAAATGACCAAACGGCGGAATGACCAGTGCACCAGACGTGGAACGAAGGAAGGTCCCGGCTGGCAGCCAGCAGCTGCTAGGGACCCTATTTATGCATGAATTTTGTGCACTGGGCCTCTAGTCTATAATAATAAAAGTGTAATATGCTAATCAGACCAGACATCCTTCCGAACCACCTTCTGTGAGGGGAACACAGGCCCTGGGTGCTGGAGGGAAGCCAGTGCCAGCAGCCAGGGGGTAGGGAAGGGGGGAGGCCTACTCTTTTTTTTTTTTTTTTTAATATACTTTATTGATTTTTTACAGAGAGGAAGGGAGAGGGATAGAGAGCTAGAAACATCGAAGAGAGAGAAACATCAACCAGCTGCCTCTTGCACACTTCCTACTGGGGATGTGCCCGCAACCAATGTATATGCCCTTGACCGGAATCAAACCTGGGACCTTTCAGTCCGCAGACTGACATTCTATCCACTGAGCCAAACCTGTTTTGGCAGGGAGGCCTACTTTTGCACGACTTTCATTTGCATGACTTTCATGCATCGGGCCTCTAGTATTGACAAAGCCACCAGGACTCTGGGGCGGTTGCTACTGGTAGCGCTGAATGACTCGGGTAAACAGTGTTACTGCCTTCCCCGTGGGAAGACGAGGCACGGGGAGTGCAGGACACGCCCGAGTCCTCCGCACTCCAGCATCAGTCCCGGAGGCTGGGAGGGGACTGGGCAGCTCAGGGAGGATGGGTGGGAGGGGGCTGCCCAGGCCTGAGATCTTGGGGCTGTGCTAAGGCCGCATCCAGTGGGCTCCGTGGTAGCATCTGGGTCTCCCCGCCACACAGTCACTGCACAGACAGGATCTGCGGGTCCCCTGACGAGAAGGATAGAGCAACAGCAGGCAGCAAGGAGCCTCGCCCCACGTGGTTGTGCTGGGCCCACCCCCCACAGCCACCAGGAAGCATCTGGGGTGTGTAGAGTGGAGGTGAAGCCGGACACAAGGGGTCCGAGGCCGCCTGTCACTACTTGAGCCAAATTCAGCAGACGGTTGAATCCCATAGGAGTGTTTATCCCAGGAATGCCGGCAGCGTGGAGAGCAGGCGCCACCCGGGAATCCTGCCCTGACCCCCGCGCCAGGGGGCGATGACACGCACGAGGGAGAAGACGGCTCCGCGCCGCTGCGAGCTGCAGCGTGACAGGGACGGGAGGGCGGGCCTCGGGCCTGCCTTCAGGAGCCAAAGCCGGGAGACAAGGAGGCTGGCCTGCGCTGCTGCACACAGCTCGGCCTGCCGGGGGTCAGCCCTCCTGCAGAAACTGCCTCCCGGAGGGTCAGGGTCGGCACAGCCACCAAGTCAGAGCGTGGCCTGTCCTTGGTCGGTTCTCAAAATGTGTCTATTTTCTGAGTCACGGACCCATCAAGCATCGTGTGTTTTCACAGCCTCGTTTCATCCTCCGGGCCTCGGGGCTGTGAGGAACCTGTCTATGGTTGTAGGTGAGTACCTGTGAGACAGCCGCGGCCCTGTTCTTCCTGGCACCTCCCCACTGCCGTTCCCTGTCGGTATTACCATCTGGTGCGAGGAGCTCAGCTCTACCTGCAAGGTGTGTTGAGCTGGGTTAGTCCTGGCCGGGAGGGAGGGAGCCGGCTGGCCTGCCTGGACCAGGTGTGGGGGCCTGCGGGGCGCGGCCTGGTCAGAGGCTGTACCAGCAGCCAGTGGAGGGGAGGCATGCGTGTCCCGCAGCGTCCCATCCCCCACGGGGACACGTGCACGGCTGGCTGCTGAGCCCAGGCCCTCTTGGGCACAGAGTCCCAGGATCACATGGGTCCTGCCAGGGGCTGGACGGGGCTGCCGAGCTGCCAGGGAGGGAAGAGTGAGTGTGTGAGAGTGTGAGTGTGAGTGTGAGTGTGTGTGTCAGTGTGTGTGTCAGTTTGTGTGTGTGTGAATGTGTGTGAGTGTGCATGTGTGAGTGCATGTGTGTGTGTGAGTGTGTGTGAGAGTGTGTGGGTGGGTGTGAGTGAGTGGGTGTGACTGAGTGGGTGTGTGAGTGTGTGTGTGTGAGTGTGTGTGAGAGTGTGTGGGTGGGTGTGAGTGAGTGGGTGTGAGTGTGAGTGTGAGTGTGTAGGTGGGTGTGAGTGTGTGTGTGTGTGTGTGTGTGTGGTCTGAGTTCGCAAACCCGTGCACGCCTGTGCTCCAGCCTCCCAGGGCGGGGAGGGGGTTCCTCGGAGACAAACTCGCTTCATCTACTTATCAAATATGTGGGTGCCACGCAGCTGGGGGCGATGGCAAATATGCCCGATGCCAGAGCTGGGCTCTAGGAGAAGGTGGCGGCTGGAGCGGTGGGCGGATCTAATGAGACGACACTTAGCAGGGACAAACGTGTTCGTTTCCTTTATTTCCTGTGCCTGCCTCCGTGCCTGGGATGTGGAGGCCCCGGGGCTTCCAGGAGGAAGTGAGCCGCCCGCATGCTCTCGGGGTAGGACCTGGGTGGGCAGGGCCCAGTGAGGGCTGTACTGGAGCAGCAATGGGAGGAGGTCTGACTGCCGGTGGAGAAGCCCCAGGCTGGGGCGGTCCTGGGAGTCAGCGCACTGAGGCGGGAACTTGCAGGCACTCAGCCCAGACCCCCCTACCCCATTCCCCCCACCTCTCTGCAAAGTCCACCCGGGAAAAGCCAGGAACCCCGGGCAGCCTCTCGCTTTGAACATGTCCCTGCCAGATTCAGGCCTGGGCCTCCGAGGCCCCCCAAAGAGGCAGGGAAAACAGGTCAGCTCTGCCGAGAAGTCTCTCCACTCTGCACCCCACGTGGGTAGGCCAGGGCCGGAGTCCCAGCAGCTCAGCCGAGGCAGCCCAGTCCTCTGAGGGGTCTCTTACGGCCCCCTTTCAGGTTTGACTAGAGAGAAGATTCAACAGGAAGCTGGCCAACTTCCTTCAGACGTGGGGAGAATGATTATGCTGGTTCCGAGGCCCTGGGGGCAGGGTCTGGCCTCGTGAAGGCAGCCTCAGGGAGACAAACCTCGGCGCTGTGGGCTGGAAGGCCCTCACTGTTTTGAATGAGCCCCCCATCAGCGGAGGCATGCAAGCGGGGACTGCAGGGCACCCAGCAGGGGTCGGGCGGGGACGGACGAAGGAGCCGGGGTTGGAAGTTTTGCCCTGCACCGAAGTGGCGTGCACCAGGCCAGCTTGCGACTGAGATGGCAGCATTCCAGCCGGGAGCCCTGACTGGAGCCGCTCCCTGGGTCTCAGCAGTGAGACGGAGAAATGGACGGTGGCAGGCAGGGCTGAGGGTGCCTGGCATGCCCAGGGCACTGTGCCGTGGAGGGCGGCCGGGAGAGTCCCTCCCCCTCACACACCCGCAGGCTCGTCTCCGGCATGTGGCCTGGTGCTCCGGGGAAGTGGCCCCTTGTGCCTGTCCTGCCTCGTCCTTTGAGAGGCAGTCACGTCTGCTCGACCGGCTCACCTCTTTGAAAGGTGCCTCACAGGTGCTGAAAGGACTGAACAACATAATGCGCCTGGTACATAGACAGGTGATGGTGATGGTGATGGTGATGGTGATGAAGAAGAAAAGGAGTGACTCCAGCGGGTATGGCTATAAATAAGCAGGTGATGTAACCAGCATTCCGACTTCAGCTAATTTCAAAGAACGTTCTCGGCACTGCTGAGGCCCCGTGGCAGCTGGTGTTCACCGGCCAGCCCGGACACAGGCCTGAAGAGGATGTCACCCTGCCAGAGGCCCCCACCCTGCCGGCGGCTGCGTGAGAGCAGGCCCGGCCAGCCTCTCAAAGGCTGACTCCGGGGCCCTGCCAGGCAAGTGGGGGGTCCGCCTGGCCTGGAGGAGACAGGAGCAGCAGGCACCATCCCCACTATGTCACCACAGCTTCATCCACATCGCAGACAGGGCCCAGCATCCCCTCCCCTCCTTCCTGTCCCTGTGGGAGGAATGCTCCCTCCCTCCCCTTGGCTGTGCCAGGAGGGCTTCCTGGAGGAGGAGTTAGTCTCCTGCAGGTCAGGAAGGTGTGTGTTCATGTGGGCAGCAGGGCGGTAAAAAGCTGGGGCGGGGGCAGGAGGGGCCTGCGACTTCCTGCCTGTGTGGCACACTAGGTGACACTTCCTCTGAGCCGCAGGTCCCCGACTGTATGACGAGATGACACAGGTACCAGCCTCACAGGTGCTGAAAGGACTGAACAACATAATGCACCCGGTACATAGACAGGTGATGGTGACGGTGATGGTGATGGTGATGAAGAAGAAAAGGAGTGACTCCAGCGGGTATGGCTATAAATAAACAGGTGATGTAACCAGCATTCAGACTTCAGCTAATTTCAAAGAACTTTCCTAAGAGGCAGAAGCATCTCTGCCTGGAGCAGGCTGCTCCGTGAGGTGGTGAGCTCCCTGTCCTCAGAAGCATGCAAGCACCAAGGCCTGTGGAGAGGTGCCTGTGCAGGGAGGGGAAGGCTGCAGGGAGTGTGAGGGTGGCCAGCAGGGGGCAGCAGCTCAGCAGGGAGAAGGGAGGCCAGCCAGCCTCCCCACCTGGAGACAGTGGCTCTGGGCCAGGCCAGGCGGCCTTGCTGCAGGCAGAGAGGAGCCGGCCGCACGTCCTAGCCCAGCTGAGGCACGCCATGCAGGCCAGGCCAGAGTCCTGGCCCCCGGGGAAGGAGGGCGCCGAGGCTGAGGAACCCCAACTCTGAGCGCGCAGTAGGCCTGAGGGGCTCTGGCAGACCGGGGAGGCCAGGGAGCGGCGCTGTGTCCCAGGAGACAAAGGTCCGGCCTCAGGCGGCCAGAGCCCGCGGAGGACAGGAGGCTGGATCAGAGCCATCGCATCCGCCCTGGCACAGCCCATCGGGGAACCCCAAGGGGTGCTCTTCCCTCTTCCCGCTCCAGGACGGAAGAGCGCGGCCTGGCCTGCCGCAGGGCTGCTCTGGGGAGAAGGGGTGCGCTGGGGCGGGGGCGGGGCACTCAGGGGAGAGCTTGATGCATCCCCTGCAGCCTGCCAGGGACAAAAGCCCCACCCACCTCGGTTGGCTGTTGGGGCACCCACCTGGGGTGAGGGGTTCACCCCTCCACTCAGACTGAGCTGGGGGAGCCAGGTCCAGGGAAGAGCTGACGTGTGTCACTCCTGTCCAGCTCACTCTGGCATCTTCCTCTTGGCAGAGTGTGGCTGGCAGGGCAGCAGGAGGGAGGGGCAGGTGGAAGCAGGAGGGGAGGGAGCCTCCTGGTCTGGGGCCCATTGGGAGCCCTTCCCTGCCCCAGGAAATGCTCTGGCACCTGCTGGGAGAGCCATGGGGCAGGGGTGAGGGTAGGGGGCGTGACCAGGCCAGCAGCGTCCAGGAGGGAGCCTGGGCTTCGGGCTCCTGGGGCACCGGGAAGGTTCCCTGACAAAACCAAACCCGAGCAAACCAGTGAGCCCTCTGCTAGGAGGAGCTGGCACGCCACCCTTAGATCCACCTCCAGCTTCACCCTTGTCCTTGCCTACGGGCAGGCCCAGCAGCCTCGCCAGCCCAGGTCTGTCCCCGGAAAGGAGAGGAGGCAGAGCATCCGGGGAAGAAAATGTGACCCAGTTGGGGGAGGGGGGTGCCCAGGCTCTAAAGACAATGGTGGGCGGGAGGGGGGGGGGGCGCGTCCCTGTGTGCAGGGAGCAAGACCGAACCCTCCACCCAAAGACAACATTCACACATGCACACACCCCACAATGTGTAAACCTGCACACCTGTGTGTGAGAAAGTACACACACAAGCATGCACCCACCCCTCTCCCCCTCCGGGTGCTGCACATGACACGGAACCCAGGAAAAGAAGACTGGGCCCAGGTGACCGGGGGCGGCAGGAGCTGGCGCCCCACCAGGCAGTGCTTTCTGACTTAGAGTCCCTGGGCCGCCCTGCACGCTGCCCCCGCACACCCCGCCCTCTGCACACCATCCCGCACGCTGCCCCTGCACACCCCGCCCCCTGCATGCCGCCCCGCACGCTGCCCCTGCACACCCCGCCCCCTGCACGCAGCCCTGCACGCTGCCCCTGCACACCCCGCCCCTGCATGCCGCCCCTGCACACCCCGCCCCCTGCACGCCGCCCCGCACGCTGCCCCCGCACACCCCGCCCCCTGCCCGCCGCCCCGCACGCTGCCCGAAAGGCAAGGCCTCCTCCTTGGTGCTTCTGTCGCAGACTTGGGGCCTCTTCCTTTCCTTCCTGTTTCTTTCAAATTGTAGTGAAATATTGCCCCTCCTTTTCAGGTTGGTTTCCTTTTTTATGACAGTAACACATGGAAATGATTTATGAAGACAGAGCAGCGGGCGCTGCCCCACCCTTCTCTGCTCAGTGCGATCTGTGCATGACGTGCACATACACAGATTCGTGATTTCCCGTTCTAGGTTTTACCGGCTGACTTATTGTAGATCAGAATTTAACTTCCCATTAAGATTCAACCACCATCGCCCCTTCCCTCCCGTCCTGCCTCGGCACTTACACATTTATTAAATCATCACCCCCTGTTTCCATTACTGCTCCAGCACGTAAATATTATTCCCGACGAGTCATACAGCGTCTCAGCATTAGATTTATTTCCTGCAAAACTTTCTTTGCTGCTTGTCTGTTTCCTGGGATTTCTGTGCCGGCATCACCGCCCACGCTCTGACCCGGCTTCCGCCTCCTCTGGAGCGGGTCACCCCTCCGGTGACCTGACCAGGCCCGCGGGCTCTCCGGGCCTGACGGGCTTTGGCCCTGGCTCCCTCCCCGATGGAGTCCCGCTGGCCACGTGCCTCGTCCCTCTCCTCCGTGGCTTATGTCCTCATTTCGGTGGAGGTCACCCTCGAAGAGCTTCTGGCTAAGGCTGCCTGGGGATTCGGTCTTTTCTTAGGTCAGTCTGTGCTTTTAGTAGCTACTGGAGAGGGAAGAAGTGGGAGGAGCGGGCAGCTCCGATGCCAGGCCGGCTCGCAGGTGATGGAGACTCACCCCGCAGTGGCCGGTCAGCTCAGGCTTCATTCCTGGTTGAAGGTCTTGTGCTTACACGCCCAACATGCTGCCGCCATCTCCGGCAGGACGATCGCGTCCCACAGGAGCAAGGTGGTCTGGTCCCGCCGGTGCGTCTTCACCGCGCCTGGCTTCTCCGTGGGCGGCCCCACCTGCGCAGGCGCTTCAGGAGAGCTGCTTCCTGCCTGCGGGGCGCGGCGGGTGCTGCACAGCTGCCCACCGGGGCCGAGGCCGCGGGTGGAGAGCTTGGGAAGGTCCGCGTCTGCTCCACTCCTGCCATCTTGCTGGTTCTTGGAAAGGACCCGTTAGATCTTTCAACACTTGCGGTAGACAGCTGACGGCCACCAAAAGCCACGCTCCCTCCCTCCACGTGCCTCCATGTGCCGGAGTGGCTGCCTAGCTGGGCTGTGTCTCACCTTCCTCACCAGCTCAGCGTGGCTGGGACAGGAGCCTGTCCCTGGAACACGTGTGGGAGTGACGCTGGTCCCTCCGCACTGGCCACTGGCCTCCCTCATCTGCGGTGCCTGAGCTTGTGAACAGCCTTGCCCCTGCAGGCTGTGATCTCTCCTGCCCGTTCCAGACACGGCACAGTGCCAGCCTGGAGCTGCAGGGGCTGGAATGGGGCCCGTGGGCCTCCCGCCCCTCTGTCAGGGGTGCATGGCTGGTGTCAAACCTCCCCGCTCTCCTGGAACCCCTGGCTGCAGGCCCTCCCCAGAGCGGAGAAGGCAGGGCCTCCTTGGTCACCACTGTGCGTCTCTCCATCTCCCAAAGCTGTGTCCCCTGCAGGCCCCTCCTCACCTGTTCTCTCCGTCCTGTGGGCACACAGCTTTGGCCCCGGGCAAAGGGCCACTCCACTGTGTGGATTAAGTGGAAGTGCTCCTCTGATTCATTTTTATAGATCACACTAGAGGCCCGGTGCATGAAATTCATACACAGGTAGGGTCCCGAGGCCTGGCCGGCCATCAGGGCCAATTGAAGCCTCTGGCTGCCAGCTGGGGCCTTCCTTTGTTCTGCGCTGCCCCCTGGTGGTCAGCACATGTCATAGTAGGAATGAGTCTCCCAGTCAAACTCCCGTGGGGATGATTTGCATATTAGGCTTTTATATCTATAACTAGAGGTCCAATCACAAAATTCGTGCAAGAGTAGGCTTTCCTTCTCCCGGCTGCTGGCACCAGCTTCCCGCTGGCACCTGGAACCCGGCTTTTTTCAGGTTGCCAGCAGGCACCCAGGACCCGGCTTCCCTCACAGCCCCAGTTTCCATCTGGAAGGATATCCGGTCTACTTAGCATATTATTATAGATAATAAAAGAATAATATGCAAATTGACTGAACAACTGAACAGCAGAATGCCCATGTTATGACACGCACTGGTGCCAGGCCAGCCAAGACAAGTGTGATGCAATTGGTTGGGAAGAGGAGGGGGGTGCCCACCATTGCCCCACGATGACCCTGAAGAGGGAGGCCCAGCCCACCCTCTGTGGGGCGATCAATGGGGGCCTCCATGATCAATCACCCAAAGAGGGAGGTCCAAGCCACCAGCCAGCAGGGCAATCAGTTGGGCTGGGGAGGGGTGGAGGAGGGAGTGAGGGCGCTCCATGATCACTCCAAAGAGGAAGGCCCAGGCCACCCTCTGCACACCAATCAACGGCGGAGCCCTGGCCAGGAGGGCGGGCCTCCCTCTGAGGGCGATGGATCTGTGGGCCCCTCGGTCACTCACCCCACAGAGGGAGGCCCAGGCCACTGCGACGCTGTGGTGCGTGTGCAGGGCCGGCCAGCAATTGCCCAAGCGATGGTACCCTACACCTGTCTCCCACAGAGGGCGGTGACCTGTGGTGGGGGAGGGGAGCATTCCCGCACAGACGGCAGCAGTGATAGCGGCAGGGGCAGGGCCAGCTGTTGGCAGCTGGGGGAAGGAAAGCCCCAACAGGCCCTGATCACCAGCCAGGCCTAAAGACCCTACCCAAGGGATTAGAATTGGCTTCTGTCCACCCAAAGTAGAAGCCAAAGTCTCTCCCCCACCCCTCTCTCTCTCTCTCTCTCACACACACACACACACACACACACACACACATTTCTGACCACTGACCACATTTCCCACCACTGCTTGGCCCCCTCCTTCCTGCCCCAGGGCCTGTGCACTGCCCTGCCTCTCCAGCGCATCCTCTGCCCACTGTTCCCACAGCTACCATCTTACCTCACATCTCTGCTCCAAAGACACCTTCTCAGGGCGGCCTTTCCGAACCTCCTTGTTTAAAAAGGGACTCCCCATACCCCCGCCTTCCCCACTCTGCTTTCGCTCTAGCACTCACATTTGGTTTACTTGTTCTAACTCCGTCCCCCAGGTACCGTGCGGATTCTTGTCCACTGTGTTCCCTGCTGGGGCCCCACCGCCCAGATCTGTGCCTGGCACAGAGGAGCTCAGTACAGGCGTGGGGCTTGCACAGCTGATTGCACAATAACCCCACGGGCTCCCTGCGAGCCTCTGATGGGTGACAGCACCGAGCACTTAGTGTAGCGCACAGTAGGTGCTCAGGAGAGGCGCTCCTCGCTGGGGCAGGCGGGGGCTCCCAGTGAGTGCCGCAGGGAGCATTCACATCCTGTGTGACACGCAGTGAGGCCCGGCCTGCAGGCAGGGCGGCGGTGACATGCCGGAAGCCAGGGAAGCGGAGCTCTCCTGCAGCTCAGCCTGGACCGGCCCCACCCGGCGGGGCCCTCCGTCAGGCCAGGGGGCTGCCCTTCCCGCATGGCCCTGGTCACCGGGCTGCCCAGCGGGGAGAGCGGCCTGGCTGCTCAGTCCCGGGCCTACTTCTCTCTGCCACCGCAGAAGGGCTGGGAAGGCACAGAGGGGCCAAGGCCGCAGCCCGGCAGTGGGGGCCCAGCCTGAACGTGGCCCAGGCCCTGCCCTGTCTGCCTGGAGGGGCAGGCAGTGGTGGCCAGCCAGGCTGAAACAGGACAACAGGGGACGGAAAAGCTTGCAGAGCCCTGTGGGGTCCTCGTGGCAGGTCCTATGTCCTGCTGCTGCAGCCCCCACACCACCCGGAGGGGGCCCAGAATCTCAGTGTCCCCGGGGCTTCTTGGCACGGCAGTCAGAAGGCTTCTTCGTCGGTGGAGCGGGGACCGCACCGCACTGCTCACAGCTGGCTGGGCCTGCGGCCGCGGGGGTTCATGGTGGGGCCGCGCCCGCACACCAGGGCTCCCCGCCCGGCCCTCTGCTCCTCCCAGTGCCCTCACTGCTGCAGCCCCCGGGCCCTCAGGGAACAACTCCCTGACCACGACCTCCCAGGCCCTGCCCACAAGGCAGGCCGGCAGGGACAGGCCGGCAGGCCTAGGATGGACAGCCGCTCCAGCCCCGCAGACCCAGCTCAGCAGATCAGGGCTGGCGGCCCCCAGCTGCAGCTAACTTCATTTTCCGCCAAATGAAATGAGCGCCTGCATTGGCTCACACGCACTTATTCAATTACCTTCTTGGCCCTGGAGGACTCGCAGAGAAACAGGCATAACTAAGAGGCGTCAGCAGCCCCGGGCAGTCATCCCTGCCCATCGCCCAGGCCCAGCCCTGACCTTCCTGCTGCACAGGCCGCGGCCCCGGTGTCCCACCCTCCGATCCTCCCTGGCTCCCACCGCCCACCTCAGACGGCCAGCCTCCAGCAGATCCGGGCCCCGCGGGCTCCACCTGCCCGGCTGCGGCTCTCTGGGGAGCCGGCCCCCCGCAGGCCTCTGGCTCCTCATCTGTGAAATGACGGAAACGTCTGTGTGAGCTGGCAAGTGTTGCTCTTGCAAGAGGCTGCGGTCCCAGCTCCAGGGTCAAAATGTGAACATTCCTGAAAGGGAGGAGAGACCGGGGTCCCCTCCCACCTGCCCCACCACCCTCTGCAGAGCCTGAAGATGTCCAGGAACGCCACATCTCCTGTGCCACGTCTCCTGTGCCTCCGTGCCATGAGATTCTGTTCCTCTCACTGTTCCCTCCATTTCCTCTCTGCCTGCACCTTCAAGGCCCACCCTGGGAGCCCCGCCCCGCCCCGCCCCTGGGGAGCCCGAAGCCCAGCCCCTCCCCAGGCAGCAGAGTTATCTTCTCCGTCCTCGGCTCCCACAGCACCTCTATGTGCCTCTGTGGTTCCTGGGGCTGTCCCAGCTCAAATGCCGTGGGCCACTGTCCCATACCCACCTGAGGGCCTGGGTCTGAATTCGGGGCTGGAAAGTGCAGTCCCTGTGGTCCCGCCCTGACTGAGGCCATCCCACCTGAGGCCTGCTACATTTGTAATGCTAACGGCAGCCAGTACTGGGAGGCCTGTGTCCGGTCAGACCCTGTGCTAAATGCGTTTTACTAGCATTCTGTCATTGAAATGCCACTGTAACCCTAAGAACATGGCCCCTCTTTATAGAAGAGGAAGCAGGCTCAGTGAGACTAACATGCTTGTCCAAGGTCACATCACCAGGAAGTGGCAGCAGCAGCTCTGAGAAGGTCCTCCCCTCTGCAGCCTGCCCGGTCTCTGCCCTCCTGTCAGATGGAAGATGGCAGCAGGCGGCCTCTGGGACGTGCTGGGAGTTCATTTCTCTCTGGTCGCTGTCCAGCCCCAATCCCACCAGCACGGGGCTGGCGTGCGGGAGGCTCCCAGGACTGGTGGTGACATCGCCGCCTCCTAGTCCAGGGTGCCCCACCAAGGGCTCAAGGTCACCCCCGCATACTCTCCTCAGATTCTGGGGTTCCCTGGGCAGGTGGAGGCCAAGGAGTAGGAAGTGGCTTCTGTGTGTGGCTTGGGGCCCTTCTCCCCCAAGGGGAGCCAACAGGAGCCCAGCCAGAGCCGGCCAGGATCCAGCTAGACGTTCCAAGGTGGGTCAGGAACCGGGACTCTGCTGGGGAGCCACCAGCCTCCTCTGGACAGCGACCCCCGAAGCTCACGCTCCACCCTGGCTTTCTAGGGAGGGAGGAGGTGGCCCAGCCCCTCAGGGGAAACTGGGGGTGCAGGTGAGTGAGTTCAGTGCATCAACCATCTCTGGGAACTTGCTGTGGGCACCCAATGCTTGTGTGAGGTCCCTCAGTGCCCAGACTCTGGGCAGAACCCTCTACCTGCCCTCCCCAGCGCCCCCATTCCCAAAGACCCACTAATTAGGACACACCTGTTCAGCCCCAAATGCTTCCCGAGTTGAGGCACTCACACCCACACTTGAATGAATACTTGTACAAGTACACACTCATGCTGGTGCGCACACATGTGCACTCACACTGCACTCACACATGGCTGGACACAGCAGAATGAGAACAGCAAAAAAACAGAAACAGTAACAAGAGAATGTGAGAGAAAAGGACAGCCGGAGAAATAAGGACCAGGCAGGAGGGGAGACAGAGAAGTGTGGGTGCTGTAGACGGAGTGCGCTCTCCCTCCCCTGGCACCTCCACTCCGCTCTTGGAGGCCCCGCAGGGCAAGGCCAGGGAAGGCGGTGTGCCCCGCTGGGCCTGGCACAGGGAGGAGGCAGCCACGCTGTGTACCAAGGAAAGGGAGTGATGACATGTCCAGGAACTGTCGTCTCCAGAGCGGAAAACTGGGTGTGAGGGCCCCGGGGGGGGGGGGGGGGGGGGGGGGGCGTAACAGGAAATGCCAGGTCGCCGCTGGCCCTTGGCAGGGGGCTGTGTGTATTTGTGTCTCGGATCACATATCAGGGGCCCAGAACTATTGTTAGTGAGTGGATAAGAAGTCAGTGTGGTGTCTGGCTCTTTACAACAACAAAACAGCCACAGAAACCAGGTCCTGGCACGTGGCCTGACCCTCCAGGCCCTGGCCCGGCTCAGCCCCTCACTGCCACCCTGGCACACTTCAGACCCTCCAGTATGTGGTCCAGGCTCACCCAGACCTGAGCTGTCTCCGCACCCCGAGGGCCGCTGGCCCAGCCAGTGGAGGTTCTAGGGCTCCCAGGACTTTCCCAGCCAGGTGGGGAGGGAGCAGGGGGGACGGGGGGGCGCGGGAAGGAGGCCACGCCTTCTTTTCCAGGGCCAGGCTGGGCAGTGCCAGGGACCGAGCAGGCAGGAGGCTTCCCGGCCGCCTGGTGAAATGCGACCTTCCGCCCTGGCTGGGGGTCAGGGGCATGGGATCCTCCACTCACTTTAAACGGGGCCTCAGGACACCAGCCCCCTCACGCCGCGGGCGCAGCCCTGTCTGAGTGGGGAGGACGTGGGGCGGGGCGGGAAGTCCATCACAGGAAGGGCAGCTGGGCGGTGGGCGGTCAGCCCCTGCTGAGGCCGTCCCAGGACACCTTGTACTTTGCTGCTAAGACATCTGTTGCGCAGCTTGTGCTGTGCCAGGCCCGGAGTGGGTGCAGGCACACTGGGCGGACAGCTGGCCTGGGGAAAACCCCTGGGGCAAACGCAGAGAGGTGGGGACGAGGGTGGGGCAGGGAGACGGGGGCGGGGGGCGGGGGGGAGAGAAAATGTGACTCCCACCCTAGCCTTGCCTCATCAGCTAAGGATCAAAACACAACCAGGGGCCTTGGCAAGTGGCCTTGGCTGCCAGGACCTGACATCAGCCGGGCAGCGGGGCAGCCCTCCCCCCGGCCCACTCCCCCTCCCCCTCTGCCTCCGTCCCCTCCTGCCCAGGGCAGCTAGCACCAGCTGGCCAGCGGGGTGCGCCAGGCCTGCCAGCTCAGGGTCAGGTGACCTCCCCGCCCGGCCACCACAGCCTGGCCCTCTGCGCAGACCTCTCCACGCTGCCACCGTGGACAGTGGCTCCTCCCCGGGCCCGGGAAGGCCTGTGCCCGCCGCCCTCAGCAGGCCGGACCCCCCTCCACGCTCTCGCTGTCCCGGAAGGAGCCCTGGTGAGTGCGGCCTGGGGGAGGCGTGGGCGTGGGCGTGGGCTCGCTGCCCCTGACGGGGCCACCGGTCTGAGGGGGCCTCGCCTCCATCCAAGCTGATTAAGCATCTGCCCGGGGAGGTGGCAGTGTGTCTGTGTGTCTGTCTGTGTACGTGGGGGGCAAGTTCCAGCAGTTCAGCAATATAGAAATTCTGTCATTTGCTTCTCTCCCATCTTGGCCCCCTCCCCTGGACTAATTCCCACCTCTGCTTCCTGCGGCCCCTGCAGGAAGGCAGGGTATGGGGTGCTGAGCTGAGTGTGGGTGCTGGGCTGAGCAGGGGAGGGTGCTGGGCTGAGTGGGGGTGCTGGGCTGAGTGGGGGAGGGTGCTGGGCTGAGGGGGGTGCTGGCTGAGCGGGGGAGGTGCTGGGCTGAGAGGGTGGGGGTGCTGGGCTGAGGGGGGTGCTGGGCTGAGGGGGGGTGCTGGGCTGAGGGGGGTGCTGGCTGAGGGGGGGAGGTGCTGGGCTGAGTGGAGGTGCTGGGCTGAGTGGGGGTGCTGGGCTGAGTGGGGGTGCTGGCTGCGCAGGGCGACAGAGGAAGCTGTAGGGGCAGGGGCAGGGCTGGAGCCAATGGTTCACACTCGGCGCTGGGTTTAACCCTTAGCAGAGCAGCTGTCCCAGGAGTGGCACTGTCCCCTGGGCCCAGGAATGTCCTGTCCCCGCAGCCTCACCCTTCGCGGGGGGACCACAGGGCTGGGATGACATCAGCGCTGTGGCTCCAGCGCTTAGAGCCGCGGGCTATTGTTTTACTGAGAGGGACTTGAGCCTGCAGGGAGCTGTAAGCAGCACTTGCCTAGCCCACCCCTGGAGGTGAAGACCCCACTCCTGGAGCTAAAGCGTAGATGTGTTTGGCCGTGTTTGCTTAACCAGCCAGCCCAGCTCGGGCCGAGTGTTTGAAATAATTTGTAGACGTCCCAGCGCCCCACCCCAGCAGGCCCTTCCACCGCAGGCTGGGACACCCCAGCTCCTCCGGAGCCTCCCTCCCTCCCGACCTGGAAACGCCTGCCATGGCCTCTGGCCCCCGGGCCCTTCCAGCAGCAGCTCCCCGCTCTCTCCCGCTCCCAGCAGGCCCAGCAGGCCGTGAATAACTCCTTTCCCGGCAGAACCCCCGAGCTGTCTTGTTGACCAGCAGCACAGGGACCAATCGAATAGGGCTCCCCAGGCAGCGACTGGAGGTGTGTGTTGGGGGGGCGGGTAAGGCAGGGAGGGGTGTGGGGTGGGAGGGCAGGGAGGGGCCACACCAGCCCCACTGCGGCCGCCCTCACCTTATGCTGGTTACTCTTCCTCCTCCCGCTGTGGGACCTGCCGGCCCCAGGGGACCTGTTGAGTGGAGGTACTGACTTGGTCCACTCTGCTCAGATGTGTCTCCAGCACCCTCACCCCATTTCTTCCCTCCCCGAAAGCCGGGGTGTGCAGTGCCCCGGAGCACATACAGGAGGAATTGATAGATGTTTTTCTCTCACATCAATGTTTCTCTCCTCTCTCCCTTCATCTCTCTAAAATCAATGAAAACATACCCTTGGGTGAGGATTGAAAACAAATAAAAATAAACACCCTTTAAAAAAAGAAAAAGCAGGGGTGGCAAGCAGGGAGCCTGAGGTGATCAATCTTGTCAACTTCTGAGCTAAAACGGGCGTCTGGGCTGCCTGAGGGCTGCCGAGAGCCAGGCTGGTCAGGAATGTGCCTGGTGCCAGGGGACCCGCGGTGGTTGTGGCTGAGGTTTTGGCTGCTCCCTCTGGCGGGCCGTGGCGGCGGCTGCCCTCTGCTGGCGAAAGGCTTGCTCGCTCACCCCTTTCTCCCCGGTAGGCTCCCTCTGCAGCTGGCCCGTTCACTCTGTGGCCTGAGGACCTCACACTCACACACACACACTCACACACTCACACACTCACACACACACACACTCACACACTCACACACACACACACACACTCACACACACACACACTCACACACTCACACACACACTCACACACTCACACACACTCACACACTCACACACTCACACACTCACATACACACACACACACTCACACACTCACACACTCACACACACACTCACACACACACTCACACACTCACACACACACTCACACACACACACTCACACACACTCACACACACACACTCACACACTCACACACACACACTCACACACACACACTCACACACACACTCACACACTCACACACTCACCACACACTTGCACGGCACCCTTGCTCCCCTGTTGTGTCTTGACCTTAAACAGCAGTTTCTCTTGCGGCCGCAGTAGCTGTGCTCCCCGTGGGCCAGACCTTCCACCTCGGCTCCATGTCTCCACGAGGTGGCGGCTGCTCAGACCCTTGGGCCTGAGGGAAGGGGGAGGTGGGGTGGGTGGGTGCCCGGAGTCGGGAGTGTGAGGTCTGGTGTGGCAGTGTCCAGGCTCTGGGTGTGGCTTCCAGGGGGTGTGCTGGCTGTCTGAGGGGGGATATGTTAGGGGGCGGAGAAGCCCCCCCCCCGCCCCGGTCCCCCAGAGCGGCCCTCCTGCGCTGGCGTCTGAGCCAGCCGGCCCCGTGCTCCGTGACAGCCTGCTCAGAGCACTGCCGTGCTGCAGCAGTCGCCCTATAAAGTCACATTCGGTCCCAAGCTGGAGGAACATAGGGAGATTTTAAATGTTAAGACAAAAGGAGAGACTCTTCTCTGAAGGGACAGAACCAGCCCGGACGTGAGTAGCTGCCGCTGAGGACTGGCTCTGCGGTAGAGCCTGGACTCGGCCCCCTGGGAGGCTACGAGGGGGGTCCCCCCGGGTCCAGGCAGGACAGGCCCACAGCCCCCGAGTCATTTTAGAACGGATTAACAGGTGCCTTTTCCTCCGGAAATCATCCTGTGCTTTCCCCCGGGACGGCCCGCTCACCACCTGAGCGGCTCCCCACGGCTCCCGGCCCCTCCTCCCTCACGATGGAAGGTGCTCCGGCATCGCGGGCGCTGAATGGTGCCTGCGCCGGCCTCTGGCCCCGAGAGGCCTTCGGGCGGGCGGCGGGCCTCAGAGGCCACGGCTCCGCTGTGAACCCGCAGGCCACACCTGCCGAGTTTCAGATCTCGGTCTTCCATGGCCTGTCCCCTCCCAGGATGCCCCTCCTGGGCTTATAGGGAGCTGGCCCCCAAGGCTCCACCCGCGATCGCAGCGCCCCTCCTCCCTGCAGTGAGCGCGGGGACAGGCTCCTCTGATCGCACGGCAGCTGCCCTCTGTCCCCTCACGATGTCCAGCAAGTGTGGGGCCATGAACCCGGCCAGGCCCCGCAGCATCCTGCCTCTCCTCCCCGAGCAGCCTCCCTCCTCCCTGCGGCTCCCTGCACACAGACAGCCCCCACCACCACCCCCGCCCCCACCACCACCCCCCGGGCCAGGCCGACACCCCTCCCCCTTCTAACTAGGCCCATTTTCAGCGTAATGTTTCCCTACGAGTCCCCCTGCGATACTCATTACACTTTTAGTATCTGTTGATTGAGAAAATAGATGATGATAAAAACGCCTAGGAATGTAATAATGCCTTTAAATGAATTTGTATCTCGGTAATCACCCAAGCGCTGGCATACACTTGAGAAATGATGGTGCTCCGTGGCTGTGTGGAGTCTGCAGAGGAGGCGGGTGCTGCTGCGGCTCTGGGCAAGGCCTCCACAGGCTGGCGGGCACCCTCACCCGGGCACCGATAGCCCACCTGCCCGCTCCCGGGGAGCGTCCAGGCGGCATGCTGCCCGCTGTGGCCCCGCACGCCCAGCGGCCAGGGTCCTGAAAGGCTCCCAGGTCTGATGTCCACCGCCGAGGCACAGCGCGTGGAGGGGCCTGGGACAGGACGCTGGCCTGAGCGCCTGCTTGGGACCCGGGACCCAGAATCCAGAGGGAGATGCGCCAGGGGCAGGCGAGGCTGTGAGGTCTGTGTCGGAGGCGTGGGGGCCTCGTCGGAGGGCGTGAGGGCCCTGTCAGGAGCGTGAGGTCTGAGTCAGAGGCGTGAGAGCTGCGTAGGGGGCGTGAGCGACACGTCGGAGGGCGAGAGGACCACGTCAGGGGTGTGAGGTCTGTGTTGGAGGGAAGGGCATGAGGTCCGTGTTGGAGGTGGTGAGGGCCTTGATGGAGGCATGAGGACCGCATGAGCACCGCGTCGGGGGTGTGAGGGCCATGTCAGAGGCGTGAGGGCTGTGTCGGAGGCATGAGGGCCGGGTCGCAGGCCGTGAGGGCCGGGTCGGAGGTCGTGACGGCCGCGTTAGAGGCGTGAGGGCTGTGTCGGAGATTGTGAGGGCCTGGTCGGGGGCATGAGGGCCGCATGAGGGCCGAGTCGGAGGCGTGAGGGCGGCGTTAGAGGCGTGAGCTCTGTGTCGGAGAAGAGGGCATGAGGGCTGTGTCGGAGGCGTGAGGGCCGTCTCAGGCGAGTGCCTCGCCTGCCCTCCCAGACCAGGCTGAGTCAGCTGAGAGTCCCCCACGCAGTGATGGGCACGCGTGGGGACGCGGGAAGAGGCCTCCCTGGAGCATCGTGACCAGGCCGAGGCGGTGGGAGGGAGCCCAGTGCGTCCCGGGGCCTCGGCCAGCTGGGGGGCCGGGCAGACGGCTCCTGCTCCCTGCCCAGTGCTGTGAGGACAGACCCAGGGCCCAGAGGCGCTGAGCCCGGCCAAGGCCCGCGCCAATGACGAGGGCCTGCGCACCAAAGGGAGGCCTGGGCCCAGAGTCTGCGGGTTGAATTAGTTCCTGGGACTCCGAGGGGCAATGGGGATGGAGGCCTTCCCTGGCATCGTCCCAGAGCAGGAGGCTGCACACCAGACAGAGAGGAAACCTCCGGCTTCTTGGGAATCCAGGGTCAGCTTCCTCCGCAGAAGGTGGTCCGTGCTGACGCCATGCCCGCTGCCCTCCCGCCACTCCTGCTCCCCAGCCCGTCAGCCGGTCTGAGGAGACGTCTCCTAGATACACGCAGGGAGGACCCTTGAGAGAAAGCCTCGGCTTCCCCGGCTTCCAGGCCAGCTTTTAGAAAAGTACAGGGTGACTGCCCAGCAGACATCCGTTGCTACCACCTCGCCCCACCTAGGGCGGGAGAGCCTGGGCCCCTCCCGGCTCTGAAAGGCTCAGCCAGGGCCCCGAGGGCGGCTGGGAATGGCAGCGCCTCTCGGGTCTGTTGCGGCCCAGGCTCTAGGAGCACTGACACTCCTGAAGGTTGAGGCGAGGAGCCCACTAGCTCATCAGGGTCGGAGAGATAAGAGCTGTGACATCAACTTGGGGATAAGAAAACTTGTCTTGTCCCAGCACAGACAGCGACTTGGGGTCACTGATCAAGTCCCAGCCTTCCTGGGGCTCCATTCCTGACTCAGAGATCACAGTAGCCTCAGCCGGCCCACGGCATGGCGGGGCAGCAGGCTCTGGGCTAGTGTTCAAATCCCCGCTCTCCCCACACTAGCTGGGTGCACACGGGCAAGTTACTTAGCCTCTCTGTGCCTCATTTTCCTCGTCTGTGAAGTAGGCTGATGACACTGGGTCCCGGTGGTGGAGATGCTTTAACCGCTCATCTATGTAAAGCACCTGCAGCACTGCCGGCCCACGCAGGGGCTGTCACCGCCAGCATCACTTCCTTCCCTCGCTGCGCTGTGAGCTGCCATCCTGGGCTTAGAGCCCTCAGGGAGGTGGGGGGGGGGGGGGACGGCAGTGGCCTGTCCAGTGCAGGAGGGGGCTGTGGGGGGCTGCTGAGGCGCTGCCGGGGGTGTCAGCGAGCTGGGCCGCTTAGCTGGGCCAGCCTGGTTAGTGCTGGGCCCGACCCAGGAGACTGTGAGGGACGGGGCCCAGGTTCCTTCCAGGAGTGGCTGTAAGTGAATCTTACGATCTGCTGTCCCTCTAATGGCAGGAGAGCCTCCGCCTCTTTGCCCCAGGCTCAGGAGAGCTGGCAAAGGATGCCCCGGGCCAGCCTGGCCAGAGGAGGGGTGTCGGGCCACCTCAGTTTCTCTCTTCTTCCCAGAAGGCTTTTCTAAGCCTTCCCAGGTGGGCTCACCTCTGCAGTCTAAGAGCAGAGCAGGGGAAGGCTTGGGCTGTGGTCTTAGGCACAACCCCCCTCGCCACCAGGCCTGGCCTCCTCACCCCAAGGCCTCCCCAGCAGCCCCACCTGCACAGCCAGGCCCCAGCCACGCAGGCAGCTCCGACGCCTCACCCTGCACCCAGAAAGCAAATGCACAAACCAGGCGGAACACGCCTGCCGCTTCCTAAGGGACGGGCACTCTGCTCGGAGCAGTAGCAGATGGGAGAGGCCCCTGGGGAAGGAGAGCAGGCTGGGGTTTTCAGCGCCCTCTGGCAGGCAGCTAGGGAGGCCCAATGGGCCAGGGTCCACACACAGCGACAGGCACTGCTGTGCTGGGAGTCAGCTGGCCACTCCCCGTCTGGCTGAAGGTCGTTTGGAGGGTCCATCATGCCCAGCACCGCCCAGCCTGGTCACCTCCTGGGCCGGAGCCCCGCAGAGGGGAGTGTTAATAACGCGGCAGTGACAGGCTCCGCTGTGAGAGCGTCCTCAGGAAGTGTCTCCTGGGCACCCTCCCGAGACAAGGGCAGGACGCTGTGGGAGCTGCATGCAGCCAAGTCCCAGCATCTGCCGGAGGCCCAGCAAGCCACCCTTCGGAGGAAAGGGGAGCAGCAGCTGACGGAGGACTAGGCCCAGAGGCGGGGAGTCTGCTTTACTTCTGCCTCTGCTCCTGGACCCCAGCCAGGAGGCTCCGGCCTCGTTTTCCTCATTTGCAAAGTGGTGGTGAGAGAGCCTGCCTTTCCCAAGGCAGTAATGCCAGAAATACTCATGATCAATCACATTTATTGAGCACTTAGCTCTGGGCCCTGGGCCCACCTGTTATCTCAATTCTGCCCCTAACTCCATGATGCAGGCACCATTACGATCCCATTCCTCAGAACGCTGAGGCCAAGAGAGGTTTAGAGGCCCACGGTCACAGCAGTTACGTTGTGGAGCCAGGATGGAAATCCATGGTGCACTCTCCCTGCGAAGGTGAAGCTTCTGCGCCCAGGCCTGTGGATGCTGAGTCCCGACAGCAGAGCCCTGGGCCTGGGGCCGTGTCCCCCAGGGAGGCAGGCAAACTCTGGAACCTATAGTCATGTGTACTGTTTTTTTGTTTGTTTGTTTGTTTGTTTTTAATGTTTGAATATTTAAATGCAAAAGGTACGAAAGTATATTTACTAGTAGAGAAGTCTCCCTCTCAGCCTGCTCCCCGGGGGCAACCACTGTTCCTAGTTTCTTGTAACAAATTATTCCAGAAGTAATCGATGCCCATTTACGGTCTTGTTCACTCCCCGGGGCTCTGTGTCCCTCCCGGTGGGTGGGGGATGGGGGCTCTGTGTCCCTCCCCGTGGGTGGGGGATGGGGGGCTCTGTGTCCCTCCCGTGGGTGGGGGAGGGGGGGCTCTGTGTCCCTCCCCGTGGGTGGGGGTGAGCACTGAGAGGCTTTGTGTCCCTCCCTGTGGGTGGGGGAGGGGGGCTCTGTGTCCCTCCCGGTGGGTGGGGGTGAGCACTGGGGGGCTCTGTGTCCCTCCCCGTGGGTGGGGGATGGGGGCTCTGTGTCCCTCCCGGTGGGTGGGGGATGGGGGCTCTGTGTCCCTCCCCGTGGGTGGGGGATGGGGGGCTCTGTGTCCCTCCCGGTGGGTGGGGGATGGGGGGCTCTGTGTCCCACCCGTGGGTGGGGGATGGGGGCTCTGTGTCCCTCCCGGTGGGTGGGGGATGGGGGGCTCTGTGTCCCTCCCGGTGGGTGGGGGATGGGGGCTCTGTGTCCCTCCCGTGGGTGGGGGATGGGGGCTCTGTGTCCCTCCCGTGGGTGGGGGATGGGGGCTCTGTGTCCCTCCCGTGGGTGGGGGATGGGGGCTCTGTGTCCCTCCCGGTGGGTGGGGGATGGGGGGCTCTGTGTCCCTCCCGGTGGGTGGGGGATGGGGCTCTGTGTCCCTCCCGGTGGGTGGGGGATGGGGCTCTGTGTCCCTCCCCGTGGGTGGGGGAGGGGGGGCTCTGTGTCCCTCCCCGTGGGTGGGGGTGAGCACTGAGAGGCTCTGTGTCCCTCCCCGTGGGTGGGGGTGAGCACTGAGAGGCTTTGTGTCCCTCCCTGTGGGTGGGGGATGGGGGCTCTGTGTCCCTCCCGGTGGCTGGGGGTGAGCACTGGGGGGCTCTGTGTCGCTCGCGTCACTTCCGCCCTCCTCTGCTCTCCAGGGGCCCGCCGTCCACCGCTGGGAGGAAAGCTGTGCTATGAGAGCGGCCAAGGCCCAGGAGAAAGGTGGGGAGCTCTGACGCCCGGCCTTCTGTCCTGGAGCTTCAGCTGCTGCCTCAGGACATGGTTGTGCAGGACAGTGCGGCCCCCGGGGACGCCGGGCGGGTGCTCCTGCAGCCCTTCCTGCACCAGGTGGGGGGGCACCTGAGTGTGATGCAGTACGACGAGGACACCGTGTGCAAGCCCCTGGTCTCCCGGGAGCAGCGCTTCTACGAGTCCCTGCCGCTGGCCATGAGGCGCTTCACCCCACAGTACAGAGGTGAGTGTCCGCGCAGACGCGCTGGGGCCACCGCACTGGGCCGGCCGGTCTGGTGTGTGTGGCGGTTGCCGTGGAGACATGCCCTTCTCCCGCAGCCAGTTCGCTGGCCTAGTTTCTCAGAACTTCGAGTTCCGGGTCTGGAGTATAATAGCAATTGGAGTCCTTCCAAATTAGCTCAAGCACCGGCTTCGAGGAATTAGGAACTGAGTGAAGTGGGCGCGCGGCTGGGCTTGGGAGCGCGTGGCTGGGAAACACAGGGCAGGGCAGGCGGGGCCTCCTGCCCGGGCCTAGGACAGGACAAGGCGGGGCTGGGGCACCACACCGCAGGTTTAGGAAGGCTCGTCCAGGGCAAAGCAGGGGCGTGGGCTGCCTCCAGCAGGACCTGGGGAGGCGGGCACGGAGCATGTGTATTCTGCCCTGAGCACCAGGGGGCTCTGGAGGAGAAGGCTGGCCGGGGCTGCCCACACGGGCCCAGGCAGGACCTCCCGGCAGAGCCTCGGCTGTGGTCCACGCCCAGCCTTCTGTACATGAGGTTCCCGGGCCCAACCAGGCCTGCCAGCCCCAAGCCCGGTGGCATGCAGACTCAGCAAAAAGGCCTCCTTTAGAGGGTCCAGATGTGACCAGGTGTCCAGAGTGCATCGCAGTGATTGAGAGCCTGGGGGGGGCTATCTACATCGGCGCCCCAGTGCGGCTGATCTCACACTGCACCCGAGTCGCTGGGATTGCGGGGAGTGGGGGAGAGAGAGAAGGGACATGCAGGTTCCCAGGGTCCACCCCAGACCTGGGAATCAGAACACCCCATTTGAGACCACTGATTGGGGGCCCAGGCCTGAGCCCTGGGCACTGCTTCAGTCTGGCCTGCCGGGCCCTCCTGAGAGTCTGAGACTGGATGATGGCATCAGACACTAGACGGGTGGGGGTGAGCCTGGGCGGGCCTCCCCTGGGGCCTTCTGGGGCTCCGTGGTCACTGCCCATCTTGTCAGAATGAATGTCTGTCCTTTTGAGACAACTCAACCCAGAAAGGGGTGGCAGGTCCTTTATGGGTGGCCTCCTGCCAGTGGCATTTCACGCTTCCACACAGCTCTGGAGCGCAGGCCCTGGCGAGGCAGGAGAGTGAGCGAAGCTGCCATCCCCGTCCCATCCCCATGTGCCCATCCTCCAGGGTGAGACTGCACCACCCTCGGGCACCAGCCTACTGTCCACCCCACCCCTGCCCTGACTGTCCCTTGGGCGGGCCCATCCCATATCCAGCCGGCTTGGGGCTCTGCTAAGGTGATAGCAGAGCTACACACGTCACCAGCCACGGGACCTTCTGTCCCCGCCCTGGGCTTCCCTCTGGAGATGGTGTTTCCTGACATCTGCTTCAGGGAACCACAGACACCGCCCAGGTGAGACCACGCAGCCCTGCGGAGGGGGAGGGGGCAACACCCAGTCTGAGGTCCAATGACACAGACACGCTGACCCATTCACGAGCACCACTCGGGGCCCACTTAAGGAAACTCACACCTACAGACACTGGAGTGGGCCCCGGGGGACCCTCGCCCTCAGTGCAGGGAGCTGAGGTGGGGAGAGGGAAGGGGACCCTTAGGGCTCTCGGCTGGGCACGTCATCTCACACTAGAGTCCCATCTGCTCACCCTTGGTGGTCCCTCGGTGCCCAGCACAACTCCCTGTGCAGTCTGCGGGTACAGACCCAATCCTCACAGCAGCCCTCCGTGGTGGGGACCAGCAGCCCCATTTCCCAGGTGAGGGCACTGAGGCAGAGAGGTCACCTGACTTGCCTCAGGGCACAGCCAGTGGGAGGCAGAGCCGGGATCCAAAGCCTCAAGGTCTGACTCCCAAGTGAAGCTCTGGCTCCTGCAGCTACTCTTGCTGAAGAGATGGAGTCCCCAGATCCAGTGCCAGGGCCGCCCAGCCCAGGGAGGGAGGGATGGGACGTGCCTGGGGCCACTGAGCTAGCGACCTCCGGTGCCACTCCAGTGCCTACAGGCTGCTATGGGGCCTCCCTTTTCCTCCCCAATCGGAGAAGAGCCCCGAGTGAGGGGCTGTTTCTGAAGCAGCCATTGTGTGCCATGGGGCACGCCTCTGCCTGTCACCACCGCCGGCACTGAGATGGCCTCGGGGCTGCCGGGACCTCACTCCCAGGTGCAGCCTCCCGACCAGGCGCTCACCCTGGGCTTTTGCTGGCTCCCGGTTGTGACAGCGTCTTGGGGCTGCGTGCCTCTGCCTGCCAGCCTGCCCGCCGGCTTCGGGTGAGTGAGGACACGCTCGGGGTCTAGCTGGCTCATGGATGAGCCTGGTTCAGATTACAGACAGCGAGCGGCCAACAAAGGCTCTCATGAGCTTAAAAATAAACACATGACAGAATTTTCACGGCGGAGGAAGCTGCTCAGCTAAACCAAAACTGCTGAGACAGTGGCGTGGCGATAGTGGCAGGGGGCACCGTCTGTCCAGCTGGCACGGCGGCAGGTCGAGCTGCTTGGGGGGACTGGGGAGCATGCAGCCGGGGCTCCCCAGGCAGGGGCAGCATTCTGGGAACCCATGGGCCTCTGAGGCCTCGTCCCCATGGACACACAGGGCAAGTGGGAGGCCAGGCCTGGGAGGCAGAGCTGTTGAGGAAAAGAACCAAGTCTCTAGCAGACTGGATTCCACCGACACCCTGCTCCCGTCAAGGAGGCCGTCAAGGAGGCAGCTCGAGACTGCTCCAGGGCCTGATCTGCGCCAGGCCTCAGAAGGAAGGGCCGGGCTGAGCCAGGGAGCGGAGTGGGGGGAGAGCAGGCAGGCCAACGGAGACAGAGCCAGAGCCAGAGGCGCGCAGGAAGACGAGCGAGGAGGCAGGGACACGAGCCTGGGTGTAGCTCCGGAGATACAAGAAACAGAGATGACTGGATTTTGTTGGCTTGGGGTTATTTGCACCTCAGCTCGCCTCCATCTGTTCAGACACTCAGCACAGATGAGATCAGACAGAGCTGGAGCCTGAAGAAGCAGGTGAAGGGCACACTCTTATCCCTCAGGCCCAGGCTCCAGGGCTGGTTTCTGGCAGGGCCCTCACCACAGCCGCCTCGGTGGGAAAGGCCAGGGGCCGCCTGACGGTAACTTGACCTTCATGAGACCCAGGAGGGCCTTGCCCTTGGCCACACACCTCCTGGCTCCAGGCAGCCAGCAGGCTCTGAGCACCCAAGGCCAGTCATGGAGCAAGTGAGCTCACCCCTTCTCACGTGGGGAGAGGGTGGGCTCAGGCCCGAGATGGTGTCCAGGCCAGTGTCCCGCCCTAGAACAAGCATGACCCCCACCAAGGACCCAGGGCTGGCCACCTCCCCGGCCCCGGCTTCCTGCGGCTCCCAGCGCAGCAGCGCCTCACAGCACGGCGGGGCGCAGCCTGCTGGCTCCACAGACAGGATGGCCAGGACGAACATGACCGGGAGGGCGGGTGTCCTCGGCCACACGTGGGTTGCCCTATGACCGCACGGCGCCTCCCAGGAAAGCCTCGGCCCCCTGGGACAGCTGTCCTCCTTCCACAGCCAGGTGGGGGCGGCTCCTCAGGGCGCCAGGCCTCCGACCTTGGGCAAGGTACTCAGTCTCTCGAGGCCCCTGACCGTAGCGTTGGTAACAGGTGAAGGCCCACGAGGCCGCGCAGGGTGTGGCAGTCACTGCGGGGACGATGGGGTCGCAGTCCTTGCCTGCCGCTGCCCTGCTCTGCGGGCTTGGTCTCCAGGAAAACTGAACTGTGGGGTTCGGTACAGCATTACCGTTAGGGTCACTGGCTTTACAGCCCGGGTGAGCTGAGGAGAGCAGAGTACGTATTTATAGGAGCTGGAGGAAATGAACGTCACTCTCGGCCTGCAGAATGAGGGCACCAGGAACCTGAGGTGGCAGGACCCCCGGGACGGCGCTGGCTGGGCAGATGGCTCCGGAGAGCGGCTGCTGAGTTAGGGGACAGCCTGAGTGTCCGCCCAACCAGCCTCGGAGGGCCAGGCGGGACGCAAGCAGGAGCTCAGCTGCCTTCAGAGTGGCTTCCACGGCGTTACCTTGAATGCTGACAAGGTGGCCCTGTGGCCAGGCAGGAAAGAAATATCCGGAAGCCCAGGCAGCCCGCCTCAGTCAGGGACCAGCAGAGGATGAGAGGCCCCTGCAAAGGGCTGACGTGAGGAGCATGCTTTAAAGGAGCCATTAGCACAGGGGCTCAGGAACCACAGGGACCCCGGAAAGCTGTCACCCCCAGGTCTGCAGGCCGAGTGCGGACCACAGCACTGAGACCTGGCTCTCCCAAAACCTTGCGCGGCGGTCTCCTGCGCCATGACCAGGAGGGCCAGCACCCGCTGCCGCCAGCCCCAGGCACGGAGGCCGGGACTCTGCCACGGGAGTGAGAAACCCAAAGGGGCTGCGAGCCGTGACCGGCCGGCCGGGCTGATCACCCGCGTGGCCGCGGGCGGCGGAGCCCAGTCAGCGCGGCTCGCTGGATTTGCTCGCCCGCCACTCCCCGGGAGGAGGGGACGTCCAGCCTTAGTTGCACCGCCAGTGGCCGGGAGGCCCTGTGAGCTGGGGCATCTCTCAGGCCCAAAGCACCACACTCCTCCCACCATCTTCATGGGCCGAGCAGCTACTAGTAACCAGAGGAACCGTGAGCCCCGCTGTCCAGGCCAGAGAAGGGGAGGGTGGATGAGCAGGAGCCCTGCAGGCTTGCCTGATACCAACGAGGGAGAGAGAGGACGATGGAGGAGACACAGATCAGGGGCAGGAAGGAATGCCCCCCCTCCCTGCCACTCTGGCGGGGGTCCCTCTTGGCAGACCAGTTCTGACGCCCCGAGGTTGGGCCAGCTGGGCAGCTGTGGTGTGACTGGGAAGGGGTGGCTGTGCACAGAGGGCCTGGGATGCGAGGACAGAATGTACAGGCTGCTTTGTTCAATGCATGAAGGCACAGACAAGCGCCCAGAGCAGAGGCTGTGCCAAGGTCAGCTCGCGGCTATTTCCGAGGGCTCCAGCTCTGGGCTTCTGGAGCAGGTCAGGTTCAGGCTAAACCAGGCCGTGCCCATCGCTCTTGCGTGAGAAAGGAGCTGGGAAAAGGGAAGGGTGACCACCACCATTAAACTGCTCAGCAGGGTGCCGCCCGACACTTGTCATCCCCTCTGGTTCCTCCAACCCCCCCCCCCTCCATGTGCTCCGCAGGCACCATCACGGTTCACCTACAGAAGGACAGCCTCGGCCACCTCAGCCTGGTCGCCAGCCCCCTGCGGGAGAACCGGGAGTCCTTCAAGGTCTCCGCGGGGCCGGCGGTGGTGGCGATATGGCAGAAGCTCCAGCAGACCAGCGGCGGTGGCGGCAGTGGTGCGGGGACCCTCTCCCAGTGGCATCACGCCCAGCTGGCACGCGCGCTCCAGGAGAGGTGAGGCCACTGGCGGATGGCAGAGCTGGGAGCTCGTCCCCAGCGGGACCAGCACCGCTCCCTCCTGTGCGAGGGCCCAGGGCGCCCAGGAGGCCGGGCGGAGCGCGAGAGCCTGGTGAGGCTCTGTCCAGACAAGAGGGCGCCATTGTCCGTGCCTCTGGAGGGAGGGCTGGGGCGCTCACCGGGCACCTGGTGAGCATGCAGGGCCCCAGGCAGAGCAGGCGCTCTGTGCTGTTTGCTTAGTTAAGTTCCTGTTTCACGGAGACCATGAAGCGTCTCTGGGCAGAAGCCCGGAAGAGCGGAGATGAGGGAAGGGCGGCCCCTCTCGGAAACCACCTTTCCTCAGCAGACAAGGCGGAGGGAAGGCCCCGGAGAGTCTCCAAACCCTGGACCTTTTCCAGATGAGAAGGATTCCTGGGGGTTAATGTCCGTGGGAAAATGCAAGCTCTTACAAGGAAATCTCCCTTCCCCGAGGAGCACCGCAGAGCCAAGTCGGCTCAGTCAGGAAGCCAGGCCCATTGTCTCAGTTCACAGCCAGCCAGGTGCAGCGGGCAGGAGAACGGCCCAGGACCACGCCCCCCTCCCCATGGCACTTTGAGGGCTCAAGGGGAAGGCCTCAGCCCTGCCTCCTGGCTCCTGGGGCTGCTGTCCCTCAGTGCCTGCCCCCAGTGAGACCCTCTGAGGGCGGACTTTACACCCCCGCTGAGGGCAGGCTGCAGCTGGCCAGCCCAGGTGCCGGAGCGGTTGGGCAGGAAGGGCATCCGAGGCCCCGTCGTGTCCTGCAGAGGAGCCAGGGGCCATCAGGGTCAGACTCCAGCCCAGGAGGGCCCCGCAGTCACAGGGGAGGACCCCCTCCAGGCCTCGGGCCCGGCCCTGACTGTCCTGTGCTCCCTCCGCGGCAGCCCAGCCACTGCACTCCTGAGGTCCGAGTTCCACCTCAGCACCCACGTCGCCTTCCTGGTGGAGGATGCTAACGGGAACCAGGCCAAGAGGGGGAGCTTCAACCCGTGGGGTCTGCACTGCCACCAGGCCCACCTGACCCGCCTCTGCACTGAGTACCCAGAGAACAAGCAGCACCATATCCTTCCAGCCTCCCTGCCACGGGGCCCAGGGCAGGAAGGCGCACCTATGAAGAGCGTGTGTGGGGGGGGGGGGGGGGGAGGCTGGGGATGGGAGGGGACTGAGGGGGCAGTGAGGGAGGCAGGAGCCCTCAAACCTGGGACCTAGGGAAAAAATCAGTTCTTTCCCAAAACAAGTCAGAGATGATGTGAGAACCAGACTGGGAATTGGGTGGAGCCTAGTGCCCTGGTGCCCTGTGTCTGCCCCAGCGCTGGGGCCTCTGTGGGCAGATGGGAATGGCGACTGCCAGGCTGGGTGGGGATGACGGGGCCTCAGAGGGCTGGGTGGGTCCCCTGCACCACACACCCCCCACCCCCGCTCCTCCCTGCGCTTGGGCGCTGTGTCCAGGATTCGCTAAGACCCACCTGCAGCCCTAATCCCAGAGAGGCTTCAGCAGGATGATGCCTCCACTAAATTAATATCCCTGCAACCCACCTCCCCACAGGGACTGGCCCACTTAGTGACTAGGCGTTTAGCCTATGATTTCCTGCCATAAAGTAAAGTGGGCAAAGCCTGCCAGGATAGCAGGCCTGCGTTTAAACTCCAACCTCAGCGCAAAGGGAGAAGCGTGCCTGCTCACAGCTCCCTGAGGGTGGGCTGTGAAGCGACCTGCGTCTCTCCCTGGTGCGCATGGCCCGGCCCCGGAGGGAAAGCCCTTCGCAGGACCTGCCTGCCTCCGCGGGCGCCTCTGGCCTGGGACCTTCCTTAACCAGCGTGCCCAGGGTTCCTGCTGCTGGAAAACGTCGTGTCACAGTACAAGCACCCCTGCGTGCTGGACCTGAAGATGGGGACCCGGCAGCACGGGGACGACGCCTCCGAGGAGAAGAAGGCCCGCCACATGACGAAGTGCGCGCAGAGCACCTCGGCCTGCCTGGGCGTGCGCATCTGCGGCATGCAGGTGGGTGCAGGGGCCCGCAGGTCCAGGCGGGCACGGTGCCGCCACCCGGACACCAGGCTTTGAGGGAGCATCAGAGGAGGCAGCCGGGCACCCCTCTTCCCCAGGGAAACATCCTGTCTGATACGCTGGGTCTTTAAAGAGCGCCTCTCAGGACAGTGGTGCCAACAGTCTTGGGCAGCTGAGACCCAGAGGCCACGCAGTCCTGCCGCGGGGAGAGCAGAGCTCTGAGGGCAGTGTGAGCGCAGGGGCTGGGAAGATGGGAGAAAGAGCTCTCTGTTGATTCCGCGTTCTCTGACTATGAACTCCGCCTTCCCAGATACTTACCATAAGGCAGTCTGTCTCCAAGTTGTGTTTTTGTTTTTTTAATATATTTTTATTGATTTCAGAGAGGAAGGGAGAGGCAGAGAGAGAAACGTCAACAATGAGAGAGAATCATTGATCAGCTGCCTCCTACACGCCCCTCACTGAGGACTGATCCCACAACCTGGGCATGTGCCCTGATAAACTTGACCTTCTGGTTCATAGGTCGATGCTGAACCACTGGTGGGCATGTCTCTGAGTTTTTATTAGAAGTTCTCTCTTCTTACGCCACCTTTTCTGCTCTTGCTACTTGTTCTGGTTAACAAAATGGGAAGGTACAGCCTGAGCCTGGGCAAAGGAACGGTTACTTTTTGCTGCCCCAGACTCCATGCTTCCTTTGTGCTGCTCCGGTGTGGCTCATGCAGAGGCCGAGGATGGGAGGAAATAAACGTTCTCCATGATTTGCTCTTACCATCTATCCACCAAAGCCAGGCATGGGGTGACGGAACGTCACTCGCTCCTTAACTGAAACTGCCGCCTTGAAGCGGAAGCTGAGTCTGTAAATTGGCTGCACAGATGCCCCTTGAAAGGCTTGGAAGTCTCAGAGCACACGTGTGATGAGCTGGGGTGTAAATGGGATCTCTCTGGACCCTCTGAAACAGATCTGGCTTATTTAGAAGGTGGGCCTGGCATGTATTGCTGAGGGCTGATTTAGCAGCCCGTCCCCAACCCTCCAAAGGCAAAACCACGTCTATCATATCCTTCTGACATCTTCCAACACTGGTTTTCTGTAAACACACCATGTCCCCTGAAGGCAGGGGAGGCCCGAGACTGTGCTGGCCAGGTACACGCAGCCCTTCCCAGGTGTGCCAAGCAGCCACGCCATTCTCTGGCCTCAGGTCAGTCTGCTGCCGCCTGTGCCGTCTGATGAGTGGGGGCCGTTGCTGCTGATCCCATGAATGCCTCTCTTCCCTGCTCCCATCTGGTGGCCCAGACATGACGGGAGGGGAGAGAAGCTGGTGCCAAGGCGAGGAGCCACAGCCCCAGAGCTGCTGGCCCCTCCCTCACTACTCAGGCTCCCCTCAGCTGCACAGATGCCCCCAAACTCCATCTTCACCTGATCTAGTCTGTCTTTTATCTTCAAAATATTCACCCCACTCTACCCCAGGAGCCATTCTTGTTTCCTTAGAATCCCCAGAGGAAGGACTTCATAAACTTTGTTGGGGAAATTTAACCCAGTTGGCTTCCCAAGGCCATTGGCTGTGATTTCAGATTCCTGCTTACGCTTCCTAACTTGGGTTTGCTGCTGTTTGAGGAGGGCCGAGGCCAGGGTTTAAACCATGGTTTGGGTTGACATTGGAAATTTGCGCCCCAGCCTCTTCCTCGGGGTGGGGGTCGCCCCTTAAGGTGAAGGGTCTCTAGCCCTGGATCCCCGTTGGAGTTTGTGCAGGAAGCAGCGCAGATGTAAAGCTGAGGGCACACGGAGGAAGCTCCACTTTCTGTGCACCTCAGCATCCTTGCCCTGCCCCCGGGTCTGTTTATGTCATGTCAGCTTGTGACGCTGAGCTTGGCAGGTGCAATTTTTTGTTTGTAGTTTCCGAATTTTCTCTTTTTCTGAATTTTCTCTTTTTCTTAACATAAGGTTTATCAAACGGATAAGAAGCACTTTCTCTGCAAAGACAAGTACTATGGAAGGAAACTCTCCGTCGACGGGTTCAGACAAGCTCTCTATCAGTTCCTGCACGACGGGACCCGCCTCCGGACAGAGCTGCTGGGGCCCATCCAGCGCCAGCTGCAGGCCCTCCTCTCGGTCATCAGGAGCCAGAGTTCATACCGCTTCTACTCCAGCTCCCTCCTGGTCATCTACGATGGGCAGGAGCCGCCGGAAAGTGCCCCGGGCAGCCCGCACCCTCAGGAGGCTCCGCAGCCGGTGCCCGGCAGCTGCCCCGGAGGCCTCCCCAAAGTTGACATCCGGATGATCGACTTTGCTCACACCACATACAAGGGCTCCCGGAATGAGCGCAGCACCTATGACGGACCAGACCCGGGCTACATTTTCGGCCTGGAAAACCTCATCCAGATCCTGCGGGACATCCAGGAGGGGCAGTGAGCGTGGCGGCCACCCGGTTCTGCAGCATAGAATCCAGAGACCTATTGTAGGATAGTCTAGACACCCCTTAGAGCACATGTGTCAAACACAAGGCCCGTGGGCCAAATCCGTCCCGCCAGGCCTTGCAATGTGGCCCGCACCGCACTGTCATCACTGCACTCCGCTGCGTTTCCATCACAATGACAGTTTATGACTGTTCAGTAAACCATTTGGCCCGCGATTTAGGCTGGATTTTAGATTTTGGCCCCTTCTCTGATTGAGTTCGACACCCCTACCTTAGACATTGTCGTCACAATCATAGCTACATCCAGGAGCCATCACTCCACTCGGGCTGAGTGAAGAGCTGCTGAAGCTGAGGAAGGCAGCTCCGGAGAGAACTCACAAGCCTGGCGTCCCATGCTAACTCGGGTCACTCCGACTGGATGGTCCGGGTGAGACGGCGCAGGAATTAGAGGCAGCATCACAGCGAGACTCTGCAGTGTTTGATTTAACATGCTTCCTTGTCACGCTGCCGTCCTGGCCAGCTGTGATGCAAACCCTCATTGAAGAGGGGCTCCCGGTCATGGTCTGCCTCATGGGCGGCCTGTGCCAAGGGCAGGCGCAGGTGAGGAACACCTCTCACCTTCCTAAGAGGCACTGCAGGGCGAGGGGGACCACGCTGCCCATCTCACCAGCTGCATGCCAGGTTCTGCACGGACAGGACAACCCCCGCCAAGCTAGCAAACCAGCACCCGGAGCCCCACTGCGCCTGCGGAGGAAAGGTCTCTTTCCGGACTTCCAAGTTCCTGTTGGAAGCAGCCATTCTGCCAGAACCTGGCGGTGAAATGCAGCTTCCAGAGGAGGTCGATGTGCATGCGGAGGAGCCTCTGGTGTTAAGCTACACACTCAGCTTTCTGTTTGTTTAGGGGGCCGGGGGGGTGGGGGGAGTCATAAATGAGGAGCCTGGAGGACGGAGGAAACCAGGCGCAATGTTTACAAGACCGGTGGGTGGACGAGTGTGAAGGCGAAACAAAGAGCAACCGGTTCTAATTAATTCCTTCTTCGGCGCTGCACAAGCTATTACAATGCCCTTGAGTGGAGCACAGATGCTCCACTCAAGGGCAATGGGAAATAAATTAGGGAAATAAATTTGTTAATAAAATTGCTGAGGTCATCAGTGATTATTTGGTGTGCCTTATTACCCTTTCCGTTTGTTTATTCTGATCATCACACTGTATGCTGGCTCCAATTTATGGGTGACTAGAGTATTCAGCAAGAACCGTTTACTCGGGGACCCAGGGGGAAATGGTAATAAAAGATTTGCATGCATCTACAAGGCAGGCTCCCGGCTTTCCTGAGAGCCTATACAATGCAAAACTAAGTAATTCCTGGATTCTCTGGCTAATTACCATAAACTTTCCAAAGCCCCGTATTATTAGAAAGAAATAGTAGCCTGGCTAACAAAATACTTTTGTTTAATTTTGTGATACACTGTATGAATTTCAAAGCAAGTTAACTTCTCACCTTATGTTCGGCTGAGGTGATGACCATTAATGTGCATGCTCTGTGCTCATGCAGCAGAGCGAAGTCAAAGCCTGTTGGGTGGCAAAAGGGAGTCAGCCGGGAACTAAATATTTGCTAATTTCAAAATGGAGCCCTAAATACTGCTTTTTGTGAGCCACTTCGCTACTTGAGAACCTGGTCTCATATCAACCAACTCCAAAGCTTCCTGGCGTCGCTCCGGATGCCTCCGCCATCCGCAGCCTGGTGTTGTGGGACTTGCCCGAGGACGAGTACGAGGTGGGAAGGGTCAGCTGGAATCTGTCTGTCCAGGCTGGCCACCCATCACTAACTGAGCTGCAGCCACTCTCGGAGCTGCCTCCCTATTCCTGCCCACATGATGCTCCCACTCTTGGCTACTCCTTTGCCCCACAGTGCCCTTCACGTCTGGCCTTCCTCCTCCTCTCGCACTCACTGGAGGCCCAGCCCGAATTCCCACCTCCTCCTGAAAAGGCCCCCAACGAAAGTGTAATTTGTTGCAAGAGACAAAGCTGGCTCCAGCTTTAGACCATTCTTACTGGACTACAGGACTCAGAGGGGTCACCATGGTCCAGAGTCTGGATAAGCTTTGCAGATTCAACAACACAGCTGAATGAGCCACCCAGTTATTGCACACTGGGCCTACGGGAGAAGAACAGGAAGTTATAGAAAAAAGAGATGGGGGTGTGTATGTAGTTGACCTGCAATCTGAGTTTACTTAAGGCCCAGATGCAGCCATCAGCCAGGGTCCCTGTACGGAACATCAGCTCTTCCCTGCTGCCTCTGCTCAGCACTGTGGAGGATCCAGCTCTGGGGAGCTTGAATTCTCATTGAGGAAGCAAGAATCACACACATGAACTGACAACAAACCACAAAGACATTTCCCACTGGACGGGGGATCTGTGCGGTGCAGAGGAGCGATCCTGAAATTTAAAGCTGAAGATGTTTGCTGACAGCAGAGTTGTCCCAGAAAGTGCTGGAGGAGGCGAGATTTCACCTAGACCCTGAAGGCTGACGGTGGGGAGGGGCTGGAGGACTGGTGGGGTTGGGCGTGGAGTGAAGGAAAAGCCCGGCACGTTCATGAGTCTGTGGACAGACCAGCCCGTTCGGAATGGGGTTTTTGTGACTGGGAGTAAAATGAAAAGTAGAAAAACAGAGTGAGCCTGATGATGGAGGCACTTAAAAATCTGTCCAAGTTGCTCATTCATTTGAGTTCTGTTATCTGTCCTTCTTCCTTTCTTCCATCTATTCATCCAAGAAATATTTTCTGAGTGCCTGGTACATACGGCCTAGTGCTAGGGCCTGAGTAGGAAATAGGAAGTGGGAGGATCGAGATGTCATCCTTACACACCTTAAGACTTAGCGAGAGTTCAGGCCCTCATAGGAAAGCATCACAGGTGCTCCACGGTGTGCGAGTGCTCCCAGGAGGGCAGAATGTGCGAGTGCTCCCAGGAGGGCAGTGTGCAAGTGCTCCCAGTGTGCGAGTGCTCCCAGGAGGGCAGTGTGCGAGTGCTCCCAGGAGGGCAGAGTGTGCGAGTGCTCCCAGGAGGGCAGAGGCGGAGAGCTCGCTGCCGCTCGGGGTGGTCAGGGAGGTGGTGTTTGAGCTGTGCCTTGAAAGGGAGGCAAGTCTGAAAGGTGAAAAAGGGCAGGTGTTCCAGGAATGGATTCAGCACGGGAATGGGGACCCCAGCATGCCGTGCAGGATGTGGTCTGTGTTGGCACAAGAGAGAGTGAGATGGAAATGGAGAAACCTCAGAACATGAGAGCAGAAAAGACCTCAGAACCTTCCCCTTCTCCAGTCCCCCTCGCCTGGAGCACCTAAGAGCCTCCCATACCAGAGGCTCCCACACTGGGAGCTCTCTTCTTTTTTGAACTGGAAAACACACAGGTACTAGGGTAGACTTTCCAATATCAGTAGCTTAACATTACAATCCTGTGTGGACTCTGAACCACACAGTCATCCAGGGACCCAGGCCCCTTCCATCCTGTGACTCCACCATCTTCACCCACAAGGCCTAAGCCTTAGACAGCATGGAGAAGAACATGCCATGGACAAGAACCAGTCGTGTGGCCTTTCCCGGATGCCAAGGGGCTGAGATGTCGTAACTGTGAGCCTACGAAGAGGAAGTAGGTTTGATGAGAACCCGGCCTCTGCCGTGACCTCTTTCTCCATCACCCTCATGCTGAAGTGATTTAACCTGACTTAAGAGGGAGAAGCACGCCCTAGCCGGTTTGGCTCAGTGGTTAGAGCGCCGGCTGTGGACTGAACAGTCCCAGGTTTGATTCTGGACAAGAACATGTATCTTGGGTGAGGGCACATCCCTGGTAGGGGAGTGTGCAGGAGGCAGCTGATCGATGTTTCTCTCTCATCGATGTTTCTAACTCTCTATCCCTCTCCCTTCCTCCCTGTAAAAAAAAATCAATAAAATATATTTTTAATAATGAAAAAGAAGAAGGGAGAAACAGGGACATGAAGAGCCAAAGGGAGCATGGGGGGCAGCAGGCCCGGCAGTACCAGAGCTGCAGTTCTGATCCTCGCCGTGTCCTCAGGCGGCGAGTGCGCCCCAAGTCTGCTAGATTTACTAGCATCTCCCGACCTGCTTCCTTCTCCGTCCACAGTCCACAGGAACGCTGATTCTCAGGGCAGGTGATGTGGAAGAGCAGCTGCTCCTGACCTCCTCAGGGCAGCACCAGGCAGCCTGGAGCGGCCCCCAGCCCCGCCTCTGTGCCTGGTGTCCCCGTGCACTGAGGAGGGAGCTAAAGGCAATGCTGTCGGGAAGCCCTGGCCTCCGGGCAGCAGCCTGGCAGCCCATCGCTCCTGCCAGCTGCGGGGAGCCTTTGGCCCATGCTGGAAAGGGCAGGAAGCAGCCTCATAAAACACTCATCAGCAGCTCTTCAAAATGATCTAAACTCTGGCTTGATTTAAATCTGTATCCTCTGTGGCCAAACACATACAACACTAGATGAGGGAAGGATCTGAAATGAAGGCGTGGGTGCCAAGAACAAGAGGGAAGGGAGGGAGGAGAGAGGGAGGACGGAGGGATGGGGGGAGGGAAGGAGGGAGGGGGGAGGGAGGGGAAGGGAAGGAGAAGCAGCTCTGGGCAATGCCAAGCTGAGTGCACCAGGCAGGCCTTCTCATTACCATTGCTCAGAACGCTCCCTTCCCACGCAGCTGCCCTGACAAGGGACAGGAAGTGTGACAGCTTATCCAAGAACAAAACCCAGAAGCCTGCTCCCGTTTGCCCTTCGCCATGCTCCCCAGCCTCTAAGAATGAGAAGCTATGGGAGCCGGGGTGAGGGTGGGAACAGTGGGTGAGGAGACCTGGCTTCCTATTCTCGGGTTCTCTCCCCATTCTCGTAGTGAGGGACCACCCTGAGCCGGGCCTGGGGTTGGAGTGGCTGGTGCTGTGAGGCGAAGGGCCCGAGGGGTGGGGCTGCGACTTTAGCTGCAGCCAGGGCCCCGGAGGCCTCTCTGGGTACATGGACAGGAGAGCAGAGGGAAGGGAGGGCAGGTGACAAGATAGTCAGCAGGGCCCCGGGCTCTGGAGATGACAGGGTGCACTTCAGGAGCCCCGAGGCCATCCCAGCCCCCCTCAAACCCTGTGTGTCCTGACAAGAGCTTCCTCCACAGAGGGCAGCAGCCGCCTTTCAGGGGACGGCTCGGATGCAGTCCCTGCCCACTTCCTATGGTAACATCTCTGGGGCAGCAGCCAATCATCTCCTCTAGGTGCGTAAGTTGAAAGAAGAAAATCAGGCAATCAGGCCTTACAATACAGCTAAGTATTTAATTCCTTTTAAATGTTTGCGTTACTAACACCAGCATCAAAAACAGACATTTTTACTTTCAAGCGATTTACACGTGCAATCCGGCATCTCAATTACTGGGGCTGTCAGCACTGGAAAACTGAAGCCGCTCTCTCCCTCCCCCTCCCCTGGCCTGCCGGGGCCTTGTTTCCATACGGTCACAGCTCCAGAAAGCCCAAGTCTCCCCTCCCCAGGGGCTCTGCAGGTGGGTCCTGGTGGGATTTTCAAGGAGCCAGGAGGGGGCTGCAGTCTGTGTGGAATGAGTGACAGTGGGCACATGGGTGTCAAAGGGTCATCAACTCTCTGGGGGCTGGCACTGGCCAAGCCACATCCTGGACTGGGCCCATTAATGTGCCCAGAATGGCACTGGGTGACCCACAAGCCAGTGACCAGACTTAGCTCCAGCCACCCACGGAGACATGAGGGTGTGGGCGCTGGGGACCACGTAAGCAAACCGGAGAGGACCCTCAGGACACTGACTCGCACAGAAACACATCACGCATGCAGTCCACAACCAGAGCGCTTCCAGGAGGCCGAAGAGGGCAGCAGCGTGGACTCTGAAGCCCAGGGCCTGCCATTTACCAGCCGGCAGCCTTGGCAAGTCCATAGCCTCTCTGTGCCCGTTTCCATCTCGGTAAAACAGAGACCGCCGTGGTACCTGTCTCTGAGCCACTGTGCGGACTACGTGAGTCAGTGCGTGAGGCATCGGGAACAGCGCCTGGCTCGTGGCCGACACGCAGTGTTAGCTGGTCACTGTGAGCCCGTTTTAAGATGAAGAACTGAAGCTCAGATGGATTAAATAAGCCACCCCAAACTGGCTGCCCGCTGCCTGGGGAGTCAGGTCTCACACACAAACCCCTCCACCACCCGAACCCTCCCCGTCACTCTGACACTTACCACATCTGAATTATCTTATTCAGTTAGTGAACGACTTCATACATACAAAGCGCTATGACCATGGTGAGTGCGTGCTCTCTGGCTGTCTCCCCCACTTAAAGGTAAAGCCCCCAGAATAGGGCCCTTGTCAGTCTCACCCACCGAGGCACAGGGCGGCCTCATGGTGTGTGTGACCTGTGTGAAGGGCCCCAATTTTGGTATAATGCTCTCTATTACTGTCCCGAAATTCTCAATAATTTTTAACAAGGAGCTTCACATTTTCATTTGCATGGAGCCTCCATAAATTATACAGAGCAGTCCTAGATGTATGAATGAATGAACAAGCCCACATTCCAGCCCAGGCCCAAAGCCTCACTACACCACCAAGCCAGAAGCACGCTCTGGGAGGGGAAGAGTTGCACGGGTAAGTCTGAACCAGGGGCAACCCTACCCTGACCACAGCACGGACGCTGGGCTGGGGGCTGGGGGAGAGGCTTCAGAGGAGGCACGGGTTTGTGTTTCCCCTGGCGTCCAGCTCTTCTCATCGGCCTCTCACTGCACCTGGGCTCAAGGGGGTGGAAACCATTCACTGCCACCTAACGTGGCTCCTCCTCTTGCCGAAGACAGAGGGACCCGTCCCTGCCTCCCTGGAGTTGTCCTCGCTAGTCAGGTGCTGTTCAGAGCCACGGCTGAGGCCCGGCACAGGCCTAGTCAATAGATGGAACCCTGGCCCCTTGAGCCATGGGGCAGCCAAGGATGGAGCAGGGGATACAATTGGGCTGGAACATGTGGGGGAGCCCTTGCGTGCATTTCCACTCCACCCCCAACTCTCTTTACCTCAGTGGGCACCCCTCCCTGAACTCACTTCCAGTGGGCGGTGCACACCCTGGGTCCCCAGAGGTTCTCATTCAATAGACCCTCACTCTCACCGCCTCCAGAACAGCGCAAAGCTGTTCCTTGTTAAAACCTCCTTTTGATCTCTCCCCAAATCAGCCTCCTCCTCTTCCTCTCTCTCCGGATCCTGCACACGTCCTGGCTCTGAGGCTCAGTGTCCTTCATTCCCACTTCCCAAATCCTGACCAGCCCTCAAGGCCCAGCCAAAGGCCATCTCCTTCAGGTGCGCCCCGATCTCTGCCCGCTGCTCCTTGAGCAGCTGGAAGTCTTTCTCCAAGCTCCCAGCACTCTCTGACGCTTCAGTGTAAGGCCTCGGGCTCTGAGCTTTGGGTTTTGGCTGTATATTCACCCCCTGCTCAAGACAGGAGTCTCCTGGTCAACCCTGGACAAAGTAGGGGTGAGAGGAAAGGCTTGGGGGAGCCGGTGCTGCAGCCTGGGAAGTCCGGCTGAAGCAGGACGGAGGGCACGGAGGGGCTGAGGCTTTCTCAAGGGAAATGCGGGTATTTCTTTAAAAGAAAAAATGGGACATTCCACATGGAGATGTACAGTGAAGGCTTGGTTTTAAAAAACCGTTTTCCCAAGGTTTTTTGCTCCAGCTGGGAGGGAGGGGCCGCTGGGAGGGGCAGGCCGAGGAGCACTGGAGGAGTTGCGACAGAGTACCGAGTGGCAGCCACAGGCGCAGGGGCTGCGAGGGGAGAATGCGGCAGGAGGTGAGGTGCGAGCCGCGTGTGCACAATGCGTGATTAAGTTCAAACACATCTTCATCCCATAACAACCTGTATTTGCATGCAAATATATCCATTTATGCAAATCAGCACGGTTCTCCCGGGAGGGTTTTTAAGTCTGGAGCTTGTGCAGTCATTGAAAAAGAGAAGCCGAGCTGTCCCTGGGGTTCTCCGCGTCGGACTTGCCCCAGGTTGCTGGGCGGGTTCCAGGAGAACGCGGCCCGGTCGGGTCTGCTCTCAGAGACGGCCCGGTAGCGCCCCTGCCGGAGGGCCGGGCGCCGAGGTGCGCATGCTCACTCCGCCCCCCCCCACCGCCCCGCCTTCAGGGAGCTGCGGGCCTCAGTGCGCAAGCGCCGGCTGACTCCTCCCTCAAGGGCGGGGACAAGCGGGGCCCAAAATGGCGGCCAGCCGCTACCGGCGTTTTCTTAAGCTCTGTGAGGAATGGCCCGTGGACGAGACCAAACGGGGCCGGGACTTGGGCGCTTACCTGCGGCAGCGGGTAGCACAGGCGTTTCGGGAGGGAGAGAACACCCAGGTGACCAGACCGTGGGGTCCGCCTTCGGCGGGGCGGCGGTTGGGCGAGGGGAGGGAAGAAGGAGGTAGGGGTGGACCTACTAGTTGGCCGGCGGCGGTGGCCGCGCATGCGCGCGCCTCTCCTCCCTGGCGGCACGTGCGCGCGGAACCTGCCATCCGGGGAACCCCAGAGAGCGACGACCTGCTCTACCCAGTGCGCTCCTCTGGCTGCGCCTGGGAATTACCGGAGAAGCTTCTTAAAACCCACCAATGCCCGCAGCATGCAGCAATATGAAGTCAGCATCTGTGGGATAAACCGCTCTCCAGATGGCTCAGGTGCAGCCCGGTGGAGACCCACACCACCACTGGTGACACTCGTAGGCTTATTTCCCCCCTTCCCTCGCAGTGCTGTGTGCTTCCTGAGCGCAGCCCACGGGCCTCTGCAGGCCCCGCTAAGCTGATACATGCTCCCCTGGCGCCTGTAAGTCCTGCAGCCACTGTGCACCTTCAGCCACATTCCCCTGTGAGCCCTAGACTTCCCGTCCTGCTCTCCTCCGGGATGCTGCAGCGCGGGGATTGAGTCATTTGTAGATTCCGTATTATTGAGCACCCAGCATGTGCCAGGAACTGTGCCAGGTGCTAGAGAGACAGCAATGAATCAGGTGAGGTCTTACCACATGAAAATTAAGTTTACGTATTAGGTCTGGACAAAATAAGCAAGGATACATACATAAGGCAGTTGACCCTTGAACAACTTGGGGTTAGGGACACCAACACCCACCTCCAGCAATTGAAAATCCACATGGAATTTTGACATCCCCACCTGGAAAAAACAAAACAAAAACCTACTATTGACTGGAAGCCTTACTGATAACAGTCAACATATATTCTGTATATTACATGTAATATACACTATATTCTTACAATAAAGTAAGCTAGAGGAAAAAAATGTTAATGAGGAAATTATAAGGAAGAGAAAATACATTTACAGTATTGTACATATTTATTGAATACAAGAGGACCAGTGCACATGCACTGGTGGTTCCTCAGCCCGGCCTGCGGGGATTTGGCCGAAACCAGCTTTCAGGCATCCCCTGAGGGGTGCTCCCTCCTCTCTGGTTCCAGGTGTGTCACCCAAGAACCACAGCTGCCAAGTCTTGGCAGCTAGGCAGCTTCTGTGTTGAGCGTCTGCCCCCTGGTGGTCATTGTGCATCATGCTACTGGCCGATTGCTTAGGCTTTTATATAGAGAGATATGGTCCCTTGTATAAGTGGTTCAGACCTGTGTTGTTCAAGGGTCAACTGTTATGATGTAAAATAGAATAGCAGCCCTGGCCAGTTAGTTTGTCTCAGTGAATAGAGGGTCAGCCTGCAGACTGAAGGGTCTTGGGTTCAATTCCTAGTCAAAGGCATGTACCTCAGTTACAGGCTCTATCAGCCCTGATGGGGGTGCATGCAGGAGGCAACCAATCGAGGTGTCTCTCTCACATCAACATTTTCCTTCCTTTCTCTCCCCCTCCACTCTAAAAACCAATGGAAAAGTATCCTCAGGTGAGGATTAAAAAAAAAATTGAGTAGCATGATAAAGGGATATTAGTTATGATAGTCAAATAAGGCCATACTAAGGGGGTGCCACACTGATTAGACCTAAGAAAAGCCAACAATAGGGCATTTCCGGCTGTGCAAGGTCCTGAGGCAGGAAGCAGATTGGCATGTAAGAGGACAGCAATAGTGGCTGAGGGTAGTGAGGAAAGTGGAGTTTGCTAAGAACTGAGGTCGGAGAAGCCAGGCATGGTAGGATCTTACAGGCTGTGGTTAAGAGTTGGATTTTATTAGAAGGCCAGTGAAAAGCCATTGTGGGTGGGTATTTAGTCGGGGGACTGATGTGACCTAATTTATGTTTTTTTAAAAAGACTGCTCCGGTTGTATGTGGGGGATGGGTTACGGGGACATGAATAAAACAAGCCTGGAGCAGAGGCCACCCTGATAGCCCAGGCAAGAAAAGGCGGTGGCTGGGATGAGGGTGGCACCCCAGGATGAAGGGGCTGGATTCCAGTTGCAATGTAAAGCTGCATCCACAGGGCTGCTGACACAGTGGGTGTGGGGGGAAGAGAAAGAAGAACCAGGGACAACACCTATATATTTTCGGCCTGAGCAACTGGGTGAAAGGTGGTACCATCTACTGAGATGGAAAGGACAGGTGAGGAACAGGTGGGGTGTGGAAAAAAACATCTCAAGTTTGAAGTAGACATGTTAAACTTGAGATACCGAGTGGACTTACTTCCAAGTGGAAATGTCAGTAGGCAGTGGGATACGTGAGCCTGGGGCTTAGGCAGAGGCAGCTATGAAACGTGATACACACACGCAGCCTGAAGAGATGACTTCTGCAAAGTTTAGCCATGACCTATCAAAGCAGGAACTTGTAAGGGTTTTTGCAGCTTAGCCCAAATCAGAGCCAAGCCAGCCCACCTACTGGAGCAAGAACATGCCCAGTGGCGTCACTGAAACCCATCGCTGAGTGGGTGGTGGGCATGGAGGGAGTGGCTCAGAGCTGGGGGAGGGGGGTGCAGGGGTCACACTACACTGAGGGCCCTCATGCCTCTGGGTCTTTGCTGTCCCAAAGCATAAAGATCTTGAAGGCAAGGATCATATCAAGCCCTAACTCTGAAAACCTAATAGACTTTTTTAATATATATTTTATTGATTTTTTTTTTTTTTTACAGAGAGGAAGGGAGAAAGAGAAAGTTATTAATAGAAACATCGATGAGAGAGAAATATCGATCAGCTGCCTCCTACACACCTCCTACTGGGGATATGCCTGTAACCCAGGTACATGCCCTTGACCGGAATTGAACCTGGGACCTTTCAGTCCACAGGCTGATGTTCCATCCACTGAACCAAACTGGCTTTGGCCCCAAATAGACTTTCTAGGACTCTGCTCCCTACATAGTTGTAGTGTGAACTTCCTGAGAGTAGAGATATTGCCATTTTTATCCCCACATTCCCCGTAAAAGACATTGGATAAATGTCTGAATACATAAAGGAATGGTTGTGGCTGATGAGACGTCTCATTGGAACCTAGTTGCAGATGTAGCAGAACTAGCTGGAGAGGAAGTGAGGTGAGAAGGGGATGTTGGTGTGTCCTGTGAGGTTGAGTGGTGAGAGCTGAGTTGAGAGCTTACTGTGTGGGGCACCGCAGGAACCACAGATGAGGGGCGGAATCTGGCCCTTCCCTGTACCCACAGCACCCTCATTCCACCACCACCAGACCCTCCTGGCCTCTCTGTCCCCTTGTCGTGGGCAAGAGGCCTGTGTCCAAGAAGCTGACAGGTGGGCAGACATGACTTTCCCTCTGATTAAATGCAAGTGGAAGGCAGCCAGCAGGGAGGCCAGCGTAGGCTGCATCCTGGGAGAGGGGAGAGTCACATTCACCTACTGGACTGAGTCAGAGGAGCCAGAAAAGGAGGGGAGAGCGTTCTCCTCTGGGACCGTCATCTCTGTCTCCCCTAGGGCGGTGGCTCTGGTGAGTGGGAGGCACACAGATAGGGGGCATGGCCGCAGGTCCAGTCCTGGCTCAGGTCATGGCTCCAGAGCAGCTGACGCAGGCATCCCAGGGCATCATGGTGGCAGCAGGCACTGTCCTCGTGACCACCGTCCTGGTACCTCATGCTGATGTCACCTGAGAACATGCTTAGGCTTAGTAAGCCTTGGACCAGATTGAAGGGAGCAGCCCCTTCTGGCATTGCAAACAGCAGCTGGAGGCACTCGCGGTGACCCCGTGGGTCAGTTATAAAGACCTTGAGGAGAAAGGAGTCAGGCATTAGACCAGTTGGCTGGTTAGAGGGGAGCTCCCCCTGGTTATGCTAGAAAGACAGGCCTGGAGGGAGGCGCTCTGCCCCACAGCCTTCCTGCCTCCACAGGAGGGGCGGGCAGCCTCAGGCCTCCTACGCCTTGACCGTAACACTGAACGCTTTGCTCGCATGATCTCATTTAATTTAATCCTGCGTGCAGCCGAGTGAAGTAGCCATTGCTATTTCCATTTTACAGGCCAGGACGCAAAATAAAACGACCCTCCCAGGGTCCTCTGGGAGCTGAGTGGCAGGACCAGCTGGCCTGGCTGCTCCGGTGTGGCCTCCGGTGCAGTGGCTCCTCAGCTGCTGGCCACCTGAGCTGTTTCTTGTTGTCAGGCCTCTTCTCCCATAGACGTCAGCCCTCTCTCCCGCCCTCATTCCCTGCTCAAACCTTCAGACCATGCGGTTTGGCAAAGGATGGAACATCTCCCTGTGGTGACCCGCCTGCTTTTCTTTGGCCCAGCCCCTCCTCCCTGCCGAGGGTGGGAAGGAAGCGGGGCTTTGGTGCAACACAGCACAGAAAAGCCAGACTCGCTGGAAAAGGAGTGCATTCAGACTCAAAACCAGAGTCCAAAACCACTGCCCCATTTGTTCCACCTCAGATGGCCCTTTGGGAGTCTCGCGGCCACACCAAACCCCCCGGAGGGACGGGAGGTGGAAAGCAGGGACACACCAACACTCTTACACCTCTGCCCTCTGGTGCAGCCAGGGACACACCAACACTCTTACACCTCTGCCCTCCAGTGCAGCCTGTTCGCGGGGTTTGCCCCTTGTATGCATTTACTGAGGAGAACAGTGCTCCCTGCAGACCGCGAGCCTCACAAAGAACCCCGGCATGGGGAGGCGGGAGCACTCATTGTTGACCTGAGTGCAGGGAGAGGAGCCAGTCCTCATGAGCTCAAGCAGCTGCCTGGAGAGCCCTGTCACCCAGCACCACTCCCTGACGTGAGCACAGCTCTGAGGAGCTGCCGGTGGGTTCTGGGTGCTACCCAAGTTCCAGGACAGTCAGCCCGTTGAACGAAGTTGAACTTGGTCTTGGGCTTGCAGTGACGTCAATGATATTCCCACTCTCAGAGCGGAACTCAGAGGTTTCACATCGTCTTGTTTTCGCAGTGGCCCGGTTGAGGCCTGGTCTGCAGCATTCTGCAGTGTGGCCGGCACCTGGCGGTGGTGGCGCCTTCTCAGCGTTGCTCACCGCGTGTGTGGTGCCCTGAAGCCAAGCGCTTGAGGAGTGGCCAGGGACAGGTCTTTTCGGCTGTAACGTTGAACCCGCTGCAGGACAGGAGTTGTGAGAGAGTGAGGGAGCTGGAGTGGGGAAGGCAGGTGGGGCCTGGCTGGCACTCCTGGGCGTGTGCCCCTAGAGCAGGGCGGGAACTGCCCTCAAGGCAAAGGGGTGAGAGCATGAAATGTGTCACGAAATATAGCAGGACAGCTTCTTATTTTATTTATTGAGCAGGCTAATTCTTATGTTGATTATTGTGTATGGCTGGTGAATGATGTTACATCCAAATGGCCCTTGGCCTAGCGCTGTGCTTGTCAAACTGCGGCTCTTTGGCCCCTTGAGTGTGGCTCTTCCACAAAATACCACGGCCTGGGCAAGTCTATTTTGAAGAAGTGGCGTTAGAATAAGTTTAAGCTTAAAAATTTGGCTCTCAAAAGACATTGCAATCGTTGTACTGTTGATATTTGGCTCTGTTGACTAATGAGTTTGCTGACCACTGGCCTGGAGAGTAAACTCTTTCAGCGAGTCTCCCCTTACTCAGAAACCCTGGGCTCTGCCCACCGCCCCCTGGACCGGTGGCAGGCAGCTCCGTGGGCCTTCACTGCCCTCTGGTCCCCGCTTCCGGCCTGTGTTTCACCTCTCACCGCACCCGGCACATGCCCTGCCTCAGCGAGGGTGTCTTCTCATTGCCTCCCCGATCGGCCATAGAACAAGTGGCCCTCAGCCTGTGAGTCCAGTGCACTGTGGGTACCGCCGTGCTCCCCGCAGACACGGCTTGCCAAGAAGGTGGTGGCTTCCAGGTCCTTGAAGCACTGCTTGGCTCAGACCCCCCTGCCGGGACCAGCTTGTGCCTTTTTGTGCCTCCTCCTCCCAGTCACTCCTCTGACCCCGTTCCACCCATGCCACGTCTAGCGCAGAGTCTACTCCCCTCAAAGTGACGGACTCGCTGCCCCCCACTCTGCACTGTCACTGCAGTGGAACGTGAGGCCTGCCAGCCACGGCTGCCCACTGGCCAGGCCTGGCACCCGCTCCACTCTGATCTGTACCCCCCACTCTGATCAGTTACAGGCCGCCAGGCCATGCTTGATTTCTTAACTCGAGCCCATCTTGTCTCCGCAGTGACTGCAGTTTCTCCCGAGCTGAGGCGGGTCTCGTCCTCCCACAGCCTCCTAGCGGGCTCTGCACAATAGGTGCTCAAAGGGAGTCGGCCCCCGGCAGAGGGAGCTCATTTCAGAAGTTCATTACCAAGTCGTGAAGACCGCTATTCGTAGATCTTTCTGGACTGGATCCAGCTCTTAACTAGCAAAGCAATTTGCATCCCCCTTTCGCAAAGTGCTTATGAGTCTCTGTGTGTGACTAGAATAGGGGCCGCTGTACCGATTGCTGTCACCACCCAAAATTCAATTTTGAAAATGGGAGTCCGTGCCTGCGGCGCCGACGTACTTGTTAAGTATAAAAGTTTAATATGGTAAAGAGAAATCTACTGATGGCTGAGCAGGCGAAATGCAAAGGAGCGAAAATAGAGCCGTGGAGGGCACTTCGTCAGTTGAGCATGTATTTTATTCACATTTCGGGAGCAGAGCTGACTTTTTCTTAATGTGCCACTCGCCTTTTTCAGCAGCTACGCTCTTCGTCCCGAGATGCCCGCCATCTCATTAGGTGTGAATGCAAAATGGGGTCATTTAAAGCTTGTACACAAGGACGTTTCCAAAAGTGCACGTACTGTCATCCGGCAAATGGATGTCCAAACTCGGGAGAGCTTGTGCCGGAGGCCGTGGGTAAGGGCAGGTGCAGGTGTGCGCTGAGCCTTCTGGCGTTAGAGAAGGATGGCCCTTTAGGTAGTAAACAGGACTGTTCTTTAATTGCTGAACTTGACTGGGTGTGACGGAACCGGAAGTGGCTGTGGGCCGGCTCCGTAGATCGGGCCGTAGTAACTTGGCTAGACGTTGGCAAATGCAAACTCATCACCTCCACGAAGCACTTCCACAGCCTGCTAGACACACCTCTGACCCAGCTGGGAAGTTGGTGGCAAGCTGATAGCTGGTGATTGGAAGTGTTCGGCTCCTCTGGTGGTGCTTGGTGAGCTCCGGGCATTGTGTGCCATAGCTCACAGACTCCATTGCTGAAGGGGTGGTAGAGGTCAGGGAGCCCCGAGGGTCCCTGTTTGCTCACTCAGACCCTCCGCGCTTCGCCCTCCTGGGACCAGTGCTCTGGAAGGGTCTGTCCTCTCGGCCCCGCTGCCCTGCTCGCCCGCTGAGGGTGCGGAGGAGGTGGCTGCGCAGCCCTCTGGCACGTGCCCACCCTTAGGAAGTCAGAGAAGCAGGAGAGGAGCTTGTGTTGGCAAGATTTCTGAGGGCGAGGATCTGGCGGGAACGTGGTTTGACGAGGATGCCCGGTCTCGGTGGACCCACAAGCAGTGGCAGGAGCCCTGAGAGAGGGGGTTGGGAGGCAGTGACATCTGATTTCCGGTTCCTCCGTCACACCCCAGCAGTCACAGGGCAGCACGATCCGCTGATCTGTCCTAACTGCCCACCCTGGGCGCCTGCTCCCCGGTCCTGTGCCTGCAGAGACCGGCACCCTCCGCCTGGTCTCCCTGGCCCCTGGGCAGTGTCCGCACCTCCCGGTACCCACAGCACCCTCACCCACCGTCCCCAGGATCCTCCTGGCCTCCTCTCTGTCCCTGTGCTCACACAGCCTTGGCTGCTAACGGTAACCAGACTAACCCTCACTCCATGAGGGTGCAGGGCCCAGTCAGCGGCGGCATCGCCTCCCACCCTCGCGCCGCGCTCAGAAGCAGGGCTGTTATCACCCTTCCTGTCAGAAAGGACAAGGTGAAGGTTAAGTTGGCCAGTCGCTTCAAAAGCGTCAGTACTTAAAAGACGAAGATAGGCCGAGGTGCTGACCCCGCCGAGAGAGACATGCATGTGGCGGGTAAAGGCAGTAGCGAGCCTGGGCCAAAGGGCTTCTTTTCCTGTAAAGATTCTCACTGAGCCCTGGACAGTCTGGCGCAGTGGTTAGAGCGTCGGCCACAGACTGATGGGTCTTGGGTTCAATTCCGGGTCAAGGGCCCTTGACTGGAAACGAACCCGGGACCCTTCCATCCCAGGCGGATGCTCTATCCACTGAGCCAAACCAGCCAGGGCCACAATATTTCTCTACTTTCCCCTTTCCACTCTCAGGGCCCCGGGTTCAGGCCTTGCCCTTCCTAGCAGGACCTGCCTGCACTCTCCCTTAGTTCCCTCCGGGCAGCCGTCTCCGCTCAACACGCTGGTTTCTCACGTTTTTCCCCTGCAGATTCCAACAGCTCCCCACTCCGCACAGATGAGTCTGTTTGCGTTTCATAAAAGAATCTTTAGGTGATACATTTCACATCGAAGGCTTACCTCCAGGAGCTGTCTTTTCCTCCGCCAGCTTCTTTACCTGCACACACAGACCCTCCGCCAGCATTCCTGCCGCCTCCGCCCGGCTCACCCACCCCTCCGCCAGCAAGGTGCCTCCTGTGTGTCCTTCAGAGCCAGCTAGTCACCCTCTGCCACACTGGCCACTCACACCGGGACACACCTGCTCCGGCTTCCCGGAGCCCACTGCCCCAGCACCCCCTGGTGAGGTGCGCCTTCCTGTGTTACATGTTTACTGAGGCCCGGCGCACAAAATTCCCTCGGCTGCCGGCACCAGCTTCCCTCTGGCACCTGCAACCTGGGCTTCCCTCTGGCCGCTGGCACCCAGGACCTGGGCTTCCCTCTGGCCGCTGGCACCCAGGACCTGGGCTTCCCTCTGGCTGCTGGCACCCAGGACCTGGGCTTCCCTCTGGCCGCTGGCACCCAGGACCTGAGCTTCCCTCTGGCACCTGCAACCTGGGCTTCCCTCTGGCCGCTGGCACCCAGGACCTGGGCTTCCCTCTGGCCGCTGGCACCCAGGACCTGGGCTTCCCTCTGGCCGCTGGCACCCAGGACCTGGGCTTCCCTCTGGCCGCTGGCACCCAGGACCTGGGCTTCCCTCAAAGAGGGAGGCCCCGTACGCACAGCCCGCTGGTCAGTGGCCTACACCTCCCTCTATGGGATGATCATGGGGCGATGGCCAGGCCTCCGACCAATCACATCGCACCCGCCTTGGCTCTGGTGCCATGGGTGTCATAGCGTGGTCCCGGATGGTCGTTCCACTGTTCGGCTGTTCGGTCAGTCAGTTGGCATATTACGCTGTTATTATATAGGATGTGGTGTCTCCACTGCAGCTGGGGTGGTGGCTCACCAGGCGCAGATGCTTAAATGTTTCCTTGCAACTGGCGGGAGTTTGCTGCCAGATGTGGAGCCATGATTGCTAACGGGAGTGAGGGGTTGGGCGGGGGAGCACTGCCGGGAGTGCTGCCTGGTGATTTCTAACAGGGGAGTGAGGGGTTGGGCCGGGGAGCACTGCCTGGTGATTTCTAACAGGGGAGTGAGGGGTTGGGCCGGGGAGCACTGCCTGGTGGTTTCTAACAGGGGAGTGAGGGGTTGGGCCCGGAGCGCTGCCTGCCTCGGGGGAGCGGCTCCTGGCGGGTCCTGCGGAGGGGCGCTGGGGTGCTGAAGGCAGGGCGGCAGGCTCACTGCCTGGGCTCTTTGTGTTTCAGGTGGCAGAGCCTGAGGCCTGCGACGAGATGTACGAGAGCTTAGCTCGGCTCCACTCAAACTATTACAAGCACAAGGTGAGTGGCAGTCTTTCCTGTCCCAGGAACAAGTGAAAATCCGATTGTGCAGCGTTTTGTAAAGAATGTCGGTTTTGCTACTTTGAAATGTAACCAGTAATTTCAAGCAAGCCAACCAAGGCACCTCATAGAGGCTTTTAGGTCCCTTAACCAGAAGCTGTTTATAATCTTGAATAAAAGCCGTGTGATTTGCATGCCAGTGTGGGCTTCTGGGTGAGACTGGCACCATGCCCTCTGGTGGAAGTGTGTCCCTGCTCTTGCTGACAGAGATGGGTGATGGGCACGTCCTGGCCGACAAACTGACGTCCTCGGCCTTAGTGATTTCTGCCAAATCCCAGAGTGTGGTTTTCACAGCCTTGAAAGCTGTGCCAGTAATTCCCCAGATACGCAGCGCGGGGCCAAGTAGGTTTAGGGTTGTGAGTACACAAAGATTACCCTTGTGTTGCTACTTATTAATTATTGTGTTATCTTCCATATGAGCCAGTAACGCCGCCCGGCCCCACCCTGGGCATGGCCGTGCCTCGCTGCGTGGAAGAGGTTTCTTCTAGTCCTGGCGGCTCAGTGCGGCTCAGAGCAGCAGCGCCCCCGGGAGCTGGCTAGGAAGGAGCCGCGTGGGCCCAGCCAGCTGGGTGACAGCCTGCACTGGCCCAGAGCATTCCCCTCGGGGTGCGCCGCCCGCCTGCCAGATGATGCCTGTACTTGCGAGGCCACATCTTGGACTCCAGGTGGCGCTGCCTGCCGGGCCTCTGGTCTCTCGTCACTCCCGCTGCCCAGTGCGTGTGGTCAGAGCCAGGCTTCTCCAGGATCGCAGGTCCCAGGTGGTGCTGCTGCGGAACTAACCCCCCCTCCCTTCTCTCTCCCCGCTGCCTGCGACCAGTACCCTCGGCCCCGGGACACGAGCTTCAGTGGCCTGACCTTGGAAGAGTACAAGCTGATCCTCTCCACAGGTACTGGCTCAGCTGCCCCGGGTTTGTTCGCAGGTGATTCTGGTTAGACCGCTCTGCCTGTGCGGGAAAGTGCGGGACACCCCGAGGAGAGTCTGGAGCGACAGCCCTGTACTTTGGCCATAGATTATGGAGGTCAGCAGCGTTGTTTTAAAGAGAAACTCCACCCTTAGAGCCTTAAACTCAGAGCTCAGCAGCAGGGACGGACTGCGCAATCGCCAAAGGGAAGTAGTGCCATCGGGATGGAAGGAAAATAATCTTATTTGTATGGTTCTGAGAGGGCTTTCTGAACAATGAGGCTTCTAATTAAACAAAAAGCCATTCAACGCCCATGGACAGAGATATCCACGGCGCCTTATCTGGCCCCGGACGTGGGCTGTGGGTTCAATGTGGGCTTAACTGGGCATGCTTGGAGGCGTGGATAGGCCGTGATTAGCAAGAGAGGAAATGCCCAGGCCAGCCCGGCCCTCGGCACTTCCGCACCTCCATTGTCCCCCGCGGGAGCCCTAGGTCGAAGTAGGCAGATTCTGGAAAGTTACTATTTTTATTTGCAAGGATATCATATACAAAAATAGGCTGCCCTTTTCTGAGAGGGCCTGGCCCTGAAGCAGTCACCCTCTGTGGTACTCGAGAAATTTCTTTCCTGATCCTCTGGCTGTCTTCAACTCCTACGTTTTAGGGATTTGGCATTCCAGAAAATGTACCTTCCAAGCATTCATACCTGGTGCCTCACCTGCTATTGTACCAGCTCTGATCCTGTTTCCATCACAGTGCCCGGGGAAACTGGGTAAAGATTTGTCTACCAGGCAGGATCCTGAAATTACCGCCTTGAGGCCCAAGGTCATTGTGAGGACTTGGCGCGTTTCAACAAAGTTTGAACTTGAAACTGAAAAGGAAACAAGTTCTCAGCCTCTGCCCTCTGTTGACCTCAGGCCGCAGTGCAGAGGTGCAGGCTCCCCGCCGTCGGCTGGGTGGCCAGCTCCAGGAAGCCCGTGGCCCTTTCCCACCAGCTTTGCTGATGTCTCCCGAGGGACCGAGAAGACACCTTGCCGTGTCTGCAGTGAGAGGGTTTGAGGCCTGGCCCCGGGCCTGGGCCTGGGTCCCGTGTGTCCACCGTGGGCTGGGGACCCGGGAGACTGAGGCCTGTAAGTGGGCAGGGACCCAGCCCTCGGCATCCCACTTTGTGCCCGAGGGGCCTGGACTCCCGGGCTCGGGGCTGGGGGCTGTGTGTCCTAGTTGTCAAGAGACCACTGACCATCAGTGTTAATAACGTGCTGCCTTTTGTTCCAAAAAGCTATTGTATTAACAGTTAAAAACCCAGGCTGTGACATTTAGACAATCTTATAGGAAATCTAAACTTAATATACAGGTAAGATTAGGTATAGAATCTCAGCCCTGGAGGAACTTTAAACCAGTGGTTCTGACGGGGCAGTTTTGGTCCGGGGGGGTGAGGGGGCAGGTGACAATGTCTGGAGCATTTAGTGGTCAGAGCTGGGAGTGGGGTGCAGCCGGGGGTTGCTCCTGGCATCTAGTGGGTAGAAGCTGAGATGCTAACCTTCCTGCAGTGCACAGGTCACCCCCCCAACAAGGGGGCTGTGTGTGCACCTGTGTGTGCGTGTGCGTGTGCGCACTCACCCTCCCACCAGCCCCTGCTGCCGTCACAGCCGCGCAGATGGCCCCTCCTCTTGGGTGCAGGCCGGGTGCCAGGCGAGTTACCTCCAGGATTGCCTTTGATCCTCACTCACAGCTTGTGAGGCAGGTGTGTCCTCTCCCTGAGGCTAAAGGGGGAAGGAGCTTGTCGGAGGGGAGGAAATGATGGGCAGGGATTCTGCGCAGTCCGTCTCCCTCCCCGGTGCCTGCTCAGCTCCACAGCACAGGCCCCACCGTGCCCGGGTTCAGGTCCCCGCTCTACCTCTTCCTGGCTGTGCCACCTGAGCAACTGCTTAACCCCCGCTACGTGTTTCTGCATCTGAAAAAGGGAGACAGTCGGTGTGTGGCAGACACCCACCTTATCGTCTCCATCTGCCCACCACGTGTAGCCCAGGCGTCGGGGGCGTGGCTTAGTGCCGAGTGGGAGGGCGCAGTGTGCTTAGCCCAGTACACGAGTGCTCAGTCCCCCTGGCGGTGGTTTTCCTGTGACCAGCTGGTTTGCTTTGAGGTGGGGCTCCACGTCCCCTTTTCGGGGCAGACGGTGTGAAAAGGCCTGCTCATGCGAGGGCCTGTGGGGCCAACCTCCGTCCTCAGACGTTAGACGTCACCCCTCTGCCTTGCCCTTTGCAGACACGCTGGGGGAGCTGAAGGACATGAATAAAGGCTTGTGGAAGAAACTGCGGGAGAAGTTCGCCGCCACGAGTTCCGAGGAGAAGCAGAAGGTCTGGGCCCAGTCCTTATCTCGCCCGCGCACCTGAGTGGAGTCTATTGCCGTCATAATAAAGCTCCCTGACCCCCACGCCCGCTGCTTGGGACCTCCGCCAGCCTCCGCAGGGGACGCCGTTCCAGGGAAAGCTGCCCGCCCAGCTGCCCGCAGTCAGGGTGGGACGTCTCCGGGGGAGAGGAGGCTGGGGCTCCAGCCCGGCCTGGGAGGCTGGGAAGGGAGGGGTCCGGGCCTCCAGGCCAGGGCTTCCTGTGCGGCCATAGGAGCCCGTCAGCGGGGGTCTGGCTGGGAGCTCTCAAACGAGTCAGCCTGGACGAAGGCAGGTGGTCGGCAGAGAAGCTGCTCGGCCCATGCCCGGGCCTCAGGACGGAGCTGGTCCTCTGCCCGACCTCGCAGAAAGCTGTCCCGGTGGCTTAAGGGACAGCGGAGCTGCAGACGGCCGTGGCCCGGGCCTCAGCTGTGGTGGCTTCTGTGGAGGCCAGGACACAGGCCTCCTTCCACTCCATGGAACCGTGGCTCTTACTGGGGCCTTCCCATTTCGGACTGAGCTGAGAAGGGTGGGTGGGACCCACAGCACTCACGGGGAGAAGCCAAGTGGGCTCCAGTGCATGCTGGAGTGCACACAACATGCACAGGGCTCAGACCAGAACCGGCGACACCAGTACCGCGCTGGTTCTGTGCCGGGACCCTGTGTGGTCACCGACAGCGTCTCCCAGAGCCAAGGTGAGCCCCATAGCCCCGAGGGCCCGAGGAAACAGCAGCCCTTTCTAATGACTATATTTCTATTAATTTATTGAAGGCAATTAACATATTAGTTCTCAGGCCAAAGGATTTGTAAAACATTACACCAAAAGGAGAAAAAACAAGCGGTCAAAAACCAGCCACTGTCACGTGCCCAGCCTTGCCCCTTCACTTCAGCCTGTGATCCTCTCCCTCCCCCGCAGAGGCCCAGGAAGAGGCAGGGCCTCCTCCCTCAGCCGGCAGGCCCCCTGGGGCTGGGCTGGGCTGGGGCTGGGGCTGTGCCGAGGTGCACCCTGGACACACAGGTCCACAGTCTGCGGCAGCCTGAGGCACAGGAGGGTGAGGGGCAGGCACCGGAATAAGTTAAGTAACAAAGCCCCAGCGTCCCTAGCTACAGCATCACTGCCCCTCCCGGAGGCGGGCAGCAACCAAAATGTAGTGCTTGGAATAAAGAGGGGCCCCACTCCTAACCGCCCACCAGGAGGAGAGGAACGGCAGTTACTGCTTTGAGGGACACAGCCGTGCTGAGGGGCCCTCTTTCTTTAAGGCAATAAGGTAAACAGTCGCAGTGAGTTCCTGCGTCCTTGGGCTCCAGGCAGGCTGGCAGCTCTGAGGCCACCCCCGTGTTAGCCAGCGGCCGGGTTGGCTTGGGGGAGTCTGGCAGAGCAGGAGCTGGAGGCTGGGTGGGCACCTGGTTCAAGAGCCGGTGGGCTGGCTGGGCCTCCCCGACCCAGTCACAGCTCAGCACCAGGCCTTAGGCGGGTCTCGCGGGCTCAGCGGCTCATGCAGTTCTGGACGTCCACAAAGCCCAGGCGCTGCCTGCGTTTCCGCTGCTCCGTCATCTGTGGGTAAACGATGCAACCGGTCAGGCCCCGGAACCCTCTGCACAGATGCCGCCGAGGGGCTGGCGCCCACCCTCCCGCTTAGGGTCCCGCTGCTGCTCGGCGCTGGCTGCAGGCCAAGGCCCTCGGGGCAACGAGCATGTAGCCCAGACCCTTGGTGGCAGTTCACTGGTCACAGCTCCTGCTTTGCAGCTGGGAAGCCGCCTACCCAAGGGAGGGGTGCCCCCGGATCCGCCTGGCAGTGCCTCGGGCTCAGGATGGGCTGCCACCCCCAGTCTAGCTTTCCACAGAGGGGAGTGTGTTGGGGACCCGGCTTCTACCCAGACCCAAGGACGGGGCAGGAAGAAAGGGGGACCTGGGGCATGCAGGCCCAGCACCTGCTCCCTCCCGCCAGGGCAGGCTGGGCTGTGAGCTGCCCAGCGCGGGCTGCGGGCGGTGCCGGGGAGCGGGGCGCACCTGCTCCTTGAGCTCGTTGAGCTGGGCGGTGAGGTGGGACACCAGCTTCATGGTGGAGCTCAGCTTGTCCTGAAGGATCCGGATCTCGTTCTGCTCGCCCTCCCCTTCGTTGCTCACGAGGGACATGGCCCTCATCCGGGGGAACCAGTCCAGGTTCTTGTTCTGAAAAAGACGGCCAGCGGGTGGGCAAGCAGTGCGGCCAGGCCCCGGTGACACCCTCCACGATGTGTCGGGGAAGCCGGTGCACCCTCTGCGGTAGCCCAGCACCGGACAGGCTGACTTCCGCTATCAGCGCCGTCTGTTCACTCAGCCCCGAGGTGGAGAGGCCTCGGCACCAGACCCGCATCTCCCTCCTTCCCTCTCCCTCCCGCAGCACGCACACTACAGGAAGATGCGAGTGGGGCGGAGGGAGCAGAGGCTTGCATCCGCCCCGTTTCCCACTACAGGAGCTGTGAGTCCTCAGAGCAGCTGGTAAACCTTCACGCCAATCATTTCACATGGCAGATGCACAAGCAAATAGGACCCTTTTCCCTGAACGGTCTTTCCTTCCAGCCTGGGAGCTCTGCCGTGCGGCCACGGGAGACACAGCCTCTGAACTGATGTTCTTGACCCCCAACATGCTAGTGCATTCCCTCTGAACGTCCGAGCAGCAGCCGCAGCGTCCCTGCTCCCACGGCCTGGGACGGCACCCTGGCCGCGCTGGGCTGACAGGTTTGCTGTGACCCCAAGCAGACCATGGGCACAGGCAGTGGCCGGCACCGCGTCCCCAGGGCTGGCTCCAGTGGCCGGCACCGTGTCCCCAGGGCTGGCTCCAGCTGCGCCTCGGCTCCCTGCTGGCCTTTCACCGTGTCCACGCTGTCCCGCCCCTCCCCGGGCCTCCGCGGTCAGCGCAGGCGGCCACGGCCACCTCCCAGGACCACACCTTGATCATCTGGGCCACGTAGCTCTCGGGCCCCGTGTAGTCCGTCTTGTTTTTCACGCGGACCAGCACGATGAAGTACAGGTAGTTCCACATGTTGTGCTCGAACTTGATGTGCTCTTCAAAGGACACCGTCTTGTTATCAAACTTGTCCCTCTCCAGACCTGGGGGTGCAGAGCGTGAGAGGGACGCCCCCCTCAGGGAGCCCAGGGGGCCACCTGGGCAGCACACACCCTGCTGTTCTCAGGCCGGTCTGGCGAGTGCGGGCACTGCCCTCTCGCGGGCACTCGGGCCACCTCTAGTAAAGCAGCAGCCACTCGGCCTGGATATCGCCCTGCCCCCACGCGGCAGCCTCCCCAGACACCCGAGGCCCCAGAGAAGCAGGGCTGTCCTGCAGGCGGCACCTGCTCCTCACCCCGCGGCGGCTGCAGGAGGGACCAGCACCTCATACAGGGGCGGGGGAGCCCGGGGGAGACCAGAAGCTGGAGGTGCTGACTGGGCTTTGAGGCCCTTTCCCGCTCCCTCTTACTCCAAGGTCAGGCAGGGCCTGTTGTCCCAATTCTGAGATGAGCAAACAGCCATCAGCCCCAGGGCAGGTTCCCCAGGGGCTCAGGACCCAGGGAACGGCAATGGAGGCTGCCCCGGCCCAGACGGTGCCCAGCCAGGGCCGGCCGGGCCCGGGGCCTGCAGGCGGGAGCAGGCCTCACCGCAGATGAAGCACGTGGTCTTGAGGATCTCCTCCTTCTTCTGCTTCTCGCTGCGCAGGTCAGCGAAGGTGTCGATGATCACCCCGAAGATGAGGTTCAGCACGATGATGATGACGATGAAGAAGAACAGGAGGTCGTAGACCACGCGGGCCGGGAAGAGCGACTCCTGCAGGGCGAGGAGGGAGGTGGGCCCCGGGCGGTGGCTCTGCGGGTCAGGGGCCCAGCCACGGCAGAAGGAAGACGGCAGAGTGGGTGACCCTCGCGCCGAGGGGCGAGAACTGCACCCCGAGTGCAGGCTGGGAAACAGCGGGCTCGAAGGGAGGCCAGCTGGGCACAGCCCTGGACTGGGAGTGGGGCTCCGGGCAGGCTTGTCCCGCCCCTAACCTCAGCCTTGAACTCCTCTGCCCGCCCTCAGCACGCCAGGCCTCACAAGTTCCAGAAACCCTCTGCCTGGCTAGGGAGAGGGCTTCTCACCCCCTCGGACCGGGGACTGCCTGCTGTTCTGGGAAAGCTGGCCGCCCGGCCAATGCCAAGGCCTCCGTGGAGCTGAGTCAGCTCCCAAGGGGGCTGGAGGGGGGTAGGCGGACTCTGCCTCACAGAGGGAGCACTGTGGCCTGGGGCCCGCCCTCCGCTGACTCACACCTTCCCCGCCTTCCGGCCTCTGCCAGGCCAGCCGCCCAGGTCTCTCCCTAGAGTAGGGGTGTCGAACTCAATCAGAGAAGGGGCCAAAATCTAAAATCCAGCCTAAATCACGGGCCGAATGGTTTACTGAACAGTCATAAACTGTCATTGTGATGGAAACGCAGCGGAGTGCAGTGATGACAGCGCGGTGCGGGCCACATTGCAAGGCCTGGCGGGACGGATCTGGCCCTCGGGCCTTGTGTTTGACACATGTGCCCTAGAGCATCCGCAGGGAGCCGGCAGGGCGTCTGAGCAGATGGCGGGGTGGGGCGGGGTGGCGGAGCGGGAAGTCAGGGAAAGGGGAACGGGGCTACTACTGAGACTGAGGGCCCGCCGCCGGCCTGGCTGTGCCCGAGGGCGGGCTGGGCGCGGAGCGGGGCGGGCGCGTGCTCACGTCTTTGGAGGGCTTGCGGAGGATGTCGCCCACGCCGCCGCCGTTGCGCAGCCCGTGGTTCATGACGGTGACGATGCACATGAGCAGGGTGTCGCAGGCCCGCTCCGCGCCGTCCAGCTCCTCGTCCTCTGCAAGCGCAGCGTGTGCTCGAACCCGGCCAGCACCTGCCGCCCCGCACCCGCCGGCCCCCGAGGCGCCCGCCTCACCTTCCAGGACCTCGGGCACCGAGACCCCGGAGCCGCAGTCTATCCTGTCCTTGCTGCACGCGCCCATGAAGGTGGCCGCTCCGTGCGGCATCCCCAGGGGGCTGGCTGGAGGGGACATGGAGGCCACGGCAGTTCAAACGCCTGCCTGGTCTTCCCCTCGGTCGTCCCAGCGTCACCCCCTCCGGGAAGCCGGCCCGGTCCTGCCCGGTCCCCTCCGAGTGCCTACAGAGGGTCTTCATGGCCCTGCCCGCCGCATGTGCACGCCCAGGCCCGCCAGGCAGCCCCTGCACCCACTGAGCCTGACGCGAATGACAAGGTCTGCGACAGTGGCTCCTCAGGAGCCGGAGACCACGGCTCTCCCACCTCTCAGTTTGCCCAGGGACGAGGACGGTGTGAGCGACCCCTCCCCAGAGCCCAGAACGAGAACTGAGGAGGGGCCCGGGAGGCTAAGCAGGCCCAGGCCTGGCCTGGCCAATTGCCGGTGCAGCCCCATCCCCAACCCCCACCCCCGAGCTCTCCCCAACCCGCCCGCGGAGGCCCCGGACCTCGGGAGTGGTTGCTGGGCAGCCGGTCCACCTCCAGGATGAAGTCGTCCTTGAGGAAGAGGAAGCCCACGATGGAGAAGAGGTAGACCAGGATGAGGGCCAGCAGGGCGGTCAGCAGGATGGAGCGGCCGTTGCGGGTCACGCTCTTGATGACGTTGAACAGCGTCTCCTCTCGGTAGATGAGGTCGAAGAGCTGCGGGCAGGGCCGGGGCCGTGAGGGGTGCGCTGGCCCGAGGGCTGCCAGTGCCTCACAGCCTCCTCCGCGGGGTCTGCGCTCGGGCAGGCGGAGCCCGGGGGCCAGAGGCTTCGGGAGGCTCTGGAGCTCCAGGTCCAAGAAAGGGGAGGGCCGGGGGCAGGCGGCACACAGAGGCAGGGGGCGGCCAGCTCTGATGTGCGCTCGCTCTATTTATGTGCAAGAGCACCCTGCAGCCTCACAATTATTCTAGAAGGCAGGCGCTAATCATCCCTGTTTTACAGATGAGGAAACTGAGGCATGGGCAGTCACCCAGCTAGGATGGTCTGGTGCCAGAGTCCAGGCTTAAACCAGCAGGACCAGGGCCAGTGGGTCAGACGGGCAGGAGTGGCCATGAGGGCCTTGAAGCCAGGCTGGGGTCCAGCCGAGAAGGATGGAGATCCAGTCCCGCCCAGCAGCAGGAGGACCGGGCAGAGGACTGGGCAGAGCCCGGCCCCGCCCCACCCGCCGGCCCCGGAGGCTCACCAGGATGCTGTAGAAGAGCTCGTGGGCAAAGAGGCCCAGGACACTCGTCAGGATGTAGCCCACGTGGTAGAGGAACTCCATGTCCATGACCATGGCCTTGTAGCCCCGGATGAAGGTGCCGCGGTTGCCCACGAAGCTCACCACGAACACGATCTTGTTGGTCAGCTGCGGGCGAGTGCAGGGCACAGGGTCAGGGTCCCACCGCCCACCCTGACTCTCTCCCCACCTCCCTGCCCACGCGTGCCCGGCTCAGAAGCCACGCCTCCCGTGGAGTGGGCCTGGGCTGCCTGGCAGACGCGTTAATGAAAACGCTCCCAGAATGCATCTGTGCCCCAGTCCCAGGAAGAAAGGGGGGTGTAAGGGGAGGGTGGGTCGGAGAAGACCACCCTTAGCCTCCACAGTGACTAAGTCAGGAAAGACAGCCCGGCTCCAGGCACTTCGGTTCCCCGTCAGAAAGTGCCAGAAGGCACAAAGCTTCGCTGTCTCCAGCAGAGCAGTGCGCCTGGGCCGAGCCCAGCTGACAGTGCACAGCAGCCCTGGAGCCGGGCCCCGAAGCTGGGCTCCTGGCTGGCCATCGCGGGCCAGCGTCCCGGTTGTTCCAGGAAGACGGGGAGGCACAGAGGGGTCCCCACCGCAGGGGCATATGCGGCTGGAGTTCCCGCCCAGGGCGAGGGGCGGGGCGGGGGGCGGGGCAGTGGGAGGCTCCGCGGGGCTCACGTTGAGGGCGCCCAGGATGTTGAGCGTGGGCCCGATGCCCAGGTAGTAGATGGAGCGCAGGATGAGGGCCACGATGAGCGGGCGGACGCTGTAGCGCTTGGTGAACAGGGCGGCGATGGAGAAGCAGATGAGGATCCAGAAGAGCAGCGAGATGAGCGGCGAGTCCAGCACTCCTGGCCGGGAGCAGGGCGAGGCGCGCTCAGCCCCCGCCCAGCGAGCCCCGAGGACACCCTTCCTGGAAGCCTTCCCGGACGCTCCTGGCCGCCTGGTTTCAGGGCCCCACCACACCCGCACCTCCAGCCGAAGGCAGGAGGCCCCTCCAGCTGCTGCCGCCACGGCCGGTCTCTGCCCGTGTGTGTGCACGTGTGAGCTGGCCCCAGAGGTCTGGCCCTGTCCCCACGGACCACACCTGTCTGCCACGATGGGGTGTGCAGCGAGGGCAATAGGGTGCGTCTCCCACTCTGCATCTGACCCCCCGCCCCCGGCTCTGCCCAAACGGCCCGGCCTGACCTGTGGACGCGCCCTCCACGTAGGGGTAGAAGAAGGCGATGATGATGTTGATGAACACGGCCAGGTTGAAGGAGATGCTGCCCCACAGGGTCATGCGGCGGGAGAACCAGTAGATGAGCGGCATGCCTGCGGGAGGCCGGTGTCAGGGCAGCCCCACTGCGTGCTCCCCATGCAGGCCCGCCGCCCGCACCGCGCCCGCCCGCCGCCCGCACCGCGCCCGCCCGCCGCCCGCACCGCGCCGGGCCCCGCCGCCCGCACCGCGCCGGCCCCGCCGCCCGCACCGCGCCGGCCCCGCCGCCCGCACCGCGCCCGCCCCGCCGCCCGCACCGCGCCCGCCCCGCCGCCCGCACCGCGCCCGCCCCGCCGCCCGCACCGCGCCCGCCCCGCCGCCCGCACCGCGCCCGCCCCGCCGCCCGCACCGCGCCGGGCCCGCCGCCCGCACCGCGCCGGCCCCGCCGCCCGCACCGCGCCCGCACCGCCGCCCGCACCGCGCCCGCCCGCCGCCCGCACCGCGCCAGGCCCAGCGTCAGAGAGGAGTCTGGAGCCCTCCTAGGGGTGGGGTGGGGTGGGGCAGCCCAGGGTCTCAGGCAGGTCCACCCCAGCCTCCCGCTTGTGAAGGGAGAGGAGGAGAGGGGAAGGAAGGGGATGGGAAGGGAGGGGAGGGTAAGGTAGGAGAGAGGAGGGGAGGGGAGAGCAGGGGCGGGCAGGGAAGGGGAGGGCAGAGCAGGGGCGGGCAGGGGAGGGGAGGGCAGGGGAGGGGAAGGGAGGGGAAGGCAGGGCAGGAGAGGGGAAGGGAGGGGAGGGGAGGGGAGGAGGGTGCTCACTGCGGAGCTTGCGCTGCCACTCCATCTCGTTGTGCAGGAAGGAGGACTGGTCGAAGAAGTCGCTCACTTTGCTGCCCTGCTCGTCCTGCTCCGTGGTGGTGAAGAGCCGGTGCTTGGTCTCCTCCGTCAGGAACTGGCAGATGCCGGGCACCGGGAACACGATCTGCTCCATGCTGCGGTCCTGCCGCACGATCTGGGCACACGCACAGGGGCTGGTGAGGTGGCGCCCAGCCGGGCCCCCCCCCCCGGGCCCCCCCCAGCCACCGCCCGCCCCAGGCGCACCTCGATCTGGGACGTGTGGCTCTCGTAGTAGGCCAGGGGGTCCTCCTCCTCCTGCTGCGCAGGCGCTGAGGACTTGAGCATCTGCGACAGCTGCTTGTTGTTGAGGCTCAGCTGGGGTGGCAGGGGCGCCGGGGTCAGGCCAGGCAGCCCCCCCAGTCCTGACCCAACCCAGCTCTGAACTACAACCCAGCGAGTGACCCCCAACCAGAACAGCCCACCCCAAAAGGGTAGGAGGGGGTGGAGAGCCGTGCCCAGCCGGTCGGTGACAGGCAGTGCCCTCCGCAGTCTGGCCAGGGGCACCAGAGACCCTGCTCCCACTCCAAGCCCGTCACCCCTGGAGCTCGACCCCCCAATTCTAGCTCCGCTCACAGATCCTCGCTTTTTACAGGTCCAGGCCCCGCCCTGAGTTCCTGGCCCCGCCCCACCTCATCCCCTAGTGGGGCCCTCAGCTCATGGCCCCACCCCCAAATCCCAGCCTCACCCCTGTGAGTGCCCACCCACTCCCCGCCCCCTCCAGCCCGCCGGGGCCCCCACCATGGAAGAGATGCCCTCGGCCTCCTCCTCCTGGATGCGCTTCACGGGCTTCAGCAGGTGCTGCAGCTGCTTGTTGTGCCTGGAGAGCTGAGCAGAGGCGGTGCCATCACCGAGACGTGGGCGTGGGGACAGGGGCGCGGGCAGGTGGGGGTGGGGGAAGGGACGGAGGGAGGGGCCGGTACCTGCAGCGCCAGGATGTAGATGTTGTGGCCCACTTCTCGCGGGCTCACCTCCGAGTTCTCACGCTCCTCCTCCTGCAGGTAGGCCTTCTTGATGACGTCCACCTGGCGGGGCAGCGCCTGCTCGAATGCCCTCTTCCTGGCGGTGGGGGCCCCAGCCTGCCCACCTCCACGCCCCAGCCTGCCCACCTCCACACCCCAGCCTGCCCACCTCCACGCCCCAGCCTGCCCACCCCCACGCCCGCCTACCAGCTCCTGCGGCCGCAGGCTGATGAGGATGCGCTCGGCGTTCTCGCTGTCGTGCCGGCTCTCCATCAGACCCAGGAGCAGCTTGGAGGCGTTGTCCTGGGCGGGGGGCAGGCCTCAGTCCAAGGGGCCCCCCTTCCCCCCCAGTCCTCCATATCAGCCCTTCCCAACCTCCCCCTCCCCGCAGACTCGGGGGGCTTGCTGAGAAGGGTCCAGGCCACCCACAGCCTTCACCCCGCGCTGCGGCAGCCACGACCCCCAGACAGCAGGCACAGACAGGAGGCCCTCAGATCAACGGCATATGTGTGCTTCTAGAGTAAGTGTACACGCGGCGAGTCTGCTCACACACTCACTCGTGTGTACAAATAAGCATACACACATCACACACAAGGAACCTGCACACATCACATGCACATATCACATGCACACGTCACATGCACACATCACCCCTTGCTTGCACATGCACAGGTCACATGCACACGCACATGCACACATCACACACACACACGCATGCGGGCTGCCGTGCCCCACCTTGAGCTGCAGCACCAGGTCCATCCGGTACTTGCACAGGGGGCTGATGTCGTTGAGGATCAGCGCGGTGATGATGTCTATGCCGTTGGACTCGTGCGTCACGATGCAGGTCTGGCGGGAGCAGGCGGGCGTGGGGCCGGGCCCTCAGCACTGTGGTGGCTCCGGAGGCTGGGCCTCTCCCTGGGCCAGCCTGCTCCCCCCAGGGCCACGCCCGCCCGGCCGCTCACCTGGTTCTCGTGGCAGGGCCCCTGGCAGTACTCGGTGAGCGTCTCCAGCGTCTGGATGACGAGCCCCACGTTGTCCTCGTTGATGTAGAGGCCGAGCAGCCCCAGGCCGCCCGTGGTGCTGCCGCACATGATGTCCAGGAACTGCAGCGTCTCGCACACCAGGTTGTAGTTGGTCTTGTTGTTCTGGCAGCGCAGGAAGTTCTGCGGGCACAGGCGAGGGGTGTGGCGCGGCTGGGGGCGGGGGACCCCCGGGGACGCCCCTGCTGCTGGGGGCGGGGAGGGCGGGCGTGGCGGGCGCTCACCTGCAGGTCCCGGTTGTGGTTCTCACACAGCAGCTGCAGGAAGCGCAGGATGGGCTGCATGATGAGCACGGACATGCCCATCTCGTTGCTCTGCACACGCTCGCCCACCTCGTGCCCCCGGCGCAGGCTGGGGACCAGCGAGTAGCGGGAGGAGCCAGGCATGGAGAAGGAGGCCACGCGGCCTGCAGGGCGAGGCCTGGTGAGGCTGGGCTGCCAGCGGGCGGGCGGGCCCGCACCCTGTGCCCCTGCCCTGAGCCCCCTGCGCATCCTGAGCCTCTATCTCTGTTCCGGGCCCCCTCCCCCTGCACTCTGACCCCACCAGCCAGCGCTCCACCCCGACCTTTGGTGGTGGGGTCTGCCGGCTCCCGGTCCTCGCGGGGCTGGCTGCCCAGGTCGCTCATGTTCACGGCCACGGTGGACTTGGTCTCCTGCTGGGCCCGCTTCATGCGGTCGTGCAGCACCTTGAAGAAGCGCTCGGACTTCTTGTCGCTTGTCATCAGGTTGTAGAAGGATTTCTGCGGGCGCAGGGTTAGGCGGGAGGCAGCCTCAGCACGGGGCCTGGCTCTCAGCAGCCCTGGGGAGGCCCGAGTCCTCTGACCTGTGCTGCAGGGTCAGGGGCGGGCACAGAGGGGCCCCAGACACGCCCAAACCAGACTGAGGCTGGAGCCAGGCCAGCCCTGCACACGGCCACTGACGCCGGGGGCTGGCACTGCCCCAGCCTTCACCTGTGCCCGCAGCAGCCGGGCGTCCCTCGGACATCTAAGTCGCTTCCCCCCTCGGCTCGAATCCCTGCCGTGGCCCCCTCGCCGGAGGAAAAGCCATGCTCCCAGCGTCAGGAGGCCAGGCCACAGCCTTCCATCTCCGACCCCAGGCCCCGCCGCTCACGCCTCCTCCGCCTCTTCCAGCCACATCAGCCACTTCCTGCTCTGCCCGGGGCACCCTGCCACTGTCCAGCACTGCCCTCTGGGCCTTCCCGCACATTCCATCCAAGATGCCCTGCCAGCCATCCCCGCCCCCCATGCCCTCCGTCACATGGAGGTCAGTCACGCTGTTCCTCCTGGGCGTGAGTGCCGAGGGCACGTGGCTTTGCTCCTCTCACCGCTGCCCCCTGAGTGCCCGCAGCACTGCGCAGAGGCCGGGCTCTCACTGACAGAACGAAGGAGCGAGTGGGCACAGCCCCAGGGGGCTTTGGGAGGAGGCAGGCCTCTAGCACCAAGGCTGAGGAGGCTGTGGGAGAGGAGGAGGCCTGAGGAGGAAGGTGGGCCTAACGCAGGGCGCGGTGTGGGACACGGCTCAGGCCTGGCTGGAGCAGAGCAAGGCGGGTGTGGATAGAAACGTGGCCACGTGGCTGGCCGGCGTGGCTCTGGCTGAGCGTCAGCCTATGGACCAGGAGGTCATGGTTCGATTCCCGGTCAGGGCACAGCCTGGGTTGTGAGCTTGATTCCCAGTGTCGGGCATGCAGGAGGCAGCCGATCAATGATTCCCTCTCATCGTTGATGTCTCTATCTCTCCCTCTTCCTTCCTCTCAGAGATCAATAAAAATATTCTTTAAAAAAGAAAAGTGTCCACATGACACAGGGACGGGTGGGGAGATGGAGCTGCACCAGCACCCTGCCCGGCAGCGAGGCCCGAGGCCTCAGCATCTCGGCGCTGCCCCCTCCTGCGGGGAGGCCCCACCCACCGCGGTGAGGGCCGGCGCGCACACACACACACACACACACATACACACACACACACACACACACACACCCGCCGCACCTGGATCTCGGTGTTGCCGCCGTCCAGCAGGCGGATGGCCAGGCCAATGCTCTCCTGGAAGATCTTCTCGTTCTTGGTGCTGGTGATGAGGTCGCACACCAGCTTGGTGGCCCCCTCCTTGTCCAGCCGGCACTGGGTGGCCGCGATGGCCGACCAGTCTTGGTCCAGGCCTGGAGCGGGGACGGGATTAGGGGGGACTCACTTTAGGGGGTGAATGAGGTAGGAGCTCGAGAGGGCAGGCCCAGGGCCTGGGCAGACGGGCCCCCTGGAGGCACAGCGAGGAGGCGGCACTGACCGATGCCCATGGAGTCCGGGAGGTCCCCCCGCGAGCTGGACTTGCGGTTCTGGAGGTAGTTTTGCAGCAGCATCTTGCGCAGCTGGTTGCCCTGGGGACGGAGGAGGCCCAGTGACTCGCACCCTCTCCCCGGGCCCCCAGCCCCAGCCCCCGCCCGCCGCCCGAGCCGCCCGGCACTCACCCGGTCCCCGTACTTGGCCTTCTTGAGCAGCATCTGCTGCAGGGTCCGCAGCACCTTGACGCACAGCTTCTCCTCCGACTGCATGAGGTCCTTGGTGTGCTGGATGAGCCTGGGCGGGGGCACAGGGCAGCCGCTGTCCCCCTCCGTCACGCCCGACCCCGACCGGGCACCCCAGCCTGCGGCCTGAGGCGGCCCGCCCTGCCTGCCGCCCCGCCCGCCCTCACTTGGACAGGAAGCCGCCGCTCTCGCAGCGCTGGAAGGCCTCGCTGCCCTCCAGGAAGAGCAGCTCCGGCCAGTGCAGCACGTCCACCAGCACCGACAGCTCCGCCTGCACCAGAGGCTTCAGGCGCTCCTCCAGCGCCGTGATGATGTCCTGGGGGCAGGGGGGCAGGGAGATGCAGGGCCCGGGCCCAGGAGGCGACGGAGTGTGACTGCCGTCTCTCCCCCACCAAGCAGCCCACGGCGCCCCACCCGGCCCTGCACAAAGCGGGCCGACCGGCCGCTCAGAGCCGGCTGCGAGCTGCGGGCCTCCAGCTCTGTGACCCTGGCAGCCCCGCCCTCTGGGCCCGCCTCCTGCAGTGGGACCATCACCGGCCCGCGAGACCGAGGACAGGGACGCACGGCCTGGACGGACCCCGAGTGAGCACAGCCCCTCTGGTGGCCCCGGGTTCTCCCGCAATGGGCGGCCGAGGAGGGCGCGGGCAGACAGAAAGGGGCACTCCTCAGCACCGCCCTCCCCACTCCCAGGCCCCCCCACAGCTCCCGGGCCCCCACCCTGCAGCTCCCGGGCACCCCCTCCAGCTCTCGGCCCCCCCCCCCCGCAGCTCCCGGCCCTCCCCTCAGCAGCTCCCGGCCCCCCCCCCCCGCAGCTCCGGGACCCCCCTCCCCACAGCTCCCAGGCACCCCCCACAGCTCCCGCCCCCCCCTGCAGCTCCCGGGCACCCCCCGCAGCTCCTGGCCCTCCCCTCAGCAGCTCCCGGCCCCCCCCCCCCCCCCGCAGCTCCCTGCCCCCCCCCAGCTCCTGGGCCCCCCCCCCCCGCAGCTCCCGGGCACACCCCCCCCCGCAGCTCCCGGCCCCCCCCCGCAGCTCCCGGGCACACCCCCCCCCCCGCAGCTCCCGGGCACACACACACACCCCCCTCGCAGCTCCCGGGCCCCCACCTGCAGCTTCTCGATGATGTTCTTGTAGTCCCACTGGTTGGCCGTGGGGAGGACGCGCGGGAAGGCCCGTGTGGCCGCCTTGTAGTTGGAAGCGTTCCGCTGGGCGGCAGCCACACAGCTGGCCCCGCTGCTGAGCAGGAGGCTGATGTGGGCATCCAGGTCCATGGGCAGCGAGATGCCCCGGCCCTTGGCTGGGGGAGAGAGGGGGCTGAGCCAGCCGGAGGGAGAGCCGGGCTGCCCGCTGGGGACAAGGAGAGCGGCACCGAGGCTCAGGTGCAGGGAGCCCGCCTGCCTCTTCTGTTTGGGTAAAAGGGGGGGTTTCTGCCTCTAATTTCACCCTGGATCCTGCCCCTCTCCCACCCCCACCCCCCGAGGACAGCCACCCAGCCTTGTCCTCAGGGCGGACTCGGGGGAGAACACCTTCTCCGCTGCCCACGCGCGGTTAGACCCAAGGACTCACTGAGAAGGCCCGGGAGCGGGGCTGGGCGGGCGCCCCGGGCGCGAGGGCACTCACCCACCATGGCCAGGGTCCGGATGCAGGCCTCCACCGAGCCCTTGTGCTGCTGCTGCAGCCACGGGCACTCGAGCAGCCGCGTGGTGGACTGCAGCAGCTGCACCACGATCGTCTGGTGTGTCTGCGGGAAGCAACGCCCGCTGAGCCGCCGCCTCCCGGCAGCCGCCGGCACCGGAGCCCGAGACCCCGGCCTGTGTCTGCGGCTGCAAAGGCCCCCCTTCCCCCAGCGCACAGCCTGCCCACGCCCACAGCACCCGAGACCCCCAGCTCCAGGTCTGGCCCTGAGCCGGGAGCCGACCTTTTCTCCCTTCCGGAAGCTTTTTAGATAAACTAACGCTGTGCAAGCCGCCATGTCTGCCGGTTTAAAGGTAATAAAAAGGCACACACCGAGAAGTCTCTGCCTCCCTCCGACCCCACGCCTCCACTCCCTCCACTCTGTCTCCCTGACCCCACCCCTCCACTCCCCCTCTCCCTTCCTCCGACCCCACGCCTCCACTCCCCCCTCCCTCCGTCTGACCCCACCCCTCCACACGCCCACTCTGCCCGGGGCTGGAGAGGGGCAGGGGACGCTGACACTAATGACCAGAGTCCCCCAGCCCAGAGGGGTCCTGGGCCCAGACTCGGTGTCCAAGGACACCCCCCTCGCTGTGAGGGACCAGCAGTTCTCTGGCCGCCCTCCGCGCACTGCCCACTGCACCCTCCCCCCCTTCCGGGGTTCCTGTGTGACTCGGGGGGGTGGCGGCCCCTTCCTCCGGGCGCCCGGCCCTTCCATTCCGGGCTCCGGGCTGTGAAGTCGGCTGGGCCGGGCTCAGTGGCAGCTTGTGCGCTGGCCGGTCTACCCCTCCCGTCAGGGGCCCACTCCCCGCCCGCTCGCTGCCACTCCCCCGCGGGCCTGGCCCTGGCTCTGCTGTCCGCGGGGGGAAGCGTGCCCCCTGCCTCCGGCGGCGAGGCAGTGCAGCCAGGCGCCCTGGCCCCAGCACCCACCACCCGAGGGAGCGAGCGAGGAAGTCCCGCCCTACGGAGGGGCCCGCGTCGGCCCCGAGCGCAGTCCTGAGGCCACGGTGCCCCTGCGGACGGTGGTCAGTAACGGGGTGTTGGCCGTCCGGGACGGGAGCTTGGGGGACGTGGTACCAGCCCTTGTGTAGCCTTTACGCACGACGAGCACAGGTGAAGGTGCCGAGCCGCCCCGCGGCTCACCTGCAGGGAGGTGCTGTTCTCGGAGAACGGGGAGCTGAAGAAGGCGCTGATGGTGTCCAGCACGACGCTCAGCACGTACTTCTCCAGCGTGGGGTCGGCCAGGCGCTTCTCCCGCTTGCTGCACACCTGGGCGAGAGAGGCCGCGTCCCACCCGCGTCCTGCCCGGCCCCGGGCCGCCCACCCCACCCCCGGCCGCCCAGGGACAGACCCGGGCCATGTCCAGCGTGAAGTTCTCGAAGAGCGTCCAGATGTGGTTGCTGGTGTAGATCTCCTTCATCTCCACCTCCGTGTCCACGTAGCAGTGGTTCACGAAGTTCACGTAGGCCATCTTCACCTGCGCGGGCGGGTGGAGGGCGGGGGGCGGGGGGCGGGGGGCGGGGGGCAGGGGGCGGAGGGCAGAGAGCAGGGGGCGGAGGTCAGGCGCGCAGGTCACTCTGCACTTCACTAATCCCCACACCCCACTTTCTGCCCACGTCCCACCGCCCTCCCACGCTTCCCATCCTGTCTGCCCACACCCTTCACCCCGGGCGGAGAGGCTGCTGGCCCTCCCGGCCCAGCCCCCGCCGGCTCCCGCGGACACGGCCACCTCGGTGATGCAGTCCTCGTGGGTCACCACGGACACCACGTCCTCCAGGGGCAGCAGGGAGGTGCACTTGATCTCCGTGTAGACGTTCTTGCCCTCGGCGCAGGCGGCCAGCAGGTCCACCAGGGAGATGTGGTACATGAGCGGGCTGTGGTCCTCCACGCCCTCCCGGGCCGCCTTCATCATGTCCAGCAGGTGGGCCAGCGAGGCCTTGTCGTTGTAGAACACGACCACGTCGTCCCCCGCGTTGGTCAGCTGCGGGCGGGCGGGCGGGCGGGCGCGTCGGACCCCGGCCCAGGGCCCCGGGCACCCCTCCCGCACCTACTGAACCCCGCGCCCAGGAGCTCCCCTCTCCCGCTGGGAAGAGGCGCCTCCTCCAGGAAGCCCTTCCTCACCCCACTCCGCCCGGCTCCCGGCCCCCTCCCGTGTGCCCATGCGTGTGCTGTGCACCGTCCAGGGCCCATGCTGCATCTGCTCATGTGAGCGACGACGTCACCCACGGGAATGCACCAGCGGTGGAGGACGGCACGACACAGCACACGCGTGTCCTCCGCGAGTTCCTGAGCGCACCTCAGTGTGGCTCCTCCGCCCCGCCCGCCCCGCGCTGCATGAAGCCCTGGATCAGGTGCTCACTGAGCACCTACTGTGTGCCACATGCTGGGCCCTGGCAACAAGCACAGGACATGGTCTGAGCCCCCACCCCCAAACTTACTCTCCACCGACTCCCCGGGGACAAGGCCCTCGCCCGGAGCCTGAGGACGTGTCAGTCAGCGATAACGTGACAGTGTGAGCGCCAGGCCCGCTGTCTGAGCTCCGCTCCGCCGGCCGCCGCGGCCCTCCACACCCAGCACCCGGAGCCCCTTCCGGCCGCCCACGCCTGCGCCCGCCGCCCGAGCCCTCTCCGTGGCCACGGGCCCTCACCTCAGTCATGATCATGTCCTGGCACTTCTTGACGTACTTGCCCTCGGCCTTGATGACGGTGTGCAGGAAGTCCAGGTACTGCACGTGGCGCCCGTGTGTGGCCAGCAGGTGCACGAAGTGCTGCAGCACCGGCTCGCTGACCTCCGAGCACAGCTGGTAGTTGTTCAGGAAGATGTGCTGCATGGTCTCCGCCTCCAGGAGCTGTGCAGGCGTCCGTCAGCGGCCAGGGGTCCAGCCGCCCGCCCGCCCGCCCCCACGCCCCCACGCCCGCCCGCAGCTCACCCCCGGCGTGAGGAAGAGGTGCAGGTGCTTGTGCAGCAGCGCCTGGTTGCCAGGGTTCCCCGCACAGAACTTCTGCAGGAACTGGTGTGTGTAGCGCAGGATCTCCATCATCTTGGCATCGCCCTGGGCGCAGAGGGGGAGGGTGCTGGGCGCTCACGGGAGGACAGGGGGTGGGGTGGGGATGGGGGTGGGTCCGGGCTTGGGTTCAAGGTGAACGCTGGGGCTCCAGGTCAGGATATGGCAATGTGAGGGGCAGAGGGGCAGAGGAGGCGGGAGTGGGGGAGCAAGGCTAAGGGGTCAAGGTCAAGTGAACGCCAGGATGATGTCAGGGTCAAGAGTCAGAGGCTTGAGACATATCAACACCAAGGCCAGCCCGGCCGGTGTGGCTCAGTGGTTGAGCATCCTATGAACCAGGAGGTCATGGTTCGACTCCTGGTCAGGGCACATGCCTGGGTTGCAGGCTTGATCCCCAGTGAGGAGCGTGCAGGAGGCAGCCAATCAATGATTCTCTCTCATCATCAATGTCTCTCTCTTTCTCTCTCCCACCCCTTCCTTTCTGAAGTCAGCCGAAACCGGTTTGGCTCAGTGGATAGAGCATCGGCCTGCGGACTGAAGGGTCCCGGGGTTCGATTCTGGTCAAGGGCATGTACCTTGGTTACGGGCACATCCCCAGTAGTGGGAGTGCAGGAGGCAGCTGATTGATGACTCTCTCTCATCCATATTTCTAACTCTCTATCTCCCTTCCTCTCTGTAAAAAACCAATAAAATATGTATTAAAAAAAAAAAAAAAAGATCAAGGTCAGCCAAGGTGAGGAGGGGAAAGGTCAAAGACTGGGATAGGGCTAAGTTTGGAGTCCAGGAGGAGGTTGGGGTGAGGAGCAAAGTCAGGAGCCAGGGTGAGGCCAGAGTTGACACTGAGGATCAGGGAGAGGCTAAGGCTCAAAAGTTAAGATGAAGCTGAAATGATCAGGATTAGACCAAAGAAGACAGAAGCTGGGTCAGGGTCAAGAATCACAGTGAGCTGGTTTGGCTCAGCGGTAGAGCATCGGTCTGCAGACTGAAAGGTCCCAGGTTCGATTCCGGTCAAGGGCATGTACATTGGTTGCAGACACATCCCCAGTGGGGGGTGTGCAAGAGGCAACTGATCGATGATTCTCTCTCATGGATGTTTCTAACTATCTCTCTCTCTTCCACTCTGTATAAAATCAATAAAATATATTAAAAATAAATAAATAAAATAAAAATATATACATAATAAACATTAAAAAGAAAAAGAATCAGAGTGAGGCTGGGGTCAAATCCAGGTCAGGCGGATCAGGCTGAGGGCAGAGGGTCAGAGGCTGAAATGCTGTGAGGCTCAGGCGTGTCGGGGACGGGTCGGGATGAACACGGCGAGGTCAGCACCGGGGTTGGTGGTTTGGGCTGGGCCGGGGTTTGGGGCGAAGCCGGGCAGACGTCGGGGTCACCTTGTCGTAGGGGATCTGCAGCAGGTCCAGCATGACCTTGTGGGCGTCCATGTTCTTGAGCAGCCGCTGCTGCTTCTTCCTCATCTGCTCCCCCACACCGCACATCTTGTTCAGCCGCTCCAGGATCTGGGGGGGCCGGTGTGAGCCAGGGTCCCTCCCCCGCCGCCGGCCTCCCGCCCCAGCCCCCCACAGCCGTCCCCGCGCATGGCGGACAGGAGCCGTGGCCACTGACTCAGGTCACGGGAACAAGGCAGGGACCCACCCCCACCCCCACCCCCACCCCCACCCGCGAGTACAAAGGAGGATGTGCTGCCCGGGAATTTCTACATTCCTCCCGCTCCCAGCAGGCCCATCTGGAACTCAGCGCTGTTTTAACGCCGGGAAAGCTGGGAGACGTCTATGTGAGGGCCAGCAGCCAGCAGAGCTGGAGGCGGGAAAGCCGGCCTCCCTGGGGACTCCACACTCACACCTTTAACCCCCGGAGCTCCAGGGCCGAGACCCTTCCGGGGACCCCACACTCACACCCCTGACCCCCCAGAGCTCCAGGCCGAGACCCTCCCGGGGACTCCACACTCACACCCTCAACCCCCGGGAGCTCCAGGGCTGAGACCCTCCCGGGGCCCCACACTCATACCCCTGACCCCCCAGAGCTCCAGGCCGAGACCCTCCCGGGGACCCGCACTCACACCCTCAACCCCCGGAGCTCCAGGGCCGAGACCCTCCCGGGGACCCGCACTCACACCTTTAACCTCCGGAGCTCCAGGCTGAGACCCTCCCGGGGACCCCACACTCACACCCTCAACCCCCAGAGCTCCAGGCCGAGACCCTCCCGGGGACCCCGCACTCACACCCCTGACCCCCCACAAGCTCCAGGCCGAGACCCTCCCCGGGGACCCGCACTCACACCCTCAACCCCGGAGCTCCAGGCCGAGACCCTCCCCGGGGACCCGCACTCACACCCTCAACCCCCGGAGCTCCAGGGCCGAGACCCTCCCGGGGACCCCGCACTCACACCCCTGACCCCCCGGAGCTCCAGGGCCGAGACCCTCCCGGGGACCCGCACTCACACCCTTAACCCCCCCGAGCTCCAGGCCGAGACCCTCCCGGGGGCCCCGCACTCACACCTTTAACCCCCGGAGCTCCAGGCCGAGACCCTCCCCGGGGACCCACTCACACCCTTAACCCCCTGGAGCTCCAGGGCCGAGACCCTCCCGGGGCCCCGCACTCACACCTTTAACCCCCAGAGCTCCAGGCCGAGACCCTCCCGGGGACCCGCACTCACACCTTTAACCCCCAGAGCTCCAGGCCGAGACCCTCCCGGGGACCCGCACTCACACCTTTAACCCCCGGAGCTCCAGGGCCGAGACCCTCCTGGGGACCCCGCACTCACACCCCTGACCCCCCGGAGCTCCAGGGCAGAGACCCCTTGGGGGACCCGCACTCACGCCCTTAACCCCGGGAGCTCCAGGCCGAGACCCTCCCGGGGCCCCGCACTCACACCCCTGACCCCCCAGAGCTCCAGGGCTGAGACCCTCCCGGGGCCCCACACTCACGCCCTTGACGATCTGGTAGTTCTCGCTGCTCTTCTCCCCGGGCGGGGGCGTGAAGCCCTCCTCGTCCGTGGGCCGCTGGGGGCACAGGGGGGTCAGCCCGGCCCAGCCTCCGGGGCCCGGCCCGCTCCCCGCTCCCCGCACCCCACACACCTCCTTCTTGTCCTTGGCGGGGCCCGCCTCCACCTCCTCGCCCTTGCCGCTGCCCTTCTTGTCCACCCACAGCTCCGACTTCTCCACCATGGTCCGCAGCCGGTCCAGCTCCGCCTTGATCACCTTGTAGTTCTCCACGTCCTGGGCCGAGATCAGCAGCTGCACCTGCAGGCGGGGGGCTGGTGTGAGACGGCGGCCCGGCCCCTGCCCCACAGACACCCTGCCCCCTCCTATGGCTCACAGACACCCGCCCTGCCCTGTGGCTCTGCCTGTGAGAGGGCAGCCCGGGGCCCTGCCCCACAGACACCCTGCCCTGCCCTGATCAGCTTCTGGCCCTGACGTCTCTGCTCCGCCATCATCCCCTCCACGCTCACAAGCCCACCGCCTCCATGAAGCCTCCTGCGGTCCCCGCCGTGAGCTGCCTCACCCCTGGCTTCAGTCACTCACTGCCTCGAGTCCCTCGGCTGCGGCCTGCCACCTGTTCACCTGTTCGCTAGGACCCTGACAAGGGCGGGCAGAGCACACTGGCACCGCTGAGGGCTGCTCCCTCCCACGTCCCTCTCGGGGTCAGTGGTGAGGGAGGAAGGCTCCTGGCCCGACCACCCCCTCGGTAACACAGGAGCCGACAGGACCATGCTGCAGGGCTGCTGCCAGAATTCCGTAAGCGAATTCCAACACCCAGGCTGGCACACAGCAAGCACCTGCTAAATGCCAGCAGCACTACACAGGAGCCGCAGAGGCCACACCAGTCACAGTAACGAAGCCCTGCTGAGGGCTGACTGCGCGCCAGCCCTGCCGCGGAGCGCTCAGCAAAGGCGCGCAGACAGAGCCGGCCGGCTGCCGGTGTGTCCACGGCACCGGAATGACACGCCGTGAGCCAGGCCAGGGTGGAAGCGCCCGGGACGTACGGAGCGCAGCGAGGCCGACCCCAAACGTGCCGTGAGCTCCTCCTCCACCACCCCAACCCCAGGGCCCGCGCAGGCGGCGTGTGGCCGGGCAGCCTGCCTGCTGGAGCAGGTGGTCCTGGCGCTCCCCCCCCAAGCCCGGGCCAGGTGGAGCAGCAGACCTGCTTGAAGGTGTGCATGGCCTCCTGGCGCGCCCCCCCCCCCCCAAGGCCGGCGGAGCGGGCAGACCTGCTTGAAGGTGTGCATGGCCTCCTGGCGCTGGCTGAAGTGCTTGAAGAGCAGCTGCAGGGCCCCGGAGACCAGCGGCGGGTAGTCGTGCATGGTGAGGTGGATGAGCACGCGCAGGAAGGTGCGGCCGCCCTCGTCGTCCACCTCCAGCATGCTGCTGGTCTTCCTGCGGGCGGGGCAGGGGCGGCATGGGGGAATGTGGGGAGCGTGGCAGCCGGCTCCTCCTGGCACGCGGGGACGGCCGTGCGCCCGGCAGCATTCGCTAAAACTACCCATGTTTTCTCCCCGCCCGCCCCGCCCGCACAGGTCCCACGGCTCCCCTTGGTGGCACCGGAAGCAGAGCTTTGAGGGCAATCGTGGGCGGATACTGGGCCCTGAACACGGGCGGGAAATGTCTTTATCAGCCTCTAACCAAATGCAGCCTTCCTTCAGGGAGAAGAGATGGCGGTGCTTGTGCCCAGAGGTCTCCGTCACCTTGGAGGGTGGCAGAGGGCGGAGTGCCGCCGGCACCACGCTGCTGGGCGGGTGCCAGTCCCCGCAGGGCCTGTCACCTCCGCTGCTCACCCGCTGAGCCAGGCCGAGCAGCTGGCACACAAGCGTGTCTTCCCAGTGTTCTGATAACTGTGCCTCATGCCACTGGTTTCCTCTGTCATTTCATGTGCTTTACGTGTGAGTTTGAAAATGCCACCTCACAGGCCCAAAGGCTTCGCGAGACACAGGGGCGTGGCCTGGGAACGGGCGAGCCCACTCCCGGGCGACCCTCCCAGCCAGCCTCTGCAGCGGCGGGGGCACGCCCCGGCCACGTCCTGGTGCAGAGGCACCATGCCCCGGGGAGCAGGCCATGACCACACTCCTGGACTGGGCGGACTAGGGAGGGCCAGAGCGGAAAGCCCGGCCTTGGGAAATGCAGCCCATCCCCGGGCCTCAGGCCTGCGTTCCTATCACCTACCCAACCCCCATGTCCCCCCGGCCTTACCCCACTCCAAACATGGCCTCCGCCTGCTCCCCGATGCGATCCAGGTTCATGTTGGCAGCTGTGGGCAGTGAGAGGGCGGACGGGGCAGTGGGTGCCCAGGGCAGGGAAGATGGAGAGGGAGACACCCACCCCACCCGTCTGCACCTGGTGGGCGGCAGCCCCTCTGCCTGCCCTCCCTGGGGACCCTCCAGGGAACGGGCTGCGCAGCCCGTCCTGCGGGGATGAGCAGAGCCGGGGCTGGGGCTGGGGCTGGGGCTGGGGGCTGGGTCTGGCTCAGGTCCTGACTGGCTATGATTTGGGCAAATTCCGGCCCCTCTGTGGCCTCATTGAGGAGTGAAGGGACTGGTTCCTGCCTCTCCCCTCACTGGCAATGAGGGAGGCTGTGGGGACGGAGGCCTTTGCAGGCGGGAAGCAGGCAGGTCTGGAGCTGACCCAGGCTCCGCCCACAGCTGTGTGGACCCAGGGGAGGGGGGCCAGGGGAAAGCGGGGGGCGGGGGCGGGGGCGGGGGCGGGGGCTCACTGGTGGAGTCGAAGGCGGGGGCCGTGCCGTCGGCCCCGCTGTCCTGCATGGGGAACACCTCCACAAACTCCTTCTTGAAGACGGACAGCAGGTAGGAGATGCGGTAATCCAGGCGGACGTTGAGGATGAACTGGAGAAGGGGAGAGGGTGGGTGAGGACTGGGCTGGGGTGACAGGCACCCCGAATGAGCTCCAGCATTGGGGTCTCAGCACAGCTCTTTGGGGGATCACGGGACATCACAACCAAAACAATCAAGATGCTCCCCCCCCGGGGGGGCTCAGGGCGCCCCCTCCCCGGTTCCTATACCGCCTCTCAGAATGGGCAAGACCCCCCCGAAACCACTCAGCCTCTTTCCCAGCCGGACGCTAACAGGAAAGGGAACAGAGCTCCGGGTCTGAAGGCCAACTCGTGTCCTTCCCCCTGCCCTGCCAATGGGCCCTGAGTCTCCCAGGCAGGTCCACGGGGTCGCCCTGCAGGTCGCTGCAGTTCCCTTCCCATCCTCTGGGGGCAGCAAGGCAAACGCAAGGGTCCTATCCCTCCTCAAGGCCCTACCGGCCCCCTCCCATGTTGCTGGGGCATCTCAGAGGAGACCCAAGGAGGGGAGACTGTCTGCCCACCAGGAGGCTGGCTCTCCGATCTCGGGCTCCAGATCCGCTTCAAAACCTGTGTGAGGGGAAGCCCCGCCCCCTGCCCTGCCCTCCTGTGCAGTGGGTGGAGCCAGGATCGCAGGAGGGCCTGTCACAGCCCAGACTGTGTTCTGGTCCCTAAGTCTGGGCAGCGCCCGTGAACCTGCATTTCTGAGTCCCCAGGGGGGGTGGGGGGCAGACACTGCCGGTCCCAGGGCCGCACTGAGGTCCCAGGCTGCACAGCGACCCTCATGGGACACTGGTCTACGGGGATTCACCCACACCCACCTCCCCAGGCCCCCCCACCCTCCTGCCATTCCCACACCTCCCGCCGCGCTCCGGCCCGCCCCCAGCCGCCACCCCCAGCCCGGCACCTGCAGGATCTCCAGGATCTTCAGCTTGGTCTCCATCACCACGATGTCCTCATTCTCCTCGAACTTGCTTCTGTCCAGCGGCTCAGCGGGCCCGGCCCCGGCAGGCAGGCTGGGGGCCCCAAAGACGGACTGCTTGCGGCTCAGCACCATGGTGGACATCATGTGGCCCACGCCCTGGATGGACCGCCGCACGTTCTTGCCTGAGGCGTGGGGAACGGGGGGTCACGGAGGGCGCACAGCAGCCACCCACACACCCTCCCCACCCTCCCCTTCAGCTGCAGGCAAAGCCCGCAGGAAGGGCCAGGCTGGGAGGCGAGCTTGGAGCCACATCGGGGGAAAGGGAGGGCGGGAAGGTGAGGTGGGGAGGCCAGTGCGACCTCTCAGGCCGGGGCTGTGGACGGGGGGAGCACCGGGGACCAGGTGCCGTCCTGTGCATTGCCTGTTTACACCGCCTGGGGGTATCTCTAAGGGCAGGGCTGTGGCTCGTCCCTCAGGCTGCCCCCTTGCTCCTCTCTCTCCCCAATGGCAGGACTGTGTCCCCTGGTCAGACCAGGAGCTCCCCAGGCAGAACGATGTCTCCCCTCCCCTCCTCCCTCAAGACAAAGCTGCACCAGCGTCCACAGCACCCGGGCAGGGGGAAGGGACAGGGGGAAAGACCCCCTCACGGCAGAGCCAGGAGGGGGCTGCACGGGGAGGGGGGCTGGGACAGGACTTCTGGTGCTGAGAGGAGGCCCTGAGGGTGGGCACAGGGCCGGGCGGGCAGAGCTCACCGCTCGAGTCCTCGTAGGCCTGCAGGATGGCCGGCGGGCCCTGCACGCAGTCGATGATGCTGAGCAGCGTGCGCGTGAGCCGCAGCAGCTCGCTGAAGCTGTAGAAGCCGAAGTAGATGAGGTTGTGCGCCAGGCTGACCACCTGCGGGAGGGGCGGGGCCGTGAGCGCGGGCGGGGCCTGCGTGTGGTGGGCGGGGGCGGGGCCGGTGAGCGGGGCGGGGCCTGTGTGTCCTGGGCGGGGCCGGGCGCGGTGGGCGGGCCGGGCGCGGTGGGCGGGGCCTCAGGACAGGTGGTCCGGCCAGGGAAGCCAGGGCGCTCTGGTGTAACGGAGTCAGGTTCCTCTCCAGGCGTCCTCAAACTTTTTAAAGTGGGGGCCAGATCACGGTCCCTCAGAGAGCTGGAGGGCCGGACTATATGAACTACTAATTCCTACTGTAACACCTCGGCTGCGCTCACTGCCCAAAAAACCTGGCGGGCCGGATCAGACTCCTCTGAGGGCCGCATGTGGCCCGCGGGCCGTAGTTTGAAGACCCCTGCGGGCTGTGGGGCTGCGTGAACATGGAACCTAGGGCCACCCGACCCCAGCGGGTTCCTGAGGAAGAGAGGCCTGCAAAGGAGGCCACGTGAGGGGGAGAGGGCAGAACTGCAGGGCGTGGGGGTGGCTCCTGGCCGTGGCCTGGGACCCCGCCAGGCTGCGGAGGGGAGGGAACTGGGGGAAGCAGCCTTCTCCTGGGTCAGGAGAAGCCTCTCTCCGGGGAGCCTCGCAGTCCGCGCCCCGCACTGCTGAGGGAGGTGAGGGAGGTGAGGGAGGTGAGGGCAGGGACCCCACCGCCCACCCGGGGCGCATCGGGGCCCTGAGCAGGAGCCCGCCCACCTCGAAGGTGAGCTTGTTCTTGTCCTCGTTGGCGAAGGGCACGGCCTCGCTGACCACGTTGTTGAGGTAGTCCTCCACGAACTCCATGGTGCTGGCGAACTTGTTCTTCTTGTCGTCGCGGGCGGCGTTCAGGTTGGAGTCATAGCTGGGGGGGCGGGCGGTGACGCTGAGGGTCCCTGAGGGTCCCCCCCGGCCCGCGCCGTGCCCGGCCGCCCTCCCACCCCTCTCACTCCTTGATGGTGATGGCCGTGGGGATCTCGGTCCAGAGGCGGGCGAACTTGACGGGCGTGACCAGCTCCTGGGGGTCGCGGTCCACGTGCACGTGCAGCATCAGGTGGCAGAAGGAGGCGCGCAGGTCGAAGGGCAGCATCTCGTCAGCCATGCACAGGAAGATCAGGTCCACGCCCAGCTGCTGGGAGATCTCGTGGATGGCCAGGTACTGCCGGTCCAGGCACATGCGGGCAAAGAGCTTCAGCTGGTACCTGCGTGCAGGGGGCACGGTGAGGGCCTGGCGGTGGGGCCGGCGGGGGCTGCTGGCGGAGCTGGGCTTGAGGGACGATGAGAAAGTGGCCACGGTGCTTGGGCCACACCAGGCCCGGGCCGCTGTCACAGAAAGGGCACAGTTCTGAGCGAGACGGGATGGAAAATGCCTGGACTTTTGGTGTTTGCAAATCGCTCCCCATTTGCTAAGGACGCCAGTGCTGTCTGGCTCAGCCAGGACAGGCGCTGGTGGGAAGAGGGATGGCTGAGAGCAAGGCTGGGGTGTACAAGCAGAGTGCGTCAGGAACCAGCCTCGGGCAGGGCGAAGGCAGGCCTGGGGGGTGGGCAGGGGGGTAGGAAGCTGTTGGCGGGGTGACACACCCCTCTGCTCGGTCCTCAGCCCTGCCTCCCCCACCAGGGGCTCCTGCGCGCCGCTCACCGCCGTGCCTGGCGAGCTCCCTCACCTCCCTGTGCCCGTCTCCTGACCGCGCTGAGGGTGAGCAGTGCCTGCCGCACAGGGGCCGGGTTTGGGTGAACGCCGGGACGGGCGAGGAGCACTGAACGTCTGACCCGTGTCTAAGACGTGTGTGGGGCAGGTGACACAGCCTGTCCCTGAGCGGCGCCCGGCCGCGGGTCGCCCAGGGCTCCTCGGAGCCGCCCTGGTGCGCTGCCTGCGGGAGGTGCAGGCAGGAGGCCCGGGGGCCGGGGGCTGACCCCGAGGGGCAGCTGGGCCCCCCGAGGCGGCCGGGGCACAGAGCACGGGTGGGGGGAGGGGCGGGCACCTGTAGTAGCTGAGCACGTTCTCGTCGTGGGCGTTGCCGGCCCGCGCCTCCTGGGCCAGCTGCCTCACGCTCTTCTCGTGGTGCTCGTTGTTCTTGTCGGTCCAGGTGAGCCACACCTCCTCCTCCGAGTACTCGATGGTCAGGTACTCATGGGCCTGGGCCATCTCCTTCACCGGCCGGAGCCTGCAGACCACGGCCAGTCATCACCGGAGCCGGCATCACCGGAGCCGGCATCACCGGGAGCCAGCCATCACCGGGAGCTGACAATCACCGGGAGCCGGCATCACCGGGAGCCAGCCATCACCGGGAGCCGGCCATCACCGGGAGCCAGCCATCACTGGGAGCCAGCCATCACCGGGAACCGGCATCACTGGAGCCGGCATCACCGGAGCCGGCATCACCGGGAGCTGACAATCACCGGGAGCCGGCATCACCGGGAACCGGCATCACCGGAGCCGGCATCACCGGAGCCGGCATCACCGGGAGCCAGCCATCACTGGAGCCGGCGGAGCCGGCATCACCGGGAGCCGGCGTCACCAAGAGTGGGGCCGGGGTGGGACTCCACGCCAGAGCCCACCCGGAGCAGCCCGTCCGCCTCGTCCTCTTCCCATGGGGCTTGGCCCAGAGCCAGCCCGGCTCCCGTGCTGCCTGCCATGGGGACCCCCTCCCGCTGGGACCCCAAGCAAACCGTGAGCTTCCTGCGGGCAGGGCCGTGGCTCCTTCTCCTGTGCCCCCGCCCCCCCCGTGCCAGCACAGAGCTGGGCACGCAGCAGGCACTGGTGTGTGTCTGCGGAGAGCCTGGGTGCCAGTTCCAGCCTGAAGCTGGAGGCGGCCGGCCAGGGGGCGTGGACGGGACGGCGCCTGCTCACTCGGTCTGGATGAGAATGTCGCTGTTCTTGGGGTCCAGCACACACTTGCAGATGAGCTCCTGGGTGACGGGGATGGCGATGTGGTTGGACACACACAGGTCGGAGAGGTAGTCCAGGAACCTGGCGACAGCAGGGGTGGGAGGGGCTCAGAGCGGCGCCCCTTCCTCAGGGGCTGCACAGGCTCCCTCCCCAGACTGGGCAGGGGTGAGGGGTGGAGGGGGGAGGGCTGACCTGGACTGGGCAGGGGTGAGGGGGGGAAGGGGGAGGGCTGACCTGGGCTGGGCAGGGGTGGGGGAGAGAAGGTGGAGAAGGACAGCAGTGGGGGGGGGGGGGGGATGGTGGGGGCGGTGGGACCTGGGCTGGGCGGGGGAGGGGAGTTGGGGGGACAGCGGTGGGGGCAGTGTGGACCTGGGCTAAGCAGGGGAGGGGGTGGGGGGACATCGGGGAGGGCGGGGGCGGTGCGGACCTGGGCTGGGCAGGGGTGGGGCGGTGGAGGACAGCAGCAGGTGGGGTGGGGGGGCGGTGCGGACCTGGGCTGGACAGGGGTGGGGCGGTGGAGGAGGACAGCAGCAGGTGGGGTGGGGGGGCGGTGCGGACCTGGGCTGGGCAGGGGTGGGGCGGTGGAGGAGGACAGCAGCAGGTGGGGTGGGGGGGCGGTGCGGACCTGGGCTGGGCAGGGGTGGGGCGGTGGAGGAGGACAGCAGCAGGTGGGGTGGGGGGGCGGTGCGGACCTGGGCTCCCGGTTCTTGCGCACCAGGCTGACGAAGGTCTCCACCTCGGTCTTGGTGATGTGCTTCTCCAGCAGCTTGCGGTTGTTGTGCAGCAGCGCGGTGATGGTGTCCTCGGCCAGGATGTCGTAGCCGATCTGGGACTGCATCATGCCGAACTGCTTGGCGATGTGCTCCTGCGGGCGGGCGGGCCGGGGTCACGGGGCAGCTCTGCCCGGACGCCGAGACAGGCCCCGCGCTGGCAGGGACCGAGCCGGGCCAGCGGCACCAGGAGCGGAGCCCTCACCGGGCAGAAGGGGTGGTGACCAACACTCGAGGCCCAGGGGCGGTTAGGTGCCCGCCTCCCGCCGTGGGAGAAGGCACTCCATGGGGGCCGGGACCTGTGCCTGCTCCATGGTTCCCCCGACCCCCTGCCTGTACCCGCTCCGGGACCCAGGCAGGCCCCCTGCCTCTGTCTCCATCTCTGTCTCCACTCCGGGCCTCACCTGAGCCCGCACCCTCCTCCTGTCTGGTCATGACCCCTATGTCCCAGCCTAACTTGCATACGATCTCTTTATAACACAGGGAGCTATTGGGTGTGCGGGCTATCTCCCTCCGGGGTCAGGCCTCCGCGAGCGAGAGAGGGGCCTCATGGCAGGACCAGCTACGTACTGTGGGCCCCGTGCTAAGTGCAGCAGCAGGACCCTGATCAGCGGAGCATTAACCCAGCCCCGGCCCTCAGGCAGAGCCAGGCCGGCCCAGGAGGCCGCTAGAGTCAGTGGGCGTGTGGCGCCTCAGGCGGTATCTGCTGGGGGCCTGGGGGCCGGGGGCAGGGGGCCGGGGGCCAGGGCCGGGGGGCCGGGGGCCGGGGGCCGGGGGGCCGGGGGCCGGGGCCAGGGGCAGGGCCGGAGGGCCGGGGGGCCGGGGGGCCGGGGGCCGAGGGCCGGGGGGCCGGGAGCCGGGGGCCGGGGGCCGGGGGCCGGGGGGCCGGGGGCCGGGGGCCTGGGGCCCGGGGGCCGGGGGGCCGGGGGCCGGGGGGCCGGGGGCGGGGGGGCCGGGGGCCTGGGGGGCAGGGGGCCGGGGGCCGGGGGCCGGGGGGGGGGGCCGCGGGCCGGGGGCCGGGGGCAGGGGCCAGGGGGGCAGGGGCCGGGAGCCGGGGGGCCGGGGGCCGGGGGCAGGGGGGCCGGGGGCCGGGGGTAGGGGCCAGGGGGGCAGGGGGCCGGGAGCCGGGGGCCGGGGCCGGGGGCAGGGGGCCAGGGGGGGCAGGGGGCCGGGAGCCGGGGGGCCGGGGGACCGGGGGCGGGGGGCGGGGGGCCGGGGGGCCGGGGGCTGGGGCCGTGGGGCCGGGGCCGGGGGCCGGGGCCGGGGGCCGGGGGGCCGGGGGGCCGGGGGCCGGGGGGCCGGGGGGCCGGGGCGGGGGCGGGGGGGGGGGCCGGGGGGCCGGGGGGCCGGGGGGCCGGGGGCCGGGGGCTGGGGGCCGGGGGCCGGGGGGCCGGGGGCCGGGGGGCCGGGGGCGGGGGGCCGGGGGCTGGGGGGCCGGGGGCCGGGGGGCGGGGGGGCCGGGGGCTGGGGGCCGGGGGCGGGGGGCCGGGGGCCGTGGGGCCGGGGGCCGGGGGCTGGGGGGGCCGGGGGCCGGGGGGCCGGGGGCCGGGGGCCGGGGGCTAGGGGCAGGGGGCAGGGGCCAGGGGCAGGGCCGGGCGGCCGGCGCACCTGGTTCTTGCGGTAGTCCTCCTGGGAGTGCCGCAGCACCCGGTAGCACAGGCGGAACATGTGCTGGTAGGGGGCGTTCTTCTGGTCCGACAGCTCCTCCAGCCGCACCAGCGGGCCCTCGCCCCCCTTGTCCCGGAAGGGAGCCTTCAGGATGCCGAAGATCTGGGGGCGGAGAGCGAGGAGGGATCCCTCAGTGCTGTACCCCCAACTCCCCAGGAGCCTTAGCCCAAACTGCCCCTGCCGCAGCCACCCACATCACCCGCAGCTGATTCTAAGCTGGACTGAAATTTTTAAAACATATTTTTATTGATTTTTTACAGAGAGGACGGGAGAGGAATAGAGCTAGGAACATCAATGAGAGAGAAACATCGACCAGCTGCCTCCTGCAGGCCTCCTACCGGGGATGTGCCCGCAGCCAAGGTACATGCCCCTGACCGGAATCAAACCTGGGACATTTCAGTCCGTAGGCCAATGCTCTATCCACTGAGCCAAACCGGTTTCAGCTAAAATATATATTTTTAAATTGATTTTAGAGAGGGAGAGGGAAATAGAAACATCGATGATGAGAGACCATCATTGATCGCTGACCCTGCACACCCCCCAGTGGGGATCGAGCCCACAACCCTGAAACCATGACCTCCTGGTTCACACATCAAACCCCAACTGCTGAGCCACACCAGCCAGGCACATTTGAGGCAGATTGGGTACCGTTGCTGATTTTCTTAGATGTGCTAACAGACTGGGTCCTGTTCTTAGGAGGTGCAGGCTGAAAACTTCAGGGGGAGGTGCCCGCTTTGGGAATGGGAGCTGGGAGGGCGCTGGGACACAGGTGCCTGCCCCTGCGGGCAGGCCATGTCCACGTCACTGTTCTTACATTACTGTCTCAATGTCTGAAAACTTGCATACGGAAAGTTTAGGAAAAAAAGTCAAGCACAAGTTCTGGGCCCCACTTCCTGAGTGCCCCCTGCCCTGCTGCCTGCCGGCGAGCTGCTCCCTGTGCCCGTGTCCTCCTGGGAAGCGGGTGGTGACGGGCCCTCGGGTGGAGAGGGTCACGAGAGCCTGTGCACGCAGGCCATAGGGCAGTGCCCGGCACATGGTAATCGCTCAATAAGGAGACTTTTTATGAAAGGGGGTGACAAGGAACTGCAGGGGGCCTGCAGCTCAACTGGAGGTGGGAAAAGGCAAACTAGAGGTCCAGCCCCAGCCGGTGTGCTCAGTGGTTAGTGTCAGCCTGGGAACCAAAGGGCCGAGGGTTCGATTCCGGGTCAAAGGCATATATCTGGGTTGCAGGTTCCATCCCCGGTCCTGGTCGGGGCACATGCAGGAGGCAGCCAATCCATGTATGTCTCTCACATTGATTTTGGTGTTTTTCTTTCTCTACCCCCACCCTCCCCACCTCTCTTCCCTCTTCCCTACTTCCTTTCCAATCTCTCAAAAAATCAATGGGAGCAGAAACCGGTTTGGCTCAGTGGATAGAGCGTCGGCCTGCAGACTGAAGGGTCCTGGGTTCGATTCTGGTCAAGGGCATGTACCTTGTTTGCGGGCACATCCCCAGTAGGGGGTGTGCAAGAGGCAACTGATTGATGATTCTCTCTCATCAATGTTTCTGACTCTCTATCCCTCTCTCTTCCTCTCTGTGAAAAATCAATAAAATATATATATTTTTTAAAAAAAGTCAATGGGAAAAAGCACCCTCAGGTAAGGATTAACAAAACAAACAAACAAAAGAGGCTCCCGGTCCCCACCCCTCCCAGGTCCCCGCTGCAGGCCGAGGTGGCCCAGCACCTGCTTGAGGATGTTCTGCTCCCTCATCAGCTTCTGCCGCTCCCGGTTGGGCTTGGTGACCATGATGTCCAGGACGTTCTGCCCGTTGTTGGGGACGTCACTGACGAAGAACACCAGGTCCTCCAGCAGCTGGATGACAAACCTTCACCAAGGGCATGGAGACGGCACGAGTGAGGAGCCACCCTGGGAGAGCTCGTAGGACCCGCCGCCCGTGCTCCCCGGCCCCTCCGAGGGCAGCCAGCACGTCCCACACACGCCTCCTCAAGCACAAAGCCCATCGCTCCCCTCCCGCTGCACCGACCTGCTCTCACACCCCCGCCCCCGCCCCCGCCCAGGACCGAGCCGCGCGGCCACACGGATCGGGAGGGAGCAGCAGGCACAGGCAGGCGTCTGCGCCAGCGGCTCTGCGTCTCCATTCTGCCACCCAAACTGTGTGACCGTGAGTCTCTCCACCGGCCCCTCAGCCCCTCATCAACCCCGGGCCGTTCCGGGAGCACCTGCAGCGAGGCAGGGCCGGCCGGCCAGCATCGCGGGACAGTCCTCCCCCTGCTCCTCCCTCCTATCCCCAGCCCGCGGCCGGCTTCTGCCCGGGGGCTCCATGGCTCTCGAGCAGCAGCCCCAGGAGGACACCTGGGAACCCCAGCAGCTGCCCCGCACCCACCTGCGGTCGTTCTGGCTGATGAAGCCCTCGTTCAGCTTCTCCACGGCGCTGGCCAGCATGGAGCTGGCATCGTTGGCGAAGTCCAGGTCTCGGATCTCAGACACGGGAACCGACACGATGGCAAAGGCCTCCTTGTCCTCCTTGGTGGGGCAGGTGCCCAGCTGCAGGGACAGGAGTCAGCCCGGGCACTCGGGAAGCCTGGGCCCAGGCCCCAGCCCCAGCCCCAGGCAGCCCCAGCCCCAGCCCCAGCCCCAGCCCCAGGCGCCCACCATGAGCCGGATGGGCCGCTCCTCCTCCACGTCGATGGGCACGTTGGTGCTCTGGATCCACGTGTTGGTGCAGAGGTGCCGCAGCCGCACATAGGAGTTCCTGCAGGAGGACTGTGTACACAGCACGCCCGGCAGTCTGCCCCAAGCTGCCCATCTCCCCGGGCCACACGGGCCCGGGAAGTCCCCTCCGGGAGGAGCCGGCGGGTGACAGGAGGCACGCAGGCCCTGCGCTCACTGCTGCACCGGCCGCCCGGCCTCCCCCACGCCCACGCCCAGAGCTCTCCGAGCCCAGGCTGTCCACTCGGACCGAAGGTCACTGGACAGCTGAGGCCGTAGTGTGGACGTGTGCTCTCACAGCGGAAAGCGTGGGGCTGTGGCTATGAAATGTAACGGCCCTTCTGAAGCAAAAACGCAATCTGAGCCCCAAAGCACCTGCCCCGAGAGCTGCAGCCAAGGGGGCCTGGCCCTCAGTGCCTGTGTCCGCTCACCCATGCCGGTAAGGGGTGCACGGGAGTCCCGGGACAGGGCATGTGCGAGAGTGCCCACGAGGCTAACGCCGGACTGGCACAGGGGGCCTCCCGTGTGTCCTAGAACCTCAGGGTTGGGGCCTTACAGTCAGGCCGCCCCCTCCTCCCTCCTCTCCTCCCCCAGCCCAGACCCACGGGGCAAGCAGCCGTCCAGGACACGGGAGGCGGTGTTCTGACGGAGCAGCGCCCAGGGTGGTGAGCGGCCCCTCGGCTCAGAGCCAGTCCCGGGGCACCGCCCGCGGCCCACCCACCGGGGCACGAAGGAGTCGGTCTTCTGCAGCGTGGTGGGGTCCAGCTCGAACAGCGAGGCGATGTCGTTGCCGTGGGGCACGGCCACCAAGCGGTACTTGATCTTCTCCCCGGCGTTCCGGCGGCCGGGGCGGCCCTGCAGGCCCTGGGGGAGACCAGCTCAGGCGGAGGCCCTCCTGCCCCCAGGCCCCAGGACCACTGCCTCCCACCGAGGCCTCCCTCTCCGGCCCACCCCACCCCAGAGCGATGCACCGCTCTCCCCGCCGAGCCCCACCCATCCTCACCGCGCCCGCCGCCTTGGGGTCAGGGGCATCGCCCTTGTAGCTGGGGTTCTCCTGGAGAGAGACAATGAGGGGAGCTCTCAGACACCAAGCTATACCACGTGACACTCCCCCACACACTCACACGCACACACACACACTCTCACACTCACACACTCACACTCACACAGACACTAACACATACAATCACACACACACACACACTCACACACACACACACCACACACACACACTCACACACACTCACATACACTCACACACACACTCACACACACACTCACACACACACTCTCACACACTCACACACACTCACATACACTCACACACACACACAGACTCTCACACATACAATCACACACACACTCACACACACTCACACATACAATCACACACACTCACATACACTCACACACACTCACACATACAATCACACACACACTCACACACTCACACTCTCACACTCACATACTCACACATACAATCACACACACACTCACACGCGCACACATACTCACACTCTCACACTCACACTCACACTCACACAGACACTAACACATACAATCACACACACACACTCACACACACACTCACACACACACACACCACACACACACACTCACACACACTCACATACACACAGACTCTCACATACAATCACACACACACTCACACGCACACACACACTCTCACACACACTCACATACACTCACACACTCACACAGACACACATACAATCACACACACACTCACATACACTCACACACACATTCACACACACACACTCTCACACACTCTCTCAAACACACTCACATACACACACACACACTCACTCTCACACTCACATACTCACACATACAATCACACACACACTCACACGCGCACACATACTCACACTCTCACACTCACACTCACACACTCACTCACACACTCACTCACACACACACTCACACACACACACTCGCATGCACAGTGCCCAGGCCACACGAGCCTGTGCCACACGGACAGACGTGCATGCTGGGAAGTTGGCTCCCTGATGTACCCCAGTGCCTAGAACAGCTCCTGGCACAGGGGAGGGCACAGTAGTTCTCACAGCTTGTTTACATCACACGGTCACTTGTATGTGCTAAACAAGCGCAGAGAAGCAGGGTCCAGACACGTGTCTGCGTGTGGCGTGTGGCATGCACCAGGCACACAAGCGCGTGCGTGCCCGGGAGCACACCGGCCGCCGCTGCCGCCCACTCACCTCGGCAGCCAGGTAGTTGCCGGTGGCCAGGTGCTTGAAGCGGTACAGGCCGTTCCAGTGGCCGGCGCCTCCACGGCAGGGGTCATGGTGGACGACCTGGGGGGCCCAGACAGGCAAGGGTGCTGGGGGGGGAGGGCTGGATAGGCAGGGGTGCTCCAGGAGAGGCCCAGACAGGCAGGGCCCGGACAGGCAGGGGTGCTCCGGGGGAGACACAGACAGGCAGGGGTGATCCGGGGAGGCCCGGACAGGCAGGGCCCGGACAGGCAGGGGTGCTCCGGGGGAGACACAGACAGGCAGGGGTGCTGGGGGGGGAGGGCTGGACAGGCAGGGGTGCTCCGGGAGAGGCCCGGACAGGCAGGGCCCGGACAGGCAGGGGTGCTCCGGGGGAGACACAGACAGGCAGAGGTGCTCCGGGGAGGCCCGGACAGGCAGGGCCCGGACAGGCAGGGGTGCTCCGGGGGAGACAAAGACAGGCAGGGGTGCTCCGGGGAGGCCCGGACAGGCAGGGGTGCTGGGGGGGGGGGGAGGGCTGGACAGGCAGGGGTGCTCCGGGAGAGGCCCGGACAGGCAGGGCCCGGACAGGCAGGGGTGCTCCGGGGGAGACAAAGACAGGCAGGGGTGCTCCGGGGAGGCCCGGACAGGCAGGGGTGCTCCGGGGGAGACACAGACAGGCAGGGGTGCTCCGGGGAGGCCCGGACAGGCAGGGGTGCTCCGGGGAGGCCGGGACAGGCAGGGCCTGGGGGGGCTCAGAGGGGCAGGACCACCTCCCCGCCCCCCGGCGATGGGGAAGGGGGGGAGCCAGAGCTGGGAGGGCGGGCGGGTGCTGACCTCCACCTCCCAGAGGGCGTTGGAGCTGGTGGCCGAGGTGGCGGACTGGCGCAGCGTGGTGCGCAGGAACACCTGCAGCTTGCCCTTGTACTCGTCGCACGTGAGGAACTTCTCCTGCTCGGCGTGGAACAGCCGCACCACGTCCCCCTGCGGCGGTGGAGGGCGGCTCAGAGGGGCCGGGCCTCCGGCTGCCCTGCCTCCCGGCGGGGCTGCTGGCGGCCCCACGCGCCCCTTCCAGAGCGGCAGACCCCAACTCAGAGCCCCTCAGCGGGGCACACGCTCCTGCCCGGCCCCTCGCAGCCTCCCCTGCTCACGCCTGCCCGGACGCCTCCTCCCCGGCTCCACAGGCCAACCCCCGGCTCCCCTCCCTGAGGGCAGGAGGGTGCCCGCCTGGCGGCATCGCCCGGGCCTCCCGGCCCAGCCCCCGCCCCCGCTCCCGGTGCAGGCACACAGCTTCCCACACTGAGGCCGAGCGTGGACCCGGCTCCGCTCTCCGAGCTGCGTGACCCGGCTAAGTCCCTGACATCCCGAGCCTCACTTTCCTCTCCTGCAGAAAGTGAATCCTAGTCAGTATGACGAGGTGACACTACTCTCTTACCGCGTGCCAGCTCTGCGTGAGCCCTGGGCATGAGCTGCTCACCACCCCGCGCCCCAGCCCTCCAGCACGCACGGCGCTGTCCCACGTTACAGGGCGGAGACTTGGGCAGAGGTGGCACAAACAGGGCAGGAGTCGGTGCCCTCACCTCTCCACCACACTCCCCACGCGCGCCTGCCGCCCCGCAGGCCCTGAGGGCGGGGCCGCCACTCCCGTTAGTCCCTGACGGCACATCCGGCCCCTACACTGCGCCGGACACAGCGCTCAGAGCATCTGCGGAGTGAACGCCTCAGTGGGCGAACGCAGCAATGAAGGGCACACACAGGTTGGCCCCGTTACTATGGCAGAACCTGGTGCCTCTGTATCCGGGCAGTGCAGGGCGACGGCAAACACGGGGGCTTTGTGAGCGCAGGCCACTTCAGAGCCGCCTGGAGTCTCACGTCGGAGCCACGGGCCACGACAGGTTCACCCAGCCACGTGGCAGCACCCCGGGAACAGCCCGTGAAGTGTCCTTGTCCGAGCGCTCCGCGGATTCGGAGCTGGAGCGTGTAACCAGGGAGGGCTTCTGGGAGGCGGTGGCACGCGGGCTGAGCCTTGACTGGTGTGTGGACCGCGTGCAGGTTTAAGAGGGAAAGGCACAGAGCGCGGGCAGGTGGGAACAGCCTGGGAGGTGGGAGGGCGAGGAGGCCACGGCGGCCTGAGGGCGGGAAGGTCTGACCGAGCGGCCTGGCCGGCCGAGAGGGGCACAGGGAGCATCCGCGGGGAGAACGGCCTCCCGGTGTGGCCGCTCCGGGGCCTGCGCCTGTCTCTCTAACACCACGGCCAGGGTACCGGCTGGCCCCGGCTGGGAGCCCTAACTCTGCCTCCCCACGCTGCCTGCTCCCGGAGGCTGCTCCGTGCCCGCAGCCCGAGGCGCCTCTGAGCCCCCTTCCTCCCGCTCTGTTGTCAGGGCTCCTCCATGGCCTCCCGCCCTCTGCCCTGGCCCCTCCCAGGCTTTCCTGGGTATTTCCCCGTCTGTGGCCCCCATCCCCACCCCCCACCAAGGCTCACCCCTTCCGGCCTGTCAACCCGATGTCCTAGACCCTGGCCCAGATCCACGGAGCAGGCGTGGGGGGCGGGGCAGAGGCTCCAAGGACCAGGCCCACCCCAACGTGGGGACCCCAGGCTGCTGACACCCCCTTAGCACGAGAGCAAACTGGGCAGCCAGCACTTGGAGAGAGGAGGGGGCTGTGAGCCAGAGAGGAGAGGGGAGGGGGCCTGTGGGGCAGCAGCGGGGGGAGGGGGACCCCGTCCTTACCCCTTTCAACACCTCATCCAGGTGGTCCCGGAACTGCATGAACAGGTTGATCTTCCAGCTGGTGTTGCAGTTCACAGAGTTGACCTGGGGAAGGGTGGGGGTGGGGGAGACGGTGAGGCAGGCAGGCCCCGGCCTCTGGGAGAGGGGCAGACTGAGGGCGAGTGTGAGGGGAGGGCCGCCCGCACGGCCCTGGGCCAGACTGAGGGCGAGCGTGGGGGAGGGCCCGGCCCTGGGGCAGACTGAGGGCGAGCGTGGGGGAGGGCCCTGGGGCTGCCGCCGGGCGGTGGGTGGTGGCCCTCAGGAGACAGGCCCCCGCCACGCACCTCCTTGCAGCCGGCGTTGTCACTGAGCTCGTAGTTGCTGGCGTGCAGGGGCTGCCCCGCGTTGACGGGGTTCAGGATCACCTTGTCCCCCACGACCACCTGTGGGGAAGGCGGAGCGGGTGAGGCAGGGAAGGGGCCTCCTGGCCTCTGGCCTGTTTGCCATCTAAGAACGGGACGGCCTCACCGGTCCCCGGAGCTGGGGCCTGCGGCCCCTGCCCCCACCCCAGCTGCGTCCTCACGTCCCCGTTGCCCCCTCCCCGCCTGCCCCCGCCCCGTCCTCACGTTGTCCCAGTTGCCCCTGCCCCTGCCTGCCCCGAGCTGTTCCCCCCCCGCCCCCGCCCCATCCTCACGTTGTCCCCATTGCCCCCCCACCCCCCGCCCCGTCCTCATGTTGTCCCCATTGCCCCCCCCACCCCCCGCCCCGTCCTCACATTGTCCCCGTTGCCCCCCCCGCGCCTGCCCCGAGCTGTACCCACCCCCGCCCCCGCCCCATCCTCACGTTGTCCCCATTGCCCCCTCACCCCCGCCCCATCCTCACGTTGTCCCCGTTGCCCCTGCCCCTGCCTGCCCTGAGCTGTTCCCCCCCCTCCATCCTCTCGTTGTCCCCGTTGCCCCCTCCCCCCGCCCTTGCCCCGTCCTCACATTGTCCCCGTTGCCCCCCCCCGCCTGCCCCGAGCTGTACCCCCCCCGCCCCCGCCCCATCCTCACGTTGCCCCCGTTGCCCCCCCCGCCTCCCCGTTGCCCCCTGCCCCGTCCTCACGTTGCCCCCGTTGCCCCCCTGCCTCCCCGTTGCCCCCCGCCCCGTCCTCACGTTGTCCCCGTTGCCCCCCGCCCGCCCTCACGTTGTCCCCGTTGCTCCGCAGCTTCCAGAAGGGCTGGATGAAGAGCCAGGAGCCCTCGTTGCCCGTGGCGTCCAGCGTCACCCGCATGGCGTTCTTCTCCAGCAGCGCCGGCAGCCGCTTGTTCACCGTCAGGTACTTGTTGCTCTTCATGTGCAGGAGCTGGGGCGGGCGGGGTGGGTGAGGGCCCGAGGCCAGCCCTCGGGGGGCGGAGGGGGGGATTGGGGGCCCATGGACCTTGGCCACAGCTGGATGCACAGTGTCAGACACACAGACACACACACACCAGCCAGGCACTGGTGATCCCAAACAGAAGCTACGCCATGGCCGGTGTTGCTCAGCGGGTAGAGCGTCGGCCTGTGGACTGAAGGGTCCCGGATTTAATTCTAGTCGAGGGCACATGCCTGGGTTGGGGGCTCGAGCCCAGTAGGGGGCGTGCAGGAGGCAGCCAATCAATGACTGTCTCTCATCACTGATGTTTCTCTCTCTCTCCCGCTCCCTTCCTCTCTGAAACCAATTTAAAAAAAACTTTAATAGAAGCTAGCACTGCTCTAAATTCCTTACACGCATCATCGCACACAATCTGACGGCACCCAGAGGGCACCGCCACCGCCTGGCTGTACAGAGGAAAGGAGCCTGCCCTCGTCCGGGCCACGATGCCAGCCAGCCCTGGGCTGCATCTGCGCCGGTGGCCGCGCAGGGGACAGGAGCCACGCCCAGGCCCGGGCTCGGCCACGCTGAGGCAGATGTGCAGCCAGGAGCCGGCCCGGGACCCCCGGGGCGTGCCGGCGCCCCCCCCCCCCCCACAGCAGCGGCGCCGGGCGCTCACCTGGATCACGCTGCCGTACTTGACCACGTCCCCGTGCACCTTCTTGTTCTCCGTGTCGTTCTGCTTCTGCTCCATCTGGGCCGCGTGCTGCACAGACACACACACGAGGTCACACACACACACACACACACACACACACACACACACGGCTCCTGGCACCGCCCGGGGCGACCTCAGAGGCCGCTAGCCGCTCCCCCCACCGCTGAGGGGCTGAGCGTGTGAAGGCGGGCCCGGTCACCGCCCTCCGCGGGGCTGTCAGCCAGCCCGAGCCCCACTCCCACACGCCCTGCAGACACCGCTGAGCCTCACTACCCCTCCCACCTGACGCCTCGTGCCCCAGCCCTAAGGCTGGCCGGCGTGCCCGGTGCCCCTGCCTCCTCCTCCCCACCCCCTGTGGCCCTCCCTCCCAAAACTGTGTGCTCCCGGCCCACCGCCTCCAGGGAGCCTGCCCTCCTCCCCACCCCTCCTCCCCACCCCCTGTGGCCCTCCCTCCCAAAACTGTGTGCTCCCGGCCCACCGCCTCCAGGGAGCCTGCCCTCCTCCCCACCCCTCCTCCCCACCCCCTGTGGCCCTCCCTCCCAAAACTGTGCTCCCGGCCCACCGCCTCCAGGGAGCCTGCCCTCCTCCCCATCCCTCCTCCCCACCCCCCGTGGCCCTCCCTCCCAAAACTGTGCTCCCGGCCCACCGCCTCCAGGGAGCCTGCCCTCCTCCCCACCCCTCCTCCCCACCCCCTGTGGCCCTCCCTCCCAAAACTGTGCTCCCGGCCCACCGCCTCCAGGGAGCCTGCCCTGACTGGCCACACCCGCCTCTGATGGGTCCACCCGGTCCTGGGGGTTGTTTGCGTCCCGTGAAGGACAGCCTCTCAGGGACTTCTGTCCCATTAAACTGGGAGGCTCTGTCCCCTCCATCGGACTGGGGTCCCGGGCCCGGGCTCTGTCCCCTCCATCGGACTGGCACTCCCTGGGCCCGGGCTCTGTCCCCTCCATCGGATGGCACTCCCTGGGCGCCTGGGCCCTCTGTCCCCTCCATCGGACTGGCACTCCCTGGGCGCCTGGGCTCTGTCCCCTCCATCGGACTGGGGTCCTGGGCCCGGGCTCTGTCCCCTCCATCGGACTGGCACTCCCTGGGCGCCTGGGCTCTGTCCCCTCCATCGGACTGGCACTCCCTGGGCGCCTGGGCTCTGTCCCCTCCATCGGACTGGGGTCCCTGGGCGCCTGGGCTCTGTCCCCTCCATCGGACTGGCACTCCCTGGGCCCGGGCTCTGTCCCCTCCATCGGACGGTGGTCCTGGACCCGGGCTCTGTCCCCTCCATCGGACTGGCACTCCCTGGGCGCCTGGGCTCTGTCCCCTCCATCGGACTGGCACTCCCTGGGCGCCTGGGCTCTGTCCCCTCCATTGGACTGGGGTCCCTGGGCGCCTGGGCTCTGTCCCCTCCATCGGACTGGCACTCCCTGGGCGCCTGGGCCCTCTGCCCCTCTCCTCTCTTTAGACCATTTCCCAGGTCTCCTGCCTGAGGCTGGGGGAGGGGCTGCCGGGGAGCCTCCCTGTGTCCACAGGCCTCTCACAGGCCTACAGCGGTGGCTGTGCCACACATGTGGCTCTGAGTGTGTCGGTGCACACATGAGGCCCACCCCGGCCAGACCCCGGTCAGCCCGGCCTGGGCCCGGCAGGGAGGAAGCCGGTGAGCGCCCAGCTCAGCAGGAGCGAGGGGCATTCTAACAGCCAGGCCCCACGCGGCCCGCCCAGCCCCATCACACCCTTCCCCCACCCACACCCCTCCTCAGAGAAGGGCCGCGTGGGGTGGGGCCCCGGCCAAGGGGGGGCTCAGAAGCAGCTGCAGACCGGCCTGGCCCAGACAAGCCCCCGCTCTCCTCTGCTCGGCCAGCCCCGGCCCGAGCTGTCAGAGGACTGCCAGGGTGTGAACTGGCCACTGCCCCGGAGGCCAGGAGCCACCACCGGCCCTCGCTCCGCGCACCGTCCGGGGCCAGGCCCCGCGGCAAACCACAGGGCGACCTCAGACGGCCGGCCCCAGCCCTTCACAACAAGGAGAAGTGACGCCAGTTCCCAAACGCGGTTCCTGGGGCGGGGGCACCGCCGGCAGCTGGGCGGGCTGTTCACGGCGCCGTGGGGTCCGTGGTGGGAGCTGAACCCCGTCCGCCCGCCGCTCACTGAGCCGTGTGCCCGGGCACAGGCCTGGCGGAGGGCACCTTCTTCCCAGTGGACAAAGGGCCCTGTAGCCGAGCGGGCTGCTGGGAGGACACCTCCCCCACCTCACCTCCTCCACCGCAGCCAACGCCAACCTCTGCGTACTGGGTGCTCAAACCACTGGACTCCCCACGGGGCCACGGGCTCTGGCGAGCAGTGGCCCTGCGGGCTGACGCACACACAGTGCAATCTGCACGCACACAGTGCAACTTGTACAGAGGGTGCACACCCGCACACACAAAGTGCATGCCTGCACGTACACCGAGTGCACACCGGCACACACATGGTGCACGCCTGCACACACACAGTGCATGCCTGCACATACACAAAGTGCACGCCTGCGCACACACACATGGTGCACACCTGCATGCACATAGTGCAGCCTGTACACAGGTGCACACCTGCGTGCACAGTGCACACCTGCATGCACATAGTGCAGCCTGTACACAGGTGCATACCTGCGCGCACAGTGCACGCCTGCACACACACACAGTGCACACCTGCATGCACATAGTGCAGCCTGTACACAGGTGCACACCTGCGCGCACAGTGCACGCCTGCACACACACACAGTGCACACCTGCATGCACATAGTGCAGCCTGTACACAGGTGCACACCTGCGCGCACATAGTGCAGCCTGTACACAGGTGCACAGTGCACGTCTGCACACACAAACAGTGCACACCTGCACGCACATAGTGCATCCTGTACACAGGTGCACACCTGCGCGCACAGTGCACGCCGGCACGCTCACCTGCAGCTTCTGCAGCAGCACCACGTCGGAGATCTTCTCCTTGTCCTGCTTGGTCTGCTTGGCCTTCCAGTACTGCTTCTGGGCGGAGTAGCGGTTCATGGGGCACACCTTGAAGAGGCAGTCTGCGGGGCGGGAAGGACACGCTCGCTGGGGGCTCAGGGCCTCCCCCGCCAAACCCCAGCCCGCGCCCTCCCTCCACCCACCGAGGGCTGAGAGGCTGCATCCTCCGGTCGGGACAGCGGCCTCCGGAGACTGCGACGGTCACTCCCCATCCCAGTGGGGCCAGGCCGAGGCCCCCTTCCCCTGAAACCTCCCCCTCCCGCACTCCCCGCCTGTGTGAGCGAGGCCCCTTGCTCCCCTCGGGAGTTCTCCATCAGAGGAAACCTGATCTAACAGTGCACACACACAGCGCACACCTGCTCTGTCCCAAATCCCAGGGACAGAACCACTGTAACGATTTGTATGAGGGGAAGCACACAGACACGCATGGGTTTCCTAAGCCCAGACTCCGGGAGGTGTCAGCCTTCTGTGTGTACAGGAGGGGTGAGCTGGAAGCCCTGTTCTGGGTGTGGCAGGGGGAGGGGAGAAGGGATGGAAAGGGCAGTCGAGTCCTGGTGAGATGCTGGCACCGGAGGCCGGGCCTCTCGGACCAGAGCAGGGGCTGCCGGTGAGGGACTCGCACCCTGGGCCGGTGGGCTCACGGCCTCTGAGAGCCGCCTCGCGCCCCGGGAGCATGGAACATGCCGGAAAGACAGTGCCGGGCCCAGGAAGGGGGCCTCTCCTTCAGCCCCTCACCTCCCCTAAGGAGGCCACGGCCCTGCCCTGGGGAACGCCGGCCGTCCAGCCCAGGGAACTAAAAGTGAAACTAGCCGGAGCGGAGCAGGCGGAGGCCGGGGCCATCGGGAAACCAGTGAGGCCAAGTCCGGAGGAGACAGGACGTCCTGACGGGAGGGGGGCACTGCACGGGCAGTGGAGCAGGGCCGCCCTGCCGGCCACCGGGCACCGTTTGTCAGGAGAGCGCGTCTGTGTGGGCTTCTGCTCGGCCCCAAGCAGCCGGCAGCCCCCTCCAGGAGTCCGGCCTCTTCAGGCTGAGGGGCTCCCAGGCCTGCAGGGACCCCCTGCCCGGGCAGAGCCACGGCTCCCCACAGGAGTCGGGAAGCGGGGTCACTCCAGGGGAGTTTGGAAATGGGGGGCAGTTTGGATGGAGGTCACAGTGGCACTCAGAGGCAGGACAGACGCAGGCCCCGCAGCACAGCCTGCCCCGCGCCTGCCGGCCGCCCGCGTGGGGGAGGACAGCGTGGCCGCCCGGGGCCGAGGGCACAGGCCTGCCCCGCGCCCACCGGCCGCCCGCGTGCGGGAGGACAGCGTGGCCGCCCGGGGCCGAGGGCACAGGCCTGCCCCGCGCCCACCGGCCGCCCGCGTGGGGGAGGGGAGGACAGCGTGGCCGCCCGGGCCGAGGGCGCAGGACGCCTGCTTGGGTCAGGAAGCGCTGAGTTCTCCGGGGGCCGGTCCGGTGGACACCGGGACACTGTCCTCTGTGCTGCTCAAACTCCCCGGGAGGTTTTTGCTCTCAGAAAAGGCGTCCCTCACGGCCCCGCCGGGCGCCTGGTGCCTGAGCTCCTGCCTCCGGGGCCGGCCTGGCTGCTCCCCTGGGCCCAACGTGTACTTTCACAGCGCGTATTGTCCCATTTATCTCTCTCTCACACACACACACACACACACACACACACACGCTCTCACACACACGCTCACACACACACACGCTCACACACACACACACACACACACACACACGCTCACACACACACTTACATTAGAGAAGGGGAAGAAAGGGGGGAGAGGCTGTGTCATATGCTGCTTTCATTTCTCTTTTTGTCACAGAGCATGATACTGGTGTCATCACCAGCTCCAGCTCTCTCAGACCCGGTCCCCCCCCCCCCACACACACACACACACACACACGCTGCGTACTGTGTAAATACGGACGTGGGTCGGTTACACTGCTTTCGGATTCCCCTTCCTAACATTGCAGGGCCGCGGCGCCAGGCTGCTGGCTCGCCTCCGCGGCCCTCACAGCTCGGCGGGCAGGGCCGCGTGGGGCTCACGCTGTGTCCCCGGCCCCCAAACCGGGCTCAGGGGCCGGACTGCCTGCCACGGGACACGTGGATCCCGAACAGCCCCCTCCGGTAAGACGAGGGGCTTGGGTTCAGCCTGGAAGAAGGAGGCGTGGTGGCAGAGGGAGAAAGCGGAGGCGGTGAGACCAGGCACACGGCAGGCCTGCGAGCTGAGCAGGAGGGCGATCGGGCCCGAGAGCCGGGAGCCCGGAGCCAGAGCGGCAGCGAGGCCAGGGCCCCGGGCCTGGGCCAGCGAGCTCCTTGGTGTCCACAGCCGGCTCCCTGCTCCCGGTGCAGGCAGGCCGCCGGCACCGGGACTCCGGCCTCCGGCGAGTGCAGGCTCCGGGCCAGGGCTGAGCGTGGTCATACCCCACCACGCAGCCACCCAAGCAGAAACGCAGCAACTGAACTCCCACAGGGCGTTACTGAAGGCTTAACGCCCTGAGACGGCGCAGACCCTCCAGCGGACAGAGCGAGGGCACCAGGGAGATGCAGAATGTGCCGACACCGGAATGACGTCCTTCGTCAGGGCCGCTTCCGGGCGATGGCGGGAATCCGAGCCCAGCCCCTCAGAACAGGCCCTGCCGGCAGCCAGCCCTGCAGCGCCCCCTGGGGGGTGCACACCCCTCCCCGGAGCAGGGCGTGGCGCCCAGGCGGGTGTGCTCCCTCCTGCTCTGCCACCACTCGGGCCAGTTCTGCTAATGCAGGGCCAGCGCACTCCCAGGAGCCACAGGGGAGGACACACCACGGACACCGGGACCAAAGCTAGGACGCTCCGGACAGGCACCCTCTGAGCCAGGGTGCCGCTCTGCTTAAGTCATGGGCGAGGGCCTGCAGAGAACAGGCCCTCACACGGCCACAGCCGGGTTTGATTCCGGGGCAGGCACATGCCCAGGTTTCAGTCAGGGTGTGGCCGGGCACCTGTGAGCGGCAACCCTTCGATATTTCTCTCCCTCCCTCCCTCCCTCCTCTCCCCTCCCCTCCTCTCCCCTCTCTAAATACAATTTTTTTTTAATGTTTTTAAGTGACACAGCTGAATGAAAAAGAACCAAGTGGAATTTCTAGAAATAAAAAGGTTTCAACCAACAAGTGTTAAAACTCACTGAATATATTTTAAGGAGAACAGAACAGTTAATGAAACACTAGCTACCCTTGCGATCTACTCTGCCCGATTCTGTCGAGGACGACAGGGCCCCGTTAGAGGGCTCAGAGCTGTGTCTGAGGGAACAAACACATCTCGAGGGGACCCCAGGCCACGGATGAGGCCGGAGCGTGTGTGTGTGTGTGTGTGTGTGTGTGTGTGTGTGTGTCCGACTCCTCTCCAGCTTTTCTGGGGCCTCACTAGCCCGCGAAGTCGTCTTCCTCTCTCTCGGACCCGCCCTCGGAGCCCCACAGCCCGCAGTGCCTGCGAACCAGCAGTGCAGAGCCCTGCCATGTCTGCCAGGCTCCCTCCGTCTTCCTGGCCGAGCTCTCTGCCCGGAGGCAGCGCCGTCAGAGCCCCAGGGAGCCCGACCTCCTTCCCGCCAAACCGCGGGCGGAGGAGGGCGGCCTCAGGGCCAGGGCAGTGCGGTGCAGGGGCCCCCACGGGAAGCACTGTGGGGGGGGCGGTACCTGTGGGTGAGGGGCCCGGACCACAAGGTCTCCGCTGACTAAGGAATCAGCCGTCCTTCCCTCAGACTAACCCCGTGTGCGGGACACTCCGAACCGCTGCTGCTGCTACGTCACCGGGGACTCCGGGCCCACAGACCGTGGCGCTCTGCGTGAGGCCTGGGAGGTGCATTCTAAAGGCAACTGTACACACTCACTCACACACAGACTCACATACACACAGACTAACACACACACACAACTCACACAGAGACACACACACTCACACTCACAGACTCACTCACACACACACTCACACTCACACACACATACAGACTAACACACACACACACTCACACAGACTAACACAGACACACAACTCACAGAGACTCGCACACACACTCACACACACAGACTCACACACACACACACACTCACACACACACTCACATACACACAGACTAACACACACACAACTCACACAGAGACACACACACTCACACTCACACACACAAACACAGACTCACATACACACACTCACACTCACACACACTCACACAGTCTAACACACAACTCACACAGAGACACACACACACTCACACACACTCACACACACACTCACACTCACACTCACATAGACAAATTCACACACACACACAAACACACACACTCACACACACACTCACACAAACACTCACACACACTCACACACACACACTCACACACAAACACACACACTCACACATTCACACACACTCACACAAACACACACACTCACACACACACACACACTCACACACACTCACACTCACACTCACATAGACAAATTCACACACACACACACAAACACACACACTCACACTCACACACACACTCACACAAACACTCACACACACTCACACACACTCACACACTCACACATTCACACACACACTCACACAAACACACACACACACACACACACACTCACACACACACACACACACACACACACACTCCCCAAACGGGTCACTGTAGAGAAGAGGGAAAAGCACGCATCGCCTGGGAACACAGCTCTCGCTCACAAGTCCGGGTTCTGTACAAACCGTGCGAACAGCGGCTTTAGTTTTCCCACCGTTTAGATTCGGCCTAAGGACACCCGGGCTCCGGGTCCCAGAGAGAGTGGAAACGCCTGCGTCTGCGCTGCACCGGCGTGTGCCCGCGGTGAGGGAGGTGCGCGCAGCCCCACGAGGGCAGGAGGCTGTGGGCGCAGGTCCAGGCGGTGAGGAGAAGCGACAGCAGCGCAGGACGCCGCGGGGAGGGCGGGCAGAGCCGGGGGGGGGGGGGGGGGGGGTAAATTCTGGAACAGGCAGCAGGCAGAGATGTGGGAGGAGCGGCAGGAGCTCAGGGACTGCTTCCTCCTGCTGCGCTGCCCAGGCCGCGAACTGAGCGATCCCGCAACCCGAGTGGGCAGCTGTACACACACAGAATTACATCTAATCCAGCTCAGCAGCCCAGCCTGCCCCACCGTGCACTCCACACTCACCGCCCGCTTCACCCTAAGAGCACCCCTACATCTGCACAAATGACGGGGGCAGGGGCCCTCCCTGCAGCACTGACAGGAATGGTACCCAGCAGCAACAGGCCCAGCCACCAACAGGGTGGCTCAGTGGGTGGGGCGCTGTCCACTCCAAACAACAAAAGGTTGCTGGGCCCGAACGGGAGGCAACTGATGAATGTTTCTCTCTCATCGACATGTCTCTCCCCCTCCTCTCTCTCTAAAGTCCGTAAGAACAGATCGTCAGGTGAGGACTGAAAAGATCAGCAACAGCCCAGCGTCCCTCTGCGGACCGGTCCATGGCACCAGCACCAATGCCGTGGGCTGGGAGGTGGGACCAGACGCGGCTGCGGCCGGTGCACGCCCCCGTGCGGTGACGCCCTGCCACGGAGGACACGCCGCCTGCGTGTGACAGGAGGTGCTCAGCACAGTCAGCCGGCCGGCCTGGCCCGTGGCTTAGCATCGACCTGTGAACCAGGAGGTCAAGGTCCGATTCCCGGTCAGGGCTTGGGTTGTGGGCTCGATCCCCAGTGTGGGGCATGTAGGAGGCAGCCGATCAGTGATTCCTTCTCATCACTGATGTTTCTATCTCTTTCTCACCCCCTCTTCCTTCCTCTCTGAAGTCAATAAAACCATTTTTTTTTTTTAATTTCATGGAGATGAGCCAAAACTTGTTTGGCTCAGTGGATAAGCATTGGCTTGCAGACTGAAAGGTCCCAGGTTCGATTCCAGTCAAGGGCATGTACCTTGGTTGCAGGCACATCTCCAGTAGGGGGTGTGCCGGAGGCAGCTGATCAATGATTCTCTCTCATCGATGTTTCTAACTCTCTATTCCTCTCTCTTTCTCTCTGTAAAAAATCAATAAAATATGTGTGTTTTTTATTTCATGGAGATGAAAAGTAGAATGGTGGGAGCCGAGGTGGGAGTAGGAGCGGGGTGAGGATGGGATCGGGATCTCCAGTAGGATCCACAGTAATGTGTATGAAGTGAAAACAGCAAAGCATAGCACAGGGTACACAGGACGCCACCTCTGTGTAAAGAAAGTGGTCATGTGAACATGTCTGTATTTGCATGAAGGACACGGGGCCTGCAGGGACAGTGGTGGGAGGGAGGCTCTCTGTGTGTCTTGCCCGATGCTCTGAGGTCTGACCTGGACCAATAAATGACTCCCAGGGTTTCTAACGAGGCTGTCCCCGGAGGGGGCTGGGGGGGGGGGGGCAGCGAGGCGAGTGAGGATGGTGGGGCACAGCTCCATTCATCCTGGAGCTCTTCTCTGTAATGCTTTTTTTTTAATGTGTTTTTATTGATTTCACCAGCTCCCTAAGGGACCGAGCTGGTGACCCGGGCATGTGCCTGGGCTGGGAATCCAGCCTGTGACCTCCTGGTTCATAGGTCGACACTCAACCAACAAGCTGGCTGGACTGTGTTACTTTTATACAGAGAAAAACATTAAGAACAAAGTTCTGAATGGCGAGAGCACCCACGGGCAGTGGGGTGAGGGGGGTGCGCAGGGCGAGGGGTGACAGGCACAGCCCCAGGAGGGCAGCAGGGCCTTCCCCACAGGACCCAGAGGCCTGGCTGGCCGAGCAGCGCTGGCCGCGACCACGCTGGGAGCGAGCTGAGTGGCCGGCAGCAGGAACCCGCGCGCTGGCGGCCGGCTCCCCGCGGAGCATTGTCACACAGAATGACACAGAATGGCACAGAATGACACAGAATGACACGGAATGACACGAAATGGCACAGAATGACACAGAATGACACGGAATGACACAGAATGACACGGAATGGCACAGAATGACACAGAATGACACAGAATGACACAGAATGGCACAGAATGACACAGAATGACACAGAATGACACGGAATGGCACAGAATGACACAGAACGACACAGAATGACACAGAATGACACAGAATGGCACAGAATGACACGGAATGACACGGAATGGCACAGAATGACACAGAACGACACAGAATGACACAGAATGACACAGAATGGCACAGAATGACACAGAATGACACGGAATGGCACAGAATGACACAGAACGACACAGAATGACACAGAATGGCACAGAATGACACAGAATGACACGGAATGGCACAGAATGACACAGAACAACACAGAATGACACAGAATGACACAGAATGGCACAGAATGACACAGAATGACACGGAATGGCACAGAATGACACAGAACGACACGGAATGACACGGAATGACACAGAATGGCACGGGATGACACAGAATGACACGGAATGGCACAGAACGACACAGAACGACACAGAATGACACAGAATGACAGAATGACACTGAATGGCACAGAATGGCACAGAACGACACAGAACGACACAGAACGACACAGAATGACACGGAATGGCACAGAACGACACAGAACGACACAGAATGACACAGAATGACACGGAATGGCACAGAATGACACAGAATGGCACAGAATGACACGAAATGATACAGAATGACACGGAATGGCACAGAATGACACAGAACGGCACAGAATGACACAATGGCACAGAATGATACAGAATGACACGGAATGGCATGGAATGACACAGAATGACATGAAATGACACGGAATGACACGGAATGACACAGGATGACACGGGATGACACAGAATGACACAGAACGACACAGAACGACACAGAATGACACGAAATGACACAGAATGACACAGAATGACACAGAACGACACAGAATGGCACAGAATGACACAGAATGACACAGAACGACACAGAATGACACAGAATGACACAGAATGACACGGAATGGCACAGAATGACACAGAATGACATGAAATGACACAGAACGACACGAAATGCACAAAATGACACAGAATGACACAAAATGACACGGAATGACACAGAATGACACAGGATAACACAGAATGACACAGAATGGCACAGAATGGCACAGGCAGCCGGAGCCCCGGCTCCTCACGGACGGCTCTTGAACAGCGTAGCCGGAGGAGCAGGTGCGGGGAGACCTTTAACGGCGGGGAAAGCGGGCGCAGTCCCCGTGTCACTCCCCGCCTCACGCCTGGGGCAGCACAGGTGTCCGCGGCGGGATGCAGGCCCGAGGCCCACGCCAGTCCCTGCGTGTTCTGGGAGCGCTTGCCCAATGGGGGGCAGGGGGGAGGGGAAGGGAGAGACTGGGGGCTTCCCTTTAAAGACGAGAAGACCTGAGATCAATGGTGAAAGATCTGGTAGAGCACAGCATAGGTACATGGGTGTAGAGCTGATGTCTTAATAATGACAATAACCATAAACTGAGCTTGGAAAATGGAAGGCAGAGCGGAGGCATGGGGCGGGGGTGGAGGAACCCCGCCCGCCAGCACCTCATCACCCTCCCCAGCACCTGGCCCAGCAGAGCCGGAGGGTCAGGCCCCCACCCTTTCCGGGCTCCCTGCAGCTGGGCGTGAGCTCCGAGCTTCCCCAGGCGGGAGGCAGGGGTGCAGGTCAGGGGCCCAGCTGCAGGAGGAGGAGAGAAAGGGCTCGGGCGGGAGCGGCCACAACCCCAGACCTGGAGCACAGCGGGGGCACGGCAATCTGCACGCTGGGCAGCAGCAGCCCGGCGCCCAGGGCCCGCAGCCTCTGGAAAGAATCCGCAGGACGTGCTGGGGCAGGCAGGCTCTGAAGATGGCTAGCGAAGCCCACAAACGGCGCAGCGGGTGGAGGATGAGGCCCCTGTTCCATCTGGGGAGCTGGCAGGGCGCAGAGGGTGGGAGCTGGCAGAGGACAGAGGGTGGGAGCTGGCGGGGGGGCAGAGGGTGGGAGCTGGGGGGGGCAGAGGGGGGGAGCTGGGGGGGCAGAGGGTGGGAGCTGGCGGGGGGCAGAGGGTGGGAGCTGGGGGGGCAGAGGGTGGGAGCTGGCGGGGGGCAGAGGGTGGGAGCTGGCAGGGGGCAGAGGGTGGGAGCTGGCGGGGGGCAGAGGGTGGGAGCTGGCGGGGGGCAGAGGGTGGGAGCTGGCGGGGGGCAGAGGGTGGGAGCTGGCGGGGGGCAGAGGGTGGGAGCTGGGGGGGCAGAGGGTGGGAACGGGGGGGTCAGAGGGCGGGAGCTGGGGGGGGCAGAGGGTGGGAGCTGGGGGGGCAGAGGGTGGGAACGGGGGGGGCAGAGGGCGGGAGCTGGGGGGGGCAGAGGGCGGGAGCTGGGGGGGCAGAGGGCGGGAGCTGGGGGGGGCAGAGGGTGGGAGCTGGCGGGGGGCAGAGGGTGGGAGCTGGGGGGGGGCAGAGGGTGGGAGCTGGCGGGGGACAGAGGCGGCAGCCCGCAGCCCAGGACCCAGGGATGGGCCTGCGCACAGGCTGGGGGGAAAGGGGAAGGAGGAGGGAGGAGCAGGAAGGAGTGGGGGGAGGAGGGCAGCGAGTCAAAGGAGCATCTGTTCTGCTAAGTGGCCCCAAACTCTGTCCACTGAACTCTCTGCCACACCCACTGCCAGTGCCCGTCCCAGCACAGACTGCGCACTCCTCTCCCTCCGGGCCCTCTGCCCGCACAGCCACCCTGGCCCTCACCCCCTCTCCGCTCAGCTCTGCCAGCCGGTGCCAAAACCCTCCGCCCTCCTGCAGCGCCTTCAGAGCCCTCCTGATTCGGGCCGAGGAGCCACCGCCTTCCTTCCCCTCCCCACTCAGCACCCAGGGCCCAGGGCAGGCGAGCTCAGAGCTGCACCGCACGCAGGAGGCTGCACCGACCCCCAAGGTCCCCAGAACCCGGGCCCAGGGCCCTGGAGGCCGGGCTTAACCGGGGACTTGGGTGGGGCGACCCAGAACAGGGGTGGGGGCTGGGGCAGGGGCGGGGACGGGGACAGGGGCGGGGCGGGGGGGGGGGCAGGGGCAGGGCAGGGGCAGGGGTGGCTGGTGCATGAGTAACTGGACACGTGCAGCAGTAGGTCAGATGCACGCTTTGGAGAAAGGAAAGCAGGGAGGGAGAGTGCAGGGAGGTCATGACCCCAGGCCACGGGGAGTGTGAGCGTGTGGACACCGGGAAGGACCTGGGGGTGGAGGGAACAGCAGGTGCGAAGGTGCGGGTGGGGCGTGGCTGCGGCCTGGGAGGGGCCGCCGGAGCCGGTGCTGCCAGAAGGAAGGGGTTGCCAGCCCCAGGGACGGGCAGGAGCGAGAGGGTCTGAGGTGTGAGGAAAGGCCAGGGCCACAGGCCGCTCCCAGACACAGAAGTGTCCCCTAGACTCCCAAGCAAAGCTCCACTCAGGCCTGTGACGGAAGCAGGAGCTCAACAGCAGACACGGGGACCCGCCCTCTGGGGCTGGGGGAACCCCCTCTTCTCTGGCTCCAATGGTGGGCGAGGACAAGGCAGCAGGCAAGGCTGCCACAGGGTCACCTTAACCCGCTCCCCTCCCAGCACCCTCTCCCAGCAGCCTCTCCCCGCACCCTCTCCCCGCACCCTCTCCCCGCACCCTCTCCCAGCACCCTCTCCCAGCACCCTCTCCCAGCACCCCTCTCCCAGCAGCCTCTCCCCGCACCCTCTCCCAGCACCCTCTCCCAGCACCCTCTCCCCGCTCCCCTCCCAGCACCCTCTCCCAGCACCCTCTCCCAGCACCCTCTCCCAGCACCCTCTCCCAGCACCCCTCTCCCAGCACCCTCTCCCAGCACCCCTCTCCCAGCACCCTCTCCCAGCACCCTCTCCCCGCACCCTCTCCCAGCACCCTCTCCCAGCACCCTCTCCCAGCACCCCTCTCCCAGCACCCTCTCCCAGCACCCCTCTCCCAGCACCCTCTCCCAGCACCCTCTTGGGGACAACTGAGCTCATCCCGGGAGGAGCCACTCGTGGGCAGCAGAGGGCAGGGCCCGGCCAGGCATGTTCCTGCCTGCGCCCGCCCGCCCCGCCCAGGAGCTGGGAGCCAGAGCTGGGAGCCAGGAGCCGGGAGCCGTCTGGCTGGCTCAGCCTCACAGGTGATCACAGTAACACCTTCCCCGGCTGGGCTGGCGCGGTGACGGCTGGGATCTCCCTTCCCTGCAGCCGCCAGGGCGGAGCCCAGGAGCCTCCGACAGGACCACGACCGCGACCGGAGGCGGGAGGGAAGGCCCGGCCGGGGTGGCTCAGCGGAGCCGGGACGGGTCCCCCAGCTCCGGGGGCAGGAGTCTCCGGGAAACAGGGCTGAGGACACAGCCGGCCGGGGGGCTGGAGCCCGTCAGGTCCAAAGCGAGGAGAGACACAGAGGAGGGCTCTCGCCCTGGCCTCCTGCCGCCCGGGAATTCTCTTCCTGCCCAGCCCCCCAAAGCGCCCAGCGGACAAAGAAAGCCCTGTGGCCGGTGGGGAGCCGGGGGGAGCGGGGCCAGGAGCCGGAGTGCCGAGGGGGGCGTGGCCCCGGGCCGCGGGACGAAGGTCTGAGCCGGGGCTCTGCACTGGGCAGGGGAGGCTCCAGGCGGCCCTGTCTGACCCACGGCCTCCGGGCCGAATGGGTGAGAGAATCGTCCCAGGCCCAGGACTCGGCCCTGTCTGACCCGCGGCCTCCGGGCCGAACGGCTGAGACTCTGGCCCAGGCCCAGGACTCACAGCCGGGGGGAGCTCGCGGGGGGAGGAGGGAGGTCTTACCTCGGAACTTCTTGGGGGGGTTGTCCAGGTCCCCAGCCGCGGGCTCCACCACACAGCGGTCATCCACCAGCCTGCGGACAAGGCAGTGGTCAGCGGAGGATACCCAGCCCCACAGCCCTCCGGCGGGCGGTCCCAGGACACCGGCGCCAGGCCGCCCTCCCCAGCCAGTCTCCCCTTTCCTGGTGAAAGGGAGGCCGCCTGGAGCGGAGATGGGGGAGCCCCAGGAACAGCACGGAGATGTACCCCCTCTCGCCCCCCCGGGAGCCTGGGCTGTCACACACGTGGGCGTAACTCCTGTCACAAGCCGACCCCTGTGCACAGACCTGAAAGGGCAGTGGGTGGTGGAGGGGGGAGAGGGACCAAGAGAGCAAGTCAGCTAGAGAAACAGAGCAAGGGGAGTCAGGGCAAGGGAGGGAGAGACAGGGCAAGGAGGGAGAGACGGAGTAAGGGAGGGAGAGACGGAGTAAGGGAGGGAGAGACAGAGTAAGGGAGGGAGAGACAGGGCAAGGAGGGAGAGACGGAGTAAGGGAGGGAGAGACGGAGTAAGGGAGGGAGAGAGACAGGAAAGACAGAGTCAAAAAGACACACGGGGAAGAAACAGGCCAAGAGAACTGGCGACAGGTGCACAGAGAAGCTCATGAGACACCAACTAGACCAGTGGTTCTCAACCTTCCTAACGCCGCGGCCCTTAATACAGCCCCACATGTGGTGGTGACCCCCAACATGAAATAACCATAACATTATTTTCGTTGCTACTTCATAACTGTAATTTTGCTTCTGTTATGAATCGTAATGTAAATATCTGTTTTCCAATGGTCTTAGGCGACCCTGCTATCGGTTCTCAATCTTTGAACATCTATCCATCCACCCACGACACATCCATCCACCCAACACCCACCCGTCCATCCACCCACAACTCATCCACCCACCCTCCATCCAACCCACCAACCCATCCATCCATCCACCCACCCACCATCCACCCACCCACCACCCACCACCCATCCATCCACAACTCATCCACCCACCCTCCATCCAACCCACCAACCCATCCATCCATCCACCCACCCACCATCCACCTACCTACCCACCACACATCCATCCATCCACCACACATCCATCCACCCACCATCCATCCATCCATCCATCCACAACTCATCCACCCACCACCCACCTACTGTCATCTACCTATCACCCACCAATCCATCCATCTACCCACTCATCCACCCTTCCATCCACCCGCCTAACACCATCCACCTACCACCCACCCATCCACCCATCTATCCATCCACTACCCACCCATCCACCCACCACCCATCCATCCATCCATCCACCCACCACTCATTCATCCACTCACCCATCCATCCATCCATCCACCCACCCACTCACCCACCCACCCTTCCATCCATCCATTCCTATATTTAAAAGTTTTCTAAGCCACCCTAACCTCTAGACTAAAGCAATGATGATAACCCAATATTTCAGAGACCGGCTGCATCTCGGCACTTAACAATTCTTCTGAATTCTCACCCTCTTCCCCACAGGGCTAGTCATTAGTACCGTTTTACATATGAGAAAACTGGGTTTGGGAGTTAAATATGCAGAACAGGCGAGGTGTAACCTTTTGTGTATATTAGTGCCGAAACAGACAGCTGCAGGTCATCCTGTGGCAGCTACTCCCTGTGCCCACACCGAGTTCCCTGAAGACAGGACCGTGTCCCCCTCCGGCATCACCAGCAGGGGGTCCGCGGTCATGGTAACAGCCAGCGGATTTATTCCCCAGTCTCCACATATGGCCTGTTCATTTTCTCCACCGGCTTGGCTATTGTTTGCATTTTGCAGGCACACGGAGATGCTGGACCGTCTGGCCACTGGCTCCGAGGCCAGCCGGGCGGATGGAGCAGGTGCGGGGCAGGGGACGGTGTGGCCGTCACAGCGAGAGGGCGGCTGTCCCCCTCCCTCCCGCCCCAGCCGCCAGCAGGGGCTGTCCTCGCTGTCCCCTCCTCCACCTGCTCACGCCCGGGTCATTGCAGCCACTCCCAGGCTTCAGCACCCCTACCCTCCCCGATGATCCTGCGCCCCTCCGCCACCCTCCTCCCGGAGGCCAGCTCGGCGGTCTCGCTGCCTCCCCTGAGGTTCAAACTGAGCTCCTGTGTCTGCTGTCTACACGGGCTCCTCCTGAAGCCCTCCCGGCCCAGCCACCCCTCCCGCCCGAACACCGGGGCCGGTCCTGGCTCCCCTCTCCACTCGCCCCTCACACCTGCTGTCGGGGAGCCCCGAGGGCCCCACAAGACACTGCGGAACCCGACTCATCCCTGTCACCGCCCGTCGGCCCCCCAGCCCGCACTGCGTTTCTCAGCTGCCTCTTCCCTGGTCTCCCCCAGCCCCTTCCCTGCCCCTCCACACTCAGCAGAGGGGCGGGAGGGAGACACAGACCTGCTGTTCCGCTCACCCATGCACTCATCGCTGATTCCTGAACGTGCCCTGACCGGGATGGGACCTGCAACCTGGTGTATCCGAGGCCGCTCTGACCCACGGCTGCTGGGCCAGGGCTGAGGGAGCTCTTTAAAAACTACCGGTATGTCCAGCCTGGCCGGCGTGGCTCAGTGGTGAGCGTTGACCTATGAACCTATGAACCAGGAGGTCATGGTTTGATTCCCGAGCTGTGGGGCTCCATCCCCCATGTGGAGCCTGCAGGAGGCAGGCAATCAGTGATTCTCTCATCATGGTGTTTCTCTCTCTCCCCACCCCTCTGAAATCAATAAAAATATATTTAGGAAAATAAAAAACAAAAGGTAAGTCAGATCAGGGCAGTCCCCTGCTCAGAACTCTGGAACCATTCACCTTAGAGCACAGACCAAACTCGCCTCTGGGACTTCGTCTCCTCCCCCTGCTCCTCTCCCCGCTCCCCTCTGCTTCACCCCCACCCCCACCGGGCCCCACAAAACTTCCTGGGCACCTGGCCCTGCCTCTTCCCTCCTGAACCCTCGGCCCTCAGGTGCCCTCGGGGCTCCCTCCCTCCCCTCCTCAGACCTTGGCTCAAACCCCCATCCCCTGGACACCCTCCCTCGCCCCCTTTCCAGACTGTGGACTGCCCTTTCCCACGCTCCCTCACTGTTCCCCGCCCACCCACCGGCCCGGCCGGCCCGCTGCGCGTTGTGCTATTTGCCGTCACCCCGACCTCTCAGGATGGAGGTGCGTGAGGACAAGGACGTGTCTGTGCTGCTCCATGTCCCCGGCACCCAGCCCCCGGCACCCAGCCCCCGGCGGGCGGGCGCAGCGCCGGCACAGGAACCCCGAATGGAGAGCATTAACTGTTTACCGGCTGCGGAGGGAAGTACGTAAGAAGCCGAGATAAGGCCCCTGCCTCGGGGAGTCCAGATCTTGTTGGGAAGGCGGTCACACACTCAGAGAAGTTAATGACATAAGGAGTATGCATTGGTGCCAACTGGCGGCACCAGCTGTGGACTGGTGGGCATCGGAAGGGAGAGGTCAGGGTCTGGCCAATCGTCAAAGGTGTGAACGAACAGGCAGTGTGCAGAGCCTTGAATAATTCATAGAATTTCCTGTCAGACCTTCGTGAATCAGATTAGCTGGCCGTCTCTTAGCAAAGCCCTTATCTAGGGGGAGAGGCTTTGGCGGGGGAGGGGAGAGAGCCGTGGCCGGGTCCTGGCACACAGGGCAGCGCCCAGCCCCACTGAGGCACGCACAAGGCCTGTGGGGGCCCCTCCTCAGAGTCCCTGTCAGAGGGGCCCACCCCAGGCCGGACCCCTCCCCTGGGAACGCCCGCCTGGCCCCGCCTGCGGGAAAGCCATGCAAAGCAGGTGCCGCGGGCTGGCCGCCCGGGTGGCGGCTTCTGACGCCCCTCCCAGCGCCCAGGGGTCTGGAGAGCACTTGGCAGGCGGAGCAAAGGCCACTTAGAAAGGGGGGTACTGGGCAGAGAGAATTTCAAATGAGGTTGGGAGCCCAGAGGGGACAGACATGGCCTGTAGGAGGGGATGGGGGGGTGTAGGAGGGGATGGGGGTGTAGGAGGGGATGGGGGGTATAGGAGGGGGTGGGGGTGTAGGAGGGGATGTGGGGTGTAGGAGGGGATGGGGGTGTAGGAGGGGATGGGGGTGTAGGAGGGGATGGGGGTGTAGAGGGGATGGGGTGTAGGAGGGGATGGGGGGTGTAGGAGGGGATGGGGGGTGTAGGAGGGGATGGGGTGTAGGAGGAGATGAGGGGTGTAGGAGGGGATGGGGGTGTAGGAGGGGGTGGGGGGTGTAGGAGGGGATGGGGGTGTAGGAGGGGATGGGGGTGTAGGAGGGGATGAGGAGGTGTAGGAGGGGATGGGGGTGTAGGAGGGGATGGGGGGGTATAGGAGGGGATGGGGGTGTAGGAGGGGATGGGGGTGTAGAGGGGATGGGGGTGTAGGAGGGGATGGGGGTGTAGGAGGGAATGGGGGTGTAGGAGGGGGACGGAGGAGCCGTGGGGCTCCCCAGGCATCAGGACAAGGTCAGCAGTGGGACTGGCAGTGGTTCCTCGGGCTCGGACACCCCACACCCCATTCTCCCGGCCGGACCAGCAGCCTCAGCATGGCCTGGGAGCCCCGGGCTGCGTCTGCATCTTCCCAGGGGCCTCTGGGGTGGCACCTTGCACCTTTGTCTTTTTATTTCCCACTTGGTGCTAGGGCAACCCTGACCGGCCTGCAGGCAGAGAAGGCAGCCGTGGGCAGCAGGCCGGGAGCCCAGAGGTCCCTCCGCAGCCCGGCCTCCTCCCTCCAGCCTCCCGGCTCCCTGGGGCTGGGCTTCCCAGGAAGGTGCTATGGGGCAGGGTGGAGTGGGCAGGGGTGGAGTGGGAGGGTGGAGTGGGCGGAGGGGTGTTGCATGAGCCTTTCACTAGAAGCAAGAAAGTCCTTATCAGATGGGCAGTCCAGGGAGCCGAGAGCAGAGGACACCAGACTGGTTTTTTTGTTGTGTGTGTGTGTTTTTTTAATACATTTTTATTCATTTCGGAGAGGAAGGGAGAGGGAGAGACAGAAACATCAATGATGAAAGAGAATCACTGATGGGCTGCCTCCTGCATGTCCGCTACTGAGGATCGAGCCCGCAACCCAGGCATGTGCCCTTGACCAGAATCGAACCCAGGACCTTTCAGTCCACAGGCTGACACTCTATCCACTGAGCCAAACCAGCCAGGGCCAGATGGGTAAGTTTTTTGGGGTTTTTTTTGTTTTTTTATTTTATTTTATTTTTTTTAATATATCTTATTGATTTTTGACAGAGAGGAAGGGAAAGGGATAGAGTTAGAAACATCGATGAGAGAGAAACATCGACCAGCTGCCTCCTGCACACCCCCTACTGGGAATGTGCCCGCAACCAACATACATGCTCTTGACTGGAATCGAACCTGGGACCTTTCAGTCCGCAGACCGAAGCTCTATCCACTGAGCCAAACCAGTCAGGGCCAGATGGGTAAGTTTGATGAAGGGGAGCCTCGGAGGGCAAGACCAGGACTTCTGTCCCAGGTGGACCAGGTTCGGAGAGCAGCATTGTGGTCGCCTAGCACGCCGCTCCCACCCAGATCCCCCCACTCACACACACACACACACTCACAGTCACAGTCACACACACGCACACACAGTCACACACACACACAACCACACACACTCACACACACACACTCACAGTCACACACACACACAGTCACACACTCAGTCACACACACTCTCACTCACAGTCACACACACACTCTCACTCACACACACACAGTCACCACACACACACACTCACTGTCATACACATACACACACGTACTCAGTCACATACGCTCTCACACACACACACACACTCACACACACTCAGTCACACACACACAGTCACACACACACACACACACTCACAGTCACACACACTCTCACTCACACAGTCACACACACACTCTCACTCACACACACACACTCACAGTCACCACACACACACACTCACAGTCATACACATACACACACGTACTCAGTCACATACGCTCTCACACACACACACACACTCACACACACTCAGTCACACACACACAGTCACACACACACACACACACTCACAGTCACACACACTCTCACTCACACAGTCACACACACACTCTCACTCACACACACACACTCACAGTCACCACACACACACACTCACAGTCATACACATACACACACGTACTCAGTCACATACGCTCTCACACACACACACACACACTCAGTCACACACGTACTCAGTCACATACGCTCTCACACACACACACACACACTCAGTCACACACACTCAGTCACACACACACTCACACACTCAGTCACACACACACACACACACACTCACTCACACACACACACTCACATTCACACACACACTTAGTCACACACAGTCACACACACACACACTCACACACACTCAGTCACACACACACAGTCACACACACACACACACTCACAGTCACACACACTCTCACTCACAAACACAGTCACACACACACTCACTCACACACACACACTCACAGTCACCACACACACACACTCACAGTCATACACATACACACACGTACTCAGTCACATACGCTCTCACACACACACACTCAGTCACACACACTGTCACACACACACAGTCACACACACACACACACACTCACATTCACACACACTCAGTCACACACACACAGTCACACACACACTCACTCACACACACACACACTCACATTCACACACACTCAGTCACACACACACACACTCACACACACACTCACACACACGTACTCACACACACATTCACACACACTCAGTCACACACACACACACTCACATTCACACATACTCAGTCACACACACACACTCACACGTACTCAGTCACATACGCTCTCACACACACACACTCACACACACTCACTCACACACACACACTCACATTCACACACACTCAGTCACACACACTCAGTCACACACACACACACACACTCAGTCACACACACACACTCACTCACACGTACTCAGTCACATACACCCCACCCAGTGCCCCAACGACCGCCTCCCCACACGCCCAGCGCAGCCGGGGCCAGGCCTGCCTGGACGGCCAGTCGCAGCCCGGACGCCGGGCCGTGGCCAGGCGCGCGCCCTTGACCTGAGTGGGCACCGTGCCGCCTGCAGAGGGTCGCCGGGACCCTCCCCGCCTGGTGGCACCCGTGTCCCGGGCAGTAGCTCCCTGCTCCTGGGCATCTGTGTTTATGAAACTGACTCGTCCCAGGCGCTCGGCCTCGGCTGCTTAGGCGCCTGGCGCCGTAACCAGAGCCGAGCTCTCCACCCGGGGAGGTGGCCCCACTTCCACCCCCTGCAGGGCACCCCCTCCGCCCAAGGTCCTGGGAGGGCTCCTCCCATCTGCCAGCCACGGACCCGGCCGTCCCACCTCTGCTGATGCCCGTCCTGCGGCCACCTTCAAGCCTGGCTTAGCTGCTCAGAGATCCCCCACCCCACCCCCACCTCCTCTAAGGCCGGCGGCACCCCAGCCTCGGTCACAGGAGGGCTGCTCCTCCGAGGCGGGGAGCACGTCCTGCTTTACGGATCGTTTCTGCACCCAGGACTCCACGCCGTTCTCACCACGCCCAGTGAGGCTCAGAGCAGAGGGACCAGCCTCCCTGCAGGAGCGGGCGATGTGCGGGCGCGGGCCCACCCCCGAAGCTCCGGCCCCCGCGCCAGGTGCCTGCCCCCGCCCGAGGACCCTCAGAGGAGCTGGTGGACGGGCATGAAGGAGGGCGCTGTGCCGGCTGCCCTGGGGTCTGCGCCTCGGTGGGAGGGAGAGAACGGGAGCGGTGTGCCAGGGCCTGACTGGCCCCACTCTGCCCGGGATGGACTTTGAAACCCAGGAGGAGCCAAGGCGGGCGGGCCAGTGGGGTCAGGAAGATTAGATAAGGAGGGGGAGGAGCTAGGAGTGGGGTGGGTGACCATCTGATCAGGGGGCCTGGACAGAGCCTGCCCTGCCAGGCCCCCAGCGGAGCAGTCACAGGAGCAGGAATCACAGATTGGGCAAATGCCAAGGGACCCTAGACATCCCGTCCCCCCAATCCAGCTCAGAGCCTGAGACGCAGAATGGGGGGGCGGGGGGGGGGGGGAGACCGGGAGGAGAGGAGCAGCCAGCTCCAGACCCGTCTCCGGACCTCGGCCCAGAGCACTGGCCACCACCCGCTCCGGCACCCGGCACTGTCAGAACTGGGATTGGCTGGTGGTAGGTGGGCACTTGGGGTCCCTTCCCCAAACACCCCACGGCACACCCACTAGGTGGGGTGGGGGGATGCAGGGATAGGAACCCAGCTTCATGGCTGGGTCCCTGGCTCCTCAGAGAACCTCAGCAGTCCTGCGCGGACAGCCATGCCCGGGCGGTCCATCCTTCTCACCGGGACCCACCGGGCCCCCGGCCGCCAGGCTGTGTGTGCACGGTCACTCCGCCTCAGCTCTGCAGAGCTCATGCCTGAAAGGACTGAGAGACCCGGAAGGTTCGCCGTGAGGAATGGAGGGCGCCAAGGACGAGCCGTGGCCCCACAGAGATAAAGGCCCGACAGAGCCGGGCCCCAGCCTGCATTTCTGGCTCGGGATCGGGTGGCCGCTGGGAGTCCGGGGTCTGGCAGGGCCGCCGGGATGGGAAGGTGCATCTGTCAGGCCGGCGAGGAGCAGGACAGGGAGCAGGGGAGACGGAGGGGAAGCTGAGGCAGAGAAGGGGTGCAGACAGGGGCCTTCCAGCCAGCCCTGGCCTCACACAGCCTCTCTCCTGCCCTCCATCACCCGGAGTCGGCCCCAGCCTGCCCGCCCGGCCCACAGAGGCGCGCCCTGCCCACTCCAGGCGCCCTGGAGCTCCGGGCAAAGCAAACCCAGAGAGTGCCCGGTCCGCAGCCGCCAGCCTGTGTGGGAGCGCGGTGGGGGCAGCCGGGGGGGGGGGGGCACTGTTTTAGAAGAAAGGCATTTAAGAGGCTAAGAATCCAATTCACACGTGTACCTTGACTGGGTCCGGAATTAAAGACACCAGTGGTCACAGACAGAGGACAGAGGGGCCTTCGGCTGTGACGGGCATCGATGCCGCTGAGACCTAGGAACTGGTGCGATAACAGCATCATGGAAACACAGGAACACAACCTTACCGCTCAGAGATGCCGTTTTTATTTATTTATTTTGTCAATCCTCACCTGAGGGTATTTTTCCATGTTTTTTTTAATTAAAGTTTAGTTTGTTTGTTTAAAGTATTTTATTGATTTTTTACAGAGAGGAAGAGAGAGGGATAGAGAGAAACATCGATGAGAGAGTCATGGATCAGCTGCCTCTTGCACACCCTCTACTGAGGATGTGCCCACAACCAAGGTACATGCCCTTGACCGGAATCGAACCTGATACCCTTCAGTCCTTGGGCCAATGCTCTAGCCACTGAGCTAAACCAGAGGGGGCTTCTTAGAGATGTATAATGAAGTATTTACAGGTGAAGACATACGAGGTGTGTAATACCAGAAAATACTTCAGTGAAAAGGAGGTGCAGAAAACACGCCAAACTGTAGACAGTTGTTAAGTCTAAGATGTGGGCATGTGGTGCTCTAAATGGCTCTACCTTTCCTGAGTCATGTTCACGCCTCAGGCGGGCGGTGAGGGGCCGAGGTGGCGGTCGGAGCCAGAGCCAGCTGGAAAAGCGCTGCCAGAGCCGGCGTCCGGGACCAGACTGGCTCCCCTCCCGTGCCCATGCCCCCACGTCTAGGCCCACACCCTGGAGCCGGCGCTCCTGCGGCTGGGGGCGGGGGCGGTTGGCTGGCTGACCGTGATTTGCGAACCAAATGTGCACAGGTGTCCCCAGCACCTGCAGCTGCCCCCAGGCTGAGATTTAGGGTCCCCGCCTCTCCTGGCTCTGCCCACCTGCCAGCGCACACCCCCCACTGTGATCATCCCCCCACCCCCCTGCAGCCCACCCACCCCCCCGCAGCCCCTCAAGGAGCGCCTCCAGCCTGTGCCCAAGTGGACACGCTCTGCACTGTGCCCCGCCCGGCTCTGTGTGGCCAGGGCCCAGGCTCAGTGCTGTGCCCACGGTCCCTGGAGTGAAAGGCCGCAGCCCTCAGACCCTGCGCTGCGGCCCTGCTCACCGCCTCCCCGAGCCGGGCCCTCCCGGCAAATACCGGTGCCACTGGCACTGCCGGAGGGCCAGCGGGACCCTGGGGGCTCAGGGCTCCCCTGACGGACACCCAGAGGTGTGGCCTCTGCCCTCCTCCCGCCCCCCGCGGGGTGAGGCAGGGCCATCAGGCCTGTGCTCAGGGGTTAATCGAAACCCGGAAACCTCCCCCGAGAGCAGAAAGCTGGTGGCCCCACCCTAAACTCAGCTCATCACTCCACCCCCACCCCAGCCACTGCCCCACCCGCCCAGGGGGACGTGGGGTCAGGAATGCAGGGCAGGGCAGAGCGAGCAAGTGGCTCCAGCAGATTCTTCAGGCGGCAGAGCCAGGAGCGCACCACAGCCTGGATCCCCAGCCCACAGCGGAACCCGGGGCTGACTCCGGCCCCGCCAGGCCCTCCCCCCCCCCCCCCCACCCGCCTCCCTCCTCCCTCCTCCCCCCTCCCCCGATCGCACACCCAACCTCCAGAGCAGAGGCTGGTCTTACACCCCACATCCCCGGTACGAGACTCCAGCTGCACGTGAACTGGGTCATGCCCCTGGCACAGGGTCCCCATTCCCGCTGCCAGAGAAACGCGGGGGTTAGAGAGCCTGTGGGGGGCCAGTGTGCCTTCCCTTGGGCCTCGGAATTCCACTTCCAGGAATTATCCTGAGAGAGTAACTGGGTGAGTGTCCGGGTACGTCCGGAATCAGGTGCTCCGGGCCCGCTGTCTGCCATGGCAAAACCTGAGGAGCAACCCGAGTGCCCAGCGCAGACAGACCTGGGTGCTCGCACCCGGGACGCTGTGCAGCCTGGCCACGGGGTGCTGGCACGGGAATGCATGTCCCCCAACAGCCAGGAGGCGAAGGCCTGTGGGCGGGAGTGCCTATGTGTGTAGGTGAGAAGGCCAAAGGGTCCCAGTGGTGTCACAGGTAACTTTTGAGTTTTTCAGATTTACTCCATCAGGTACACACGGAGTGGCCAGATGATGATGGTCTCTGAACGCATAATAATCTGGCCACTCAAGTGTGTATTAGTGGCAAGGGTTGGCCCAGCTGAGGCCAAGCCCTGCCTCGGGGCACAGGCCAGGGAAACCACAATTACGTGAAAGCCCAGGGCAGGTCTGCAATCCGCCCAGAGGGATGTGGCTGCAGGGCGGGCGGGGCCCCTCCCGGAATTACGAGGTCCGGACGAGAGGCTCACAGGCTCCTAGGGACCATCTCTCCGCCCCTGCTGTGCGGACTAGAGCAGTCTGTGCTGTCTCAGTCACTACTGAGCGCCCAGCAGAGGGTAGGTGTTCAGTAAATGTTTGTTGAATGACTTAATGAGGTCTGACAAAGGCTGAGAGGTGGACTCTCCAGATCGAGAGGCAAACAGACTCCACAGACAGACGTCCTCCCTGCCTGTCAGCCTGCGGGCTCTCAGACTGGAGATCCTGGTCCCGGTACCCATTAACATCCCCCGAGGAGCTTAAAGCAATCCAACCTCAGGCCGAGATCGGTTTGGCTCAGTGGATAGAGCGTCGGCTTGGGAACTGAAAGGTCCCGGGTTCGATTCCGGTCAAGGGCATGTACCTTGGTTGCGGGCACATCCCCAGTAGGGGGTGTGCAAGAGGCAGCTGGTCGATGACTCTCCCTCATCGATGTTTCTAACTATCTCTCTCCCTTCCTCTCTGTACAAAATCAATAAAATATATTTTTTTTAAAAAAGCAATCCAACCTCAGACCCAGCCCTGGAAATGTTGACACAGTTGGTCTGACACAGGACTTAGGAGCTGGGCTTTTTCGATCCCCCAGGGAATTCTCAGGCACCAGCTGCGCGCCACGGAGGGCGCTGGGCTGAAGGAAGCAGGGCCTTGCCAAGGTCACCAGAGTTAACGGGCCTCTTCCACACGTGATGCCCCCTGCCACCAAGTCCACTCCGACCCCACAACGCTGCGAGGGAGATGTTCACACAGTCCTGTCCTTGCAGTCCTGCTCCGCCCGGCCGGCTCCGCTCGGGGCTGGTAGGAGTCAGCCACCACGTATTCCGTCTTCCTCTTTTCCCTCGACTTCTGCTTTTCCCCACGTTCTGTTCTTTTCTTTCCCACGAACCCTGCCTCTGCCACACGTTCAGGTCCTGACCTCCATGCCAGCCTTCCTGGGGAGGGGATCCGGCTACGAGGTGGGCAGGGAGCCCCGAGTGGGGAGCCTTACGACCTGCCCTGCGCTCCCCGAGGCCCGGGTGGTAACTAGGGGGTTCCCACTGAAGACTGTACATGAGCTTTTGGGAGGGAGGCTGGGCGGGTCTGGGAGCAGATGGCGCCCCAACACCCAGGAGTGGGCGGGCAGAGGCACCCTGACCACTCTCCGGCCAAGACCAGGCGGCCTGCTTCCCTCCAGCACCTGCACCCAGACCCCCCCCCCACAACCCCCCTCCAAAAGTTCATGGACCACCTTCAGTGGGAGCCCTAACTATCCAGGCAGACCCAACGGCCCCTCTGCCCGGCCTGCAGAGCTGGATGCATTCTGGAAGCTGCTGACTCCCTCCTCTACCGCTGCCCCTCCCACCCGCCAGCGGAGCCAGCCCCTGCCCTCCAGGCCACTCCTGTCTCCAGCACATTGTTCCCTCCAGCCGGGCGAGCCTGGGAGCTCAGTGCATCAGCCTCCTGGCTCCCAGACAGGGGCACCCGCAGCCGGGCTGGGGGAAGGGGCCAGGGTCGAGGAGAGCCAGGAAGGCCCGGTGAGGACAGAGCAGAGAACCAGAGAGAAATGCTTTCACGCTGCAAGGCAGCGGCCGCCAACCTTTCAGACCTCGGGGACCCCCACACACACACCCCGCCCTGCTGTAAGGCACCCAGTCCCCTGGACCAGCGTGCAGCTTCCGCCTCCGCGGGGCGGCAGGTCCGAGATCTGTTTTCTAAAGCTTCCAGGTGTGCTGACGAGGCTCCACAGGCACTAGACGTTGAGTAGCAACGACTCGGTGCTTAGAAACATCCTCTCACGGACTCCAAGGCCTGAGAAGCTGCGACACTCGGCCCCTCATCCGACACCAAGCGCCCCGCGCCGGGCGCCGTGCTGCGTGCACGGACGTGTCAGGAAGCAGTTAATCCTGGCGAGGTGCCAGCACTGGTGGCCACACAAAGAACCTCCGACTAATTGTAAAACAGCACAACGAACGCCAGAGAGGAGTCTGCACAGAGCAGCGCGAAGCAGAGGAAAGGGGGTGATTTTGCTGGGTTGGGGCCGTTCGCAGTAGGTCTGGGCGAGGGGTCAGGGCTACCCAGGCGGAGCCTGGCTGCCGGGCGGGCAGCGAGGGCAGCGGTGAAGAGACCTGGGGGTGGGCAGGTTCCAGGAACTGGGAGCAGGGTGGTTGGGGGGTGGTTGGGGGGGGAGGTGGCAAAGCCCCAAAATTAAGAAGTTGAGGCCAGCAGGTGCTGGTGCTGGAATGCCAGGCGAGGAGGGTGGGCCCACCAGCGGGAGTCGGAGCTGCGGGCGGTGTTTGCACGGGGACTGGCGGCCTGAGAGCAGGCTCTCGGAGTCACCTGTCCTCAGGGCTCAGCGTGGACGGAGGAAGCAGCCCGCTGGGCCCAGTGAGAGGCAGCAACAGAGGATCCCTGCGAGGGGCTGAGGCCTGTGGGGGGCAGGTGTTTCCCTTGATTTGCTAGATCTCACGGGCCACTGTGTGCATGGCCCGCCGTGTGCGTGGCCCGCCGTGTGCGTGGCCCGCCGTGTGCGTGGCCCGCCGTGTGCGTGGCCAGCCCTGTGCGTGGCCCGCCGTGTGCGTGGCCCGCCGTGTGCGTGGCCCGCCGTGAGCGTGGCCCGCCGTGTGCGTGGCCCGCCGTGTGCGTGGCCCGCCGTGAGCGTGGCCCGCTCTGTGCGTGGCCCGCCGTGTGCGTGGCCCGCCGTGTGCGTGGCCCGCCGTGTGCGTGGCCCGCCGTGTGCGTGGCCCGCCGTGTGCGTGGCCCGCCGTGTGCGAGGCCCGCCGTGTGCGTGGCCCGCCGTGTGCGTGGCCCGCCGTGTGCGTGGTCCGCCGTGTGCGTGGCCCACTGTGTGCGTGGCCCGCCGTGTGCGTGGCCCGCTGTGTGCGTGGCCCGCTCTGTGCGTGGCCAGCCCTGTGCCAGGCCCGCCGTGTGCGTGGCCAGCCCTGTGCGTGGCCCGCCGTGTGCGTGGCCCGCCCTGTGCGTGGCCCGCCGTGTGCGTGGCCCGCCGTGTGCGTGGCCCGCCGTGTGCGTGGCCCGCCCTGTGCGTGGCCAACCCTGTGCGAGGCCCGCCGTGTGCGTGGCCCGCCGTGTGCGTGGCCAGCCCTGAGCGTGGCCCGCCGTGTGCGTGGCCTGCTGTGTGTGTGGCCAGCCCTGTGCGAGGCCCGCCGTGTGCGAGGCCCGCTGTGTGCGTGGCCCGCCGTGTGCGTGGCCAGCCCTGTGCCAGGCCCGCTCTGTGCGTGGCCCGCCGTGTGCGTGGCCCGCCGTGTGTGTGGCCCGCCGTGTGCGTGGCCTGCTGTGTGTGTGGCCAGCCCTGTGCGTGGCCCGCTGTGTGCGTGGCCAGCCCTGTGCGTGGCCCGCCCTGTGCGTGGCCCGCCGTGTGCGAGGCCCGCCGTGTGCGAGGCCCGCTGTGTGCGTGGCCCGCCGTGTGCGTGGCCAGCCCTGTGCCAGGCCCGCTCTGTGCGTGGCCCGCCGTGTGCGTGGCCCGCCGTGTGTGTGGCCCGCCGTGTGCGTGGCCTGCTGTGTGTGTGGCCCGCCCTGTGCGTGGCCCGCCGTGTGCGAGGCCCGCCGTGTGCGAGGCCCGCTGTGGCTGGAGCAGGCACAAGGCATCAGAGAAGACGGTCATTTCCCTAAAGCCTCCAGTGCTGTTCAGACAGGAGTTGGGGGCTGCCACCAGCTGCCCCCACAGCCCACCCCCTCTGCTCCCCTCAGCCTGTCAGAGGTGTGTGCTGTGCGCCTGACCTGAGGGGCAGCCAGAGCCTGGTCATTGCTGGGGGGCTGGGGGTGCCACCCAGATGTGCCTTTATCCCATCCTCAGGGGCCTGAGCAAAAGAAGTGAGATTGGGGGAGGGGGGATAGGATGCTGAGGTAAGAGAGCAGGGTCTGCTGGAACTCCCAGCCACCCCCCCACACACACACACACACACACCCGTCCTGTTAGATTCCCTTCGCTACCAAAAGAAAGCTAAACTCCCATCAGCCCTGGGAGACAGCAAGGGGACAGGTGAGCCCTCTCCCTCTCGGGGTGAGCCAGGCCGGGGAGAGCCGGGGCTGAGGGGCTGGGCTGTCCTCCACTCCCAGCGCAGAGGGCCTGGTGGCTGGTCGCCTGCGGAGGAGGGTCAGCAGAGGACGTGATAGATGGTAAACTCCACCTGCGGCCAGACATTCCTGAGCACTGAACCACCAATCAGCACCTGCCAATACCCTAAGCCCCCGATTCCTAAGTCCCTAGGTCCCTAATCATAGGCCTTACATGGAACCACCAATCAGTGTGTGCTGAGTGCCCTAAGCCCCATCCCCTCTCTTTCCTCCCCTTAAAAAGTGCTTGTACACGGCCCTCGCTCTCTCTCTGGAAGCAGCCGGCAGTGGTACTCTTGTCTTCAATAAAGCCTGTGTCCTGGCATCCCCGTCTCCGGCCTTCTCTATTTCATCTATCAGTGGCAAACCTAGCAGGTCCCCATCCTGAAAATGGGGCCAAGGGAGCAGGCCCTGCCCAGGCCTGGCTGCAGAAGTGGGGAGTCCACCCCACCGCACCCCACCCCACCCCCAGACTCACCCAACTGCTCCCTGGAGAGAGCCCTTCCCTCTGCCTCCTCCTCCCGCCCTGTGCCAGCCTCAGGCCTGGCCTCTCCAGGGACCTGAATCGATTCCCTGCTTATCCAGCCCACACCCTGGGGGGTGGCGGCCAGAATTAATTAATATTTGTCAAGCGCTTCAGAGATCCTGGGACCAGAGACCCAGGGGCGCCAGGTGAGCTGCGCAGGAAATTGACGGGGAGCCGGGGAGGAGGGGCGGCGGGCCAGGGCCGGGGCGCCGGAAGGGAAGACGCCCCTACTGCCCGGGCAGGTCCGGAGAGCTGCGCGGGGAGGCGCGACCTCGCACAGGTGCCCGGGTCCCCGATGGCGCTCCGGCGCTCAGCTCCGCCCGCCTCCGGGGCCGGGCCGGTCCGCCGGACGCCGGTCCCAGCCCGGCCCGGCACCCCGCCCCCGGGACCACCTGCGAGGAAGTCCCCGCGCCCGTCGGGCGGAGGCTCGCGGAGGAGGGCGCTCCTGCCGGCTCCGGCGGGCACCGCTCCACCTGGGCAAACACTGAACTTCCTCTCCCCGCGGGCGGGCCGCTCCCGGGCGGGGGCGCCGGGCCTGGGGGGCGGGGGCAGGCCCCGCGGCGCCCGGAGCACTCACCCCAAAGTGCTGATGAAGCCGTTGACGGAGCCCTCGGCGTACAGGGAGACGATGTCCCCGATGTGCAGGAAGCTGGACATCTCGCTCATGGCTCCGGCCCTCGGGGCAGCCCGGCGGCGGCGGTGCGCGGGGCTCAGGCGGGCTGGGCGCCGGGGACCGAGGGGACCGCGGGCGGCAGGGGCGCGACCCCACCTCGGAGCCGGGCGCGGCGGGAGGGCCGGCGGCCCCGGCGGAAGGCGGCGCGGCGCGGCCGGGAGCAGCGGTGGCGTCCGGGTGAGGAGGTGCCCGCGTCTGGGCGCGCCCGCCGCCCGCCGCCCGCCGACCCGCCGGCGCGTACCTGCCGCGTAGAAGGAGCAGGAAGTCGGTCGGGCCGCCGCGCTCACATGCAAATCCCGCCCGGGAGGCGGGGAGACCACGCCCGGCCCCCCCGCCCCGCGGCCCGCCCCGGCGCCCACGTGCGCGGCCCGCCTCCCCGCCCGCGCCCCCCGAGCGCCCGGGCTCGGCCTCCGGACGCCGAGCGGGGCGCCCGCCCGGGGAACGCGGGGGAGAGCGGTCCCCGCCGCCTCCCCGGACGGCGCTCCAGCGCCAGAGCCCGCGGCGGACCGCCGCTCCGGGAGGCCGGCCTCGGCGGGCGGCCTGCCCCCGGGCTCCCTGCATCACCTCCTGTCCGGTCCCCGGGCGGCGGAGAGCCCGCGGAGCCGCGGGGGGACCCGGGGCCCTCGGCCGCCTCCCGCCCCGCGCTGCCCTCGTCCCCGGCGGAGCCCCGAGGCGCCTCGTTCCGCGCGGCGCAGACCGGGCTTCATTTTCCTCCACGTGGAAAGCCCTCCCATTGCACAACAGAGAGCGCTGGCTGGAGGGGAAATGAAGCAATGGGTGGGTTTTGTTTTTTTCTCTCCGCATTCCTGTGCACAGAGAGATCCAACTTCCGAATCAGTGCAGCCGCTCCCTCTCCAGAATTGGCTCAAACTTCTGGGTTTTCTCTTTCCAAAGGGGGGAGGGGAGGGGCGGGAGGAAGCGCTTCGCTGTGCACAGCGCACCTTGCCAGGGGGACAGGCCGGCGGCCCCGCGCGTTGGTCCCCGCCAGGCTCCGGCCCCCGGTCCTGCCCCGCTCGCCGCTTTCTCTTCCGCGCCCGGCGTTCGGGCGTCTGCTTCCTGGTACTTCTATGTGAACTCCCGGCCCGGAGCGCCCGGTGCCACCCGCATTTGATCACACTGACTTCCCTCGGAACCCCCATCCGACTTCCTGGGAAGCAGGAGGCTTGTCCCAGGGAGAAAGGAAGGAGGGACGAGTGGCTCCAGCAGGAAGAGGCGAGGCGGGAGGGCCGAGGCGGCCGGGAGCGCGAGGCAGCTGCTGCCTCGGGGAGGGAGAGGAGTCCCCGGGTGTGTGACCTCGGGAAGGCCCCCAGAATGTGGGGGGGAAGGACCCCTCCCGGGCCGCTGGCTCCGTGGCTTACAGCTTTTCACCAGCACCACGGTATCAAATAAATTTCACATCAGACAGCCCACACCTCCATCTATACATAAGCAAAACAATGGTTCCTCAAAACAATACTTACCCTTGTGACCTGCGATGGGCTCTGATAGTTTCTGTTCTTGTTCTGGGTTTGTTTTGTTTTTTAATACCGATTGCTTTTTCACATGTGCCAAAGGGGTTGCAAACTGCAGTTTGATAAACCCCATCCAGACCCTTCTGCCAAAAAGAAATGGCCCAAAGCCCACGGAAGGCGAACCAAGGTCAAGGTCACACAGGGCACAGGGTGGGTTCATGGCCACTGGAGCCTGAAGCCCAGTGCCCGACTCCCGGCCCCCAGTCTCCTCTCCAGGACCCCACACGGCCCTGGACTGCCGCCTTCCGCCCCTGGGCCCTGCTGGGAAGGACTCGCCCGCTCCCAGAGTCAGGCCTCCACTGGCCTCCTCAAGGAGCCTATGCATTTGTTCCATAAGCATATAGTGAGGGCCTACTGTGTGCCAGGCCTCTGCGGGGCACCGGACTCTGATCCTGACATCGAGGATGAAGAGGAAGGTTCTGGAAGCACTCTCTCCCCGGGCTGCACGCAGGTCATGTGCTGTCCTAGTCCCAGCTGCATCCAGGCCCCACATCCTGCCTTTCCTGGGTCTCAAAAGAAGGTTCCAGAACCAGCCAAGGTCTCTCAGCCAGTAGCCTATCAGCTGTGGCCTCTCACACCACGGCTTCTCCCTCCACCCCCGCCTGGGAGTCCCTGACCCTCCATCCCTCCACCCGCAGCAGGAGCCAGCGGGGAGCACAACTCCCACTGACCGAGAAGCCGCCAGCAGGGCCTCCCCGCCAGCCCCCCACGGCTCCCGGGTATCTTTCCAGAACATGGCGTCTGCGCTGTGTTCCCAGAGGAGCCACCCCTCCGCTCCAGGCCCTGGTCACTGCTTCTGCCAACTCAGCTTCACTGAAGCTCCTTTGTATGACTGGGTTCTGAGAGAGATTTTGTTTAAAGAAAGATTCAATATTAAAAGAAAAAGAAAAAAAAAAAAAAAGAAGCAGCCCTAGCCGGTTTGGCACACTGGATAGAGCGTCAACCTATGGACTTAGGGGTCCCAGGTTCGATTCTGGTCAAAGGCACATGCCGAGGACGCTGGTTGGATCCCCAATAGGTGGTGTGCAGGAGATAGCCAATGATTCTCTCTCTCCACTGATGTTTCTATCTCTCTCTCCCTCTCCCTTCCTCTCTGAAATCAATAAAAACATATTTTAAAAAGAAAGAAAATAAAAAAAGGTTCAGTGGGTTAAAAAATTAAACAGATGACAGCTCCAAACAGTTCACTCCCTGCTCCCCTGCTCGAACCCCTCCTGTACCTCCGCATCCCCCGCAGAGTAGCCTACACGCCCTCCCTCTGCACTCCAGGCCCCACCCGCCCCGCCTTCCCCCTGCTCCCTCCGCAGACATGTTCACCTAAAAATAAAGGCTTTCAAGTGAGAAGCAGCAGCATGTAGTTGAGGTCAGTAAGAAGAGCTATTCAGGATGCAGTGACTCAGGCAGAAGCCCAAGTAGTGTTCTGATTAGGAGACAAAGGCATTTACGAAAAAGGGAAAGGGCCCTGGCTAGTGTGGCTCAATGGCTAGAGTGTCGGCCTGCAGACTGTAGGGTCCCGGGATCGATTACGGTCACGGGCACATTGCCCGGGTTGTGGTCTCGTTCCCTGGGCTTGATCCCCAGCAAGGGGTGGGCAGGAGGCAGCCTATCCATTCTCTCTCCTCATTGATTTTTCTCTCTCCCTCTCCCTTCATCTCTGAAATCAGTTTTTAAAAAATCTGGCCGAAACTGGTTTGACTCAGTGGATAGAGCTTTGGTCTGGGATTGAAAGGTCCCAGGTTCGATTCCGGTCGGGGGCATGTACCTTGGTTGCGGGCATATCCCCAGTAGGGAGTGTGTAGAAGGCAGCTGAGCGATGTTTCTCTCTCATTGATGTTTCTGGCTCTCTGTCGCTCTTCCTTCCTCTCTGTAAAAAATCAATAAAATATATTTTTAATAAACAAATAAAAAATCTATAATAATAAAAGGCTAATATGCTAATTAAACCAGACTGCTGAACAACCTTCTGGACATCATTCTGGATGTCCTTCCAGACAAAGCTGAGGCAGAGGCAGTTAGGGGTGATCAGGCAGGCAGGTGAGCCGTTAGGAGTCAGCAGCCCCAGATTGCGAGAGGGGTGTCCGACTACGGGGATCGGGTCTAAACTGGCAGTCAGACATCCCCCAAGGAGTCACCGATTGTGAGAGGGAGCAAGCCAGGCTTGAGACCCCCTTCCCCTGCATGAATTTCCTGCACCAGGCCCTTAGTATATTTTTAAAAAGAAAAAGGAAATAATTACATCCATAGAAGAAGATGTTTCTATTGGCTCAGATAAGCGAACATAGTGGCATTAGTCCTAAACAATGTGTTTAAGTTTCAGTCCGGGAGTCTGAAGTTTGCTTCCTTGTTATCTTTGCAGGGTCCTTTGGGAGCAAGGCTGCTCAATGCCGTGCAGAGGCTGTTGTGCTGCTTTAACCTCCGAGGACGCTCAGCGCAGTTCCTCGGGGGCGGTGACTCCATTCTACGGCGGCTTCCTTTAAAAATAAATAAATACATAAATAATAAAGTGGCATGGTCTATAATATAAACTTTACATTATTGTTTACACCGTCAACAGCTCAAAACATGCAGGCGCTGACTCTCGTAGGTCTAGGGTCAAGTCCCAGCCCTGCCGCTTTCCAGCCACAGTCCTCGTCTGTGTCCTCACAGGTCAGAGGAGCAGAGTGTGGTACCAGCATGGGAGGAAGTGGACCAGCCGTCAGTCAGCATCCCAGGCAGGAAGGACGGGCGTGTTCACCCATTTCCCCAGGCGCTCAGCTGCCCCTGCCCGGCCCTGGCTCCTGTGTGCCCTCCCCGCCGCCCCCCCCCCCCGGTCCCCATGGTCAGGGTCAAGTCTCCTTCCCTGATGTAATGGAGCGCCACCTTCAAAAGTCTTGATGAAATATTCAAACAAGTAACAATATTAAATAAAAATAATGTATTTAAAATATAGTGAGTGCCCTGTATCTTCCCTCCAGTTTTGTCAAATTTTAATGTTTTTCAAATTTTGTTTCAACACATTTTTTAAATATATTTTTATTTATTTCAGGGAGGAATGGAGAGGGAGCAAGAGCCAGAAACATCAATGATGAGAGAGAATTGATGCAAACTGCAGTTTGATAAACCTCCAACGTGTCTCGCCTGCTCCTTGACACCACACACTCTCTCACCCCCAAGCCCCTGCCTCCTGCACGCCCCCTACTGGGAATCAAGCCTGCAACCCAGGCATGCGCCCTGACCAGATTCAAACCTGGGACCCTTCAGTCCACAAGCTGAGCCAAATTGGCTAAGGCTCAACATATTTTTAAGAAATGAAACCTTAGCCCTGGCTGGTTTGGCTTAATGGATAGAGCATTGGCCTGCGGACTGAAGGGTCCCAGGTTCGATTCCGGCCAAGGGCACATGCCTGGGTTGTGGGCTTACTCCCCAGGAGAGGGCATGCAGGAGGCAGCCAGTCAATGATTCTCTCTCATCATTGATGTTTCTATCTCTCTCTCCCTCTCCCTTCCTCTCTAAAATCAATAAAATATATATATATATGTGTATATATATATATATATTTTTTTTTTTAAATGAAACCTTAAAATTCAGTTAAGTTCCTTACGCCCTCCTCCCTAACTGCCCCAGCACTAACCACTGCCCTGACTTGGATGGAGTCTTTCATGCAGTGCTGTGTACCCCTAGCGGTGTGCGCCATCACCCGCAGGCTCTCCGTTCCACACGCATGGTGCCACTCTGCGTTCAGTCTCCAGACATGCTACCCTGGGGCAGCCACTTCCTGACCACATCACCATTTGCTGGCCCACTTTGTTGGTAACCATCAAAGCCCTAAGTTTTTTCTCTCTCAGTGTTGCAGGAACCATTCTTGTCTCTTTGTTCCTACACATGAGTATCTCTAGGGCAGCATTGTTCAAACTATGGATTAAGATGCACTAATGAGTCATGAAATTAAGTTAGTGGGTGAAGACCAGCTTTTTTTTTTAATGTATTTTTTTATCGATATCAGAAAGGAAGGGAGGAGAGAGAGAAAAACATCAACAATGAGAGAATCATCGATCGGCTGGCTCCCGCACACTGGGGACCGAGCCCACAACCCAGGCCCCAACCTGAGAACCGAGAATCAAACCATGACCTCCTGGACCTCCTGGTTCACAGATTGATACTTGACCACTGGGCAAGATCAGCATTTTTATTTTTTATTTTTATTTTTTTAACATATTTTATTGATTTTTCACAGAGAGGAAGAGAGAGAGATAGAGAGTTAGAAACATCGATGAGAGAGAATCATCGATCAGCTGCCTCTTGCACACCCCCTACTGGGGATGTGCTTGCAACCAAGGTACATGCCATTGACCGGAATTGAACCCAGGACCTTTCAGTCCGCAGGCCGATGCTCTATCCACTGAGCCAAACCGGTCCCGGCAAGATCAGCATTTTTAACACTCGGAATCGATTAGAAAATATCAGGTGCATCACGCACGGTGAGGGCGATATTCGGGAGAAAGTGGTGCGTGTGTTCCGGAACCGTGTGTGCTACTGAGGGTACCTGTCAACTGTTTGAAAACCTCTCTTCTGCCCTGAGGACTTGAGAGCGGGATTGCTGGCTCAGCTTCCTAGAATCAACAAATACTCTCCCCCAGTGGCCCTTCTAGCTCCCCTCGGGCCGGCCTCCAGGAGCGTGCCCCTGAGCCACGCCCTGAACGTGGGATGTCCCACGCCCACAAGCAAACTGCAGTTTGATAAACCTCCAGTTTACCGGGGCCTGTGACGGCCTCTCCGCCCTCGGTCCTCCCTCTGGACGGGAGGCTGTGTCCCTGCCCTCTGTCGCCAGCCAGGCGGGGCCTGTCACCGGTGCTGAGCGATCTGGGTAGATGTGAGCTGTCGAGGAGAAAGCGGTGGGGAAAGTGTGCAGATTATATCAGAGATAAAGGGTGACTGCTGAGTGCCAGCTTGGGGTGCCAGGCGCCTGGGCCCCCCAAGTGGGAAGTGGGGAGCAGCCAGAAGTGTGTTAAGCAGTTGGAGAGGAGAAACCTCCTGCATAGCTTGGTGGCATATTGTTAAGGCCCCAGAATGAGGCTACCACCATCCCCATGGCAAACAGTCAGCCTGGTCCAGGCCAGCCCTGAAGCATGGGGGGTGTCCCACAGGACCCAGGGGAGCCCGTGCTGCAGGGCTCCCAGACGGGGAACTGAGGGCGGGGCGGGGTGAGGGGAGTGCTTTTTACCACATCTCTTACTTAAACATTGGAGTTTTGGACTGTATGGATGTACAACCTCTAACCCAAAGGAGTAAGAGTAAAGATGTCACAGCATCACCCCAGGCTCCAGGAGCCCCCAGGAAGGCCTGCAGGGGCCCCGCCTGCTGTCTCCATAGCCCTGGCGGGGCAGGTGGGGAGGGTGCTGCTCAGACCCTGTCCCTGGGCTCAGAGGAAAGCACAGCGAGTGGACGGCGGGGCACCTGTGAGAGCCAGGGCTGCGGGGGAGGGCAGCGTGGCCTGGCCCCCCCACACACAGGCCCCACTCCACGCAGCTGCCTCCGGGCCCGGTTCCCTGTTACACTGTGTTGCTCAGCAGGCTCCTCTCGCACAGCGTCCGCATCCCCTCAGGTGAGGCTCTGAGGGCCCTTTAGGCGCCGCCTGGCCTGTGAGGGAGGCAGGGCCGACCCCGAGTGCCACCGCGTGTTGGGGCAACAGCAAAGGGAGCTCTCCAGCCTCTGCCCCTCGCTCCCTGCGGGCTGGGCGGCAGAGCCGGGTGGGTGGGGCGGCCAGGCCACAGGACTGACTCAGGGCAGCAGCCACCCAGCCCGTCACCCTGTGGGTGGGGGTGGGGCCCGCCCAGGCCCGCTGGGCTCCCAGAGAATTCCTTCCCCATGCCATAAGCGGCTGGGCGGCCACGGGCCCACAGTAAGCCCGTACCAAGCCAGGGTGCCACCCAGGAGCCTTCACTCTCCCTCACACACTCTCCCTCCTACTCACTCTCCCTCACACACTCTCCTTCTCCCTCCTATATTCACTCTCACTCACACACTCTCCCTCCGCCTCCTATCCTCACTCTACCTCCTACTCACTCTCACTCACTCACACACTCTCCCTCTGCTTCCTATACTCACTCTCACTCACACACTCACGCACACACACTCACACACTCTCTCTCTCCTTCCGATATTCATTCACACACTCTCACACACTCATACATTCTCACACACACACACACACACACACTCACACATTCTCACTCACACACTCACACACTCTCACTCACTCTCACACACTCACTCACACACTCACACACTCTCACTCACTCTCACACACTCACTCACACACTCACACACTCGCACTCACACTCTCTCACTCACACACTCACACACTCGCACTCACACACTCTCACTCACATACTCACTCTCACACTCTCACTCACACACTCACACACTCTCACTCTCACACTCTCTCACTCACACACTCTCACTCTCACACTCTCACTCACACACTCTCACACACTCTCACTCACACACTCACACACTCTCACTCACACACTCTCACATACTCTCACTCACACACTCTCACACACTCTCACTCACACACTCACACACTCTCACTCTCACACTCTCACTCACACACTCTCACACACTCTCACTCACACACTCTCACACACTCTCACTCACACACTCTCACACACTCTCACTCTCTCACTCACACACTCTCACTCACACACTCTCACTCACACACACTCACACACTCACACACTCTCACTCACACACTCTCACACACTCTCACTCACACACTCACACACACTCACTCACACACTCTCACTCACACACTCACACACACACTCACTCACACACTCTCACTCACACACTCACACACACTCACTCACACACTCTCACTCACACACTCACACACTCTCACTCACACACTCTCACTCACACACTCACACACTCTCACTCACACACTCACACACACTCACTCACACACTCTCACTCACACACACACACTCTCACTCACACACACTCTCACTCACACACTCTCACTCACACACTCTCACACACTCACTCACACACACTCACACTCTCACTCACACACTCACACTCTCACTCACACACACTCTCACTCACACACTCTCACTCACACACTCTCACACACTCACTCACACACACTCACACTCTCACTCACACACTCACACACACTCTCACTCACACACTCTCAGGAACCTGGAGGGAGGCAGCCTTTTCTGTTGGCGCCAGTCCTCGGTGCCATAGCATTCATTCCACACGGTGCTGACCCCACCACATGTGGGGACAAAGAGGAGCCAAGCAGGAAGCGGCCAGCTGAGCCCACACGCGGCCCGGGCTGGTGGGAAAGAGATAAAGAACCCTGTGCTGGGATTCCTTCCTTCACAGAAGAAGGCGCCATCCCCTCCCCTCTGCCTCTGGCCTCTGAGGAGAAGCCCCTGGTGTGGAGTCCTGAGGCCGAGGCCTTCTGTCCTCGCCCCTCCTCTGCCCTGAGGGGCCGCTGGCAGGTGAGGGGTGGCCCTGCCCCGGGCACCTCCACAGTCAGCGATGCCGAGTCCTAGAACGAGGCCACGAGTCTGCTCAGCCACCCGCCGGATGTGCAGGGCACTCGCCGGCTCGGCCTTGGCGCTCGCTCACTCGGTGTGAACAATAAGAATACGGAGCTGTACACACACACACACACACACACACACGGGCTGCTGAAGGGAGGGTGAAGGGAGGGCTGGCAGAGGTGTGGGCAGGGGAAGGGCGCTGGAGCCAGCGACTGCAGGGTGGTGCCCCCAGCCAGACAAGGATCAGCAGAGCCCACACCGCACGCTCTCTCCGCCTCTCACCAGTGCCCCCCACTGGCCCAGAGGGCACGGGAGCCCGGGGAATTCAGGGCGGCTCCCAGGACACAGCCCGCTCAGGAGAGAGGTCAGAGGGCCTGGGGGCTGGATGGAGACCGTCTAGCGGAAACCACTTTGTAAAACACTCAGCTCGGTCAGCAAGCACTCTCTTCATTGTCTTCATTTTCCTGGTCCTCAGGGTTCTCAGGAAAGAGAAGCGGAGCCCTGGCCGGTGTGGCCCAATTGGTTGAGCACCAAAAGGTAGCCAGTTCTGTTTCCGGTCCCGCCATCTGCCTGGGCGGCAGCTCCCTCCGACAGGGGGAGTGCACGAGGCAGCCAATCTCCCTCTCGCTCCTCCCGTTCTACAATCAATACAAACATTTTTAAAAATATATTTTATTGACTTTTTTACAGAGAGGAAAAGAGAGATGGAGAGTTAGAAACATCGATGAGAGAGAGTCATCGATCAGCTGCTCTTGCACACCCCCTACCGGGGATGTGCCCACAACCAGGGTACATGCCCTTGACCGGAATCGAACCTGGGACCTTTCAGTCCGCAGGCTGTCGCTCTATCCACTGAGCCAAACCGGTTTCGGCAATACAAACGTTTTTTTTTTTAAAGAGAAGTGCTTGAGCTTCTAAAACATGGCAGCCTGACCGTGGGGCTTGTTTTATAGGATGACCAAGCAGGGGACAGGTGTGAGACAAGGTGTTATTGAGTTAGTTCTCCACAAATCAGTCCTCGAGTCCCCTCCCCAAAGAGCAATCCGGTCTGTGACCATTAGGGGCCCTGGCTGTGAGGGTACAGGGGCTGGGCCGGGCGGCACCCAGTCTCCCCACCCCCTGAGTTCTGCACCTGAATTGGGAAGCGGAGGAGGTTACATGGAGGCTGTTTCATCCAGTTTCCAGTTGCCTGTGAGGCTTGAAGGAGCCCCTGTGAAGAGCGGGGCCTCAGGCACGTCCTCCTCTTTCCAGACTCAGGAAAGGGGCCCTGCACCTCGAGGGGAAGCGGCCCAGGCCTCTCCGCTCACCTGTCAGCAGGCCGCCCGTGATCCTTTCGGGAAAGGGGCCAGCGTGAAAACCCTCCCCGAGGCCAGGGCCAGGCTGGCGCAGCTTTGTCTGGCAGGAGCCGTGGATGACGCCCGCCGAGGGCACCCTGGCTGCCAGCTGCGCCCACGCCCACCTGGGCAGGACCCAGGCCTGCGAACTGCCTTTGTCCAGCTGCCAGCCACAGCTCGGAACGGCCAGAATGAAGGGGTGCAGCCTGCACGCAGGCTCGCTCCCACACCGGGTTTGCCCCAGTCTCTGGAAGGCTCAGGAGGAAGAGGTCACGCGGCAGTGGGTGTGCCGTGTCCTTCCCGAGGGCAGGGAGGGGTCACGGCCCAGGCGCTCACAGGGCAGGAGAGAAAGGGCTGCTGTGTGCCCCGGAGCGGAGCAGACACTGGAGCCCTTGTCCGGGAAGGCGGCAGCGGGGGAGGCCACTGGCCAGATGGAGAGCGGCCGGGGAGAGGGATTCCTGGGCTGCGCATCAGCCTCTCCCCCGCCCACCCCCACCCCCACCCCCACCCCTGCTTCTGGCCAGCCTGAGAGGAAGACTGAGCCGTGCTGAGGCCTGGAGGTGCAGCCCCCTCCGCCCAGGCCCCAGGCCACAGACGGCAGGCACCTTGGGGGCTCAGGGGCACCGACGTGCTGAGCGGGCGCTGCCCTCCCGAGGCCTGGGCTGCGGGAGCCCCTGGGTCTGGGCCCTCAGCGCTGGGCCCGCTTCGCTCTGGAAGGAGCGCGTTGGTTTAAAGTAGGGGTGTCGAACTCAATCAGAGAAGGGGCCAAAATCTAAAACCCAGCCTAAATCGCGGGCCGAATGGTTTACTGAACAGTCATAAACTGTCATTGTGATGGAAACGCAGCGGAGTGCAGTGATGACAGCGCGGTGCGGGCCACATTGCAAGGCCTGGTGGGACGGATTTGGCCCGCGGGCCTTGTGTTTGACACATGTGGTAAAGGGAACAAACCCAGCCTGAGGCCTTGGGGGGCAAGCTGCCTGGGGAGCAGGTCAGCATCCAGCCCTGGACAAATCTTGAGAGTCTGTGCTGTGTGCAGGGCCCTGCCAGGGCAGTGGGGTGAGGGCTCCCCGAGGCCCCGCCCCTGTCCCTCAGCAGCTCCTTCCATTGGTCGGCATTGCCGTCATTCTACACCCTCTTTCTAAATGTAGCCACTCCCAGAGCCGCCCAGGCACAGCAGCCGGCCCTCAGAGCAGGGTCCCCAGGGCAGGCACTGCGCTGGAGCCAGGAGGGGAAGCAGCCATCAGCCGTCGCCCGCACCTGCCGCCCACCCCTAGGCGGTGCTGTGGCTGCATTAGGGCATTCGTCTGGCCCCCTTCCTGCCATTTTACAGATGAGGAGACTGAGGCTCCCATGGCTGAGGGGACAGCAAATGGGTCGCTCCCTCCCGGGAGCAAACTCAGCCATCCCACACCTCCGTCCCTGTTTCGCAGATAAGGAAAGCTCATGGGGGGAGGGACCCTGTCACACGGCCAGTAAGTGACAGGGGGACTCAAACAGAGCCTGGAGGCCCAACCTTCACTCTGCAGAGGTCCCCGCAGGGACCTGGGAGGGTCCGATTCTCAGAGTTAGGTCAGAGGCTGGTCCTGTGCCCTCGGAGACCCTGCCCCGCCCCTCCTCAGCGGTGGCTGGGAGGAGCCTCCAGGTGGGACAGCGACTGCACCCAGGCCTGTGCCTCCAGCCTCCGCCATCAGCGGCCTCAGAGACCTTTCCTCTGCGTCTGTCCTCCCGGCTCCCCCACCCTGAGCTGTGGGCGCGGCCTGTGGGCCACAGGAAGCTGTGCTGCCGGGACTCCAATGCCCCGGATTCGTTAGCACCTTCTCTGCCCCACAGACATCGCACAGCAGGAGGGAAAGCGGTTAGAGGGCAGGAGGACTGCCAGGCTGTCCAGGACTGGAGATTCGGGGATGGGGAGTGAGGCGAAAGGAAAGGGGCCACATGCTGACCTGACAGGCTCAGGGGAGGCCTGCATGACAGTCTTGCAAACTCAGAGACCTAAAGGAACCACAAAGGATGGTCTGAAATTAAACTTTAAACGCAGTGGTGGTGGGTAGCTACTTCCTAGGCCGGTATCTTCACTGACAAGGTCAACCTTTCCCTTAACTGAGCCCATCTGTCTTTTTGCACCTGTGATAGCACACCCTTAAAATGTCAGGGTAACTTGTAACTTCCCTTTCTCTGGAGCCCTTGGGGCACATCCTAATGTGCTGGGCACCACCACAGAGACCATAAATTCCTTCATTACCATGTTAATTGTTCCTGCACCCACATAAGTATGTGTCTATCATTTTACCTTTTATCCAATCCCCGGGTTACCCCTCCCCACCCCCCTTCTCTAGTCCATCACCAATGGATTTCATGTAACTCACCTATGTCCCTTTCCTTTGATTGCAGTGTATAAATACAGATGTAGCCTGCCATTCCTCTGAGCATTATCTCAATTCGTTGAGGTTCTGCTTCCCGGCATATGTCGACAGTTTGGCCCAAGTAAACTCACAGAGATTCTTTACAGGTTTGAATTCCTTTTTATGTTAACAGAGGCTTGGCTGGCCACCCCCAGGGTCAGCCGGCCCTTCGGGGGCAGGTGGGCCAGCTCCAGGCCCCGGACCCTCCCTGTCCAGGAGGCCTTCGCCTTGGACTCCAGGTGGGAAGGGGACCCATAGAAGCAGCAGGAAAGGTGGAGCAGTGTTCTGATTGCTGTGGCTACAAAACTTAGTGGAGTGAAACAATAGCCATTTTATTTTACTCCTTGTTTTAACTGGGGAGGGGCCTGGCTGGCAGCTCCCGCTGGGGTCTCCTGTGATTGCTCTCAGATGTTGGCTGGAGTTGGAAACCTCTGGAAGGCTGGCGCTGCCTCCTGGCTGGCAGGCCGGCTCGGTGGAAGTTGGGGGCGGGGCCTTGATGCTGGGGGCGGGGCTATTGAGCTAGGGGTGGGATGGAGCTGGGTGGGGCTATGAAGCTGGGGGTGGTACTGTGGAGTCGTGGGCGGGCTGTGGAGCTGGAAGCGGGGCTGCGGAGCTGGGGGCGGGGTCGTAGCGCTGGGGGCGGGGCTGAGGAACCAGGGGCGGGGCCGTGGCTCTGGGGGCGGGGCTGTGGAGAAGAGCTGCGCTGGGCGCCTGCAGCTGGGTCTCAGGGCGGTCTGACTCCCTACGGGGTGGGCTCATCCCAGAGCAAGGGTTCCAAAAGAAGCAGGTGGGACCTGTGTGGCCTTTTTAAAAAAATACATATTTTATTGATTTTTTTCACAGAGAGGATGGGAGAGGGATAGAGAGAAACATTGATGAGAGAGAAACATCGATCAGCTGCCTCCTGCACACCCCCAACTGGGGATGCGCCCACAACCAAGGTACATGCCTCTGACGAGAATCGAACCCAGGACCCTTGAGTCCACAGGCAATGCTCTATCTACTGAGCCAAACCGGTTAGGGCCTTGTGGCCTTTGATAACGTGGCCTCCACAGTCACCCAGTGTCACTGCCACTGTCCTTCGTAGATGGAGGCAGTGGCAGCCCTCCCAGACTCCAGGGAGAAGGACAAAGCCCATTGCTTCCCGGACGTGTGTCCAAGGATGCTGGCCGTGTTTTTAAACTGTGTGACATCTCAGACCGGGGCTCTCCCTGTGCTAACCGGGACCTTGTAGATCACGGGCCCCGGGAGACACCAAGAGGCCTCAAGCCAGCACCCGCTCTACAGATCTGAACACAGCCCTGAGGATCGAGAGCTCTGCACTCAGCACCTGCCTCTGCCCTCATGCCCGCCCGTCACAGCGAAGGCCAGGCGTCCGCAGGCCCAAGGCAGGGCCGGGCAGCAGCGTGGGGTGGGGTGGTCTGGGGTGGGTCTGGGGACGTGCCCCAGGGTATTTGAGTGTGTGTGTGTGTGTGTGTGTGTGTGTGAGGCCTCTGTACCCTGTGAAAGTATTACGCTCCGTGACCTAGGACACAGGCTTGGCAGGCACCATGGGAAAGTTGAGGCAGGACCACGGGGAGGAAAGGGCTTCGGGAGGGCGGGGCCAAGTCAAGAGTGTGTCTTGAGCAAGAAGGGGTCCTGTGGGGGTGGGAGGGGCTGGACTCTGGTTCTGGGGCCTTGGGGTTCAGGCCTCTTGAGAAGATGAGCTGTGGCCAATCAATAGGAACCATTGACAGCTTCCAAGCAGCACAGTCAGCCATGGAAAGAACTGTGGATGGGGGTGGGGTGGGGTGGAGAAGGGGATGGGGGTGTCAGAGAAGCCTGAATAAACCCATGGCCCCCCAAACCCTCCCTGAAGCCAGGAGGCGAGATGCCCCCTTGGTGCCCCGCCTGTCCCCATGGTCTCAGAAGCGGCTCTAGGCTTCCAGCCCGGCCCACAGCGCCCCAGGCCAAGCGCCCACGGTGGCCGGTCCCCGTGTGGCAGCCCACCCCGGTCTCCCTCTTCCCCACCAGGGTGGGGCCCCTGCACAGCTGCCCCCTCGCAGGCTCTCGGTGGGTGAGTGAGGAGTGGTGTGTGCTGGAACTGGGGTGGGCGGGAGCCTGCCGGCCTCTGGCCCTGCCTCCTGCTCCTCTGAGGGGTCACTGCCCAGCAGCCTGCGCCCCTCCAGAGCCCCCGCCCTCAGGCACTTTCTGGAAGGGGCAGCTACTGCCAGTGAAGGACACTTTGTTCCGGCCTGGCCACTGCCTGGCCAGTGGTGCCATGTCCGGGGCCAGGCGGCAGCGCAGGGGCACAGGAAGACGGCTGGTTGGGGGGAGAGGGAATGTGGGATTTTTTAAATACAAGTGGTTAATAACTACTCCCCCCCCAAAAAAAGTGACAGCTAAACAAAGACCTCAAGGAGGTGAGGAGGGGATCACAGGGATTCCTGGGGCAGAGCCTCCAGGTGGCGGCCACAGTAGGTGCAAAGGCCCTGCGGCAGGAGTAGGCTGAGTGTGGTCTTTGGCCCCAGCACACAGAGCAAGGGGGCAGCAGGAGGTGGGGATGGAGAGGGAGCGGGAGGTGGAGAGGGAGCGGGATGCAGGGGGGGTGAAGGGGGTGGGGGGGAGCAGGAGGTGGGGATGGAGAGGGAGCGGGAGGTGGAGAGGGAGCGGGATGCAGGGGGGGTGAAGGGGGTGGGGGGGAGCAGGAGGTGGGGATGAGAGGGAGCGGGAGGTAGAGAGGGAGCGGGATGCAGGGGGGGATGAAGGGGGTGGGAGGGAGCAGGAGGTGGGGATGAGAGGGAGGTGGAGGTGGAGAGGGAGCGGGATGTGGGGGGGGTGAAGGGGGGAAGCAGGAGGTGGGGATGAGAGAGAGCAGGAGGTGGAGAGGGGGCGGGACGCAGGGAGGGGGCGGGGAGGGGAGCAGGATGTGGGGAAGGAGCAGGACGGGGGTCCTCTCAGACCTCAGCAGGGCTTTAGTCTCACCTGGGCGATGGGGAGCCAGTGCAGAACTTCGAACAGAGGATTGATGTTTTAAAGTCACAGTAGCTCAATAGAGGCCTCTACCCACAAGATGCTGGCAGCAACCACCCCCCCCAAGTGTGACAAACCAATAATGTCTCCAGATGCTGCCTGGCAGACAGAACTGCTCCGCTGAGATCCACTGCCCGAGGGCCCTCCTGTCCCTACCCCCTCCCCCCAGCCCCCCGCCCCAGCACAGGCTCAGCCCCTCTCACTGGGACATTTGTGACAGCGTCCTGAAGCCCCTGCCCTACTCCATCCTCCAGGCACACCTACCATGCCACCCCCCCCAGCTTTACCGCCCTCTGTGGGCCTGAGGGTAAATGCCAAGCCCTGCTGCCTCCCATCTGGGCAGTGTGCCCCCCCCCCCCTCATTCCATGCTGAGCCGCATGCTGGGCATCTCAGACAGGGACAAGTCCCCCGCTGGCCCTCACACGTGTCTTCTGTCCAGGAGCCTGGGAGCGGTGAGACTCCGGAAGCCCTGGGAGCTGGGCTTTACAGAGTGGGTGGGGGCGGCCGAGGGCAGCGGGGAAGCCGGGCAGTGATGGGCAGAGCTGAGAGGATCGGAAAGCTGTGGCTGGGCTTGGGGCCCAGCAAAGCACTGAGAATGCAAGTGTGAAGAGGGGTGGACCGCAGGGAGCAAAGGGTTAAAGGTGAGGGGGTGGCCTGAACAAAGGGGGGAGCAGGTGGACTGGCTCAGGTGGAGGGGTGGACAAGCCTGCCTCTTCCTTTCGCCTGTCAAATCCCCCCTCTCCTCCTGCGGCCCAAACCACAAGCCTCCTCCCTGCTCAGTCTCCAAACCTGTTACATCACCCGATCTTTGTGGTTGGGGTCTGTTGTTACTCCTGCCTGCCCCGCCCCCCGGCTGTGAATTCACGGAGGGAGAGGTGGCTGATCCTTGGTCGATGGCAGGTTAACTCAGCAGACGACCCGGCTCCAGCCTGGGCCGCCCGGGTCAGGGTCAGGGCCACAGGGAGCGGAAGCACAGGGCTCACTGGCTCCCACGTTGGCCCAGCCCATCCCATCCTCCGGGGACGCATTTGCTGCGCCTCAGCGAGCACACAGCCTGGTGCCAACCGCCCCTGCAGCCTCCCGCTCCCCCACACAGGTCTCTCTCTCTCTCTCTCTCTCACACACACACACACATGCACACACGCCAAAGTCCCCCCTCCACACACACACACACACACACACACACACACACACGCTGAAGTTGCCCTCACATATATGATCAGCTGCCCACTTGCCTTCAATGGGACCTTCTGGGGCCCCACACCCCAAGGTCACCCTCTTCCTCTCCAGCCTCTGGGGCAGGGCGGGTATTCCACTGCACAAGGTGCAGAGGTGCTCCTAGTGCTGGAGACAGTGGTGCGTCCCTCCTCCCCCGCAGCCCCAGCCTCCCCAGGGGCCTCCCTGCTCCACCCCCCCCCCCGTCCCCGCCCCCGTCCCCGCCCCCTCCCCCGCAACCTCTTCTCCACTCAGGGGAGAATTTGTTTGTTTGTTTGTTTGTTTTTTAATGTTTTTATTTATTCCAGAGAGGGAGAGACAGAGAGAGAGAAATATCAATCATGAGAATCATTGATCAGTTGCCTCCTGCACGCCCCCCTATCAGGGATTGAACCTGCAACCCAGGCATATGCCCTTGACTGGAACCGAACCCGGGACCCTTCAGTCCACAGGACAACGTTCTATCCACTGAGCCAAACCAGCCAGGGCAGGGAGAGAGTTTTTAAAAATTTATAAATTTGTTTATTTATTTATTTATTTATTTATTTATTTATTTATTTTTGAGGGGGGCGGGGAGCATCCGTTCGTTGTTCCACTTATTTTTATTTTTTTATTGATTTTGTACAGAGAGGAAGGGAGAGAGATAGAGAGCTAGAAACATCGATGGGAGAGTGTCATCGATTAGCTGCCTCTTGCACACCCCCTACTGGGGATATGCCCGCAACCAAGGTACATGCCCTTGACCGGAATCGAACCCGGGACCCTTCAGTCCCTAAGCCGACGCTCTATCCACTGAGCCAAACTGGTCTCGGCCGTTGTTCCACTTATTGATGATGCACTGGCTGCTGCCTGCACGTGCCTGATGGGATGGAACCCACAACCCACCAGGGCGACACTCTGACCAGCTGAGCTGCGGGCCAGGGCCCAGGGGGACCTTCAGAAGGTCAACCACGTCTCGTCACTTGTCACTGATAAAACGTCAGCTCAGCCCAGTACCCCGTTTCCCCTCCTTCCCAGTCTCCCGCCCACTCCCTCCCAGCCCCCAGGTGCTCCCGCCTGGTCCCCAGCCCCAGGTGCTCCCGCCTGGTCCCCAGCCCCAGGTGCTCCCGCCTGGTCCCCAGCCCCCAGGTGCTCTCGCCTGGTCCCCAGCCACAGGTGCTCCCGCCTGGTCCCCAGCCCCCAGGTGCTCTCGCCTGGTCCCCAGCCACAGGTGCTCCCGCCTGGTCCCCAGCCACAGGTGCTCCCACCTGGTCCCCAGCCCCAGGTGCTCCCGCCTGGTCCCCAGCCCCAGGTGCTCCAGCCTGGTCCTCAGCCCCCAGGTCCTCCCGCCTGGTCCCCAGCCCCCAGGTGCTCCAGCCTGGTCCTCAGCCCCCAGGTCCTCCCACCTGGTCCCCAGCCCCAGGTGCTCCCACCTGGTCCCCAGCCCCAGGTGCTCCCACCTGGTCCTCAGCCCCCAGGTCCTCCCACCTGGTCCCCAGCCCCAGGTCCTCCCACCTGGTCCCCAGCCCCAGGTGCTCCCGCCTGGTCCCCAGCCCCAGGTGCTCCCACCTGGTCCTCAGCCCCCAGGTCCTCCCACCTGGTAACCAGCCCCAGGTGCTCCCGCCTGGTCCCCAGCCCCAGGTGCTCCCGCCTGGTCCTCAGCCCCCAGGTCCTCCCACCTGGTCCCCAGCCCCAGGTCCTCCCGCCTGGTCCCCAGCCCCAGGTGCTCCTGCCTGGTCCCCAGCCCCAGGTGCTCCCGCCTGGTCCTCAGCCCCCAGGTCCTCCCACCTGGTCCCCAGCCCCAGGTCCTCCCGCCTGGTCCCCAGCCCCAGGTCCTCCCGCCTGGTCCCCAGCCCCAGGTGCTCCCGCCTGGTCCTCAGCCCCCAGGTGCTCCCGCCTGGTCCTCAGCCCCCAGGTCCTCCCGCCTGGTCCCCAGCCCCAGGTGCTCCCGCCTGGTCCCCAGCCCCAGGTCCTCCTGCCTGGTCCCCAGCCCCAGGTGCTCCCGCCTGGTCCTCAGCCCCCAGGTCCTCCCGCCTGGTCCCCAGCCCCAGATCCTCCCGCCTGGTCCCCAGCCCCAGGTGCTCCCGCCTGGTCCCCAGCCCCAGGTCCTCCTGCCTGGTCCCCAGCCCCAGGTGCTCCCGCCTGGTCCCCAGCCCCAGGTGCTCCCGCCTGGTCCCCAGCCCCAGGTGCTCCCCCGCAGGGCGTTGGCCCAGGCCGAGCTCCCGCTGTCAGGCCGCCCCGCCCCTGGTCCGCCTGCCCTGGCGCCCCTGCGTGCACACCCATTGCTGCCTGACAGCCCTGGTGCCCGCCTCATCTCCATCGCACTGTCCCTCCCTGACCGCTTACGCCTATTATTACCCCCGGGAATGATAAACGCTCAGAAAGGTGGGCTCTTTAGCTGTGTGCACATCTCTGTTCCTCAGCGCCTGGAACAGGAGGGGGTAGCAGATGCTCACTAAATGCTGTTCCAGGCCACACTGCACCTCCTGCAGCCACCGAAGCCGGATCCCCCCATTTCACGGCGTAGGAATGAGATTCAGAGGGTGGGTCCCCTGCAGCCAGCCCTGCCCCCCTCTGCCTGTCTGCTCCCGTCTCACTTCTCACCTGGAAATAGTACAGCTGGTGCCCTCCCCCCCTTTGGGCCAATTAGAAAGAGGCACCCTCCCGGGTCTCAGAGCCCTCTCACCCTGAGCAGGGCAGCGCCCACCTGGCACAGGACCGCAACTGCAAATGCCGTCCAGTGCCCAGTCTGACCCTCAGATGCGCCTGCGGGTCCCTCGAAGCCTTTCGGACAAGCAGGGCCTCTCCGTGTGTGCGCTGAGCCCAGCCTGTGCGCTTGGCCGCCGGGCCCTGTCCCCACCGCCCTGGCCACACACCCAGAGCCAGGCCCAGGCCCCCGAGAGCCGGCCAGGCCCTGCCGTGCCAGCTCCCTGCTCCTGCCTCGGCAGCCGCCCCCATGCTGCCCCTCCACCCCACCCTCCTCTCCGCGGTCGTGGGAAGCGGGTGGGGTGAATGCAGAGGTGGCATGGCCTTCAATGGACAGGAAGGAGCAGAGTCCCCCTCTGTGAGCCGGGAGCCCTGCCCCCACCTCCTCAGCCTGAGCCGAGGGCCTGGCCCGCCCTGACCACTGGTGCCAGCCTGGACCCGGGAGCCCAGGGCCACCGGGCAGGGGCCGAAGCTCCGGCTGCTGTGCTCTGGGCCCCAGCCCCCCCCCCACCGGTGCACAGCTGCCCCAGGTGGGGCCGGTCAGGAAGTGGGGGAGCGGTGTCCTCTGGGGTCCCTGCAGGGAGAGCAGCGGTCTAGGCCCAACCGCCTTCCAGCAGCCAGGGCTCTGGGGGAGCACTAGAGCACAGGTGAGTCTCAGGCCTCAGGCTGCTTCCCGCCCACTCAGGGGGCAGCCCAGACGCCCGGCCCCAGCCCCAGCCCCCAGCCCCCAGCCCCCAGCCCCCCCAGCCCCCAGCCCCCCCTGCCCCACAGCTGAGCCAGGCGGGCCCCAGCCCCAGCCCCACAGCTGAGCCAGGCAGCCCCCAGCCCCCAGCCCCATGGCTGAGCCAGGCATGCGGGGCCTGGCCAGGAAGCCTAGGAGAAAGCCCCAGCCCCATGGGGTTGGAGGGGGGACTCCCCTCGCCGGCTGGGCTGGGCAGGGACAGGCCAGTCACTGCAGTCCCCCTGCACCACCCCACGCACATGCCACCACCCAACAAGCACTGTTATCAGCCACGTGATTGAGAGAGGCCGCCGTGTTCTGCTATTGAGCTTCAGCTGTGCAGTAGGGTCAGGCAGCCATGGGGTGGGGTGGGGTGGGGGTGCCCATGGAGCAGGCCAGACCACCATGAGAAGAGCTGGGGCAGCGTGAGTGCTCTCAATCTCTCTCTCTCTCTCTCTCTCTCTCTCTCTCTTCTCAGAGCCTTGGACCATGGAAGGGAAGACAACAGCACCTCCTGGTGTCCAAACTGATCCCGTGTGAAGTGAGCCTCCCACTCCTGCCCCGTCGCTGCTGGGGGGCGGGGGCTGGCCTCCTGGACGGCTGGAGCTCCTGGCCCAGGACCCCGAGGGGCGCTGAGCCTGGCGGGGCTGCACCCAGGGCAGTGGGAGGGCCTCTGTGTGGACCCTTCACCTGCCCAGCCCCCAGCAGGCCCCGCGGCCCAGGGCTGCTTTCCTGGCTTTGTCCCTGTGCGGGCTGGGCAGGAACTTCCTGCCGGAGAATTCCCGGATCCTCCCTGCGAGGCCACCAGCCGGCTGGGAACGGGCGGGAGGGAAGTCAGGGACATGCAGGCCTGGCCAGGGTCCTTCCCGCCCCTGCCAGGTGCACAGACCTCCTGTCCTCCCGCCGACACCCGCTGCACCTGCCCCGGAGCCCAGGGCGCGGCAGGCACAGACCGGGCTAGACTGAGCCCCCTCCGCTCCCCAATCCCCCCACTCCCCACCCCCTCCGCCAGCAGAGCTGCTCCGGTGCCGATGAGCCGCAGATCCACAGACAACCAGAGGCCGGAGTCACACTGGGCTTTATTCGGACCTCACAGCCCCGGCCGGTGGGGGGACCATTTACCCGCCCCTGGCCCGGACTCCGGATGTTCCCCCGGAGAGGGCTGCTCCGAGCCGCCGGCCGGGGGGGCAGACGCCCAGCCCCGCTCACTCGAGCGGAGGCCAGTCCCCCAGGTCATGCATCTCCTCGAGGAGCAGGCACTGGGGGCAGAGCGGGGAGGAGGGGCTCAGCATCGGGCTCCCCTCTGGCTCTGCACCCCAGAGCCTCCCACCTGCCGAGGCCACCTTTCCAGAGCCTCCCCGCCCAGCGGACCCCGCCCACCCTCCTGGCTACTTCCCCCCACAAGAGGAGGGACCTTTCTCCCTGCAACTGGGGGAGTGCAGCACCCAGCGGCCCCCCGTCCTCTCCTCTGCTGGACACCACTCCAGGGGGCTCCACACCCGCCCTGCAGCCTCGGCCGGGAGGGTGTGGAGTAGTATGCAGATTGACCATCACTCCAATACACAAGATGGCTGCCCCCATGTGGTCAAAGATGGCTGCCCCAGATGGCCAGCAGAGGGGGGCAGTTGGGAGGGACCAGGCCCGCAGGGGAGGGCAGTTGGGGGGAACTAGGCCTGCAGGGGAGGGCAGTTAGGGGCAATGGGGCCAGGAGGGGAGCAGTTTGGCATTGAGCAGGCTGGCAGGGAAGTGGATAGGGGGTGATCGGGCTGGCAGGCAGAAGCAGTTAGGGACAATCAGGCAGGCAGGTGAGCAGTTGGGAGCCAGCAGTCCGATGGGATCAGGCCTAAATGGGCAGTCAGACATCCCTTGAGGGGTCCCAGATTGGAGAGGGTACAGACTGGGCTGAGGGACCCCCCTCCCCTGTGCATGAATTTCGTGCACTGGGCCTCTAGTATAATAATAAAAAAAAAAGAGTATTTGGCCGGACCGGTTTGGCTCAGTGGATAGAGCGTCGGCCTGCGGACTGAAAGGTCCCGGGTTCGATTCCGGTCAAGGGCATGTACCTTGGTTGTGGGCGCATCCCCAGTAGGGGGTGTGCAGGAGGCAGCTGATCGATGATTCTCTCTCATCGATGTTTCTAACTCTCTATCCCCCTCTCTTCCTCTCTGTAAGAAATCAATAATATATATATATATATAATTTTTTTTTTTTAAAGAGTATTTGGAAATGAGAGACAGAGACTGACGGGGAAGTGTGTGTGTGCAGGGGTCAGGGTCGGACTCTCAGAAATACCACCAAGAGGAAATCATGGCTTCCCTAGCAGGCAGTGGGGGCGGGCTGGAGCCTGGGCCGGCGGGGCCATGGAGGCCTCCAGCCCCGCCTTTGCCAGTGTCCTCGGCTGGGTGGGTGGCATACCTGGTCACCCACAATGCCCTCCAGGGTGAACTCTGGCGGGACCAGAGGCGCCTGGCTGCCCATCCTCCGGCGGCGGGACTCCTGCTGTGCTGCCAGAAACTTCTTTAACTCTGACTCCACGAAACCTGAGAGCCGGAGAGGTGGCCGGGCCGGCCGAAGCAGGCCTGAGCACGCTGCTGGAGGCTCCCATCCCGGCCGGCCGCCCAGCCACAGGGCTCTCCACACCCGCTCCCCAGACACCAGCTCCCCAGACGCTCCCCGGGCTCCCCCCGGCAGCGTGGGTGCCTCCTCAGCCCCTGGGAACCATGCGAGGACAGACGTCTACTCCCCTCCAGTCCTGGGTCTGAGCCATCCGAACTCCCTAGGGGGTTCGAGTCCCGGCCCTGCCACTTCCTAGCTCTGTGCTCTCGGGTGAGTCACTGAACCTCTGTGCCTGGCTTCTCCACTGTGAAGGGGTGGGGATAGACCCACCTCGGAATCCAGCTCATTACTGTGTGAAAGGCGCTCAGAGGAGGAGATGGCCCATAGAAATGATTATGTGAAGGTTGACATAATGGCTTCGTATGCTGCCCTCCCCGCTCTCTCATCTGCCCTCAGGGACAGCCTCTGGGGCGCTGTCAGAGCTGGAGGGGCCGCTGAGAGGAATCCGGGCGGGGAGGCTGGTGCAGCCGCAGCCCAGGCCACAACCCTCACCTCCAGGAGGAGGACCCTGCCTAGAGGGGAGGCCTCCTGCCCAGCCTCTCTCTGGCCAACTGCCCAGGGGGTCATCTTATGTCCTATGGTGCCACCTGGTGGTACGAACTGGCATTGGCATCGCACTCATGAGCCCATAGGAAACGGGGCGGCTGGTTCGTGTTGGGGGGGGACGTGGGGGCACTCCACTTACCCACTGTATCTACTGGCCTCAACCTCTTATGCAGTGGCGGATGGAGGGTGACTGGGACACAGAGCTCTTCCTCCATTTCCTCTTCCTCGCCTTCCTCCTCGACAGGCAGCTGAGGGTGTGCCAGGGCCCTGAGCAGTGAGCCGGCCCAGCCTGCAGCGCCCCCTCCACCCAAAACAGAAGCCGCCGCACCGCTCCGGGGTGAAGAGGGGGCTGCTCCCACTCGCCGAGCTCACGTCCTGGGCCCCACCCCCCACCGGGCAGGGCCCCACCCCGCCGGGCCTCCCCGCGCTCCCCAGCCGGGCCCCACACACCTTGGCCATGGCCAGCTTCTGAAACTGCTTGTACAAGGCGAGGATGTGGTTCCAGGGAGTCGCCCCCATGTTCAGAGAAGCCAGCCTGAGTTCTCCTGTGAAGGGCAGGCGCCGTCAGCGGCACTGGGGTGAGCCGGCCCGGGGGCAGGGGCAGCTGGAGGCCGCCTGGTTTTCCTTAGCAAACACCTGCTGTGCGCCAGGCACAGCTCGGGCACTTTACAAAGGACGTTTCATTTAGTTCTCGCAGCTACCCTCTGAGGTAGGAACTATGCACACTCATTTTTAGATGGGGAAACGGAGACACAGAAAGGCTGAGCAATTTGCTGCCATCGCACTGCCCCTGGGACCCCAGGCAGCCTGCCTCCAGCCATCCCCTAGGCTGTCCTTCCCGGCCCAGCCCTGCAGAGTCCTCAAAGAGGGCTGTTTCTGACCCCGCCCCACGCCTGCGGCCACACTCACCATCCAGCAGACACTGCTCCTCCACGGCTGGGGCCTCCGGGCTGACCTCCAGTGGCCCCGTGGCCCTCTGCTCCACCTCCAGGGTTTGGACGCTGATCCTAAAGCGGAGTCAGGGGAGGGTGGCAGGCGGGGCCCAGAGACTAAAGGCCCCGGATATCCCCACATCCCCCAAGGCTCTCCCACAGCCCTGCTCAGCGCCTCCATCCCCTGCTCCCAGCTCCCGCTGGGCCTCGGGGGCTTCATCCTGGAGGCGGGGTGGGGGTGGGGACCAGGAGGAAAGGGCGGGGCAGGTGGAGTGGGAACAGTGCACCGACGCCCCCGAAGGCGCCTTTCCGGCCCTGCAGGACTCCTTTTCCCTTGGAGCCCCCTCCGCAGCCCTCACTTGTGGGAGGACCCTCATCCCTGCTTCCTTCCACACCTCCAACGCACCCCTCTCCCGGTGCCTCCACCCTGATGTCCGTCCTGCCCACCCAGGTCCCTGTCCAGTGCTCCACCCTCCAAAGACTCCCAGTCCAGGCACCACCCCAGCATCCATCCAGACCTTGTCCCAGTACCTCTGTCCAGGCCCCTTCCCACCACCCACAGCCCAGCCCCTCACTGTCTGGGGCCCCTGCTGCCTCCTCCTCCTCCTCCTCTCCCCTCTGCCCTTCTCAGACAGGACTCCGGGCTTCCTCTGGGCAGCACGCACTGTACCTCTACTCCCAGGACTATGACGCTCAAGTCCTTCATGGAGGGGTGGTCTGGGCCCCGTGCCCCCCAGCCCCGAGGGATCACGCTGTGGGAGGGCACAGAGGGGGCGCGGTGCCCTGGGCGGGCGCCTGGGCTCCTTCCTCCCCACTCACCCCTGGCCGGGCGTCAAGGACCCAGCGCGCGGCTCTTGCGAGGGGCACTCCCGATGGCCCAGCAGGGGCCTGCGGGAGCTCTTGGGGCTTCCCCTGCTCCTCACCAGGCTGCGGAAGAAGCGGAGCACGGAGGAGCGGTCCCCATTGGGAGACCGCGGGGTTGGAGCTGGGCTCTCCATCCTGAGAGGGACCCTGACTCGGAGGGAGGGGCCGTAGCAGTCCCCCAGGACCAACTGCTTAAGAACTGGAGGTGCTTTCAAATTAAAAGCTCCCGCCGGAAACTTCCAGGAGTTCCAGAAGGCCAAGGGCAGGCAGGCGGGAGTGGGGAGTGATGGGGGACGTGGTGGGGGATTGGCGGGGGCAGAGAGGGCAGGGGGGTGCTGAGGCAGGGAGGGGGCATGGGGAGCCAGCCTGCGGGCGGCTGGTGAGGAAGCATGTGGGTGGGTGGGGGCAGAGGAGGCTTGGGCGCCCGGGCCCTGAGAGGGGGCACGGGGTCTAGAGGACTCGGCACGCCCTCTGCACCTGGCTGGTCCTTCCTGGGCTTGGCCGGAGGGCTCTCCCCTCCGCCTCCAGGCGCCCAGTTCGTTCCAGGTGGGTGCACAGAGCTCCCTTGTTTTGTTTTTCCCCCCAGAGAATTCCTTTATTGAAACTTTCATTAAGTTTTACCATGAAATGTTACATACATGATGGAAAATACGTCAGAAAAATCTTTCAGTCGGCAAACTTATTAGCCAACAGAGCCAAACATCAACAGTACAACGATTAAAATTTCTTTTGAGAGCCACATTTTTAAACTTAAACTTCTTCTGACGCCACTTTTTCAAAATAGACTTGCCCAGGCAGTTCATGGTATTTTTTAAATATATATATATATTATTAATATTTTTTTACAGAGAGGTAGGGAGAGGGATAGAAAGCTAGAAACGTCAATGAGAGAGAAACATCGACCAGCCACCTCCTGCACACCCCCACTGGGGATGTGCCTGCCAACAAGGTACATGCCCTTGACCGGAATCAAACCCGGGACCTTTCAGTCCACAGGCCAACGCTCTATCCACTGAGCCAAACTGGTTTCGGCCCGTCCGTGGAATTTTGTGGAAGAGCCACATTCAAGGGGCCAAAGAGCCGCATGTGGCTCTTGAGCCGCGGTTTGCCGACCACGGCTCTATAGGGAACTGCCAATTCCAGGGGACCCTCCAGTATTAGGATTCGCCTGCAGGGCTCATTTCTGTCCCTCAAACAGTGCCCGGTTTCCCATTTCCTGGTAGGAAATGATGGGGGTTTTTGTTTGTTTTGTTTTTAATATATTTTTATTGGTTTTAGAGAGGAATGAAAGGGAGAGATAGGAACATTAACGATGAGAGAGAATCGTTGATTGGCTGCCTCCTGCATGCCCCCCACTGGAGATGGAGCCTGCAATGGGGCATGTGCCCTGAACCGGAACTGAACCCTGACCTCCTGGTTCATAGGTCAACACTCAGCCACTGAGCCATGCAGGGCCAGGTGGGAATGACGTTTTTATGTATTTTGAACCAGCATGTGTTCTTTCACTCCACACCAAGGTGCATCAGTCTCCATCATTAATTCTCACCAGGGACTGACTTCTGAACTCCCCCAGGCACACAGTGTCAGCGAGCAGCACCAGGTCCTACGGAGACCACGCCAGCGGCTGCCGCTGCCCAGTGCCATCAAACGGCTGCGCTGCTCCACCCACACCCCCAGCTCGCCTTATTCCGTGCAGAAAGCCGGCCGGAGCTGGTGCGGCTCAGTGGAGAGTGGTCGGCCTGCGGATTGAAGGGCCCCGCTTTGGATTCCGGTCAGGGCACATGTCCCGGTTGTGAGCCTGATCCCCAGTAAGGGGCGTGCAGGAGGCAGCCCATTAACGATTCTCTCTCATCATTGACGTTTCTATTGATATTTCTCTCTCCCTTCCTCTCTGAAACCAATAAAAGTATATATTTAAAAAATTCAGCATGTGAGTTTCAACAGTGAAGAAACTTTGGTACTTTTGTCTGCTCTGACAGTTCAAACTGTTTTTCAAAATATTTGAGCTGAGTATCTTAGGGACGAAACTGTAGTCCGCCAAGATCGAGTCCACATTCCCCTTATGCTACAACTTTCCCCTCTTGTTTTCAGCAAGATTAGCGGTTCCACTAGTAAATATCGGGGGTTTTCTTTTCAAATTCATCAGTAAACTCTCGCTCCCCTGCTCCCGGCATGACGTCCTGTAAGGCGTCATGCTGCTTTGGAAGCTGCCCCCAAACTCCTCAGCACGGATCCCTCACGTCACGTCTCTACCAATCCCCCAAACTTGAAGCGGCTCAGCACTGCGGTGCCCAGTTGACCGGGAGGAAGCGAAGGCCAGCGCTGTGGTTCCAGAGACCACAGAGGTGCCTGAGCCCCAGTGTAGGGCTGTTATTTCCCAGGGCCCCTCCGGACTGGATTATAAACCCAGCTGGGTGACTTCCAGGGAGCTGGGCCTCAGTTGGCTCCTCCGTGCAGTGGGTGCAGTGGAAGATCCAGTGAGAAGATTCACCAGCCTGCGTGCAGGAGAAACATCACCATCCTGGTTTCCCACTGGCATTGACCGAGGGGAGGGAGGAAAGACCGGGGACGGGGTGGGAAGAGCGGCGGGAGGAGGAGCCACTCGCCGGGCGGGGGCTGCGGGATGAGGGGCGAGCTCAGACGGACGCCCGGCCCCGGCCGGGAGGCTGTACATCCGCATCCGGCGGCTGCAGAGCCACTTCCTCTAGAGGGAGCTGCCGGAGCCGGAGCTGCCGGCTCCTCCACGCTCCCGGCGCCTCTGGGTCGCCCTGGGACCCGCAGAGGCTGCGTCGGACGCAGGAACTGGCTGACAGCCGCCCCAGGACGCCGGGCCCGGGCAGCTGACCCTGGAGCAGCCCCTCGGGCCCCCCAGCCTCGGCCCCACGGAGGTCCCCCGGCCTAGGCCCGGGTCTGGGCAGGTAAGCCGCGGGGACCGGCCCACCCGCTCCGGTGGGATGGGTCGTGGCAGCCCCAGGCTCAGGGTGGGGCAGGGGGAGCGCTGGGAGGGCTGGGAGGAAGGCTTTGCCCGGGCAGCTTCCACACCCGCCGCGGGGCCCGGATCCGCGGGCTGCCTCTGCCGCCCCTCTGCCCTGGCCCTGGTGCCTGAGAGCCGGGTGCGAGGGACCGAGCCTTTTAGCAGTCGGGGAGGCCGGAATGGAGGTCAGAGCCAAGGTCAAACTGGGGGAGAACTCTCTTTCTTTCAGGGCTTCCTGCTGCCCAGGAGGTCTGCAGCCCCGCCAGGCCTTTCCCCTGGGGAACGGCCGGGCCCCGCAAACCGGTAGATGGGGTGCAGGGAACTCGCCTCACCAGGAAGTCATGCCTCTTGGCGGGCAGGGGCAGGCCCTGGTGGGCAGAGGCCTCTGGTCCTGGGGCTGTGCCGAGGCTCCAGCAGGGAGCTCCCAGGGGGGAGGGGGAGCGGGAGCTGCAGGTGCAGGCAGCATCCTCTGGCCTTGCTGTCCTGGGGGGCCGGGTTTGGGGGACCAGGGGAGAGGCAAGGGCATCTTCTTCCAGGAGGAGCTGGAAGTGGGGGTGCTAGGCAAAGGCCTATTTTGAGGGGCACCTGAGGATGGAGGCGGGAGGGCCTGCCCTCTCCCCCACCCACCCTGAGAAAGGAGAGCGAGCCGGAGAGCCCTAAAAACAGCCCAGGCCTGCGAGAAGGGGCAAGGCGGGCGGCTGAGCCTGGCCCGGGGTGGGGACTTCCCTCCCCGGGGATGGAGGGAGGGTGTGGGGGTTCCGGGAAATGCTTGGGTGTGCGGGGAAACGGAGGGGTCCAAATTGAAAGTGAAACGGCTCATATCCCAGAACTAATCCCTCTGTCTAGGGCTCGTAGCCGATCAGGCCACGCTGCTGGCAGAGAAAACGGGCTGGGCAGGAGAGCAGTGTGGGTGAGGGGGCGCCAGCGGTAGGCAGGCGGGGCTGTGCTGGAGGCCTGGCTGCAAGGCCGGAGTGGAGGACACGGCCAGGCCTAACAGAAAGATGCCCGGGAGGAACACCCTCTGAGACCCACAACTGGAAACTAAATCTTAAAAGTGCTGAATGCACGGGCCTGTGGAGATCCAGTCACAGCCTCCGGGGCCCGGGCCCCTCCTCCACGCGCCTCACCCGCCGCCTGAGACACGGGTGTGAGGAGCCTGCCTGGCTGGGTGAGTGCCCGTCAGTGTCGGCACCGGAGGGAGCGCACAGCTGGCAGAGCGCCATCGCGCTCACAGGCCTGAGCTGGGAAATGGGTGTGCTCTGACCAGCCAGGGGCGAGGGGCTTCGAGGTCCTTGGCTGGAAGGTGGCCAGCCTGAGTGACCCTGCGACCCTGTGCCTGAGCTGAAATTGACTTGGGAAGCACGGGGGCCCTGGAAGCCGGGGTGCAGGTCCCTGCACGGGTCTTGGCTGCTTTGCTTTGCTCACCCCTGGGCTTCCCTGAAGAGTTGCCAGTGAAATGCAAGGGGCTGGAGCTCGGACTGGGTGTCCTTCGGGGAGACGGGGCCACGTGACCCCCGTGTGGCTGTGGAAACCTCTGGTCTGTGGCCCCTGCCTGTCCCCACCTTTGCTCTTTCTCACCATCCCACAGGCTAACACTGCTCTCCCCCGCGGCCTGAAACATGGCCTCTGGGCAAGGACCGGGCCCGCCCCCGCAGGGCTGCGAAGAGGCTGCCCCGGCCGCCGCTTCCGGTAAGTCTTCTGCCCCTCGCCCACCCCGTACCGCCCGGGCGGCCGTGAGGATGGAGGGCGGCGGTGAGGACGGAGGGCGGGCGTGAGGACGAGGACGGAGGGCGGGCGTGGACCGGACCCGGAGGGCAGGCGTGAGGACGGAGGGCGGGCGTGGACTGGACCGGGAGGGCGGCCGTGGGGACGGAGGGCGGCCGTGAGGACCGAGGGCGGCGGTGAGGATGGAGGGCGGGCGTGAGGACGGAGGGCGGGCGTGGACCGGACCCGGAGGGCCCCGGCAGGCGCTCTTCCTCGGTGAACTCGCCTCGGACGCGGGAGAATGATCTCCACCCAGGGCAGGTGGCTGCTGGGCAGAGATCCCGGGAAGCCAGCCCTGCGCTGGGCAGGAGGGCGGGGGTGAGCGGGCCCTGGGACGGGCCATCCCAGTGCCAGGGCGGGATGGGCGAGAAGAAGGAAGAGTGGGCGGGGCTGCTGTCCCGGGGTGGGGGGGGAGAAATGAGGAAGTAGAGGCTAATCCCACGGGGGAAATGATTGATCCGGTCCTACCTTTAGAGGAAGTGAGACGGCTGCCCTTCCCTCTTCTGTGGGGACCTGGGAAGCCTGCTGCTCTCTCGCTCTCGCGGGCTGTTCCCTGGACTTCGGGTTCAGCCCCAGGTCTGCCCGTATGTCCCCATGTGACCTATGGCCCCACGACCCCTAAGCCGCCAGGGCTGGGCCTTGGTCACACTAAACTCGGGGTTCCAAACGCCCTGGTCGTCCTGGCCCCGCTCTGGCTGTGGGATCTCGTGCGGTGACTGCCTCCCGGCCTCGGGCCTCAGCTGCCTGCTCGCGGGACTAAGTGGAAAGTGCGGGAGAGCGGCCCCTCCGAGCCAGCACGGGGGCGGCCTGCCGCGGGGGCGGGGGGGCAGCAGTGAGAGCACCCTCCCCAGAGCCGGGCGCCAGCGCGGCTTCCCCCCTGACTCCGGCTTTGGTCCCCAGAGGAGCAGGTGGCCCGGGACGCGGAGGAGGTTTTCCGCAGCTACGTGTTTTACCGCCATCAGCAGGAGCAGGAAGCCGAGGCGGCGGCCCCCGCCGACCCAGAGATGGTCACCCTGTCCCCGGAGCCTGACAGGTGAGCAGGCCCCGCGGGCACGCATCAGGGGGGCAGACAGATGCTCACACGGGTCGCCGTGGAGGGCCTGGGAGCCGGGGGCCCTGGGGAGGCCTCTTGCCCTCCTTTCTCTCTGGCTCCTTATTCATCTTGGGCTCCCCCATCCCCCACCCCCCGGGGCACCTTGTCCCTGGGCCGATCCCAGCCCTCGTATCTGAGAACACCGGGGACCTCCGGGGAGGGTGCACAGGCCAGGGCCACCAGGGCAGAAGGCCAGCCGGGAGCCTGGGCCGGGCCCTGACAGCTGCCCCCCCTCCCTCCCACGCTCCCCCAGCACCTTGGGGCAGGTGGGTCGGCAGCTCGCCATCATCGGGGACGACATCAACCAGCGCTACGACTCCGAGTTCCACACCATGCTGCAGCACCTGCAGCCGACCCCGGAGAACGCCTACCAGTACTTCACCAAGATCGCCTCCAGGTAGGCCGCCAGCCCCGGAGGGACACCTCTCCGTCAGCGCCCGGAGGCGTGTGCGCCCCACGCCCGCCCTCCGCGTGCTGGTCCCCGAGTCCTCCTCTCCGGGTGCGAGCGCTCGGCCGTCCGGATCAGGCCTGCGGAGGGCCGGGTGGCAGGTCCCCAGAGCCGCCCCGGGAGGCAGCGCTGTCCTCATTCAGAGCCACTCCTCACACCAAAGACAGTCAGCTGCCCCTGCTGCCAGGTCCCCGGACAGGCAGCCGGTGCGGTGGTTAGAGACCGAATGCCGGTCAGGGCTCCGCTTTGCCACTTGCCGTCTTTGTGACCGGCCTCGCTCTGTCTCCTCGCCCGGAAGATGGGGCGGGCGCTCAGGAGGGGCGCACGCACAGGGGTTATCCTGTTACCACGGCAGGCGTGGAGCTGGGTGAGAGCAGGGGTAGCAGAGGCTTCGGGTCCGGGGTCGTGCTCAGCTGGAGCCCGCCCAGGCCCTCAGAGGCCAGCCCCACCGTGCGATTCCAGGATGTGCCCTAACCTCCTCTTCTGTCCTTTTCTCTCTGCTGCCCCTCGCTGCCAGGCCAGCAGCAGTGCCCACAGGTAATGTCCCTGCTGCCTCTCCACTGCTCTGCCCTGTGCCCCTGAGCCCTTGGCGGGGTGGCCTGTCTGTGCCCTCTGAGCTCTCTCCTTTCAGAGATGCAGGCTCCCCCCGAACAGCAGCCAGGCAGGCACCTCTGCCACCTGACTCACCGCTAAGTCGTGTTGCTTTCCCGCTGGGGGGGGGGGCGGTGGGGAGCAGCCCCCTGGGCACCCACTGACGGCTGTGCTCTGCCCGCAGCCTGTTTGAGAGCGGCATCAACTGGGGCCGGGTGGTGGCTCTCCTGGGCTTCGGCTACCGCCTGGCCCTCCACGTCTACCAGCGAGGCCTGACCGGCTTCCTGGGCCAGGTGACCCGCTTCGTGGCCGACTTCATCCTGCACCACTGCATCGCCCGCTGGATCGCGCAGCGGGGTGGCTGGGTGAGTGCCCAGCGCTGGCAGCCTCCCGAGCTGCTGGGCTGCCCCTTTGAGTCCCCCCAGTCCCTGGTGCCTGTACCCACAGCCAGCCCCTCTGACCACCCCCTGCCAGCCCCTCTGACCACTCTCTCTCACCCCGTCTCCTGGCAGGTGGCAGCCCTGGACCTGGGCAACGGCCCCATCCGGAACGTGCTGATAGTTCTAGCTCTGGTTCTGTTTGGCCAGTTTGTGGTACGAAGATTCTTCCAGTCATGACCCGGGAGGGTCCTTTGGGGTCCCAGCTGAGACCCCGCCTGGACTTCGGCCAAGCCTTCTTCCCTCCCCTGTGCCCGGCAGGGGTCCCCGTCACGGGTACAGAAGCTTTAGAAGTGGCACCCCAACTTTGAAGGGCCCCTGCCCGGGGTCGGTCAGGCTGCAGGGGCACCCCAACATTGCATGGTGCTAATGGACCCCCTCTCTGCCGGGCTTTGGGGAGGTTGATAACTTGGGGAAGCAAGAAGCTTTTCCCAAGAAGTTTTGAATGGTTTTAGCTTTTTATAATGCCCTTAGGACACCCCCACCCTCGTCCCCACCACTCTGCAGCAGCCAGGACCTGGGATGGGGTTAGCAGGCCTCTCCTATGTCCCAGTTCAGCTGTTAAGGAAGGTCAGAGCTGGCCTGGAGCCCAGTCCTGGCCCTTCCAAAGCACCCTGCCCCCAACAGGCTGTCCGGGGTTGGGGGACAAGGACCGGCTGAACTTCCCTGCCCCACCTGTACTGCCTCGGCCAGCGGACTCTCAGGGATCAGGGCCCGGGGTGTGGGTGAGGACGCAGACCGCTGTCTGACGTTATCCTCAGGTCCCGCCCACCCGCCTCCCAAGGTCCTCCGTCCGCTCCCTTCCCCTCGCCACCTGCCTGAGGCGTCACTGCTCGTGAGACTGCCTGCCCCGTCACTCCACACCCGGGGTCAGAGGCCTCCTCGGGGCCGTAGGGTTGAGGACTGTGGTTTGTGATGGTCAGGGAAGGGGCAGGAGGTCGCCTTGACGTTTCTGGGAAGCCCCGAGGCTGGATACGCTCCTGTGTCCGGGCGCAGTGTAGTCTGGGAGGGAGAACTGAATACTTGAACTTGACCCCAAGCCCACCACCTGCCTGAGCCCCTGGGGGGGGGGGGGGGGAGGACCTTGTCTGCCTTACACAGCCTGGGGGTTTGGGAAGAGAAGTGGTTGACTCAGCCAAACGCTGGGAGGAGATGCTGATGGAGCCCCCTGGCTGCCCCCCTCTGAGTGTCAACAATAAACTGCCTCCCCTCCCACTGGGAACTGTCGCCTCTGTCAGTCCTCTCTCCCACGGTGGTGAGGGAGCCTGGGCACGCCTGGCGGTCACCTGGTCTCTTGCTGAATCAGGTCTCCTCTTGGGCTCCGGAACCCTGCGGAGGGCCGGCTGTGGTGCTTGGCCTGCCCCCATCTCCGAGTCCTGGGCCAGTGTCCTGCCCCCGGTGAAGCTGGCGGACCCTGAACCCCCGGCTGCCCTGGTGGAGCAGGCACACACGGGGCCCCGAGTCCCTCTCCCTTCCTGGGGCCACCACCCTCGCCTGGGACACCATGTTCCTGCTTCCGCGTGCCTGTGTCCCCCAGCGAGCACACAGCTTTGATTGTAGCCGTTCTGTGCTGCGGGGAGTCCCGGTGGGGAGGCCGCCGGGAGATAAAAATAACAAGCATGGGGGCGAGCGGATGTTCCTCAGGGCGCAGCTTCCGTCCCCGCACCTCGGTCTGTTTCTGACTCCCTTCCAGCACGGTCACAGGCGGGCCCCCTCGGTCGGTGCCTCGCTGCCATCCCCTGAGGGGGTCTTGCCCCCCTGTCCCTCCAGCTTGGCCTCGGCCTGAGCAGAGGCTGGACCGGTGGCGGCTCCAGGGCACCCCAATCTGCAGAAAAGCCGCCAACACTGCAGGGCTCCCTGCTGAGAATTTCCCATCCTCACCCCCCAGGCAGAGCCAGTGACGTGGGGGGTGGGGGAGCTCAAACGCCCACTTTGCAGATGGGAAAACCCGAGGGGCCTGCTCGAGCAGGGAAGGGCGGGAGCCAGCACTTGCTTCATGATACTGGTTTGAGTTTTACACCCAGGGAGGGGTGGACACGGGGAGGTGGGGAGGGGTGTCCATCAGCCTCCGCCCGGAGCCCGCAGCCTGCCAGAGTCCAAGATGGCCGTGGCAGTTTCAAGCGCTCAGACTGTCCGCTCCTGGGCGGGGCCTCGGCACGCCTCCCTCTCCCTCTTCTGTTGTGGTTTTTGTTGTTAATCATCACCTGAGGATACCCTTTCCATTGATTTTTTTAGAGAGAGTGGAAGGGAGGGGGAGAGACACAGCCATGGTTGCCTCCCGAACGCACCTGATCAGGGCAGAGGATCAAATCTTGACCAGAATCAAACCTGGGACCCTTCAGTCCACAGGCCAATGCTCTATCCACTGATCCAAACCGGCCAGGCCCTGCAGGGCTTGCAGCTGGTGAGGGCAGCATGGCGAGCAGGCGTCTCGGAGGCTGGGAGAACGGGTGGGCAGTGCAGGGCTGAGGGTCTCTGTCAGGAGGGAGCTGGGGCGCTGCTAGAAGGCCAGGGCCCGGAGGTCTGGGCCCCTCTGCGCACCCTCTCTGCTGCCAGGAGGAAGTTTCCAGCACCCAGATCCAATGACAGGGAGCGGAGACCTGGGTGGGAGGAGGCCCCAGGGGGCTGTGGGCTGCAGGGAGCATGGGGTTCTGTGGGTGAGGAAGTAGTTTCTCCAAACAGCCTTCGTTTCTGTGGTTCTGAGACTGAGCTCCCCGCAGGGTCTGGTCCCTCAGCCTGGTGCCGCTGCACTGGGTCAGGCCAACCGGGGCAGGGGCAGTTCCGGGCAGCTGCTCTGCTCGGTGGCAATTCAGGCCCCTGCCTGCAGGTCCCCGAGGCCGGCTCCGCCTGCACTGCCTGCGTGTTTGCTGTCTCACTTCTGAAGTGTTCATTAAGGTCACTGGGTGTGCAACCAAACTAATACAAGAAAATCCTATTTTGTCAAAATCACTTAGTGCATTGTTTGAACAAGTTTTTATTACCTAGCCATCTGAGTAGCATTAAAATAAATTAAAATTAATTTATTAGGCAATTAAAATCACGACACTACCATGTCATGTTCCAGTTGTACACACCTCAGATGTTAAGGTCCTTGATCAAAGACGCTTGTAAAATATGGGGTCACTCTAAAAACATGTTCATAATTTCGTGTGTGTGTGTGTGTGTGTGACAGAGAATGGAGCTACCAGAGACCACCAGAGGTCAGGGGCCAGAAAGGCAGCAGAGCCCTACACTGGGCATGCCAGGAAGGTGGACGTTAGACTATGGGGTATGAAGGATGGGGTATTCCACCTGTCGGATAATAAGGGACAAGTAATGATCTGGCCCCTGAGCACATGATGGGAGCAGGCCGCCAGCAAACGGTATGAGTGATCTCATAGAGGGCCACGATCAGGGGAAGGGCCAATGAGGGCAGACTCGGGACTTCTCTGAAAAAGTCCCCTAATAACGAAGGGACTGAAGCCACAGAATCTCTCACCTGGAGTGTGGGGCAGGGCAATGGACTTGGGTGGGCGCCACGTGGATGCCTGTGAGGGGTGTGTGAGAGGCAGCTGGAGAGTAACATTGAGTGGGCACTGATGGTTGAACTCAGCATAGAAATCGAATGCCTCTCGGGCCCACTCACCTCAGTCTTCCTTTGCAATCTTGGAATCATTCCTGGTGCCCAATGTCTCAACTTTTTGCAGCACTGGCTAAGCACATGGCACGCAGACAGTTCTTCAAAGCTGTCTGCTCACCTGGCGGGCTTGGCTCAGTGGTTGAGCATCAACCTGTGAGCCAGGAGGTCATGGTTAGAGTCCAGGTCAGGGCACAGGCCCGGATTGAGGTCTCCATCCCCAGTGTGGGCTGCGCAGGAGGCAGCCTACCAATGGTTCTCTCTCATCATTGATGGTTCCATCTCTCTCTCCCCCTCACTCCCGCTCTGAAATCAATTTCCTATATAATGAAAGCTTAGGTGGCGTCACACACAACGTCATCACAAGATGGCCACCTGTGGGGGCTGTCTCTGTCTTCCGCGACCCGCACGGAAAACGGCAGGTTCCTGAGTGGAGGAGCCGGGGATAGAAATTAAAGGAGCCAAAACCGGTTTGGCTCAGTGGATAGAGCGTTGGCCTGTGGACTAAAGGGTCCCAGGTTCGATTCTGGTCAAGGGCATGTACCTTGGTTGCAGGCACATCCCCAGTGGGGGTGGGGGTGTAGGGGGCAGCTGATCAATGTTTCTCTCTCATTGATGTTTCTGGCTTTCTATCCCTTTCCCGTCCTCTCTGTAAAAAAATCAATAAAATATATATTTAAAAAAAAAAAAAAGAAATTAAAGGAAAAAAAAGAGACCAAGAGGCAGAAATGGATTCAAGCTGGAATCCGGGTGGGGTGCTGTAACTCTGATGGAGAGACAGTCAACCACCCACCACAGACCACACAGCGCATTTATTGATTTCCAGAGGGGGGTCTAAGGTCAAAGAAGTTTTGGGTGTGCCCAGGTCCTATTCATTCCCCCATTCCTGGGATTTAGCATATTAAGACCAGGGTAAGTCAAGGTCCTCTTTCTTCCTCATTCCAAGCACATGGATAAAGATAAGAAATTGGTACTGATCACAGTCTCCACATTTTGGGAGGCTGTTTCCGGGGGACGGCCTTGCCAGTCACCTCACACTCAGCTGACATTAATTTAAAGGTCATCCATGTGCATTCCCAAGGGGCCCTCTACAGCCACCCCCTTGTTATCACAAGATTGCTGCCACAAGATAGCCAGCAGCGAAGGGCAGTTGGGGGCAACCAGGCCAGCAAGTGAAGGCGGTTGGTGAGATCAGGCCTGCAGGGAAGAGCAGTTGGAGGTGACCAGGCCTGCAGGGGATGGCAGTGGGGGTGATCAGGGTGGCAGACAGAAGTGATTAGGGACAATCAGGTAGGTGGGCAGGCAGGCAGGCAGTTAGGAGCCAGCAGTCCCCGATTGTGAGAGAGGTATTCGACTGCCGGTGTAGGCCCGATCTCATAGGGATCGGCAATTGGACACTCCCCAAGGGATCCCAGATTAGAGAGAGTGCAGGCCGGGCTGAGGGACAGACAGCCCCTGCCCCCATGCACAAATTTTATGCACTGGGTCTCTAGTATATATATATTAAAAAAACAAAAAACACAAAACTGTCTGCTCCACTGTGGCAGGGTACCTGCTGTAGACCGTGAGGTGAGACCATACCTGGGTTCTGCAACCTCAGTACTTGAGTTCTGACTAGGAAAGAATTCAAAGCCAAGACTCAAACTATGAGGCAACAGTTATTTAGAAAATCACAGAGATAGAAGAAGTAATTTGTAGAAGAAATGGGCTCAGGAAGCTCAACTGGCGTGGTTCAGTGGTTGAACGTTAATCTATGAACCAGAAGGTCAGGGTTTGATTTCCAGTCAGGGCACATGTCTGGGTTTTTTAAAAATTATGTATTTTTATTGATGTCAGAGAGGAAGGGAAAGGAAGAGAGAGTTAGAAACACCAATGATGAAAGGGAATCATTGATCGGCTACTTCCTGCATGACCCCTACTAAGGATTGAGCCCTTAATCAGAATCGAATCTGGGACCTTGAGTCCACAGGCCGACGCTCTATCCACTGAGCCAAACCAGCCAGGGCCCTAAGGGGTTTTTTGTTTGTTTTTTTTAAATATATTTTTAGCCGGCACCGGTTTGGCTCAGTGGATAGAGCGTCGGCCTGCGGACTGAAAGGTCCCAGATTCGATTCCGGTCAAGGGCATGTACCTTGGTTGCGGGCACATCCCCAGTAGGGGATGTGCAAGAGGCAGCTGATCGATGACTCTCTCATCGATGTTTCTAACTCTCTATCTCTCTCCCTTCCTCTCCATAAAATAAAAAATCAATAAAATATATTATTTTTTAAAATATATATTTTTTATTGATTTCAGAAAGGGAGAAAAATAGAAACATCAATGGAGAGAATCATTGATCAGCTGCCTCCTGTATGCCCCCCACTAGGGATTAAGCATGCAACCTAGGCATGTGCCCTTGACTGGAATGGAACTTGAGACCCTTGAATTTCTAGCCACTGAGTCAAACCGGTGAGGGTGCCCTAAGGGTTTTAAGAGTGGAGATGTTAGGGGAGGTCCCAGGAGAAGCTCCAATAGAATATTCAGCAGTTTCCCAGGTGTGTCCTTTCGGGGTCTAGGTCTCCATGGATTGGTTGGTTGGTGCCTGGGCAGGGGGTCATTATCCAGTGCGGCTGGTCCTGATCTCAGCTGTGCCTGGTTTTGCTGCTCTTCTGGGCCTGGAGCTGAAATACAGCTGAGGCCTAGTGATCGCTAAGCAGGAAAGATCGGCGATAAGCTAGGGGAGTAAAGGTCATCGTGGGGGTGAGGCCCCCTTACAACGGCCCTTTGCTGGGCACCCAGGACTCTGCCCGGTGACCTCTGCACCTGGCCCATCGTCCTTGCTCTGCTCATGTCTGTCTAACTGCCCACCACATACCTATTTTGCAGGGGTCATGGCACAGGCTTTGTGATAACTGGCTGCGTGGAATCTGGGCTCACCGACCTTCTCACATGTTGGCCTGACCTCTCTGACCTGACCTCTGACCGTGCTGAGAGGAAGTCCTATTCACTTCCTGCAGGTGGTTAGGCTGATGGGAGTGGTAGCACTGTCTTGCTGAAGGAGGGCCACCCCGGGAAAGGCAGGCGGATTCTGAATTGTGGATGTGAATCTGAGTGCAAGGGAGGCGCTGGGCGGGGCTCGGGATGTGGCTCCCTGCCCGCTGGGGTTCCAGGACCCCGAATGGCTCTGCTACCAGGCTGTGCGAGAAGGGCCGTGTGCAGGCTACAAGCCAGTGCTGTGCTGGAGAGGGAGGGGGGCAATGCCCCTGACGTGACATGTAATGTCACAGACGAGGCTCTTCCCGTGACCTCGGACTCCTGGGTCCCTGGTCATGGCTGGCGAAGAGTCCCCCTTGCTTGTCTGGCTGAGAGGAGCCACACCCAAGCTCAGCTGACCATGAGACGGGCTATTCCAAGCATCCTGTGCTCCTCCCTGGCCAGCGGGGCCACAGTAACAGCCACAGGCCCGAAGTGTCTGGTGCTCAGGTCCTCAGACACCGCCTGCCGTGGCTGGCCCCCAACCCAGACTGCGGGGCCAAGCCACCTGTGGTCCTTTGTCAAGGCTGCTTCCTCCTGCCAGCTCCACACCAAGGCAGGGCAACAGCAGGCAGGCCCTCCTGCCGGACGGCACGCTTGGAGCAGGCCCGGTCGCTGAGCCCTGGCTCTGAGCCTCGGGGTGACGGGGAGCAGGGACCCTCTCACCGACCTCCTGTTTCTTTCCCCGGGAAAGTGGAGCCAGCTCCCTGTGTCCTCACACACCACTGGCACTTCTGACCCATCTGGCCGCCACGTGTGTAGGAGTTTCTCCCACACCAGGCAGTTCTGTGCCACCAGCTGGGCGTCCTCCAGAGCTCACCTCCGAGCTAAACACCGTCTACCGGCCCACGGAGTCAGATCCCACAGGAGAAGGCTGTGCCTCCCCACCCAACCTCGACAGCCTTCCATTTCAGGGCCTGCGCTCCTCACCCCTGGCTATAAACCAGAGGTTCCCACAAACCCCTCCTCAGGTTTGACTCATTTGCTACAGCCACGCACAGACGCAGGAACAGTTACTCACCCGGTTAACTGGTTTATCACAAAATGTGTGTGTGAACAGCCAGGTGCCCGGCCCGGAAGGTCCTGAGCAGAGGAGCTGTCCCGGTGGAGTTGGGGGTGTGCCACCCTCCTGACCTGTGAGTGCATTCCCATCACCAGCCCCAAAGCTCCCCAGCCCCACAGATCAGAGATTGAAAGGGAGTTTCATTACATGGGCGTGGCTGAGGGAGGTGGTGGGGCTGAAAGTCGCAACCCTCCAATCAAGGTCGATTCTTTTTTTAAAATATTTTTTTAATTGATTTCAGAGAGGAAGGAAGAGGGAGAGAGAACCTCCAAAGATGAGACAGAGTCATTGATAGGCTGCCTCCTGCAAGTTCCACCCTGAGGTTTGAGCCCTCAACCTGTGCATGTGCCCTTACTGGAAATCAAACCGTGACCTGTTGGTGCATAGGTCAACACCTAACCACTGAACCACACTACCAAACGGTCCACATGCCCCTCTGGTGTCTTTAGAGCTCCTCCCACTTCCTCGCCACCTCCACCCCAAACCACATTTAACATCTGAAGATCATATTTCCTCAGACCACATTTAACGTCTGAAGGACAGCAAATATGCCACCCCAGAATATGTCATTTTGGTATGTTTTGAGCTATAAGCATTTGAAAAACAGCAAATGCCGGGAAAGGCTTTCTCTGAATTCCCCTCATCTACCCGAAGACCGGTCCTCCAAAAGGAACTCAATTGTCATAGATCCCTTCCGGGGAGTGTCACCAACCAGAGAAACTGGTTCTTATCACAGGAGAGGAGCCACCCAAACTCTTCACAAACTCTCATACCTGTTAGACAGAAGGGGAGCCCCGAACCAGGGGTCCTGGCAGACACGAAGGACGGTCGGGAGCCAGACAGCCAGCAGTATCTTTCCTCCTGCGGGAGGTCCACTCAGGTTTTATCCCTGACACACCCTCTGTCCCTTACTTTTTTTTTTTTTTTTTTTTTTAATCTTTTTATTGATTTCAGAGAGGAAGGGAGAGGGCGAGATAGAAACATCAATGATGAGAGAGAATCATTGATGGGTTACCTCCTGCACACCCCCCTACTGGGGATCAAGCTTGAAACCCAGGCATGTGCCCTTGATCAGAATTGAACCCAGGACCCTTCAATCCGCAGGCTGACACTCTATCCACTGAGCCAAACAGGCCAGGGCTGTCCCTCTTGATTGGTCAGAGCTTGGGTTCACATTCTTGCCCGATTGGCTAATTCAAAGGAAAAAGGGCGGGGTTGACCTTTGCAGCTATAAGATGGCTGCCCCCAGGGAAGCGGCAAGTCATGGAGGCAAAATGGCAGCTGCTTTAAATTCCCTTCTTTGACAAAAAAGAATATTTGTTCATTCTCACAACTCTCACACACCTTCCATCTCTTCCTAAAAGCATGTGCTCTCCCTGCAGTCCAGTGTGGACCCCTCCTCTGCCAGAGGCCTCCCAACCCCCTCCAGCTCAGTCAGCCTCTCCCTCCTCGCGTCTCCAGGCCCCTGGGAACTGGTCAACTAGCCAGTGGTTAACGGCCTCGTCTAGATAGGAAACATTTAACTTTACGTTTTGGGGCCTATTATAAGTGAAAACCAGAATGGTGAGCCGAAGTTTTCCCGGGGTCGTGTCTCGCAACACTGAAGACTGAGCTCCGTGGACCAGAAGGTTTAAGCAAAGGTGTGGAAAGTTTAGCCGAGACTGGTTTGGCTCAGTGGATAGAATGTCAGCCTGCAGACTGAAAGGTCCTGGGTTCGATTCTGGTCAAGGGCATGTATCTTGGTTGCAGGCACATCCCCAGTAGGGGGTGTGCAAGAGGCAGCTGATCGATGATTCTCTCTCATTAATGTTTCTAACTCTCTCTTCCTCTCTGTAAAAAATCAATAAAATATATATTTAAAAAAAAAAAGTGTGGGAAGTTTATTCCAAGCAGATTCAGACTCCCCAGTGGAGAGGGGCCCAATAGTGAGCTGCCCGTTGAAGCCTGTGGTCCAGGATCTATGTGTGTACAAGCCTGCTCCATGCCTGCCTGTGTCATCGCCTGATTGATCCCTCAATTGTTATTGCCCAGTCACGGGCCTGAGCTTCCGGTTTCTGCGCTTTCTCTGTTTCTGTGCGGAACTTCCTCTGTTTCTGTGTGTTCTACACCTTGTTGCTGTCCTCCCATGCCTCCTGCTTTTTTTTTTTTTTTTTTTTTTTTTTTTTTTTAATATATTTTATTGATTTTCTACAGAGAGGAAGGGAGAGGGATAGAAAGCCAGAAACATCGATGAGAGAGAAACACCGACCAGCTGCCTCCTGCACACCCCCTACCGGGGATGTGTCCACAACCAATGTACATGCCCTGGACCGGAATCAAACCTGGGACCTTTCAGTCCGCAGACCGACGCTCTATCCGGTTTCGGCGCCTCCTGCTTTGAGCCCAGAAACATGTTATCATTCCTGCGTAGTGGTTCCTACTCAAACGGCTGTGTCAGCCAGGCCTGTGCTCCACCTGCCTTTGTTTCCCACAGGACCCCTGCCCTGTCTGCCTGCGCTCAAGTTAACCCTCTCAGTCCCCCCTCCGGTTGGAAGACCACAGCTGCTGTTGGGAGCGGGTGATGACCGCTCTGGCTACTTCCTGCTGACAGTGGGCGTTGTGGGGGGCAGTCGTCAGGTCCCAGTGGAGGAGGCCCATGGAGGGGTCCACGGTAAAACGCAGTCACCGCCACCTGGGGCTGCATTTGGAGTTTTAGAGCTTCTATGCCAGAAGAAACAAAACGTCTTAGGAGGTTTAATAAGCAAGGGCCAAAGATAATCAACAGAAATAGCTAAACAGAGGGCTGAGAAGAGGGGCCAACCAGCTTCGTAGGAATGGGATCATTTCTTCAAGTTGTTTTAAGTCCTGTATGGAACAGGGTACCTGGACCTATCCCCCCGCCATTGCCGGGGGCGGGCAGATGCTGGCCGGGGGCCTGGTGGCTGAGTCCCCTGGGTCCTGGTGGGACTTGTCCTCCAGGCGTCCTGTATTGTAAGGAGGACAGGAGGGCTTAGGTGTGTGCTGTGGGCCACCAGGCCCAGTCATCTTCTTAGGGGTTTCTGACTCTGGTATTGTTTTGGGTCAAGGCTGTCAAGTACTAGGATTCAATTTTGCATTGCTGACATAATTTTTTATTGTTTCTTAAATAAAGAAAGCCTTGATATATGAGAGCTTAACGTACTTCCCTTCCCTCATATAGAAAAGCTTTAATTTAAAAATGGTATTATAGTTAATACTTCCCTCTGGGGGCCATGGCTCTCTACCTGCCAGTTGATATTAAGGCCGTGTCTGGGTACAAAAGAAAACCAGGCGTTTCTTCTAAGGGCCTGGGGGTCAAATGCATCCCAGTGTTTGTGGACGAAGGGCTTCATCCGTAGGTGAGTGCCTCTGTGTGCCTCCACAGAAGGGCTCTGTCAGACTTAGTCGCACTCACTGGTGAGATTTTAGGGCGAGAAAACCTGTCAGTGTGCGCCCACTATCAGATTGGACCTACCGGGCTGTGTGCACTTGCCAGGCACCCGTCCGGCTCCAGATGTGGGGAGCCTGCGCCAGCCCGTGTCCCTGGTTGGAAGTGCCTGAGATGGTCCCAATGTTTCTGAAGTTCCCACTGAGTTTCCAAAAAAAAGGCCTCTAGGCTGAGGGCTCGGGGAGTTGGGCCAGTCCCCGGAACCCCGGGGGAGAACGGACGGCTCCGGCCTCATTCCTGTGTACGCCCTCGCCATCAAAGCTCTTCCTCCTCCTGGTCTCGCTGGTCTGTCAGCAATGTTTGACTTTGTTGTAACCTCCTTTTAACATTTTGTTGTTTGACTTTGTTTTAACCTCTTTTAACATTTTCCTTATTTTGCTTGCAAGGGAACTCCCAGAGGAGGTGACCCCGCTGGTCACTCCCTCCTCCCGTGCCTCAGTTTCCCTCCCTGGCTGTCTAAAACAGGCGCGGGGACCCAGAGCGCTGAGTGACAGGCGTGGTGCACCCCCTGGGCGGGTCAGAGTTCAGTTACAGTTGTGTATTCTGGAGCCCCTAGGAGGCCCCTGCACGTCTTAGGGTTCAGCCCCAGACACCACTGCAAGGCCCTTACTTATGTAAGGACACTGAGATTCTCAAACCCCAGGGAGGGACTTGCCTCTGATCTTCGGAGCCTGGGTAGGGACCCAAGCTCCCCTTTAGTGGTTGGTTGGACTTTGTCTTGCAGCTGGCGGGAAGCCACTGCTTTCTAACCGGTCGGACAGCCACTTCACCTGCCATGGGCGCAGCCACCCTAATGGCTTTTATCTGGCTGCCCCTCCCCCGCTTTCAGGGGGCCCCACCGCCTGAAGCTGCATTTGGAAAGTGAAAGAGAAAAATGCCCGCTGGAGCCTCCCACATCACAAAGGAAACATCCGAAGAAGGTTGGGGTCCACAGGCGCGCTGCCTGATGTGGAGAGGCTGGATCCCCGACTGAGCCCCCGGAACTGAAAACTGGAAGGTTGAGCCGAGGGTTTTTCCCAGCTCCTGTCTCCCAGCACCAAGGAATGTGTTCCATGGACCAGAAGATTTAAGCAAAGTGTGGGAAGTTTATTCCAAACAGATTCAGACTCCTCAGTGGGGAGGGGCCCAACAGTGGGCTGCCTGCTGAAGCCTGTGGTCCAGGATCTATGTGTGTACAAGCCTGCTCCATTCCTACCTGTGTCGTCACCTGATTGATTCCTCAGTTGTTCCTGCCCAGCCACGGGCCTGAGCTTCCCCCATGTCTGCGCTTTCTGTTCCTGTGGGGGACTGCCTCTGTTCCTGGGGGAACTCCCTCTGCTGCTGTGTGTTCTACACCTGGTGCTGCAGGCGCGCCCTGTCCTCCCAGGCCTCCCGCCTGGAGTCCAGAACATTGTATTATTCCTGTGGGGGTTCCTGTGGTCAGGCTGCTCGCACTGCCCTGTCTGCCCCGCCCATGGCCCACCGCCTTGTTTTCCCTGGACTCTGCCCCGTCTGCCGTGTTTCACCTAACTTCCCCATAGTATTAGGTCTGCTTCTCACAGAGTTTGTAGGCCAGTCACTCTACATATGAAACCCAATGAGAGCTCATGATTTCATTCATTCAACAAGCACTCACTGAGTACCAGGAAGCCGCTATGCAGCCACATCAATGGAAGGCCTTAGGAATTAGCTCTAGTATTTGTGCTTCTCATGTATGTGTGGACGGAAAGTGACCTCACAGGTGATCTGATCATAAATTCTTAACTGGCAGTCACGGTGGGTAGTCACACCCCAGTCACATAACTTCTACTAAAAAAATATTTTTATTGATTTCAGAGAGGACGGGAGTGGGGGAGAGAGATAGAAACATCAATGATGAGAGAGACTCATGGATTGGCTGCCTCCTGCACAGCCCTACTGGGGATGGAGCCCACAACCTGGCCATGTGTACTGACTGGGAATCGAACCCAGGACCTCATGGTCCATGGGACAATGCCCAATCCACTGAGCCACTAGAGCTGGGCCATGTAACTTCTTTAGTAAAAGGTGTATCTTTGCCTTAAGCAAGCCCATTCACTTTTTCTGTGTACTATCTAGGTTAACACACTTTGAAATAAGCCTTAATCCACCCTCAAGAGAGCACATCACCTTGTAAACTATCATCTTGCTTTTCTCCATCTTCATGTGACCTTCCTTCCTTTCTCTCCTTCATCCCTAGTGCATGAAAGAAGCGGCCAAGTGCAATTCTGTGGAGCATTTGAGATCTTGCTTCCAGGCAACTGCCATCAATTTTGGCTCAAAGAAGCTCTCATAAAAATTCTCTACAGGTTTGTATGCCTTCCACATCAACATATGTAATGTGAGGGTAGGAATTCTGAGTTGTATCTGCTGTATTTTGTTGATCAGTACTGCTAATTAATAATAGGTCCTCATTATAATCTTAAAAATCTTTCATTATGAATAAAATAGCTAGAACTTGTTGAGTTTGTTGGTTTGTTCTCCTCCTCCTCCTCCTCCTCCTCCTCCTCCTCCTCCTCCTTCTTTTTTGAGAGAGGGAGGAAAGAGAGAAAATTAATTGGCTTTCTGTATGTGCCCAGACCAGGGATTAAACCTGAGACTCTTTTTTTTTTTTATAAGTTTTTATTGTTCATATTATTACAAATGTTTCTTTTTTCCCCCCCCACCATTGCTCTCCTCCACCAGGTTCTCACCCCACCCTCTGCCCTTTCCTCTCTCCCCATTGTCCTCATCCATAGGTGCACAGTTTATGTTCAGTCTCTTCCCACGCCCCCATCTCCCCTTTTCCCCAAGAATCATCAGTTCACTCCCCTTCCATACCTCTGATTCTATTATATTCAGTAGTTAATATTGTTCATCAGATTTTTTTAATTTCCTTGGTTTTTAGATTCACTTGTTGATAGTTACGTATTTGTTGTTCATAATTTTTATCTTTGTTTACTTTCTCTTCTGAAAGAACCCCCTTCAGCAATTCATATAATTCTGGTTTGGCGATGATGAACTCCTTTAGCTTTTTTTTATTAGTGAAGCTCTTTATCTGGCCTTCGATTCTGAGTGATAGCTTTGCTGGGTAGATTATTTTTGGCTGTAGGTTCTTGCTATTCATCACCTTGAATATTTCTTGCCATTCCCTTCTGGCCTGCATGGTTTCTGTTGAGAAGTCAGCTGACAATCGTATAGGTGCTCCTTTATAGGTTACTACCTTCTTTGCTCTTGCTTCTTTTAATATTCTTTGTCTTTTGCTCTTGGAATTTTAATAATGATGTGTCTCGGTGTGGTCCTCTTTGGATTCCTTTTGTTTGGAGTTCTGTGCGCTTCCTGGAGTTGTAAGTCTAATTCTTTCACCAGCTGGGGGAAGTTTTCTGTCACTATTTCTTTCAGTATGTTTTCGATATCTTGCTCTCTCTCATCTTCTGGGACCCCAATAATTCTGATGTTGGTTCGCTTGAAGTTGTCCCAGAAGTTTCTTACATTATCTTCAATTTTCTGGATTCTCTTGCCTTCTAGCTTCTGTGGAGTGTCTTCTGGCTCTTTATGTTCCAAATCTTTGACTTGATTCTTGTGATCTTCCCTTCTGTTTTTAGGACTCTGTAAAATATTTTTTATTTCAGACAATGTATTCTTTATTTCTTGTTGATCCCTTATCATTTCTCGATGACTCCTTATTAATTCTAGTTGATCTCTTTTCATATCCTCATAGGCCTTATCCATCTTTTCTAGGAAATTCTTGAAAAACCTTATAAGCGTAGATTTGAACTCTATATCCAGGCGCTTTTTGTCCTCCATTTCTTTCATTTGTGATCTATTTTGTTGTCGCATTTCGCAGTTACAGATGGGGCGGGGTTTCAGGGTGGAGCCTGCAGCTTTGGCTTCCGTCAGCCCCGCCCTATGCGGGTCCTTCGGTGCTCACTGCCGGCGCCTCTGAGAGAAAGGTGCCCTCGATTTTCGCCTGCTGCCAAACAGTCTATGCTCTCCCCAAATGAGCCCGGTATTGGGGTTCAGTTCAGTTGGAAGTGGAGTTGGAGGTGGCGTTCAGAGCAGTCTGGAGCCCCAGTCTCCTTCCCGTCAGGGCAATCCCGCGGCACAGCCGACCGTCCCTTCTCTGTGCTCAGTGTGCGCGCCTCCGGGACCTCCTTTCGCTGCTTCCTCGGGGTTCCGCCTTACAGCCCAGCTCCCTATGGCTGAGCCTGAGTCCCCGGGGTCTGGCTTAAAACTGGGGATCAGAGCAGTCAGGGGCCCAGCACAGTCAGAGTTTTATCTCCTTTCCGCTAGGGAACGCCCGCCAGGCACTCGGCCTCCCTTCTCTCCGGCTCCATCCTCTCTGAGCGCCGCGTCTCCGTACCTTGGCTTTTCCAGCTCCTCCGCACCTCCTTCTGGTTTTCTCCTTGCTTCTCACTGTAGAATTTCCAGTCAGTCAACCTTCCTGTAGTTCTGGGCAATGACCGTTTTATATTTTAGTTGTATTTTATTGAAATTGTTGTGTGCGACTGCGGCTAGGTGTTCACCTGGGCGCAGCCATCTTGGATCTCCCTGAGACTCTTTGATGCACAGGATAATGCTCCCACCGACTGAGCCACGCTGGCCAGGACCTTGTTGAGTTTTTGCTATGTGCCTAGTCCTATACCCTTTACATCAAGCATGTCAAACTCAAAGGCTAACACGGGCCAAATAAGCAAGGTGTAAGTATTTGTGGTCCACAAAAAAACAAAAACTTCAATTTTCATAGAACATAGGTTTATTTCGATAAAGACATGCTGAATACAAAGGGCTGAAATAAATGAGTCATCATTAACATAAAATAATAGAACATTTTAATAAATTAATATTTTTTTCTTGAACATTAACTTACCAGACATTGAATAACTGCATAAATTAATAAGTGTAACACAAATAAACCTATTTTTCTTGTTCTCCGAAAGTGAAATATTTCCTGTTACGAACACCAAACAATTCAGTCCAAGACTAATGACGTGTCAATCGGCTTCTAAAATATTTGCTGCCAGTATTAGTGGAGAGAAATGGTGTGCCTGTGCATAAGGCACCTAAGGGAAATGAATACCACACAATTATAATGATCAGTCATTAGCGAACATTGTAGTTCGTTATTAATAATTATGTATAACAGGATATTGTAAAAATTAAGTTACAAAATTTTTATTAAAACGTTTCTTAAACACCGTTATATTGGCTGGGCCACAAAAAATATTCATTATGGGCCACATGCGGCCCACCGGCCTACTTTAGCATGCTTGCTTTACATATTTTATGTTGTTTAATTGTCACAAGTTCATGAAGTGCAGCCTTTTAGCAGATAAAGAAATTGAGGTGTAGAGGGGCTAAGTTATGCTCCCTGAGAGTAAGTATGAGCCAGGATGCTAAATCTGTTTTATCCTAGAGCCCGTGAATTTTCTAAAGTCTATGATCTTTACCATTATGTTACCTGCTTTCCTTTTATTATAATGGTGTCCACATAAGAAACATCCAGACCGGTAGAGCATTTTTTTCTTTATTCCCCGCCGGCCTTCTCTCGGAAGATTAGAAACTGCCGGAGTCCCTCATCTTCTAAGCCGGGTGAGTTGAGGCTCCCCCTTTTCAGCAAAAGGCCCTGTTCAGATCCTCAGAACGCAATCCCAATGGAAAAGCCCAAGTTTAAAAGCAGCCGTCCCTTTTCCCTTAGTTACCCCGACCCTTATCTATGGCCTAGGGTCTCTCAAGCCTTAACCCTGGGCTCCACCTTGGGGTTTCAGAAAGCCCAAAGCAAGTCAGCCATCATCATCATCATCATCATCATCATCCAAGGATATTTTTCCATTAACATTTAGGGTGAGTAGAAGGGAAGAAGGACAGGGAGGGAAAGAGAGAGAAACATTAACATGAGAAGAGAGACACATGCCCTGCAAATGCCCGGATCCAGGCGGGGATGAACCTGCAATCAAGGTGCATGCCCTTGACTGGGAACTGAACCAGAGACCCTTTGGTTCCTGGGCCTATGCTCTAACCACTGAGCAATGCTGGCAGGGCTCCATTGGTTTTTAAAAAGAGTGGAAGGGAGGGAGGGAGGGGGGAAAGAGAGAGAAACATGGATGTGAAAGAGACACATTGATTGATTGCTTCCCAAACATACCCTCACCGAGGCTGAGGATCAGACCTGCAACCCAGGTATGTGTCCTTGACCAGGAATCAAACCCAATACCCTGGTGCTCAGGTGGGTATTCTAACCACTGAGCAACACCAGCCAGGGTGAATGTGTTTATAATATTTAAGACAATTTGCCATAATAGAGAACCTGGCTGATTAGTTTTGTGAATTCAAATTGAATTGTATAATTTATTTTAGACTTATGATTAGAACTTGAAAGTTATAAGATAATTTGATTATATGTGTCAACAGCATTGAAATCTTTAATATAACTTGATTTGTCACATTTGAAAGCTTGAATTATTAGGTTTATGAGAGTTATTTATAGGCTTAAGAAGATATTTTTCTTGTTTGACTTGCAAATCTGCCCTATGAGGAATTTAAAGTGCTTGGGGAAAAAAGTATATTAAATTTGTAAATGTAATTTAAATATTTAAGAGAATTTAATTAATTAACTTTGTAAATGGCATGGGTAATGTTCAAGCAAATCAAACATGTCAAACCCAGGGGCTAATTGAATGTTAATAAAGGAACAAGTTATTGCTCTTATTTTTATACAAAAAAAATAAATTTCTAAATAGAACATCAAAGTTATGTAGGTTAAACTTTAAAATTTAAGAAAATCTGTTTACAACTTTAATTAATTGAAAATTAATTTAAACATGAGCAACTGCAAACAATCCTTTCCACTCTCACTGTGCCCGGACACTCACCAACGTGGCAGCAGATTCCGGTCACTTCCCAGTATTCTCCTCTGAGCCCCTGCAGCCCCCATTCCTGGTGGCTCTCACCAGCCCTGTCTTTCGTGGCTACTTAACTTTTAAAATATATACACTTTTACTGATTTCAGTCAGGAAGGGAGAGAGAGAGACAGAGAGGGAGAATCATCAATGATGAGAGAGAATCATCAATGATGAGAGATCGGCTGCCTCCTGTACACCCCCTACTGGGGATGGAGCCCACAACCCTGAAATGTGCTCTTGACCGGGAATCAAAATTTGACCTCCCGGTCCGTAGGTTAATGCTTAACCACTGGCCAGGCTGGTTGTTTAATTTTTTGTTTTAAATAAATAAATCTTTATTGCTCAGATTATTACAATTGTTTCTCTCCCCCCCGACCCCCCCCCCCCAAATAGCTCCCTTCCACCGGTTCCAACCCCACCCTCTGCCCTTACACACACACACACACACACACACACACACACACACACCCGCCATTGTCCTCATCCAAAGGATATATAATTTTAATCTAGCCTCTTTCTGCACCCCCACACCCCTTTCTCACTGATAATTATCAATCCACTCCCTTTCTTTGTCCCTGATTCTTTATTTTTTATTTTTATTTATTTTTATTTTATTATTATTATTATTATTATTTTTATTTTTATTTTTATTTTACACAGAGAGGAATTGAGAGGACAGAGAGTTAGAAACGTCGATGACAGAGAAACATCGACCAGCTGCCTCTTGCATACCCCCAACTGGGGTTGGGCCTGCAAGTACATGCCCTTGACTGGAATCGAACCCGGGACCTTTCAGTCCACAGGCCGACGCTCTATCCACTGAGCCAAACCGGTCCCGGCCCTGATTCATTATATTCACCAGTTTATTCTGTTCCTCAGATTTTTAATTCACTTGATCTTCTTCCTCTTCTTAAATAATACCTTTCAGCATTTCATATTATACTGGCTTGGTGTTATGAACTCCTTTAACTTTTTCTTATCTTTGAAGCTCTTTATCTGCCCTTCAATTCTGAATGATAACTTTGCTGGATACAGTAATCTTAGTTGTAGGTTCTCGCTATTCATCACTTTGAATATTTCTTGCCACTCCCATCTGGCCTGTAAAGTTTCTGTTGAGAAATCAGCTGATAGTCGTATGAGTGCTTCCTTATAGGTAACCAACTGCTTTTCTCTTGCTGTTAGTAAGATCCTCTTTTTGTCTTTTGCCCTTGGCATTTTAATTATGATATGTGTTGGAGTGTTCCTCTTTGGATTCCTCTTGTTTGGGGTTCTGTACACTTCCTGGACTTGTAAGTGTATTTCTTTCACCAGGTGGGGGAAGTTTTCTGATATTATTTCTTCAAGGATGTTTTCAGTACGGTATTTTTGCACTTTCTCTTTTTCTGGCACCCCCATAATTCTGATGTTGGTACGCTTGAAGTTGTCCCAGAGGCTCCTTACACTATCTTCAACTTTCTGGATTCTCTTTTCTTCTTGCTTCTCCAGAGGAGTGTCTTTTGGCTCTTTGACCTGATTCTTGTGTTCCTCCATTCTGCTGTTGGATCTCTGCATAATATTTTCCAATTTAGTCAGTTTATGTTTAATTTTTAGTTGGGTCTCATGAAATTTATCAGCCTTTTCTAGGAAATTCTTGCATAACCTTAAAACCATGGTTTTGAACTCTATATCCTCCATCTCTTTCATTTGAGTTCTATTTCCTTGTCTCGGCATTTTCGCTGCTTCCCTGAGTTGGTAGGGTGGCTTTGTGTGTTTGGTGTCCTATATGGCCCAGTGGGTCAGCCTCCTCAGTTACCTGAGGTGGACACTCTTGGTGCTCCCCTTTGTGGACTGCGTGTACAGCCTTGTTGTAGCTAAGTCTTTATTGTTGTTGGTGTCCATGGGAGGAATTGACCTTCAGGCCAATTGTATCAGCTGCGTCTACACCAGGATACCTTCTGTATTGGAGACAGTCTTATAGGATCAGACTTGCAAAACTGCAGAAGCCTCTGTGCTCAGCTTGGATAGGGCAGAGTCTCAGGGCTGAGCTGATAGTCTTGGCTTCTCATCAGCCCTGCCCTTGTGCGCTTGCCTGAGTTTCCACCTGACCGTCCCAGATTCCCCTGCAAGAGCGTGGGTGCCCCAGGAGCTTGCCCGGAATTGAGTTGGGTCTCAGTAGTCTGGAGCTTCTGACTCCTTCCGCTACGGAGAGGCTGCGGCAACCTCACTGGCAGGTGAGCAACTGTAGACCCTGCCCACTGCGGCTCCCGGCTCTGCGGTCTCCAGTCTCTGAGTCTCTGGGTGCCTTTCTCTACTGTCCAGACTCCACCCATATGAGCCTGGGCCCACGGGGTTTCGGCCGGGGTTGGGGTTCAGTGCAGTCGGAAAGGGTTCAGTGCAATCGGGGACTTCCTTTCCCCTCCCGCCAGCCAGGCATTCGGCCGCCCTTCCTCTCGGCACACGAGCGTCTCCCTACCTCAGCGCTTTGCAGCTCCCAGTCTGATCCGTGAGCCTCTCTCCTTCTTTCTGGTTGTAGATTTCCCACTCTGCCAGCTTTCCTGTGTTTTTGGATGAAGTCCGTTCTGATTTTAGTTGTTGTTTCTTAAACTGTTGTATGAGGCGGCAGCTTAGGTGCTTACCTAGGCCGCCATCTCAGTTCCCTTCCCTGGTTGTTTAATTTTGGTAAGAATTCACTTTTAGCCAAGACCAGTTTTATTCAGTGGATAGAGCATCAGCCTGCAGACTGAAGGGTCCTGAGTTCGATTCCAGTCAAGGGCATGTACCTTGGTTGTGAGCACATTCCCAGTGGGAGGTGTGCAGGGGGCAGCTGATCGATGTTTCTTTCTCATTGGTGTCTCTAACTTTCTATCCCTCTCCCTTCATCTCTGTAAAAAAAAAAAAAAAATCAATAAAATATATTTTTTTAAAAAGAGAATTTTGCCGAAACTGGTTTGGCTCAGTGGATAGAGCGACGGCCTGCGGACTGAAAGGTCCCAGGTTCAATTCCAGTCAAGGGCATGTACCTTGGTTGTGGGCACATCCCCAGTAGGGGGTGTGCAAGAGACAGCTGATCGATGATTCTCTCTCATCGATGTTTCTAACTCTCTATCCCTCTCTCTTCCTCTCTGTAAAAAATAAAATAAAATATATTTTTTTAAAAAAGAATTCACTTTTATCTGAGCATTTTGAGGGCAAGACACTTTAACCTCTGAGACACCAGCCAGGGAGAATGTGTCTATAATATTAGTGCTTAGCAAGTCCCTGGCATGGAGTAAACCCTCAATAAATGTTAGCTATTCCCATCTCCGCCTCCTTACCCCCATCTCTAAATCCCACAGCATCCGCAAGCCTCAATAATTACTCATTGAATATCTTCCCTCTTGATCTAATGTTTTCTAAAAGTTTGACTTACAGAAAAACCTAAATTACAAAAAGTATGTTATGGTAAAAAATGTTCATCTGGGATAAAACTTAAAAGAACTAAAAATTAGGACTATTTATTCCAACAGCAGGGAAATGATTGAGCAATTTTAATTTTTTTATTTCATTGACTTGAGAGAAAGAGGAAGGGTGAGGGAGAGAGAGAAACATCCATTTAAGAGAGACACCATCAATTGGTTGCCTCCCCCATGCACCCAACCTGCACTTCAGGTACATGCCCTTGGCTAGGTATTGAACCTGAGACCTTCCGTGAGCATCCTAACCACTAAGCACACCAGCCAGGGCTGGTTGAGCAATTTTATTTATTCCTTTATATAACACCTTGTTTCAAAAAAGGATTTAAGTTGGTTTATGGAGGACTAAACAAAAAAGCTAGAGAAAATATTTAAAACAATAAATAAATATTTAAAACACAAAAATAAAGAAAGGGAAAACAAAGATGGCAAAGTGGGAGGGCCAGGAGTAGGCTCAGCAGTATAAACAGTATATATTGTAAGGTCATATAATTTGTCCGGTAAGATTTGCTCAAAGCTTCCTAGCAGTGAATTCAACGTAAAATCTCACAGGGTCTGTAGGCCCAAAACTAATTGCTGTAGAAGAGTTAAATAAACTCTTCTTTATTTTATTTTATTTTATTTTATTTTATTTTATTTTTACAACATAGAAGCTAAATCTATTACTAGATTGTAGATACAAAATAATTAACCATTTACATGCAATAAACAATAATATTTCAAGAAAAGCTATTTTAAATGTACCAAATAAACTCTTCTTGAGAGCTAGACCATAGGGCCTCCTCCTCCGAGTAACCAGAGGCGCATCATCAGGGAGCACCACCGTCCACCGCTCCGGGGGGAGAACTAGCACCTGCGGAGGATGTGCTGAGACCAGCTCTGTCCCCAGCAATGATGGCCCATATCCCCGGTCCGGGTGCAAAAGTAATAGATGACAACCCAGTTAATGGGCTGTTACAATGCGTGCGATATTGGGGGCCGGCGCTTAGTGACAACGTTAGGTGGAAAATTGGAGAAGACAGAAACAAAAATGTCAAACTATGTGAAGGAATTTATCGGAATAAAATCCGCTAAAATGTTAACAGTAGTAATTGCTTTTGTAATTTCTGTTTTCTTCAGATGTCCAAGGGAAGCAGAGCGGGGAGAAGTCCTTAAGAAGATGACTCGCATAAAGCCTACACCGGGGTTAAGCCAAGCCTCGCTCGCATCCGCGGTTCCGACCCGGGAAAGCCTGGACCAGCGGCGCCGAGGCGGGAGGCCACCGAGACGCAGGTCCTCCGCGCAGCCTAGAGCGGCCGGGCCGGCCGGAAGCGGGGCCCGGGCTCCGCAGAGGGTCGGCGAGAAGAGGACTTCCGCTGCTCCGCACCCGCGGTCCCCAGGCGCGCAGCGAGAGGGGCGGCTTGCACTTTGCCCCGCTGACGTCCCCTCGCCCTTACATTGTACGTCAGCGCCTGAGGCCGCACATCCCCCTCCTTAGGCTCCCACTCCGACGCCCTCGGAGGAGGGTGGTGGGTAGACAAACTGGTGACCTTCGGGGACGTGGACGTGGACTTCAGGACCGAGGGTGGAAGCGCCTGGGCCCTCGGGGGCGCTGCACGGGCGCGACGCTAAAGCTAAAGCAATGTGGAGGCGTCATGGCACCGGGTCAGCGCTCGCCTGGGACTGGCGGCCGCACTGGAAGGCCCGGTCCAGGGCCCCCTCACTGGTTCCGACCGTCAGGCTGGAGAGCAGCACGTGCCCCATGGACACACTTTGGGCTCCAGGGTCTTGCCTGCTTTTGTTTTAGTCAGTGTTTCCTTGGTTCTTGTATTATCTCTGTGTCAGACAAAAGGCCTTGGCCTTGGCCTTGGCCTTGGCCTTGCGAGCCTTCTGGGTGCGAGTGCCACTGGAGCGAGCTGAGCTGCGTGGGCCCTGTCCGGTACTGACAGCCGTGGGGTGCAGCCGCTGCGCCTGAGACCAGATGTTCTGCTCTGGCCCATGTCTCCTGCTTCATCCCTGTGAATAGAGTTCCCAACCACAGCCTTTCTGGGCCCGGGTGCCCGGTCGGTGTCCCCACAGCAGGATGGGGGCCAGGTACTGCGGGTGTCTAGGGTGGCTGCTCACTGCCACTGCCCCTCAGGCCCTCCAGGACGGACGCCCCTGAAGTACTTCCCACCAGGACCACAGGCTTTCCAGGCCTCAGAGGGTAACCTGGCCCCAGGGAAAGCATATTTCTCCTACCTCCCAAATACGGGGTGTCCCAAAAGTGTGTTCACACTTTAACAGCTGATAGCTCAGTTTCAAAAATGGAAAGTATTTAAATAAACACTGCTTTATAATTACTCAAAATGGGATGTGAGGGTGATCTGGCTGCGACATCTGACACCCCATTGATCGCCAGGGTTGATTCGGCTGATCTGGCTGGCTAGGTGGGTGTCCCCCTCCTCCCTCACCGATCCATGTGCGTCCCTCCCGAAGCTGCGCGCTCCGTCGAAGAGGATGACTTTCCCCCAAGAGGAGAGGACCGGTCTTCGGTCAAGGGTATACGAGTAGCTGTGCTCCCCTGCTAGAACCTCCAAACAAGCTCTCAAAATGTATGTATTCATGGGGTGGGTTATATATGAAACGAGTATTTATTTATTTTTTTTAACTTAGAGAAAGTTCCAACTCTTTGCAGGGGTCTTCAAACTACGGCCCGCGGGCCACATGCGGCCCGCAGAGGAGTCTGATCCGGCCCGCCAGGTTTTTTGGGCAGTGAGCGCAGCCGAGGTGTTACAGTAGGAATTAGTAGTTCATATAGTCCGGCCCTCCAGCTCTCTGAGGGACCGTGATCTGGCCCCCACTTTAAAAAGTTTGAGGACGCCTGCTATAGCATGGCAGTTGAGGGCCTCCACAATGGTTGACAATCTACCTTTTCAATAACTCCCATTGTCAGGAATGAACACTACTGCAAATTGTTCTGCCCACTACCTTTGAGCATATTTAGTTTTCCAACCTATATACCCGTTTTTGTTTTTTTGTTAACCCTCACCCAAGGATATCTTCCTAATGATTTATAGAGAGTGGAAGGGAGGGGGGAAGAGGAAGAGAAACAATGTGAGAGACACACATTGATGGTTGCCTCCTGCATGTGCTCTGATTGGGGCCAGGGATCAAACCTGCAATCCGGGTACATGCCCTTGACTGGGAATTGAACTGAAACCCTTCTGTGCATGGGCCAATGCTCTGAACAGAGCACAGAGCCAGTGCTCCACCAGTACACCTTTCTCTTTAAATCTCCACTAGTTACATAGCGCTAGTGTGTACTATGTAGCCATTAGTTACATAGGGCTAGCAGGGGTCCTCAAACTTTTTAAAGTGGGGGCCAGATCACGGACCCTCAGAGAGCTGGAGGGCCTGACTATATGAACTACTAATTCCTACTGTAACACCTCGGCTGCGCTCACTGCCCAAAAAACCTGGCGGGCCGGATCAGACTCCTCTGCGGGCTGCATGTGGCCCGCGGGCCGTAGTTTGAAGACGCCTGGGCTAGTGTGTACTTGAAATGTGGCCAGTCTAAATTGAGATGCTTTACACACATCCAAATGAAACGAGTCTTTAGCTACTTTTGTTACTGTAATCCTGTGTCAGGATAGCTTAAGCTAAATTTGGGGAGACATTAAGGTGAAATATTCCCGCCTGCAGTTTGCCAGTCCCTCTTCCTTGGTATTAGAACAGGAGAGAGTGTCTAAGAATGGGATGGGATTGAACCCCACCCTTGATGAGATTGTGGCAGAAAAGAGGTTCCCAGCCTGGCCCACGTGGTCCAGTGGTTAAATCTTGAACTATGAAGCATGTGGTCACAGTTGGTTCCTGGTTAGGGCATATGCCTGGGTTGTAGGCTAGATCTCAAGTATGGGATGGGCAGGAGGCAGCCAATCAATGATTCTCTCATTGATGTTTCCATCCTTTCCTCTCTGTAAAACATCAATAAAATATATTTAAAAAAGAAAAGAGGTTCCTAGGATATCATCTGCAGAGGAAAACAGAAAATATAACCACCACCACCACTTCCCCATTGTTTATATTTCTGTAATAATCAGAGAAACCTTTATTTGGGAAGCTTTTTTAGGTCAAAATGGACAGAGAGAAAGTGGAAAGCTGCGAAGTCTACAGCTAGTCTTGGGGAGAAAGAAAAAAGGGAGCAAGTGAATGGCTATCTAGCGCCATGAGAAGGAGCGGGGGTCAGAGCAAAGGGAGCACAGCTAGCTTGCCTGGGGCCATGGGATCAGGTCGCCATCAGACAGTTGTGCTGGCACCTTGCTTCCTCAGCATGCTGCTGCTGTGCCCACAGTGGGATTTGCAGTTTATAAACAGGCGATCGGCCATTGGGAAAGAGGGAGGTTGTGTGTCGTGGCCAGGTCATGAGTGCAGGCGGCCTCTGGGCCCCTGGCCTGGTCTCCCTTCCACTTGTGATTGCAGTAAGTCATTCTAAAGGCTTATGTGTTCTAGTGTTAAGCAAACAGTCTCATTCTAATTAGTTTTCTCCCCCTGGTTGGTCTTACCAATGAGTAGCCAGCCTTTTTCTCCCAGGTCTTGCTCTGGTTCAGAGTTACTGATAAGGAGGACTTAAGGTGGGTTTCCTTCCACCCTCCCCAGTTCCCAGCGGACTCAGGATTTCTAAGTGAGCAGATGTAGCGTTTACATTCTTATGTGCTCTCCTTAGCATCTGCATCTTCATTTTAAAAAATATATATTTTATTGATTTTTTACAGAGAGGAAGAGAGAGGGATAGACAGAAACATTAATGAGAGAGAAACATCGATCAGCTGCCTCCTGCGCACCCCCTACTGGATATGTGCCCGCAACTGAGGTACATGCCCTTGACCGGAATCGAACCTGGGACTTTTCAGTCCACAGGCCGACGCTCTATCCATTGAGCCAAACTGGTTTCGGCTGCATCTTCATTTTTGTTTGGAAATGAAAGCAGAATAGAGAGTGGGACTTTGGATATGCAGCTTCCAAATTATCAGAACCCTCATCTCCACTAATAAAAGAGAAAGATGCAAGTTAACCGTACCTTTGTGACATCCACCACCCAATCAGGTGTGAGTATGCAAATTAACCCAACAAATTTGCATGCAAAGGTGCCAAGTGGCTGAGGGCCTTCTGAACTACCCCAGCTCTGGGTCTCTGGGCAGCATGGGAAGGCAGAAAGGCAGCTCTGGCCTGGAGTGAAGGCAGTACTGGCAGCCAGAGGAAGGCAGGCCTAATCTTTGTGCATCGGGCCTCTAGTCCTATATAATAAAAGGCTAATATGCAAATAGACTGAACAGCAGAACAACTGGTTGCTATGACATGCACTGACCACCAGAGGACAGATGCTCAATGAAGGAGCTGCCCCCTGATGGTCAATGCATTCTCACAGGGGGGTGCCGCTCAGCCAGAAGCCAGGCTCACAGCTGGTGAGTGCAGCGTAGGTGGTGGGAGCCTCTCCGCCTCTGCAGCAGTGCCAAGACTTCCCCTGAGGGCTCCCGGACTGTGAGAGGGCACAGGCCAGGATGAGGGACCCCTGCCCTGAGTGCATGAATTTCTTGCATCAGACCTCTAGTGTTCAAATAAGTTCCACTCTGAATCCAGCGGCCTCTATTCTGACACTGGACTAGAAAAGGTGTCTGGATCATGCTGCGCGCCTGCACGCACGCGCGCACGGAGAGGTCGCAGCCGGAGAGGAGGAGAGGGCTGGGTGCTGCCTGGCGTTGCCTAGCAGTTATGAAATAAAACCCCCAGCCTGGGCTGAACCCCCGAACTGGCAGCGCTGAGCCCCAGTTATGGGCCAGACCCTGGGGACCCAGGCTCCGGCAGGGGGAGACGGGGCTGTGAGGCAGAATCCCAGGGGAGCGGCGAAAAGCAGGGCGCCCCCGGAGTCGTGCGCACAGCAGAGGACTGAATGTTGACTCTGATGCTGGATTACCCTAGCCAGAAGAAACAAAGCCTCCGGCGGCGCTGAGCCTCAGTCCGGAAGGCTCTGAACCCCAGTTCTAGGCCAATCCCTGGGGACCCAGGCTCAAGCAGAGGGAGACGGGGCTGTGAGGTGGAGTCCTGGGAGTGCGGCGAAAGGCCGAGCCCCCGGAGTCGCGCACATTGCTTGCAAGGGAAGGAATGTTGACTCATGCGGGATTGCCCTGGAGGGAAGGAAACAGGAGCCCCGGCTGGCCGTGTTGGGCCCCAGTTTTGACTGCTCTGAACCCCAGTCCTAAGCCAGACCCTGGGGACCCAGGCTCAGGTAGGGGGAGACGGGGCTGTGAGGCGGAATCCCAGGGGAGCGGCGAAAAGCGGAGCCCCCAGAGTCGCGCACACTGTGCGCAGAGGACAGTCTGTTGACTCTGATCCTAGACTCCCCTAGCGGGAAGGAGAAAAAAAAGCTCCAGACTGGAGGAACGCGACGAGGAGCAGGAGCCCCTGCCGGATACCGGCCAGCCGGGCACCAGCAAGGAGCTGGGTGATGGGGCCCCCCGGGTGGGGGGTGCCCCTGAGCCTTTGACTGCTGGGCGCGGGCAACGGAGCCAAGGCCGGGGGCTGCTTCCTGGGCGGCGCCGACCCCAGCAACAGGCTGAAGCAGCGCAGGAGCCCGCGGAGAACAAAGGGGTGCCACAGGCCAACCTGCTGAGCTTCCAGGACAAGGAGGAAGAAACCAAAGAAGTTCTCAATGTGAAGAAATCAAGTGAGAGCAAAAGATAGTAAAATTACTTCTTAAGAAAGAATACAAAGAAGATCTTGAAAAATCAAAGACTAAGTCGCAACTCAACTCACCAGCAAACATTGCAACATAAATGCGTTTAAAAAAAAAAAAAAAAAGGACAGAATGTTGGAACACCAGCGGCCAGGCCTAGAGTGGCCAGGCACAAGGCAGTGGCAGCCGGGCCCAGAGCAGCAACGGCCAGGCCCCCGAGCAGCAGCAGCCAGAACCAGAGCATCAACAGCCAGCACTGGAGCAGCCAGACCTGGGGCAGTGGCAGCCAGGCCTGAGGCGGAGGCGGCCAAGCCCAGGGTGGCCAGTCCAGGAACACCCAGACCCGGAGTGGCTAGGTCCGGAGAAGCCGGGCCCAGAGCAGCCAGATTGGGAGCAGCCAGGCCCAGAATAGCAGTAGCCAAGCCCGGAGCATCCAGGCCGGGAGCGGCCAGACTCGGAGCGGCCAGACTCAGAGCAGCGGTTGCCAGGCTGGGAGCAGCTAGGCCCGGAGCGGCCGGGCCCAGAGCAGCCGGGCCCAGAGCAGCCGGGTTGGGTGCGGCCAGGCCCGGAGCAGCAGGTGCCAGGCTGGGAGTGGCCAGGCCCGGAGCAGCCGGGTCTGGTGTGGCCAGGCCCGGAGCAGCAGCTGCCAGGCTGGGAGTGGCCAGGCCTGGAACAGCGGCTGCCAGGCCCGGAGCGGCCAGGCCCGGAGCGGCCGGGCCCAGAGCAGCCAGGTTGGGTGCGGCCAGGCCTGGAGCAGCAGCAGCCAAGTCCAGAGCAACTAGGTCGGGAGCGGCAGTGACCAGACCCGGAGCAGCTGGTTGTGGAACGGACCAGAGCAACAGAGGCCAGGCCCGGAGCAGCCAGGCCCGGAACAGCTCGCTCCTCGCCTGCCCCTGCCCCACGGCTGCCCCTCAGACATGGCTGGAAACTTTTGTGGGAACTTGAGGGTCTGCTGAATGAAGTGATGAAGGCTTAGATCTGGATGTGTTGAGTTAGTATAGCGCTGGGGTGTTGATCTGTGAGTGCCTTGGGTGGGGCCTGGATGAGGCTGGTTGACCTATTTGGAAATGTCTTTTGTGTGAAGTGTATCATTGGGCATGTGGAGGTATTATTGATATGAGAAAATGCTAAGTAACTGATTTACTATCTGAAAAGGGATTTACTATCGAGGAAAGGGAGGGAGGAAGAGACTGAACATAAACTGTGCACCTATGGATGAGGACAATGGGGGATGGGGAGGGGGCAGAGGGTGGGGTGGGAACCTGGTGGAGGGGGGAAGAAATGAGGAACCTTTGTAATAATATGAACAATAAAGATTGATTAAAAAAAGAGAGAGAAAAGAAAAGGTGTCTGGACGATGGCGATGGGACCTCCATCCCTCCTCCCTCTGCTCTGCCTCTTAGTGAAGTCGTGGAGACTTCTCATCCAGGGCAGTGGGAGGAGGACTGGAAAGTCACCTCCACAGGAAAAGCTATTTTTTCCCTGAAGGGTAAAACCTCCCCTGGCTGCCTGGAGGTCCAGGAGCCGGTGCCTGTTCTATGCTCTCCTGGTTGCACGGATTGAGCCCTCCCCCTGGTGCAGGATCGATGCCCCCCACCCGTCACCCCACAATTCAGTCCTCTCCACGGGTTTGCTAAAGGCAAAAGAAAAACTTCACTCACAAGACATTTAAACAGTTGAGGCTTTGTTACCGATAAGGTTAAACATTACACTATCAAATTCTCTTTAAAAACTAAATACACAGGGGTTAGAGCCTCAGACTGAAGGGTAAAGGGTTTGTCGGTTAGGTATCCTGGTCAAGGGCATGTACCTCAGTTGCAGGTTCCCCACAAGCCCCTGTCAGTCAGGGTGAGAGTGGGAGGCAACCAATCAATGTCTCTCCCTCTCTCTCTCTCCTTTTCTCTCTTTCCCTCATCCCTCCTTTCCACTCTCTCAAAAAAATCAATGGGAAAAATAACCTCACTCCTTGAGTGAGAATTATTTAAAAATTACTGATTATTTCCTGATTATAGAATTATTGTTCATTGTAGAAAATTTGGAAAATACAGAAAAATTACAAAATTACAAAAGTACAAGTTAAAGCAATTCATTTCTACTTGCTTCCTGAGACATGACCTTTGTTTAGGGGTCCCTCCAGTTTCTTTTTCTGAGCATACACTTTTTAAACACCGCTGGGATCATATGTACATTTGTTTTGTAAAGTTATTTTTCAAACATCCTCTATTGTGAACATTCCCCATGCAGGCTCTCCTCCGTTACATCGTGTTTTGTAATGGCTGCATATCTTACACACATGCACTAGAATAAAGTTTGTAAGAAAATATGTAGGAAATTAAACGATACCAAACAATTCAAAAGAGCGGTGTTGGTCTTAATTACTGAGGTCAGCAAGCTGTGTGATAGCCGTTCATGTGTATGTGGACACGTTTGAATCAGACTGCACTACAGCTTTCCAAGTCACACCTGAGACAGTGTCTGGGTCATGCGCGGCAGGGTCTCCTTACCCAAACCTGCAGAGGTGACTGGGTTCTGCCGGTGATTCATCTTGTCTCCTGAGCACCTGTCACATCCTCCTTCCCCATAGATGGACACCCGAACATCTTACATGGCTGCCCATCATGCCACTATATATATATATAACCTTATAACCACTATATATATAGTGGTTATAAGGTTTTATATATATATATATATATATATATATATATATATATATATATATATCCTTATATCCTTTCCCCAAAAACTTACATCTCATTTTCTGTGTGGAGAGAATCCATATCTTTGTAGCATCTAAGTATTTAATTGACAAAAATGTGTATTAGCTTTACACAATGTTAAATGAATGTTTAGATTGGCAGAAACCTATTCAGTCTCCTTTTCTCTTGGAGATATTTGAAAATTGATTTAATGTGTGAGTATGTGATTTTTATTTTTTATTTTTCTCAGAGAGAAAGAGAGAGGGAGAGAGAGAGAGATGGAAACATCAATGAAACATCAGTGATCAGCTGCCTACTGCATGCCTCCAGCTGGGGATCAGCCTAAAACCTAGGCATGTGCCCTGACTACAAACTAAACCGTGACCTCCTGGTTCATAGGCCAATGCTCAATCACTGAGCCATGCTGAGTGGGCATATGTGCGTAATTTTTTAATTCAAGCAAAGACTTTGTTTATTGCTATACTCAGTCATTCAACTTTTAAATATATATTTCTTATTGATTTTTTAGGGAGGGAGGAAGGGAGAGGGAAAGAGAGAGAAGAAACACTGATGTGAGAGTGGAACATAGATCTGCTGCCTCTTGCATGCTCTCTACCAGGCATCAAGCTCACAAGCTGGGTACGTGCCCTGACTGGGAATGGAAGTGGCAACCTTTTCTTTGGTGCATGGGATTATACCTAACTAACTGAGCTACACAGCCAGGGCTCAACTTTTAAAAACTATTTTGTGCCTGGCCGGTGGCTCAGCGGTTAGAATATTGGCCCTCAGACTGAAGGGTTGCAGTTTCAATTCAATATCAAGGGCACATTCCTTGGTTTCGGGTTCAGTCCTTGGACCTGGAAGGGGCACATGCATGAGGTAACCAGCTGATGTGTCTCATGTGGACATTTCTCTCTTTCTCCTCCCCTTCTCCCTCCCTCCCATTCTATCTAAAAGTCAATGGAAAAAGTATCCTCAAGTGAAGATTAAAAAAAAAAAAAAAATACACACACACACACACACACACACACACACACGCACACTAGAGGCTCAGTGGATGAAATTTGTGCGGGGGGTGGAGGGTGCGGCGGGATTGGTGCCCATCAGCCTGGCCTCCACCCTCTCCAATCTGGTACCCCTTGGGGGATGTCTAACTGCTGGTTTAGGCCCACAGGGATCCAGCCTAAACCAGCAGTTGGACATTCCTCTCACAATCCGGGACTGCTGGCTCCAAACTGCTCACCTGTCTGCCTGCCTGATGGCCCCTAACCATTCCCCTGCCAGTCTAATTGATGCCTAATTGCTCCCCTGCTGGCTCGATTGTCCCTAACTGCCCTGCAGACCTGGTCATTCCAACTTCCCTCCCTTGCTGGCCTGATTACCCCCAACTACCCTCCCCTGACGGCTATCTTGTGGTGGTCATCTTGTGATGACATGGGGCAGCCATCTTGTGGTGGCCATTTTGTGATGACATAGGGGTGGCCATCTTGTGATGACGTCACAACAGCCATCTTGTGACAATGCCACCTAGGCTTTTATTATATAGGATATAGTGTATACCTAATATATACCGGAGACTGTTTTAGATGCTTGGGATCATCCATGAACAAAGAAAGACAAAAACCCTTCCCTCATGAATTTACATACTGGGTGGGGGGGGGCCTTGGATGTTGAATTTCACTGTGTAGCATCAGTATACTAATATCTGCTCAGTCATGCTCTTGTTATAGTTCCAAACTCTGGTGAGTTTGCCAGTGTGAATTACTTAATGCCACTTAAATTTATTAAAAACGGAACCTTTAAAAGCAGAGTGGCTGCTGTGGGGCTGAGCACCAGCAAGCTCGGCTGGGATTGTTCCTTCAGCCGGATGCCAAGGAGCAAAGCCGCAGGCCCCCAGCCTTTGAGGAGCACATGTGCACTCTTGTTTAAGAAGTAAATAAGTACCTGCACTTTGTGTTTAAACTCTAGCATTAAAAGCAAAATCTGAAAGAAAACTTTTAATAAACTAATACAGTTCGATGTGTGAAAAAGCATGTGGAAAGTGACACTTTCATTTAAGAGTTAGGAGAAATTAATCTGGGTTTTATGTGTGAATATAGATTTTTAAAAGGATCAAGCGGAACCTTGTCTTCCTACTGCAGCAGCTTACTGCATCCAATCACATCCCAGGCCCCCGAGACCTGCTTTATTCTCTGCGGCTCCCGGGTTCCGTATGCAGACATGCGGGCCCATCTGGCCAGTGGGGGGTAGCATTTGTGATGCTTGTAGTTGCTTTCTTATTTAGCAGCCCACGTTCAGATGGTTAGAGTATATATGGGTAGATTTTAAATTCTTTTTTCTCTACATGAAAGAAAGATGCTGGGTACACTATTACCTTAGAGTCTGGTTTCTCAAGTGGATTTCGGTGCAAGTTCAGAGCTCAGGGCTGTGTGCACCCCCACTTAGGCAAATATTTCTGCCTATGTGTGGGGTCCTCCCTGGTCATTGGGAGTCCCTCGGGGTGTTACCAAACCCAAGTTCATGCATTGACACTTATAAAGGCCAAAACTCAAAACGGCAAGGCTGGAGGGAAGGGAAGGGTTATTAATCGAAGAGGCACCAGCAGAGAAGATGGGAGACCTGCTGTGCCTCAATCCACCTTGCCTGCTGGATTGGTTAAGGGTGTTTAAGGGGTTTGGGGGAGCATGTATGCAGAAGGGCAATTGAAGGACCTTGGAACTTGGCCATTTGTGGCAAAGGGCGTTCGCACTGGACCTTCCTGGACAACAGATGGAGCCTTCGCTTTTGAAAGGGTTTGGTGTCCAAGTGACATCATGTCCGGTCTCTGGTCCCGGTGTGGCCCGGGGTGCAGGCGAGACTTTGGTTCCGGGTGCAGTGAGGCTGAAGTGCTCTGCTCTGCACATGTGCCCAGGCTGCGTGGCCTGCGGTCTGGGTGGGCTGTCTCCGAAAAGCAGCTCCGTGTCCTGTTAATCAGGATAGGACCATTTTCAGCTGCTTCCCCGGTTACAAATGCACAGACTGGGGACTGCCATTTTTTTCTGTCTTAGCTCACACTTCCCCAACCTGGCCAGTCGGGGCCCCATCACGTACACCCTCTGCGGAGGAGAACCACGAGGCCAGGCCCGGCCGCAGCCTTGCCACCCACACAGGCTGACATTTTTTGTGTGTGGTATCCTATATAATAAAGAGGCAATATGCAAATTGACCCTCACTCTGTCACGCCATTACAAGATGGCTGCACCCAATGCAGAGGAAGGGTTCCTGTAATGAGCTGTAAACACTGATCAGCAGGGACCTGAGACTGCATGGCACTGGGCCAGACGTCCCCCGCCCAGTGGGGCTTGATGGGCACCCCACCCCAGTGCCGGGCCAGGGGACCTGCGACTGTGCCTGCCGCCCAGCAGGGTTTGATAGGGGCCCTGAAGCTACACCCCCTACCTTAGGGGTGTCGAACTCAATCAGAGAAGGGGCCAAAATCTAAAATCCAGCCTAATTCGCGGGCCGAATGGTTTACTGAACAGTCATAAACTGTCATTGTGATGGAAACGCAGCGGAGTGCAGTGATGACAGCGCGGTGCGGGCCACATTGCAAGGCCTGGCGGGATGGATTTGGCCCGCGGGCCTTGTGTTTGACACATGTGCCCTACCTGGCAGGGCTTGATGGGGGTAGGGCTGGCTGGGTATGGATCTCGCCCAGTGGGGGTGGGGCCCGCAGGGTCTGGGTCTCATGTGATTTTGAGGTGTATGCAGGTGGGCGGAGACTTGACTCTGGGTCCTGAGGCATGCCCCAGACTCTGACAGGAGGAAGATTTTACTAATTTTCTTTCATCTCTGACACTTCTATTATAGAGAAAGGGCAAATAGCAATATTAAAATATTTCCTCTAATTAATTCCCTTTTAATGTGCATGAATTTAATGCACCGGGTCTCTAGAAATAAGTATATTGGGCTTTGTCTCCAATCCTGGCACAGAGCTCCTAAAAATTTTGGAATTTCCTGAGTGATAGGATTAGTAAACTCATAAGGAACTCACTCCTTCTGAGTGTATCTCAGTTTATGCTAATGAGGTGACTCAGTGGGGACCGTAGGGAGCCTCAGGATGGGGCTGGTCACCAGAGACCTAGTGAGTGGAGGGACCTCCCACCCAGCTGCCGGCCTCTGGGAGGGCAGGGGTGGGCATTAGCTCCATAAAAAGTGAGATGTGACCAGCTCTCCAGGGTTGGTGAACAAGAGTGCAGCCACTCACCAGGAGGGTGGCACACCCTGACTCCACGGGGACAGAAAGCTCCTGCCAACGTAGCTCGTCATCTGGTTGTTTATTGTAACCTTCAATGTTACCGGTATTTGTAATAAACACTGTAGTAAGTCCACTGTCTTCCTGCGTTCTGAGAGCTACTCCAGTAAATTAGTGGAACCTGAGGAGGGCTGGTGGGAACCTCTGATTTACGGCCAGCCGGTCAGCGCGGGTGCCACCGCACTGGGGTGAAGGGAGGGAGTCCGGGGGGACGGGGCCCTTCACCCGGGGCCGGACACTGTCTGCAGGCACTCAGCGCCAGAACTGAGTTGAACTGAGGGGCACCGGCTGGTGTCTGAGAATTGTTAGTTTAGAACCCACCCACTCCCGTTTGGTGACCAGAGGGTAGAGGAGGAAAATGGAACCATTTCTTTGCTCTGACATCTGCTGACCATGGAGCCCTGCCCATCTTCTCTGCTGGAAGAGTCTCCCTGGATGGCCAAGGCCATTGCTCATTCTTCTCTCACTCACCGCGCGCGCGCACACACACACACACACACACACGCTCACACACACACGCTCACACACACACGCATCTCACACACACACTCACACCCACCCCTACCCCCCACACACACGCTCACACACACACACATACACACACGCTCACACCCACCCCTACCCCCCCACACACGCTCACACACACACGGTCACACACACACACACACGCTCACACACACGCTCACACACACGCTCACACACACACACGCATCTCACACACACACACACACGCTCACACACACACACACGCTCACACACACACGCATCTCACACACACACACACTCACACACACACACACACACACACTCACACGCACACGCACACGCACACACGGACTCAAAGCCTCCCTGTTACCCGGCTGAACCTGGCTGTCCTCAGGGGTCATCACTCGGGTGGCGGCAGGAACCTCATGTTTCGGGACCGGCGACCTCAGAGGGTGAGGAGGCCGTGCCACATGCCTGGACTCGCATCTCTGCCCCTCGGAGGCATCTCCTTTGGGTGGGACGATGGAGAATTCGGACAAGACCGCACAAGTCACTGCGGCACCCGTTTGTGCGTAGCCCCGGGGCTAAGGGGAATCTTTGCAAGCTGCTTGGTCCTCCTGCCGGAAGGTGGGCGATTTCTGCTTCCCGTTTACCGTGGGTTCGGTGTTCGCTCGCTGCGGGCCGCTTTCCTGTGCAGAGTCTGCCGGCGCCTCCCGGGCCGGTCCGCCTTTGCCTTGAAGGCCCTGCCGGGGGGCGTGCACGCCTGCCCAGATGCCCCCCGCACGCAGGGCCTCCCACCGGCCTGCTCAGCTGGCACAGGCCTGGGCTGTTCCGTCCATTTCCTCCACTTCCCTGCTTCCAGTGCGATGAACGAAGTTCATCTTTCCCAGCCTGATCTCGTCCCCCTCCCGGGCCAGGGCAGCATCGTGGGCGCTGCAGCCCCGAGGACAGGAAACCTGGCTGCACAGGGTGTGTGTGTGTGTGTGTGTGTGTGTGTGTGTGTGTGTGTGTGTGTGTGTTTGGGGGGTCTATTAGCCCGGTCTGATTGCAGCCCCTTTCCTTGGGCGCTGGAAGTGCGGGGGAGTACAGGGCAGAACACCAAAGTTAAAAAAAGAAAAATTTTCTTTATTGTTGAAAGGATTACATATGCCCCCTCTCCCCCCAGTGACCACCAGTGTAGGTACTTCCCGGTTTTCTCAGCCTCTGAGCCTCGAGAGGAAATCCCGGCCTCCGTGTGCTGCCCCCATGCCCTCTCTGCTGCCGAGAGCCTTCGGCCCCGTCCCCCTTCCTGCCTTCTCCTGGGGCCGACTGCCTTCACTCCCATCCTCTGTCCTCCTCAGGCTGTCCTCTCTGTCCGGGGCTCATACGGTGTCCCTGTGCCCACTCCCTGCATTGCAGTAGTGGTTGTGAGGGATGCAGTTGTGAGGGATGGGGGTGGGAGGGTTGCGGGTGGGAGGGATGCGGGTGGGAGGGATGCGGTTGGGAGGGATGCGGGTGGGAAGGATGCGGTTGGGAGAGATGGGGTTATGAGGAATGTGGGTGAGAGGGATGCTGGTGGGAGGGATGTGGGTGGGAGGGATGCGGGTGGGAGGGATGCAATTATGAGGGATGGGGTAAGAGGGATGCGGGTGGGAGGGATGTGGGTGGGAGGGTAGCGGTTATGAGGGAGGCAGGTGAGAGGGATGCATTTGGTAGGAGTGCAGTTGGGAGGGATGCGGGTGGGAGGGATGTGGGCGGGAGGGATGGGGGTGAGAAGGATGAGGGTGGGAGGGATGCAGGTGGGAGGGATGCGGGTGGGAGGGTAGCCATTATGAGGGAGGCGGGTGAGAGGGATGCATTTGGGAGGGATGCGGTTGGTAGGGATGCGGGTGGGAGGGATGCGGTTATGAGGGATGCGGTTATGAAGGATGCGGGTGAGAGGGATGTGGGTGGAAGGGATGCGGGTGGGAGGGATGCGGGTGGGAGGGATGCGGTTATGAGGGATGCGGTTATGAGAAATGGGGTTATGAGGGATGCGGTGGGAGGGATGCGGGTGGGAGGGATGCGGTTGGTAGGGATGCAGGTGGGAGGGATGCGGTTATGAGGGATGCGGTTATGAGAAATGGGGTTATGAGGGATGCGGTGGGAGGGATGCGGGTGGGAGGGATGTGGGTGGGAGGGATGTGGGTGGGAGGGATGCGGGTGGGAGGGATGCGGTTATGAGAAATGGGGTTATGAGGGATGCGGTTATGAAGGATGCGGGTGAGAGGGATGTGGGTGGGAGGGATGCGGGTGGGAGGGATGCGGGTGGGAGGGATGCAGGTGGGAGGGATGCGGTTATGAGAAATGGGGTTATGAGGGATGCGGTTATGAAGGATGCGGGTGGGAGGGATGCGGGTGGGAGGGTAGCTGGGCCACACCCCCACCTCGCCTTGTAGTGACCACTCCGTTCTTCTCAGGTTGCTTTTGCTCAGAATACAGATCAGGGCGGGTTTTTTGTTTTTTATTTCTTTGTTTTCCTTTTTGTTTTTCAGGGTGGGTGTTTTATTCGTCACAAGGTGAGAGCAGAAGGGGAGGTGGAGCCAGCCCTAAAGCATGGCACTCTGAGGGCACCGTGGGACAGAGGTGCTGGCAGAACTCCACAGGCTGGGCTCCAGACACCGATTCTGAAGGACGTTTACACCTGGAGTGACTTTCTTATTGTTGTTAATCCTCACCTGAGGATATTATTTCCATTGATTTAAAAAAATATATATATATTTTATTGATTTCAGAGAGGAAGGGTGTGAGAGAGAGCAACATTAATGGTGAGAGAGAATCATTGGTCGGCTGCCTTCTGCACACCCCCAACTGGGGATCCAACCATAACCTGGACAAGTGCCCTTGACAAGAATCAAACCCGGGACCCTTGAGTATGCAGGCCAATACACTATCCACTGAGCCAAACCAGCGAGGGCTCCATTGATTATTTATTTATTTACTAGAGCCCAGTGCATGAAATTCGTGCATGGTGGGGGGGGGAGGGGGGTATGTCCCCTTAGCCCAGCCTGCACCCTCTCCAATCCAGAACTCCTCAGGGATGTCTGACTGCCAATTTAGGCTCAATCCCCTAAACCAGCAGTGGGACATCCCACTCACAATCCTGGACCGCTGACTCCCAATCACTCACCTGCCTGCCTGCCTGGTCACCCGTAACTGCTCTCCTCCCCCACCAGCCTGATCGCGCCTCACTGCCTCTGTATGCCAGCCTGATTGGCCCTAACTGCCCCTCCCCCACTGCCAGCCAGGTCGCCCCCAACTTCCCCTCCCTGCTGACCTGGTTGCTCCTAATTGCCCCCTCCACTGGCCTGGTCACCCCTCACTGCCACCCAATCAGCCTGGTTGCCCCACGCAGCCTGCTTGTTCAGTCGTTTGATCTTTCCTCACTAACCCCCCTGCCAACCTGGTCATAGACAGCCATCTTGTGAGGGCATGAGGGTTAATTTGCATAATACTTCTTTATTATATAGGATTCATTTATTTTTGAGAGAGAGAGAGAGAGAAAGAGAAGGGGAGAGACAGAGAGAAACATCGATGTGAGAGAGACTCATTGATCGGTTGCCTCCTGCACATGCCCTGACCAGGGCTGGCAATCAAGCATGCAACCCAGGTATGTCCCCTTGACTGGAATCAAACTCGAACCCTTCAGTCCTTGGGCCAACATTCTATCCACTAGCAAAGCAGGCTAGGGCCTGTAGTGCATTTTTATGAGTTTATTTGAGCCAAATTGACAGTTGCTGAGAAGCAAAATCTCTTTGGTTTAAGAAAATGCTCCAGAGCCCTAGCTGGTTTTGCTCAGTGGATTGAGCACTGGCCCAAGGACTGAAGGGTCCCCGGTTCAATTCCGGTCAAGGGCAGTGGTATTGGTTCAGGTTCAATCCCCAGCCCTGGTCAGGGTGTGTGGAAGGTAACCAATTGATGTGTCAATGTTTCTCTCTCTGTGTCTCTCCCCCTCCTTTCCACTCTCTCTAAAAATCAATGGAAGAATATCCTCGGGTGAGGATTAACAAAGAATAAAGAAAACGCTCCGAGAATGGCAGTTTGAGCTTATTTTATACATTAGACTAAAGGAGGAGCTGTAAGGGGAGAGGGTTACCTACAATCCATTGGAGGTAGATTTGGTAGATTAAGGGGGTGGGAGAAAGCAAAGTGGGGAGAAAAATCACTGAGATTGGGTAAAGAATAAAACAGAGACACACGCTTCTATATTGGTGGGCACAGGCCCGTTAACATTCCCAGCACATGGAGGTGGGGAACAAGATAACAGGGAGGGGTTCTGTGGTCTCCTGTGCTGGGGTCCCAGCTGTGCCCTGAGGGGCCTGGAAGAGAAGGTTACTCTGACATTTCAGGATTTGTTATCTGAGATGCAGAACGACAGTAAACAGCCTGTGGACTGAAGGGTCCTGGGTTTGATTCCGGTCAAGGGCACATGCCATGGTTGTGGGTTTAATCCCCAGTAAGGGCATGCAGGAGGCAGCCAATCAATGATTCTCTCTCATCATTGATGTTTCTCTCTCTCTCCCTCTTCCTTCCTGACTGAAATAAATAAAAAATATATTTAAAAATAAAATAATATGACTATTTTCAGATGATTTAGGTGCTCTGTCTATCCGATTACAAGTGCCCCATCATAACTGTGGCAATAACCACATCTTCCCAGCACTTCCCATTGCCGGTGCTGAACTGGGCAATTTGCATTATTGCTTAATTTTATCCTCACACCAACCCAAAGAGGTGGCTACTACCACCCGTTTTATGGAGGAAATCCCTGTAGATTACTTGCTCAAAGTCACACAGTTGAACCAGGTTGTAGCTGATTCAAGAGGATGATGTAATCACTGCCAGCAGCGTTCAAACTTAAATTTGACCAAGACCCACAGTAAGATGTACAGGGTGTCTCCAAAAATGTGTACCCACTGTAACAGCCAATAGCTCAATTTTGAAAACAAACATATTTTAATAAACACTTTTATAATTATTCAAAGTGTGTGTATACATTTTTTGGGACACCCTGTACTTTTTTTTATTTTTTAAACCTATCTTTTGTTGAAAATATTATAGATGTCTTCCTTTTTCCCCCCTTTAATCTCCTCCACCCCCTACCTGTCCCCATCCCCACCCCCAGGCCTTCACCACACTGTTGTCTGTGGCCATGGGGTGTGCACAATGCGTAAAAGTTAATCTTCCCACCCTCCCCTGCCTTCCCTCTGAGATTCCACAGTCTGCTCCAGGCTTCCCTGTCTCTGGATCTATTTTGTTCTTCAGTTTATTTTGTTCATTAGATTCCACATATGAGTGAGATCATGTGGTACTTGTCTTTCTCTGACTGGCTTATTTTGCTTGGGACACCCTGTACTTTGGATCTTAGCCCAGCACACATACAAATCCTCCTCCTCCTCTATAATAAAGGTGTAATATGCAAGTCAACTGAACGGCTGAGCAGTGGAGCTGATGCAGAAGCCCAAGAAGACCAAGGACACTCTGAGGAAGTCGGAGGGATGCTGTTTTATTTATTTTATTTTTTAAAAATATATTTTATTGATTTTGTACAGAGAGGAAGGGAGAGAGATAAAAAGCTAGAAACATCGATGAGAAAGAGTCATCGATCAGCTGCCTTTTGCACACCCCCTACTGGGGATGTGCCCGCAACCAAGGTACATGCCCTTGACTGGAATCGAACCCGGGTCCCTTCAGTCCCCAAGGCGACGCTCTGTCCATTGAGCCAAACCAGTCTCGGTGGAGGAACGTTGTTAATACGCTGGCGGACTCAGGGAACAACTTTCCAAATCGGAGTGAAGGAACATGCAGGGGCTTTCCTTTATAGCTCCCTGTGGTCTTTGTCCCGCAAACATGGATTCTGCTTCCGGTCCTTTTCGAGGGCCTTGCAAGAAGCCCCCAGGTGTTGGGGTCTCCAGGCCACGTCTGAGGGTCTGGCCTGGCGCCAGAGCTAATAGCCCTCCCTGTGGGGCAGCGCACTGTCCACAGTAAGAGGTTCTGCAAGACCAGCATCTGGGAAGGAGGCAGGGACTTAATTACAGGTTATCAGGAGTGTACACTGAGCTTGCTGGCATGGATTCAGATCACTAGCCGCCAAAGATGAGGGTTACATTGGAATTAACCCTTTATGGCCTCCTCAGAACGACCATCAGACGACAATCGGGGACCACGCTATGACACCACTGGCACCAGGCCAGCAAGGCGGTGCGATGTGATTGGTCAGGGCCCCGCCATCGCCCCAGGGTGATCAATGTGGTTGAGGGTCCACCATCGCCCCACAGAGGGAGGCCCAGGCCACCGGTGGGCGGGGTGGGCGAGGCCTCCCCTTGAGAGGAAGCCCGGGTCCTTAGTGCCAGCAGCTGGGAAAGGACGGCGTACTTTTGTACGAATTTCCATGCATCGGGCCTGTAGTAACATATGAGGACATTTAATAAGACCGTATGTGCATCCCCTGCCTGCCTACAGGGCACCGCCCACCGAGTACTTTGTGCCCTATCCGTCCTATTTCATTTAAAAGGCTGCTGGTCAGGACCTGCTAAATGCATTCCATCCTCGCCCACGGGACAGGACCCCGAGGTGGAAACACTGCGCTGCCGTCTCCGCAGCGGACCCAGAGAGGGCGCAGGCGCCCCGGGTCGCCGGGATAGACCGGAGGCCTCAGCGCCTGTTCCCGCCCTCTGGTCCCGGAGCCCTCCTGCGGCAGGCTGCGGGGCTGAGGCTGCGGCACAGCCTGCGCGGGAGCCCGGCGCCCAGGGCGCGTCCCGCAGGCTGCGCTCCCCTCCCGGGAGGAACCCCTCCGGGGCCGGGACGCGGGGCGCCGCTCCGCGAAGCTTTTCCTCATCCCCGGCGGGGGGCGCGGGCGGTCTGCGGCCTCAGGCGCGTTCCCTCTCCCCGCAGCCGGGGCCCCGCACTGGCCGCTGGGGCGCCGGGGAGGCCGAGGGCGCTGAGCGCGGAGCGTTTCCATCGCGGCTTCTCGGCGCGGCTCCTCCCTTGAGGGCGGGGACCCCCCCCCTCCTCCTCCGGCATCTGTGTCCCAGCACCCAGCGGCGCTGAGGGCGGCGCGGCCGGCTCCTGGGAACCGGGGGGCATGGGTGCCCAGGGGCGCCAGCCCAGGCCCCCCCAGGCTCGGGCCTCCGTTCCCTCGCGCCCCGCATCTGACCGGTTACTTGGACCGAGGAGGGCAGGACATAATATTTATCAACGTTTCCGGTGGCAAAACTAGGGCAACCAACGCTCTGGATGGCAGAATCGGTGCCCAAAAATACTCCAGCACCTGGAAGGCGGGCAGGAGCAAGATGGAGACGGCAGAGCTGCCCCACCCCGGACCCGAAACAGCTTCCCAACTCCGCCCAGAGCGCAGGGCGCGGAGCCCGGCCTCCCAGAGGCCACATGACACCTTTCAAACCCCGAGGAGAACCACGTGTTGAAGTTCCTGCATCGAAACCCAGGGTTTCTGTTCAGCAGGAACCCCAGAGAGGTAGTGACTGGGTGGGTACCAGAAAGAAAAGGCATCTTATAAAGTGAACACAGAATCAGAGGCTAGAGTATCAGGAACTCCTGCAAGTCAGAGGGAGAAGCGGGGAGCGGGAAGAGGCCCGGGGCGCAGGCATTTCACGGGAGAGCAGACTGGAGCCCCGCCAGTAAGAGATGCTGAGACCCACCGCTAATCAAAGAAAGGCAATTAACACCGCGAGGCTGCTCTTCTGGTGATAGCAGGACACGCCCTCCAGCAGCCCTCCTGCTGAAACCCTGGAAATAGCAGCGGCCTGTGACAGCATCCTCTGTGACTGCATCCCTGTGACAGCATCCCCTGTGACTGCATCCTCTGTGACATCATCCCCTGTGACAGCGTCCCCTGTGACATCATCCCCTGTGACTGTGTCCCCTGTGACATCATCCCCTGTGACTGTGTCCCCTGTGACTGCATCCCTGTGACATCATCCCCTGTGACTGTGTCCCCTGTGACTGCATCCCCTGTGACTGCATCCCCTGTGACTGCATCCTCTGTGACAGCGTCCCCTGTGACATCATCCCCTGTGACATCATCCTCTGTGACTGCATCCCCTGTGACTGCATCCCCTGTGACATCATCCCCTGTGACTGCATCCCCTGTGACTGCATCCCTGTGACAGCGTCCCCTGTGACATCATCCCCTGTGACATCATCCTCTGTGACTGCATCCCCTGTGACTGCATCCCCTGTGACATCATCCCCTGTGACTGCATCCCTGTGACAGCATCCCCTGTGACTGCATCCCTGTGACTGCATCCCCTGTGACTGCATCCTCTGTGACTGCATCCCCTGTGACTGCATCCTCTGTGACAGCGTCCCCTGTGACAGCGTCCCCTGTGACTGCATCCCCTGTGACTGCATCCTCTGTGACATCATCCCCTGTGACATAGTCCCCTGTGACATCATCTCCTGTGACATCATCCCCTGTGACATCATCCCCTGTGACTGCATCCCCTGTGACAGCGTCCTCTGTGACATCATCCCCTGTGACAGTGTCCTCTGTGACATCATCCCCTGTGACATCATCCCCTGTGACTGCATCCCCTGTGACATCATCCCCTGTGACATCATCCCCTGTGACAGCATCCTCTGGGACAGCATCCCCTGTGACAGCTTCCTCTGTGAGGACCTGACAGGCCAGACAGCACTGCTCTACAGGCCCAGGAGCCTAGGCGGGGAGAGGGCTCTTCGTCCACCTCTGCCCACAGGGCAGGGGGAGCCCTGTCTATGGCCCCTGCAGGTGGCTAGGTCTCCATCACAGCCAGGGCCTGCCCCAGGAGACCCTTCCCCCCAATAAACCTGGGTGAGAGTGAAGCAGAAGTGGACCGGCCTGCCAGCACTGCAGCCTGCCTCTGTGCCTGGAGGAACCCAGAGATCCCCAAGCCTTGACTCTGGGTAGCTCAGCCTGGCAGTGCCCGGGCTTCTGAGAGAAGTCCACGCCAATTCTCTGTGGGGGAAACTACCACCATCCTGGCCCTTAAATTATGCCCATAAATATATATATTTTTAATCCTCACCTGGCATCATGCTTAGAGAGAGGCAGGGAGAAAGAGAGAGAGGAGAGATGTGACAGAGAAATGGATTGGCTTCCTTCTATCTGAACCGGAATCAAACCCAAAACTTTGGCACATGCTCAACCAGCTCAGCCCCCCCGGCCAGAATAGTTGTTCGAGTCTAATGACCAGTATACAGTCAAAGGCAACTCGGGATAAGGAAGTTAGGCCCCGGCCCACTGCCTCAGAAGCCTGATTTCAGTGGCAACCAGACTCCAAATCGGACACATGAGGGCCTCTCACAATCCAAGGACTGCGGGCTCCCAACTTCTCGCTTTTTCCTGATTGCCCCTAACTGCTTCTGCCTGCCAGGCTGATCACCCCCTAACCACTCCCCTGCCAGCCTGATTGATGCTTAACTGCTCCCCTGCCAGCCTGATTGCCCTTAACTGCCCTCCCCTACAGGCCTGGTCACCCCTAACTGCCCTCCCCTGCAGGTTTGATCCCTCCCAACTGCCCTCCCTGGCTGGCCATCTTATGGTGGCCATCTTGTTTCCACATAGGGGCAGGATCTTTTTTGACCACATGGGGCAGCCATCTTGTGTGTTGGAGTGATTGTCAATCTGCATGTTACTCTTTCATTAAATGGGATAAGTTCTTTGGTTAGTCTTTTTCCAGCTCCCAGCCCCATTTCCCTCAGAGATTTGTCAGTCTGTTGCATGCTTATGTCTCTAAATGTATTTTGTTTGTTACTTTGATTCCACATATGAGTGAGATCATTTCATACTGGTCTTTCTCTGACTGACTTATTTCACTTAGCATGATACTTTCCAGGTCTCTCCAGACCTTTCCAGGTCTCACAGGGTAAGAGGTCCTTTTTCACTGCTGCATAGTATCCCATGGTATAAAGTACCACAGGTTTGTACCCCCTCATCTACCGATGGGCACTTGGGCTGTGTCCAGACCTCAGCTATTGTGAATTGTGCTGCTATGAACAGAGGGTGCAGCATTCTTTCTGGTTGGTGTTTCAGGATTCTTAGGACATACGGAGGTAGGTTTCTCTTTAGAGAAAGAGGTTATTTCTTCTTTCAAAAGTCTACTCTTCTCTTCCAGTTTCTTTCTCTCTTCCTGGTGAACCTTGTAATGGTGCTCAGATTCGGCCTGCTGCTCTCTGCCAGCTTCTTGCAGATGGCTGCTTTCTCTCTGACTTGTATAGCGCCGCCTGAGAAGGCACATGGACATTCTTTTAATTCTGATCAGCTGAGCCCGAGGGCACTGGCAGAATCCTGTTATCAGTACTGATTTCTTAATCCATGTGCTTGGAATGAGGAACAAACAGGACCTTGACTCACCCAGGTCTTGATATGCTAAATCTTGTACCAAAAAATAAGGAGCTTTCCCAGACCTTGATGAACAGGATCTGGGCACACTTGAAACTCCTTTTGACCTTAAACTCCCCTTTGGAAGCCAATAAATATGCTGTGTTGTCTGTGGTGAGTGTGACTGTCTCTCCATCAGAGAGATGGCACCCACGTAGCTCCCAGCTTTATGAATCTATTTCTGCCTCTTGCCTCTTTCTTTCTTTAATTTCTTAATCCCCAGCTCCTCCCCTCAGGAACCTGTCGCTGTTCCGTGCGGGACTCGGGAAAAGGAGAAACCACATGGCTTACTGAACAGACATCTGCTTCGTTTCTTCCTTCCTCCGATGTTCCCGTAAAATTGGTGTCCTTGGCTGGGTAGGTCTTGAGGCCTGACAGTGTGTCCCCATCATGGAAGCCTGGGTCCCCCAGTTTGCAACATCTGCCCAGTTCGTAGTGCTGGTGTGCGCCTGTCCGCACAGATCCTCCGTGTTGGTACCTCTGGGCATTTCCTTACAAACTCACATCAGTCTTCATTTTCCACTTGTGCAACACCCCAGGCTCTGGCCGGCTTTGGCCGGCTCATTTTTTACTTTCACCGTATCCTACTGCCCACCACAGCTAGCGGAGGGCACTAACTTAGCACTAGTGCTGGGACTGGGCACATGTAGACGCCAGTGAGGGCCAGCTCGCTCTTGAGCTTGATCTGAAACCTCTGTAGCTCGGTTTTAGAAACTGCACCTGCTTTGCCCTGGCTGGTGTGGCTCAGTGGACAGAGCGTCAGCCTCCAGACGGAAGGGTCCCAGGTTCGATTTCAGTCAAGGGCACATGCCCAGGTTTCAGGCTAGATCCCTCAGTAGGGGGCGTGCAGGAGGCAGCCGATCAACAATTGTCTGGGGCGGGCAGACATTTGTTAGGAGATCTCGTTCTATTCACCATGCCTCTTCCTCTCGTTTACACCCTTTTTATCTCTTTATCTTCCTGTGCTACATTTTTATATTTATATTTATATCAGCCTGGCCGTTGTGGTTCAGTGATTGAGTGTCGACCCATGAACCAGGAGGTCATGGTTCAATTCCTGGTCAGGGCACATACCTGGGTAGTGGATTCGATCCCCAGTGTGTGTATGGGGGGTGCAGAGGCAGCTGATCAATAATTCTCTCTTATCATTGATGTTCCTGTGTCTCTCCCTCTCCCTTACTCTGTCTGAAATCAATAAAAACATTTTTAAAAATACACACACACAATATATATATATATATCAGCACTGGTTTTCCTCTTTTATATATATTTTTATTGATTTCAGAGAGGAAGGGAGAGAGAGAGAGAAACATCAATGATGAGAAAGAATCATTGATCGGCTGCCTCTTGAATGCCCCCCACTGGGGATGGAGCCCAAAACCCTGGCATGTGCCCTGATCAGGAATCGAACCTTTGACCTCCAGACTCATGGGTTGACACTCAACCACTGCGCCATGCTGTCCAGGCAGCACTGGTTTTTCAATTCCATCCTCCCAACACAGAGAATATGAAAACAGAAGCCTTGCTGAATGGATCTGTTGACAAGTTGATCAGGCAAACTGTCAAAACCAGCACAGCCAGACACAGGTAAAGAAGGAAGGTTTTCTCTGTTCATCATCAGGAAATACAAGGTTTTGTTGCCATGTGAGACCAAAGAGCCCAAATCATACACGCCAGCAAGCTGTGGAGACACGTCTGGTCTGACTGCAAAGCCGGTGTTCCTTCTACGGCCCCAGGTTGTTAACTAAATACGATTCACTGCGCAGGTGCCTAGCCACCTCAGAGGTCAAGGGCAGAGGGTGAGGGGGATGGGGGTGGGGGTGGGGGTGGGGGAGCTGAGAGCCATTGGACTGGCCGGAGGCGCTCAGGGTGAGGGCCAGGGCCATATGTCTTAAACAGTGAGTTGAATCCACCTTATTAATAGTACCGTATTTTTCGGACCATAAGACTCTCCGGACCATAAGACGCACCAGTTTTTAGAGAAGGGAAATGAAGAAAAAAAGATTCTGAAACAAATAGTGTCCTAAAACATTTTATGTGCATTAAAACCCAACATCACAGTCATAAACACATGTAATCAACCCTGTAAAGTAAATAGCAGCATTTAGAACCATTTTAGAGCCGGGCAAGCACACAGAGACCACACAGAGCCGGGCAAGTTAAAAAACTTTTTTTTTAAAGTATATGTGTAGGCTATATTTGGACCATAAGACGCAGGGACCTTTTCCCCCCACTTCTGGGGGAAAAAAAGTGCGTCTTACGGTCCGAAAAATACGGTAGATCTCCTAGCCCAGCCGAGTGGCTCGGTTGGTGGAGGGTTGTCCTATGCATCAAAAGTTGCCAGTTTGACTCCCAGTCCCAGCATATACCTGGGTTGCAGGTTCCGTTCCCCATTGGGGCCCACACGGAAGGCAACCGATCAATGTTTCTCTCTCGATAAAAAACCAAGAGGGAGTGTGGGGGAGGGTGGGGATACAGGGGAGAGATCAACCAAAGGACTTGTGTGCATACATATGAGCTTAACCAGTGGTCAAGGACAACAGGGGGGTGGGGGCATGCGTGGGGAGGGGTGGGGGGTGAGAATGAGAGGACGAGGACAAAAATGCGATACCTTAATCAATAAAGAAATAAAATAAAATAAAAAACAGATCTAACTCCAAATGCGAGGTGTAGTTTACGCTGAGCTATTTAAGGCGTTTGGCAATTGCTGAACACCCCAGCGGTGGGAATCTCATCCTGGGAGCGCCACCGCCCAGGCCCCAGCATCCCGCCCCTCCCAGCAGCCTGCCCGCGCCTGGGCCACAGGCTTCGCTATGAACTGTTTTGCCACCCAGGGGCCTTAACGTTTCCGGTTTGCTGAGTAAAATTGCCTGTGTGAAAGCTAAGGCACCAGCACCTCGTTAAGGGCTGGAATTTACGCTGGTTTGCTGTGTTGCACTTGGAATGCTCAGCTCAGATACATTTTTATTGGATTCTGGGAACTCCAGAGGTTTCTCATAAGTAAGCTTCCTGTTAATTGCCCTTTTTGTACACAAACAAAATCCTAATTGGAAAAATGAAAGAAAATTAAAAAGTAAAATGTCTCTACTTAAAATGCATTCTTTTTCCCTTTATTGTTAATTATTTAACACATTTTTATGATCCATTGGGGTAACTGGCCTAAATTAAAACGGAAACTAGGAAAAAGTAATGGTGAGTTCCTCACACACACTCACACACACACACACACACACACACACACCCCAATAACAGTTCTGAGGGACAATGGGTGGGTCTGGAAGAGCATGAACTTGACAATCATTTGGGTCTGGGCTAAGGGCCTTCCCTGTGAGCTGTAAAGGATACCCCGGGGCCGTTTGGTGTGGGAAGGGACTGTCCCTCCCTTGTCATTGTAATGAAGGTGGAAGATAATATGAGTCAAGTGCCGGGTCCATGGAAGAGAGGTTTAATGTCACTCCCTGTGTAATTCTTGCCAGACTTTGATGGTTTAAGCATGTCACTCTCATGGGGTTTGATGTGGTTTTCGTCTTTACACACAGCATGACTGGTAGACTGTTCTTGCCCTCTGTGTGTTCCTTTCATTGTGATTTTATTTCCACCTGGACTTGAGGCATACCTTCCTGTGAGTTCATCTATCTGATTTTCACCACAGCCTATCAAGGTCTATCGCAAGGCCACGGACAGATCTCACAATCCAGAATTAGAAAACCCACAAGGAATTAATCCACCATGAATGAGAGTTTGTTTACATAACAGACAGGCAGGGTGAGGCCCTCAAGCACTTCAGATACGGAATGACAAGATCCAAGCTACAAGAATGTGAAAAGTTATCGAAGTCCTTTCCCAGCCAGAGTGGTTCAGTGGTCAGGTGCAGGCCTATGAGCCAGAAGAAGGTCCCGGTTCAATTCCTGGCCAGGGCACATCCCCCCATTTAGGGCTTAATCCCCAGGGAGGGCCATGCAGGCGGAAGCCAATCAATGATTCTCTCTATCATTGATGTTTCTTTCTCATTCTCGCTCCCTTCCTCTCTGAAATCAGTAAAAATATTTTTTAAAAAGCACTGAAGTCCCCCTGGCTGGTGTGCTCAGTGGTTAGTGTCGGCCAGCACACGGAAGCACTGCGGGTTTGAGTCCCCATTAAGGGCACATACCTGGGTTGCAGGTCTATCGTTGGCCTCTGTCAGTCAGGGCAAGCATGGGAAGCAACCAATCGATGTGTCTCTCTCACACAGATGTCTCTCTCTCTCTCTCTCTCTCTCTCTCTCTCTCTCTCTCTCTCTCTCCCCCCCCCCCTCCTTCTCTCTCTCTCCCCTTCCTTCCTCCCTTCCATTCTCTCTAAAAATCAATGGAAAAAATATCCTTGGATGAGGATTAACAGCAACAAAAATTATTAAAGTCATGAAACAAGTAATCAAAATAAAGAGAAATGAATGGAATACAATAAAAAAAATCACACAGCTGTCAATGATTAAAATGATTATTATAAACCAATGGATGGGTTAAGCAGAGGTTAGAATTGGGCACTGAAAGATAAATGACAAAATTATAAAAAACGTAGCACAGAAAGATGAAGAGATGAAAAAGGTGTAAAGGAGAGGAAGAGGCATGATGAACAGAATGAGATGTCCAGGAGAGGATAGAGGCTGAGGGGGATATAGACAATTCCCATTATTTACAACTTTATTCACAACTGTTTATAAGCACCTCACATGTGCCAGGCACTATTTTAGGATCTTACAACAGATAAAAGATGATAAGAGATTATGTTTGATCATCTTCCAGAACTGACTTTGGACAAGAAATCTCAGTCTCAGGAAATGAATCCCATGATGCCCTGAACCCTCATCCAGACACATCAGAAGGAAACTGAAGAAGAACTCAAAGGTGCAGGAGTATTTGAAAAGAAACCAGAAAGAAAACAAATGCTTTCACAAAGCAACGATGCTTGGACAAACAGCGAATTTCTCAACAACTGTGAAAAGTAGAAGACATAGGAACAGTGTCCTCACAGTTGTTAGGGAAATATCTGGCAACTTAACCAGTTAAGCCAGTGGTCGGCAAACTCATTCATTAGTCACCAGAGCCAAAAATCAACAGTACAACGATTGAAATTTCTTTTGAGAGCCAAATTTTTTAAACTTAAACTTCCTCTAATGCCACTTCTTCAAAATAGACTCGCTCAGGCCGTGGTATTTTGTGGAAGAGCCACACTCAAGGGGCTAAAGAGCCGCATGTGGGTCGCGAGCACAGTTTGCCGACCACGGAGCTGAGCCATCACTCGAGAATGAAGGTGACCTGCATAAGGCACAGTATACAGGCAAGTCCTATTTACATCTTACATTCTCTCCGAGGTGTGTGTGTGTTTGGACTATTTAAAAATATATATTATTTATTGATTTCAGAGAGGAAGGGAGAGGGGAGAGATAGAAACATCAGTGATGAGAGAGAATCATTCATTGATTGGCGGCCTCCTGCTCGCCCCCTACTGGGGATCGAGCCCACAAGGGCATGCGCCCTTGACTGGAATTGAACCCGGGACCCTTTAGTCCACAGGCCAATGCTCTATCCACTGAGCCAAATCAACTAGGGCCTCTCCCTCACTTTTGGTTGGAACTCAGGTGCACAGCCTTTCACGATTGGCTAATTTAAATGAAGGGGTTGGCTTTTGCGGTTTCAAGGCTGCCCCCAGGGGACCTGCAAGTCATGTGGCCAACATGGCGGCTGCCAAGTCACACAGACCAAAATGGCAGTTGTCTAAACTGTTCTTTGACAGAAAAGATGACTTGTTTATTCTCACAATTCCCCCCCCCTTTTTTTCTCTCTCTTGTTTTTTAGATTAATAAGGGGGTGTTTATTCTTATAAGATGCCCCCTGTCTCTATTTAAACTCTTTTCTTCAAACTTGGCTGACATTCATTGACTGATAAGACATGGGATGATGTGACATCCCATCACTTTAACTCTTAATCAAAGGGGTGAGTGTGGTTGAAACCAGTTTGGCTCAATGGATAGAGTGTCTGCCTGTGGGCTGAAGGGTCCCGGGTTCGATTCTGGTCAAGGACATGTACCTTAGTTTTGGGCACATCCCCAGTAGGGGGTGTACAAGAGGCAGCTGATAGATGTTTCTCATTGATGTTTCTAAATATCTCTCTATCTTCCTCTCTGTAAAAATCAATAATATATATATATTTTTTTTTTAATTAATTTATTTTTTTTAAGGAGGTGAGTGTGGACACCATTGCTCTAGTGAATCGGAGAAAGGACTTCAAACCTGGGTCCAGCTCACTTGTCACTAAAGCTGCCAACTGTGTGCTGTGTTGCCAGGGATGAATGTGCAGCACTGGCCTCAACATTACCCGTCTTCCTCCTCCTTCTACCAGAATCATCTCCAAGGCCAGCCTGTTCTCCCAGGGCACCCTGCTGCTGGCATCTAGCTGCTCACTGTCCCTTTAGCTGCATCTCGAGCGTATTTAACAAGCCTTTGCTGGTGATAGTAAATATAAGTAATCCACCACATTCTTGTTCACAGTGGCCACCAGCACAGGACAGACGTAAACCCTGTGGTAATCTGATTTCTAGCCTTAAACTCTTTGGCCCTCCCCCTAGACCCCAATGGGATCTGTGTGTACATGGGGACCAAAGGGGCCCCCAGACTCTCCTCTTCCTAGTCTGTCTGTCCATTGAGGAAGGTTTACAATGTGCCAACGTGAAAGGTGAAAGGGATAGCTAATTGTATCAGAGCACAAGATCCACACCATTTGCTGGGCAAGGCCACAAGTGAGGGCCCCCTCTGACACCACCAGGCATCAGCACGGGGTACCGACAGGGCAGCACGATGGGCTTCTGAGGCTACTCGGCCATTTACGCATCCGGATGCATTTCCCATGCACTCCGAGCACCGTTCCCCCCTCGAGAGGCAGGAGGACGGGGGCTGGATCATTTTGGGGGTCCTTGCTCTTTACCTCTGTCGGATGGGAACAACAGGGTGAGAGTCTTACAGGAAACGTTTCCCCATGCAGTTTCCTCCTGGTACAAGGCAAACACATACTCTATCACATTACTGTCTGAATGAAAATGGGACCAACTGGGCCTCTCGCCTTCCAGCCGTGCAAGCGTAACAGTTGCTTTTATTTAGGACACTTACAGAATAGTTAATCCATTCCACCCAGGCATTTGTTCCCTTATGTCCTACTTCTTTTTTTTTTTTTTTTAATATATTTTTATTGATTTTAGAGAGAAAGGGAGATGGATAGATAGAAACATCAATGATGAGAGAGAATCATTGATCGGCTGCCTCCTGCATGCCCCCTACTGAGGAACAAGCTCACAACCCAGGTATGTGCCCTTGACTAGAATTGAACTTGGAACCCTTCAGTCCGTAGGCTGATGCTCTATCCACTGGGCCAAACCGGCTAGGGCTATCCTACTTCTATTTGCATGATGGTGGCAGTGGCCTAGGGGATCTTGTCCTGTGACATTTATTCCTAAATCTAGTCCTAGCCAATTTTTTGACCTAAAAGCTGAAATATCCAAGCCACTCAAATTATCTATAATCAATAACTAAACTGGATAAGCATGATCCAGATTGTACACCTTTCCCCAGCCCACATTGTAAGCCTCTGCGATTTGTCAGATCCCTAAAGCAAATAGAACTCAGTCCATGATGGTTATGAAGACAGTTCACAGTTTTTAGCATCAGTTTCAAGGGGACATGTCCTGGTGTGGATGTTCAAGTTGGGTGTGCCCGCCCTTAACCTGTGGGTGATGGTTCTAACCTCGCTCTGCAGCCTGAACATCAGTCTCTGTGAAGCAAGACAGGTAAGGTCCTTCCCAGGAGGGTTCCAACTTGCCTCCCTTCCATGTCTTGATTAGGACAAACATAGTCTTCCGTTCGATGGTGATAAACTGGAAACTCCAGAAGGCCTTGGGTCAGGAGGCCTTCTAACCTGAGAGAGACTAAAGTAGAAGAGACACCCAGTGCCCAGTTCTTAAGAAATTGGTCCCTAGTTTCCATTGTAGGAGGAACTTGAGGCATTCCAGGGCCTATGGGAATCACCTACAGTCAACTCTAGATAAAAAAACACACACATAAAAAAACCACACACACACAAACAAAAATCTTTTCTTAAAATTTAAACCCTAGGAAGGTTGTCAAACCCTTTCTACCAAGAGATTATTAGCATTCAAAGTGACAAGAGGCTATTAAACATAAAATAAGCTAGGAAAACTTCAGTTTATTACTTTTGTTAATACCTGATTAGTATAACATATAATAATTTATAGAACTTTTGCTTCAGAAAAGGGCTAACCAAAATAAGCTTTATTTCCTAACTCCATTTGTCCTTGGGTGCGGGCAGCAAATGACACTAATTGGATTTCTGCTATCAGTCTCCCTGAGAACATTGAGATGAGCTATTTACCCTCTGGTTAGGGATGCAAAATGCAAATCATTTACTCTGAAGTGTCCTTGGTTTAGGGCAGATGGGATTTACTAGACGGCTCCAAATTGCTGTTTAACTATTTCAATTTCCCTATTCTACTTATCCTGGATTACTGGCCTATGTCATTTATTCAACTTCTTTTCTACATTTTTCTTTACAAACATTCTATAACTTTCACAAACCTTTCTTTAGAAACCTTACAACTTTCAGAAATGACCAGCTTTAGAAACCACTTTCTTTCTCCTTCAAAATGCATCTCCATGCCTCATGTTTTTTCGATTATACCAAAATCATAATTTCTTACCATAATTTTAGAATTCTTAACCCTTAGAAACCTTTATTTTTAGATGGCATGTAAGTAATTAGTATTCCTCAGATTAACAATACTTCACATGTTAAGAGATATCTATGTTATAAAAACCAAGTGGCCCTTACATCATAAAGACCAAACACCAGTCACCAGGAGGCTGCATGCATGGCGAGGTGAATGCAGGTGGGTGGGGCTGTGTGCTCCACTCTGACTACAGGGACTTGACTCTGGTTCTTGCAGCGTGGTGGGACTCCAGGGAGTCCTGGGTCCTGTGTGGTCTGGCACAATTTCCTGAGGAGCTGGGTCTTGCATGATTTTGCACGCTGGATCACTAGTTTCAAATAAAATACAAGACTTATTCATTAATGGATTCAAATCCATCCTCTATATTTTCCCTAAGAGGAAAACTCAAATTAATGAACGTTTCAGTATCATGTTATTTCAAAATATTTAGATGTTTATCATTTAACCCAGCAATGCTCCAAAACTTTTCAGTTATCAAAGCCTTTGGAAAATTATGTATAGGCCTATGAGCCTGAAGAAAAAGGTGAGAGGAGAAGGGAGCAGGCCCTGCAGCCTGTTCCCAGACCTCAAGCTGCTTGGGTTCAAAACTGCTACATTTTTCCTTAGTGATAACATGCTAAGGTTTAGGTGATAATGAGTTCAGCTCTGACAGTATCAGAACAGTTAGGTAAAGAAACTGTTCTTTGGCCGAGACCGGTTTGGCTCCGTGGATTGAGCGTTGGCCTGCGGACTGAGCGGTCCTGGGTTTGGTTCCAGTCGGGGCAAGTGCCTTGGTTGCAGGTGCATCCCCAGTGGGGGGTGTGCAGGAGGCGATGTTTCTCTATCATCGATGTTGCTAACTCTCTGTCTCCTCGCCCTTCCTCTCTGTAAAAAAAATCAATAAAATATTAAAAAAAGAAAGTGTTCCTTGGGAAGGGGGTGAGAATGTGGCCTTGGGATCTAAAGGCTCAGTAAGAGGTGGCTTTCTTTTCCTCCGGGACCCATCCGCTCCCTTTCCCAGAGAGCCACACCGGCCTTTGAATCGTTTCCCCTTCTCTTCCTGAGAACAGGATTCCCAGGATAGACATAAACTCAGGTTTACTATACATGTGAGGGCCCCAAAGTGGGGCTGGCTGGTCAGCTGAGCCACGTGGGCCCTCCCGCAGAGGCTTTAACGCCCCCCTGACCCCCCCCTCCCCCGCCCCCCCTCTCCCCCCCCGACTGCTCCAACTCCTTTCACAAAGCTGTTCCTGGTGGTGCCGAGGCCTTGGGCCAGCTGGAGCCTTCTCAGGACAGCCCTCCTCCTGAGGGGCGGGGCTGGGATCGCTTGTCTCAGCCACTTAGGGAGGGGACAGCAGGGCAAGGGATCCCCCTTCTCTGTCTACCTTTGTTCTCTGTCAGGCTTCTCTGTCTTTACAGGGAGAAGGACGACCGGCCTTCCTCAGAGAGCACAGTCAGTCTCCTCTTGAGTGACCGGACTTTCAGTATTAACGCTAGAGGCCCAGGACACAGATTCCTGCATGGGTAGGGTCCGGCCAGCTGGGGGAGGGGCCATGGGAGGTTGGCCGGCTGGCCCCACCCCCCTGGTCAAACTCCAGGTAGAGGGGACAATTTGCATATTAGCCTTTTATTATATAGGATATTTATAATTATTACTGAAAAGCTTTATCATTAATCCCTCATTTTAGTTACATCTATTTATTATATCTTAACAACTTTGAGATTTTAAAGCCAATTATTACCTAAAGTGAAAGATCCTCCAGCAAAGAGACTACATCTTACTCTGGACAGCGGCTGCAGGCAGGCAGCACCGGACTGAACGGACATTAGTCCCAGTCATTTTCCTGAGTAAATGGGAAGGGTTGGGAATCACTAGCCCTGCTTCTTTCAAGTCTTTGGTGTTAATGTCTGCACTTCCCCCAAGAGTGCAGTATTCCTTTGGTTACCATCTTGCAAGGGTAGAGGAAGTTCCAGAAGCTTCCACTAACCCTGCCTACCGTCACGACCACCTCGGCCAGAGCCGGGGAGACACACACACACACACACACACACACACACACGACGACTCCTCTGTGAACTGCCACGTGCATCTCTGCCAATTACACTTTCAGGAGCTCGGGAACTCATCACAGGGCGAGTCCGTGGCCAGCAGGGCCAGAGAAAGCCAGACTGTGGTTGAGATCCTATCTCTCACCTGCCATCACAGACCCCTCCGTGGAGTGGTGCCCACACTGGCATTTTGAGCCCCAAGGAACTGGCGTCGGTTCAGAGCCAGTGTCTCTAGCTCTGGCAGGTCTGGGTGTCTCCCTCCCCCGGGGCACTCTTGCTCGTTAACTGGCCCGTCCCCGGGGGGTGGAGGAAGGTTAGTGTTTACTTGTGAAGGTGGCGCCAGGTCCCTCCTCACGGGAAGCTGACCTCTGGCTCTGGGGCTGTGAACTGACTTGAGCCTGGACCAGGGTAAGGGTGTCGCTCTCCACTCTGGGCACTCACGTCAGGTTTTGGGCATAAACCCCAGCGTTTTTCTCCTTTTAGAGATCAAGCATAGCCTAGCAGGCCGGCCCTCTGGTGCGTTGCTAGGGGCGCCATGAGGGGTGAGATCTCTGCAGGCCCGGGGAGCTGAGGGGACACTGCTGCCCTCGGGGTGGCATGCCCGCCGTCTCTGACGGCTAAGTGCTTCACTGGCCGGTGCTCCGTGGAACAGAGCCCACCTTTAAGCGGCTCCTACACCCTGACTGGCCTGTCACAGGTGTGACCCTCCGTGTGGGCCTCGTGGCTGCGGGGGCGGCTGTGGCGGGTCCGAGGCGGATGCTGGGATGCCCCGGAGCCTTCACGTGGAGAGAGCTGTGTCCTCAGACACCAGAGGCCAGACTGCTCCCCGGAAGGGGCCGGAGCGGCCTGAGTGCAGGACCACCAGCTTCGTGTGGGTTCTTGGTTCGTTGGCGATGTCTCAGTTTCCGGGTCCAGGCCCCGTTCTTTCCTGACCCGTGCCCCGAGTTTCCCATGAAACCCTGGGGAAGCTGTTAATCCAACAGGAGTTACAGTTCAGCAGCCTGCAGGGTCTCGGTGTTTGCTCTCAGCTCTCCCCTGAGAGTCCTTTCCGGGCCCCACCGAAGCTCTGGTTCTGTCCCCGACTAGAGCCGAGGTTAGCAGTTCTGGCGTGACATTTCTCCCCATACTTCCCCGTCTCAGGCCACAGGCCGTGTGGCCCCACTGCTGCCCTGGCAGGGAGGGGTGGCAGCTCCCAGGGCACCTGGCACCTCGTCACCAGCACCCAGGTGCAGTCTCATGTGCGGGGACGCCACGGCTCGGCAGGGGTTACTGGCCCGCTCTCACTTTTATCCTCACCCCAGGATGTATTCTCTGAACTTAGAGAGAGAGAAACATCGATGAGCTGCCTCCTGTAGGTGCTCCAACCTGGGATAGAACCCGAAACCAGTTATGTGCCCTGACGGGAATCAAACCCGCGCCCTTTCGGTGACTGGACGGTGCTCTGACTAACCAGGCCACCGGCCAGAGCTGGCTCCCATCTTCCATTGACAAGAGGTCCCCACGGCTGTGGGCTAGGCCCTAATGGAGGAGGTGTGCTTGCAGCTCCCTGGAAAGGGTGCTGGGCTGCCCAGGCCAGAGGAGTTAGCAATCACCATGCAAACAGGGGACAACCCTCCAGGGTGCAGTGAGTGAGGCTGGTGGGTGGGCACGCAGAAGGCGACTGGGTGCCACCCTGGGCATGAGGCAGCAGTGTGCTGTCTGCATTGAGAGGGCAACAGCAAGTGATCACGTGGCCCTCACTGGGGCTTCATGGGGCCTGGGGCCTGGTTGCCTAGCACACAGAGTATGCTTGGCTGGTTCCCCTGCCTCCAAACACACACATTCACATTGCCGATAGACCATGGAGCAGGAGCAGAAAGCACATTGCATTGGAACCAGGAAGAAAAACTCCCTCCTCCCGCACAGTCTTCCTGTGCCTGCTCCATCATGCTCACTGCAGAGAAGAAATGCTTACACAGTCCAGTGCATTACTGCAGAGCAAGCACTGAAGCACAGATTTGGAGCTGAGAGTTAATAAACAGATGACTGGCATGTGTTCTCAATCACTTTCCTATAGTGTTTATGTAAGCAGGTCCAGAAAAAATAAAAGGTTTTGTTTTTTTATACAACTTATTTGTAAGGCTATTATAACATCTATATATATAAAAGCCCGAGAAACCCTTATGATGGGATGACCAGAACAACCAGAACAACTGGTTACTACAACATGCACTGAGCAGGAGGCAGGCAGGCAGGCAAGCGGTTAAGGGTGAACGGTCCCAGATTGCCAGAGGGATGTGTTGAATTGCTAGAAGGTGCAGGCCAGGCTGAGGGGAGCTCCCCACCACCACCACCATGCACTGGGCCTCTAGTTTAAAAAGATGTATCGATGCCCTACTATATACCAGCCACTGTTTTAGGTCCTAGCATCACAGCGATGAACAAGACAATCAACTGCCCGTTCCCATTGTAGTGAGGGAACACAGACAACAAACAAACACTTAAAGAAAGATACCAATCAGCCAGAAATAACATGCAAAATAAAGCAAGGAAATGGGTGCAAAGTGAAGGGACTGCCTCTTTAAGCTGTGGTGGACTGGCTTACAGCAGACTAACCTTCCCACTAAGAACAAGAAAGGCTAGATAAAAAATAAGAACAAACAAAATTTTGCCCAGCCTGGGATGCTCAGTGATTGAGGTTTGACCTACGAACCAGGAGGTCATGGTTCGATTTCTGGTCAGGGCACATGCCCATGTTGTGGGCTTGGTCCCCACTGTGGGACATACAGGAGGCAGCCAATCAATGATTCTCTCTCTTTGTTGATGTTTCCTTGTCTCTCTCCCTCTCCATTCCTCTCTAAAATCAGTAAAAAAAAAATTTTTTTAAAGATGACACAATGGAGAATTTTACAGAATTTGAATATGTAAAATAAACAAAATTGAAATTCTAGAATGTAAAATACAATAAATGAAATTAATAATAATAATTTGACAGCAGAATTGACACAGCTAAAGAGAAGTTAGTGAACAGGAAAATGGGTTAGTAGAAAATATCCAGACTGAAGCAGAGATGAAAAGATGAAACACACACACACACACACACACACACACACAAAAGCAGAAGAAAACATATAAGAAATGGTAAAAAGTGTAATATAGGTGCAACTGGAATTCTAGAAAAGACAGAGAATGTGGGAGAAGCAACATTTGACAGAACAATGGCTGAGAATTTCCCCAGTCATTAATAAACATCAAACTATAGATTCAAGAAACACACACACACACTGACAAAGTATCTAGATGCAAAATAATGAATTTGTAACCTTACTCAATACAATATGCAAAAACTAACTCAAAATTGATTAAAGACCTAAAACTATAAAAAAACACCTTAGAAACCAATTTAGAGGAAACCTTCATGACTTTGGATTTATTCATGGTTTCTAAAATATGGCACCAGTGCAAGAAACACAAAAAATAGGTGAGAACCTCATCAAAATTTAAAAATTTTGTGCATCAGAATCACGAGAATGAGACCCCCCACAGAATGGGAGAAAATACTTCATACGTACATATTATCCGGAATATGTAAAACACTCTTACAACTCAGCAACTAGAAGATAAACAACCCAATTTTGGAATGGCGAGATGTTTTGCTGTTTCATCTCGGAGGGTGTTTGCTGGTTTCTCCTGAGAGAGGATTTAATACCAGTCTTCGCTGGTGACACCCATCATGACCTCCGCTCCTCACACAGATCATCGCTGTGCCTGCCGTGAAGAACCGTGAGAAAGGATATTCAAGCAGAATCTGCAGATGGTTACTTCTGGAATTAACTTTTTTTGTTGTTCATAACCTGGAGGCCATTTATGACAGATACCGGGAGCCACAGGAAATCGCCAGGACCCAAGTAGAGTTATCGAGGTGTTCCATTAACCAGGATCAAATTGATGCCTCACAAAAGGAGAAACTGACGGACACCACCTCAGGATGATCTTAAATTAACCTGGACACCTTTGGGCCTTTTGAAAGTCTCTTGAACCAAAACCAGTTTGGCTCAATGGATAGAGCGTCGGCTTGGGGACTGAAGGGTCCCGGGTTCGATTCCGGTCAGGGGCATGTGCCTTGGTTGCGGGCATATCCCCAGTAGGGGATGTGCAAGAGGCAGCTGATTGATGCTCTCTCTCTCATCGATGTTTCTAAACTCTCTATCTCTCTCCCTTCCTCTCTGTACAAAATCAATAAACTATATATTAAAAAAAAAAAAAAAAAAGTCCCTTGAGCATTTTAAAATTGAGCCGAAACTGGTTTGGCTCAGTGGATAGAGCGTCGGTCTGCGGACTAAAGGGTTCCAGGTTCGATTCCCGTCAAGGGCATGTACCTTTGTTGTGGGCACATCCCCAGTGGGGAGTGTGTAGGAGGCAGCTTGTCAATGTTTCTCTCTCATCAATGTTTCTAACTCTCTGTCCCTCTACCTTTCTCTCTGTAAAAAATCAATAAATATATATATTTTTAAATTGAAATAAATTCAAGCTTCACACAAAAATAAGATGGGCAAATATTGGTGGGAATGTAAAATGATGCAGCTGTTGTGGAACACAAAATGGCAGTTCCTTAAAAAAAAAAAAAAAATTAAACAGAATGACCATATCATTCACCAATTCCACCTCTGGGTATAAGACCAAAGAATGAGAAGCAAGGACTTACACAGATACTGTACATCAATGTTCCCAGCAGAATTATCCACAGCAGTCAGAAGGTGGAAACTACCCAAAGGTGATACTATGAATAAACAGAACATGGTGCATTTTTCAGACATAAAAATGTATTGTTCTCATGTATTTATTTTATGTACTAGAGGCCCGGTGCATGAAATTTGTGCATGGGTAGGGTCCCTAGGCCTGGCCAGTGATCAGAGCCAATTGGGGCCTTCTGGCTGCTGGCCAAGGCCTTCCTTCATTCCACACCGCCCCCTGGTGGTCAGTGCACATCATAGCGAGCGGTTGAACTCCCTGTCTGTTGAACTCCCAAGGGGACAATTTGCATATTAGCCTTTTATTATATAGGACTAGAGACACAGTACATGAAGCTTGGGAGGGAGGGGGAAGTCCCTCAGCCCAGCCTGTACCCTCTCCAATCTGGGACTCTCGGGAGATATCCCAGCAGAACATCCCTCTCACAATCTGGGACCATTGGCTCCTAACCACTTGCCTGCCTGCCTGCCTGCCTGCCTGCCTGATCGCCCCTAACCCCTCTGCCTGCCTGGCTGATCACCCCTAACTGCCTATGTCTGCTGGCCTGATTGCCCCTACCTTGCCCCCCTGCCAGCCTATTTGCTCCTACTTTTCCCCCTTGCTGGCCTGATCAACTCTAACTTGTTTCCTTGCTGGCCTGATTGCCCCTAACTGCCTCTGCCTCTGCCCTAGCCTAAGCCACAGTCTGGCCTCCCTCTGCAGAAGGCAACTCGGCAGATCAGAGGAAGGCACCACCTTTATTACCCCTTTGGCCTGAGCCTGGGCCCTTTGCAGCCACCAACAGCTGCCTGAGCTTTGGCCCTCACAGCCACTGGGGCTTTGCCAGAAAGACGTCCACCTAATTAGCATTTTACCCTTTTATTATTATAGTATAGATTATCCTATCTAATAGAAGATTAATATGCAAATTGACCATCACTCCAACACATAAGATGGCTGCCCCCATGTGGAGATAAGATGGCTGCCACAAGATGGCCAGCAAGGGAGGGCAGTTGGGAGGGATCAGGCCAGCAGCAGAGGGCAGTTGGGGACAATCAGGCTGGCAGGGGAGCAGTTAGGCGCAGGTGTCTTCAAACTACGGCCCGCGGGCCACATGCAGCCCACAGAGGAGTCTGATCCGGCCCGCCAGGTTTTTTGGGCAGTGAGCGCAGCCGAGGTGTTACAGTAGGAATTAGTAGTTCATATAGTCCGGCCCTCCAGCTCTCTGAGGGACCGTGATCTGGCCCCCACTTTAAAAAGTTTGAGGACCCCTGATTAGGGGGTGATCAGGCTGGCAGGCAGAAGCAATTAAGGGCAATCAGGAAGGCAGGCAGGTGAGCAGTTGGGAGCCAGCAGTCCTGGATTGTGAGAGGGATCCCAGATTGGAGAGGGTGCAGGCTGGGCTGAGGGGAACCTCCCCCCTGCCCCATGCACAAATTTCATGCACTGGGCGTCTAGTTCATACATAAAAATGAATGAAGTACTAATACACTATACATGAACTTTTTAAAAATATATATATTTTATTGAATTTTTACAGAGAGGAAGAGAGAGAGATAGAGAGTTAGAAACATCAATGAGAGAGAGAGTCATAGATCAGCTGCTGCCTCTTGCATGCCCCTACTGGGGATGTGCCCCCAACCAAGGTACATGCCCTTGACTGGAATCAAACCCAGGACCCTTCAGTCCGTAGGCCAATGCTCTATCCACTGAGCCAAACTGGTTTCGGCACATGAACTTTTGTTACCAGCAAGGGGGCCTACCTTGAGTGGGTCTGCCCAGGGCAGGCCAGGAGTGTGTGGGTTCTTAACTTCATTCAGGAAAATCTCACCTGAGCCCAAGTGATTTTGAGAGGGTGTTTATGAAAGCTGGGGACAGTGAAACAGGAAGGACTTAGGACAGAGAAGCAATAGTGAGTTAGGCGGGGCAGCTTTGGCTCACTGAGAAGTCAGAGAAAAGGGCCTTGGGGACAGGTTCAGGGATTAGCCTGGGACAAGTTGCCGCTGCCTATTGCTCCCCTGATTGCAAGACTTGTGGGTTCCTCAGAGTTCAAGAGATGTGTGCCTGTGGGGGGAGAAGAGAGGGAAGGGAAAGGCATGAGAGTACATCTATACTGAAAGTGATAATGTTTTTTAAGAGATAAAGCATAAAAAGACATATACATGGCCAGGCACACAATTTCATTTACTATGAATACCTTACTTCCTGTGTGTGAGGAAATAAAACTTTATTTAAATGCAGTTGATCATGGAAAGTTTATCAAGACCCTTCCAAGAAACACATTCCATGGGGAGGAATAATCCTGGAAAGAGCTAGGTTGGAAGGAGAGGGATGTCATGGACTGAGCTTTGTCCCCACACAATTCCTGTGTTGAAGGCTGTAATGCTCCACGTGACTGCGTTTGGAAACTGGGCCTTTAGAGAGGGGCGTGAGGCGAAATGGGCCCCAGCGGCAGGCCCTAATCCAGCAGGACTGGTGTCCGCATAGAATAGAGATGCCACGAGTGTCCGCACACAGAGAGGCCAAGTCTCAGGTTTGCCAGCATCTTATCTTGAACTTCCGTCTCCAGAACAGTGAGGAAGTAAGCATCTGCTGCTTAGGCGGCACAGCCTGTCGTCATTTGTAATGGCAGCCCTACAGACTAATACTTGACAAAAAATGTTTCAAGGAAATTTAGATTGTGTAGACAGAATGACTTCCATGGCTTGCAAAAGATCATAATTGTGACAAGAACAGAAAAATCATATTAAAAAAATGTAATTTCCAGCACAGAAGCATAGCACGAGCAAGGGAGTGGAACACTTGCCCATTTGGGCCATTTTGAGTTTCTCGTCACGCTTTGTCAGTATTTTCACAAGGTGACTCGCTTCTGAAGACTCCACTGCCGAGACGAGCAGACCACCCACTGGGCTTCCCGGATACGGACATGGCGAGCCTGACACTGACCGAAGCTCTTCACCTTTCCCACCGCTCAGCTGGCAGCATCCACTCCAGCTTCCTCCCCTCACCTCCAAACCTCACCAGGAAACACTGCCATCTGCAGTATCCATGTTTAAAACCTCGCCTTGTTTATTTTATTATTGTTAAGTGTCATTTTCCTTCATTATGTGTCTTCGGCATTATTTCACTGTTCATTTACATTATAGCACACATTTGTTGTACTTAAAAGGAAAACATGATTTGTATCCTGTTATGTTCTTGCACAAATAAATTCATTGGTGAGTCAATTAAGTGTTGATCAATTAGGTAACTGGTGTTTTAAGGCCTTATATTAAGCAGAAATACCTGGTTGATCATTACATATGCATTTTAGAGTGTTTCAAGTACTGAGGGAAATTGGTTGGAGTTTTTATTTTTTTATTTTTAAAAAAATAGATTTTATTGATTTTTTACGGAGAGGAAGAGAGAGAAATAGAGAGTTAGAAACATTGATGAGAGAGAATCATCGATCAGCTGCCTCTTGCACACCCCCTACTGGGGATGTGCCCGCAACCAAGGTACATGCCCTTGACCGGAATCGAACCCGGGACCTCTCAGTTCACAGGCTGATGTTCTATCTACTGAGCCAAACCGGTTTTATTGGAGTTTTTAGATGTGCTGGGAATACATTATTATTTTCTTCATTTAATGAGGAATGTTGTACAATAAGTAAGTAAACAAACAAACAAATAAGATAATGCCCTTTTGACATGACATTATCTTCAGTGTGGCTTAGTAGTGGAATATTGCCCCATGAACCCGCAGGTCCTGGTTCAGTTCCCAGTCGGGGTGCCTGCCTGGGTTGCAGGCTCGATCCACAGTACAGGGGACAGCTGATTGATGTTTCTAGCTCTCCCCCCTCCCTTCATCTCTCTGAAATCAATAATAATGATAATAGTAATAATGCCGTACAGACACCCACTACCTAAAAATTCACTATCCAACATGTTTTTAGGAATGGATTAGATCTTCTGAGGGCTACCTGAATCGGGAAACAAGGTACGGAAAGAATAAAGGCACATAATTATATTGCTGTGTACTTAATGTTGCATTCCATTAGAAGACGCTGATCAGCCCTTTGTAATGCTAAGATTTACCCTCTAGCTTAGGGTGGTGACAGTGAGATCTCTTCATCTACAGTTAACAGTTCCCTCCTGAGACTAGAAAGGAAAGTGTGTGGTTGTACTTTAGCTCTATATGAGAGTTTACAACCATCACTTACCTATTGGTTTTAACACCAATTGATAATCTTTGTCTGAATCAATAATATTTTGGAGGTTGGTGAAATTTTGTTTTTCTAATTATTTTCTTTCTTTTTTGTATTAATTTAAATTTATTTATTTAAATATTTAATGTTGAAAGTATTACAGATGTCCCCATTTTTCCCCTCCATTGCCTCCCTCCACCTGGTTCTCACCCCATCCCAGGCCTTCACCACCCTATTATCTGTGTCCATAGGTAATGCATACATGCATAAGATCTTTGGTTAATCTCTTTCCACCCCCCAACCTCTCTTCCCTCTGAGATTTGTCAGTCTGTCCCATGTCTCTATACCTCTGGTTCTAATTAATTCATCAGTTTATTTTGTTCATTAGGTTTCTTTCATCTTTTTATGTTTATTGATTTCAGAGAGAAAGGGAGAGGAAGAGATAGAAATATCAACTATGTAAAAGAATCATTGATTGGCTGCCTCCTGCATGCCCCACGCTAAGGATCAAACCCACAACCCTGGCATGTGCCCTGAATCAAACTGTGGCCTCCTGGTTCATAGGTCAATGCTCAACTACTGAGCTACACTGGCTGGGCATTCATTAGATTTTGTTTGCTTATTTTAATTTTTTTATTCAGTTGTTGATAGATATGTATTTATTGCCATTTTATTGTTCATATTTTTTATCTTTCTCTTCTTCATCATCTTCCTCTTTTTAAAGAATACCCTTCAACATTTCATGTAATACTGGTGATAAACTCCTTTAGCTTTTTCTTGTATGGGAAGCTCTTTATCTGACGTTCAGTACTAAATGATAGCTTTGCTGGGTAGAGTAATCTTGGTTGTAGTCCTTGCTATTCATCACTTTGAATATTTCTTGCCACTCCCTTCTGGCCTGCAAAGTTTCTGTTGAGAAATCAGCTAATAGTCACATGAGTGCTCCCTTTTCTCTTGATGCTTTTAAGATTCTCTCTTTGTCTTCAACCCTTGGCATTTTAACTATGATGTGTCTTGGTATGAGACTTTTTTGGTTCCTCTTGTTTGGGACTACCTGAGCTTCCTGGACTTGTAAGTCTATTTCTTTCACCAGGTGGAGGAATTTTTCTGTCATTATTTCTTCCAATACGTTTCCAATATCTTGGTCTCTCTCTTCTCCTTCTGGTACCCCCATAAAGCGAATGTTGGTATGCTTGAAGTTTTCCTAGAGGCTTCTCGCACTATCTTCACATTTTGGGATTCTTTTTTCTTTTGGCTCTTTTGATTGGGTGTTTTTGCTTCCTCATATTCCAAATCATTGATTTGATTCTTGGAATCCTCTACTAATGAATCCCTGTAAATTCTTATTTCAGTTAGTGTATGCTTAATTTCTGATTGGTCATTTTTTTATGTCTTTGACAGTCTCACTAAAATCCTTTGGTCTCACTAAGTCCCTTGATGCTCTCATTAATTCCCTTGAGGCTTTCATTAAGTCCTTTGAAGCTGTTATTAAGGTCCTTGAGTAACCATATAACCATTGTTTTGAACTCTGTATCCAGTAGTTTGCTTGCTCCTGTTTTCTTTCATTTGTAACATGTTTCTTTGTCTCTGCATTTTGTCTGCTTCCCTGTGTTTGTTTCTATGTATTAGATCACATGTGTCAAACACAAGGCCCGCGGGCCAAATCCGTCCCGCCAGGCCTTGCAATGTGGCCCGCACCGTGCTGTCATCACTGTACTCGGCTGCGTTTGCATCACAATGACAGTTTATGACTGTTCAGTAAACCATTCGGCCCGAGACTTAGGCTGGATTTTAGATTTTGGCCCCTTCTCTGATTGAGTTCGACACCCCTATATTAGATGGAGCTGTTATGTCTCTTGAAATTGGTAGAGTAGCCTGTGTATTAAGTATCCTGTGGGCCCAGTGGCTCACTCTCCCAAGTCACCTAAGCTGTGCACTCTGCATGCACCCCTGTATGGGCTGTGTGCACAGTCTTGTTGAGATTGAGCCTTGATTGCTGTTGGTGTCACTGGGAGGAATTGTCTGTGAGGACCAGCTGTGACTGTAGTAAAAGAGCTGCTGTGCAGGAGACACCCCTGTGGAGCCGGGCTCACTTCAGTGGAGCTTTGGTGCTCACTGAGTCTGCTCCTTGGTGTGTTGCTTGTGTATGTGTAGAGTTTTAATCTGGTGTGGTCTGAAGTTGTCCGCTGGGTACACTGGCTCTGGGGCCTACCAGGAGGTGCAAAATCAGCCACTGCCTGGGGCCACCTGGAAGAGTTACAGAGAGATCTGCAGATGGCTGCTACTTATATTGGGTTAGGAAGTGTCCAATTGTGAAGCAAAGCAGCCTGGTGCTAGTGCCAGGTCTTGGGCCTTTTATTGATAGGTTTGGGGTACAGTGACTGCAGTTGATGCTTGTTTAAGAGATTTTAGCAAAGTCTGAAGCCTGAGACAGAACAGGCCATTTATATGAAAAAACAGCTGCAAACAGCTTAGGTGGAGCTGCAAATTGGATGGGGCAGGGCTTAGGAATCACCAGAAAAGAGTGAATAGTGTGGGCCATGCTGATGGAAACTCAGATATGGCTGCCAGTCATTTCTGTGATGGGAGAGGTCCTAGCACAGGAACAATGACCCATGTTTGCAGGGAGAAAGCTATCCCCAAGTTCCTGACCAATGTCAGACAGTTCATTTCCTCCTCATATGTGCCTGATTCCCTCAAAGCCTCTTCCTGGAGCTCAGAGGAAGGGAGACAGTATAAGTTCATGCGCAGGCCACAATCCCACTGGTTTTTACAGCCCAAAATTATGGGGACTTCTTTTCCCAGCTCTGGAACCCTGGGCTGGGGGTATGGTGTGTGGCTGAGACCCTGCTTCTCACAGGAAGTCTTGGAGATATCCCTCCCAGTTGAAAAAAGGCTACATGTGAATATCAGACCAGCCCATTCTGCTCCTCTGCCCCTACTACCAGTCTCAATGTGCTTTCTTCTTTACTTCTCTAGTTGTAAAGACTTCTATTCAGCCAGATTTCAGGTGGTTCTGAATGGTAGTTGTTCTGTATTTTAGTTGTAATTTTAATATAGTTGTAGGAGGTGGTGAGTATATGCTTTTATCTATACCACCATCTTGGTTCCTCTTTTACCAGTATTTCTCTAATATTGTTTAACTAGAATTCTGTGACTTTTTTCTTCATTAACTAAAATTTTTAGTTATCCTACATTTTTATTGGGAGAGCAAAATAAATGCTTAATATTTTTGAACTGACAATTTTCAAAATAAGCTCCTGTTTTAATAGTTGCCTCAGATGATAACAAATGAGACTTCTTGACTTACACTCATTTTTGAGTCTCAATATAAAATAATGAATGTTCATTGATTCAATGTGTTCAATATAATCATTATTCTTTTTGTTTCTCAGATTGTCACAACTTTGCTCAGTAGGGACACTTTCATATGGGCTCCTGGGCCCTTTTGACATGACATTATCTTCAAAAGCTTTCTGGCTTCTTAACACAAAAAAAGTGTCCTAGGTATACTTTGTAAAGTGCCTGCTCTAGACCTGGAATCAGAGATTTCTGGAAGAATCCATACTTTAATGTAATGGAAAATGGGATTAGAGATTACAACATGGGCACTAGGACTGTTCACTGCTTATAGTCCATTGTATAGAAGTAGATATGAACAAAACCATCTCTATCTTTGTCTTTTCTGCTATGATCTTTGAGCAACCTCACTCTCCTTAGCAAGAACACCAAAGCTTGCTAGTTGACTATCCGTGTTCCTTAAGATGTAGCCATGAATATTATTGTTAGTAACACCCAGAATAGCATGACAATCAATGTAAATTTCAAAGACTATGGAATATAAACAATCATCTATTACAAGACCACCAGGAGGTCCTGCATCCTTTGTCCCTTTGTCTTGTCATTCATTAGTACCCACGTTATACTATTTTACAAGTATAATTAGAGGTGAATAATTTGCACAAAACTGCTGGATTGTCGGCCTGCTCCAGCCCAATCTTCCTGTAAGTAAGCATATTACCCTGTTATAAATTCTGTTGCATTCTAGGGAGTTTCCTGCTTCATCTTTCAGTCTGAAGGTACCTTCTTGTTTTGATGGCCAATATCTTTGCCCTACCATCAGACATCCATTTCAATTAATGAATTCATATTGATTTTTTTTATTTTTAATATTATGTTTTCACTTAGTTTCTTTGGTTATATAATAGCATATCTTTTATTCTAAACTATTGATTTTTAAAATATATATATATTTTTATTGATTTTTTACAGAGAGGAAGAGAGAGGGATAGAGTTAGAAACATCAATGAGAAAGAATCATTAATCAGCTGCCTCTTGCATATCCCTACTGGGGATGTGCTCGCAACCAAGGTACATGCCCTTGACCGGAATCAAACCGGGAACCCTTTATTCCGCAGGCCGATGCTCTATTCACTGAGCAAAATTGGTTTCGGCTAAAATATTGATTTTTATATAATCACTGATGCCCTTTAACCTATTTATAAGAAAATACTGTATTTTCAAAATGTTAGTAATAATAATATTACATACAATATAACTTCTGGAAGAAGTTTAAAATTTAAGTATTAATTATAATTAATATTTAAGAGTTTAAAGTTTGAAGTTTCATTTGGAGATTTTTATCCTTATAGCACATCCCATTAAGCATATAAAATCTTTAGAATTAACTCTATGTGATTATGTTACCAAGTTAATATGGTTCAACTGTGCTTAAATTAAAAGAATTAATTTTTTTCTCTTTTATTTTTGACTAGAGGCCTGATGCACAAAATTTGTGCAAGGGCCTAGGCCCCAGCCCTGGCCTACTGCCACCACAGCCCCAGCCCACTGTGGCTTTGTCCAGAAGAAAGGATGTGCCAAAACCGGTTTGGCTCAGTGGATAGAGCATCGGCCTGCGGACTCAAGGGTCTCATTCCGGTCAAGGGCATGTACCTTGGTTGGAGGCACATACCCAGTGAGAAGTGTGCAGGAGGCAGCTGATCAGTGTTTTTCTCTCATCATGTTTCTAACTCTCTGTCCCTCTTCCTTCCTCTCTGTAAAAAAATCAATAAAGCATATATTTTTAAAAAGAAACATTTAAAATTCCTCCATATCTGCCTGGCTGGTGTGACCCCAGGCTGCCACCACTGAAGGGGGTCGGGCCCTGGCCAGGCTGAGACCCCAGCCCAGGCTGCCTCCGGGGCCAGTGGATCGCCCCACTGGGATGCTAGGCCCTGTTGGCCTGAGACCTCAGCCCAGGCTGCAGCCTCTGGTGGGGTGACCTCGCAGTGGGGGTGCACAGCCATGCAGGCCTGAGATCTCAGCCCATGCTGCCGTGTGGCTTTGGTGCAAGGCCTTGCAGGTCTGAGACCTCAGCCCAGGCTGCTGCTGCTGGTCTCTGATCGGGTGATCGAGCAGTGAGGGTGCCGGCCCTACACCCCTGAGACCCCAGCCCAGGCTGGCCGGGATCAGCCAGGATGTGCAGGGCACTGGTGCCTCCCAGTGGGACACCCCGGGTTGCTGCCACTGGGCAGGGATTGCTGCGTGGGGGGCAGGTGCCTCCAGCTAGACACCCTAGATTGCCTCCACTGGGCGGACTTGGGGACACGGGCAGGGCTAAGAGGACTGGGCGCCGCCATCTTGTGGCAATGGGTGCTGCCATTTTGTCTTGGAATGATGGTTAATTTGCATATTACTCTTTTATTAGATAGGATTTCTATTTTTGCAAAATATACATAACATAAAACTTACAATTAATTTTTATTTATTGGTTTGAGAGAGAAAAGAGAGGGAGGGAGAGAGGAAACATTGATTTGTTGTACCCCTTATTTATGAAGTCATTGGTTGATTCTTTATTTGCCCTAAGGATTGATCCAGATCGAACCTACAACCTTGGTGTATCAGGGGCAACACTCTAACCAACTGACCTACCTGGTCAGGGCTTAAACCACTTTTAAGAATATAGTTCACTAAGTGCATTCGCATTGTTGTGCAACCATCACCACCATCCATCCTCTGCAGAACTTTCTTCATCTTTCCGAACAGAAACTCTGTACCCATTAAACAATAACTCATTTTCCTCTGCCCAGCCCCAGCAACCACCGTTCTATTGTCTGTCTCTATGAACATGACTGCTCTCTGTCCTTTGTATAAGCGGATTCATAAAGTATTTGTCCTTTGTGGCTGGCTTATTTTGCTTAGCATAATGTCTTCAAGATTCAGTCACATTGTAGCATATATAAGAATTTCCTTTCTTTCAGAATTTCCTTCCTGTTCTTTTATTTATTGATTTTAGAGAGAGAAAGGGAGAAGAAAATAGGGATCAGTTGCCTCCCCCTCTCACCCCCATTGGGAATTGGGCTCATAAAGGGGCATGTGCCTTGACCAGGAATTGAACCTGCCACCTTTCGGTGCACAGGACGAGGCTCCAATCAACTAAACCACACCAGCCAGGGCTAGGATATTCTTCCTTTTTAAGACTGAATAACTAATGCTAGGGTGATATCTGGCATCTAGAAGGGTTCAGGAATCTGGAGAAAAGCTGCAAGTAAATGAATAAAGAGACTAGAAACATAATATAAATTTGTAATGTAGTAGCTAAATTCTCTCTATCTCCGGACCCAGAGCTCTTTTTATTCCCACATTTTGCCCTATAGCAAAGTAGATATACATTTCAAAGGTTAAGGTTTGGTACACAGTAGGCATTGCCAGTCTGGAGGAACTGCCGGCTGCTCAGCTGTTTGGCCAGCAGCAGGTAAAAACATGTAGATTGAAATGCCCTCAGCTGTCTGGCAGCAAGCAATCATTTATCATCTTTTTCAGGTGTGGGGAAATGCTTGCGGCCGTTCCAGTAGGCAATAATATGTATATTCAGCCCTTGCTGAAGGCTCAAGGTCCACCAACCTTTTGATGAACTTCTTGCATTTAGTAGGACATGCTGGAATTAGCTTCCAGCAAATAACATTCCATTTTATGTCTATATCACACTTTGTTTATCCATTCATCTGTTAGTGCACACTTGCTGCAGATGTGGTAATGTTTCTTAATGAATTTAATCTAAAATTACAAAACAAACGTGGCTATATGTGAAACATATTGCAGCCAAGTCATTAAAGTTGTTTAAATTGCAGATATTATCAAGCTGTTATGCACACTTCCTGTGCTATCAAAGGTTAAAACAAAAAGCAAGATCTCCATTTCCACAGAAATTTGCAGCAAATAGATTTTCCTGAGTTCAAGCTACAGACCCAGCAGTTTTCTGGACTTCAAATGCAAAAAAATTCTCTATTTAATTTCATCAACTGGATGTGATTAATCTACAATGTAATGATAAAAGGCAAGTATTAAGAGAAGAACATAACAAAGTTCTATAAATGCCCTTCAAGTGTTGAATATGCTCAATTAAAACCATACGCTCATGACCTTAGCCAGTTTATCTCAGTGGTTAGAGCATCACCCTAAGGACCTAAATGACATGGGTTCGATTCCCAGTCAAGGGCACATACCTTGGTTATAGGTTCAATCACTGGCCTGGGTCAGGGCAAATGTGGGAGGCAACCAATCATGTTTCTCTCACATCAGTGTTCTTCTTTCCCTCACCCCTCCTCCTTCCCTTTTATTCTCAAATAAATAAATAAATAAATAAATAAATAGGGGGAAAAATCAATGGAAAAATATCCTTGGGTGAGGATTAAAAAAAGATCATATGCTCTTGGATATCAGTGTTTGACAGTCCTATCTGTGTGAAGACATTTTCAAAGATGAAATATGCAAGATCTCATTACAGATCAGCATTAACAGATAAACATTTGCAGTTGGCTTTGATGATAGGGAACACTAACTTTGAATCCCAATTAAGCAGCAGACCTATATTACCAAAAAAAAAAATGTACTCAGTTATATTTTTAATTGTCAATAAAAAATTTGTGATTTGTTTTCTTTAATTTTTATGTGATTACATAATATCCTTGATTTTGCTTCTTGGTATGCAAAGTCTAATATTTTGTATCTAGTCCCTTATAGGATAAGTTTGCCAACACTGGTCTAGAAGAACACTGGACAAGGACATTGGGCTGGCCACTGGATACTCCCAGACATTCAAACAAAAACCTGGATCCACTCTAAGTTCTAGTTCCATCTTCTACTCATTAAAGTGCCTCTAGTTCAATTGTTCAAGCCAAAATTCTAGAAGTCTTCCTTGATATTTTACTTTCCTACAATGTCTCTATTAATCTGTTAGAATGTCCTGTCAGTCCTGCCTCCAAATATAATAGTTTTATTGATAATCCATCTACTTCTCTCCATATCTGCTTTTAACCTCCTCTGCACTACTGAAATAGCTTAATTGGTCTCCCTGATTCCACTGTTGTCCCCTAATGATTCATCTGTAGCCAGAGGAAACTCTTTAAAATGTTACTTTAAACTTTCTTTTAAAAATAAATTTTTATTGATTTCAGAGTGGAGAGGGGGAGAGATAGAAACATCAATAACAAAAAAACAAAAAAATTGCTGAGACCGGTTTGGCTCAATGGATAGAGCGTCGGCTTGGGGACTAAAGGGACCCAGGTTCGATTCCCGTCAAGAGCATGTACCTTGGTTGCGAGCATATCCCCAGTAGGGGGTGTGCAAGAGGCAGCTGTTTGATGACTCTCATCGATGTTTCTAGCTCTCTATCTCTCACCCTTCCTCTCTGTACAAAATCAATAAAATATATATTTTTAAAATTGATCAACTGCCTCCTGCACGCCCCCTACTGGAGATGGAGCCAATAACCCTGGTATGTGCCCTTGACTGAACAAACCCAGGCCCCTTCAGTCCACAGGCTGATGCTCTATCCACTGAGTAAAACCAGCTAAGCCTACTTTAAAACTCTTTGCCTCCCTTACATTGCATTTAGAAAAAAATACAAATTCCTTGTCCCAATCTGAAGGGCTTTACAATCCAGCCCCAGCCTACCTCTTCAATCAATCTGCGATGGACTTAATGATTGTAACCCCCATCCCAGTTTGTATGCTGAATTCCTAACATCCAATGTGACAGTATTAGGAGGCGGTGCCTTTGGGAAGTGATTAGGTCATGGAAGTGGAGCCCTCGTGAACAGGATGGGTGCTCTTATAAAGATACCCCAGATGACTCCCTTTCTCTTTCTGCCGTGTGAGGATACAACGAGAATACGGCAATCCATAAACCATCAAGCAGGTCCTCACAGCATAGAATCTGCGGGTACCTGATCCTGGAATTCCCAGCCTCCAGAACTGTGAGATATAAACGTCTGTTGTTTATAAGCACCGTCTATGTAGTGTTACAGCAGCCCAGACAAAGTCAAAACAGCTCATTCCTCTCCAGGTCCACTGGTTTCCTTGTCAATCATCCAACCCCTTTCTTTCTTGGCCTTTGCATCTGCTAAACATTTTAATGGGACACCTTCCTTGTCCAGCTTTGCAGTTCTGGTTTTTTCTTTTCCTTTGGATGCAGATCAATGTGCACAGTATGCCTTCCCTTTCTGATACTTTCCCACCTTACTACCCGGATTATTTCCTTTGCAGCACTGGAATGTAATCTTATGAGGCAAGCAATGTCCGCCTTACCTAAACAGCACCTATATATGAGTAATCGTGGATAGCTGGCAACTATTTACTGAATAATGAAAGTCCCAAGAGTCTCGTGGTATGGGAAAATAAGAGCTAGTGGAGCACACAGCAGAGGCCCTAAAGATAAGGGTGATTTTTCTAGAGGAAGTGATGTTTAAGCTGATAACTAACAAGAGGAATTAGCCCACTGAGGGCTATTTCTAGGTAGGTAACTATTCTAGGTAGAGATGAGCAGGAGGCGCAGAGGAAAAGAGCAGAGGCCTGGGGGAGAGTAATGACTGAGGAGACTATGAAAGAGCAAGAGGAAGCGAATGAAAGGGGAATGAAAGAGGAAGCTGAAGAGTTGGTGTAACAGTACTTACTTGCTTTAGAAAGATCACTCTCGCCATTGTTGTAGAGTGAAAAATAGAGGGAAGAAAGACAGAAGACGAGTTAGGTTTAGTAGCAGTAGTGAGAATGAAGGAATGCATCAGCTGGAAATATTTGGGAAACAGCACTAGTAGGACAGGTATGGGAGGTGAGACATGTTCTAGGTTTCCGTCTTGGGCATTTAGGTAGGTGGTGGAACTAAACCTGGAAGGAACAGCGAAACAGCTGACTGGAGGTGGGGCCGAGCACTTTAGTCATGCTAAGCTTGAGATGTCTATGAGGTATCTACATAGCTGGTTTAAATATTTGTCTCTTAAAGTGATAGTCCAGGGCCCAAGCCCTTGTGATACCTTTTGCATTTATTGTTGAAGGAAAAAAAGAAATCTAAGTGGGTTTGGGAGTCAGAAAAACTGGAGATATAAAATTAAGAGTCATCAGTATTTAAAAGGAAAAAATCACTCTAAGTATATAAAGTTAGAAAGTGAGAGCCTTGAAGAACTCTAACACTTATGAAAAAGGTAATAACAATAACATTTAATCCTTACTGAGTGCTGTATGCCTCCTTTCCTTTTAGTTGAAAACATTTTCTCTTTATGTAAGTGATTCCTCCCTGAGAGAACTGATCCCAGTAAAGTTGTGACTAATGTTCTTTCATAATAATAGCTAACATTTATTGAGTTTACTGAGTGTAAAGCATTGTCCTAAGCCCGTGGTCGGCAAACTGCGGCTCGCGAGACACATGCGGCTCTTTGGCCCCTTGAGTGTGGCTCTTCCACAAAATACTACGGCCTGGGCGAGTCTATTTTGAAACAGTGGTGTTAGAAGAAGTTTAAGTTTAAAAAATTTGGCTCTCAAAAGAAATTTCAATCGTTGTACTGTTGATATTTGGCTCTGTTGACTAATGAGTTTGCCGACCACTGTCCTAAGCATTTTACATGTATTCTGATACTCTATGAGTATGATTAACTGCAAATGGCAATTCACTTCAAAAAAGAAGCCAAGATTCTGGGAGGGGGCTAGCGTTGGACAGTAGGAACATCTCTTCCACTAAAGGAGGAAAGGATAGCTGAAACTGGTTTGGCTCAGTGGGTAGAGCGTCGGTCTGCGGACTGAAAGGTCCCAGGTTCGATTCCGGTCAAGGGCATGTACCTTGGTTGCGGGCACATCCCCAGTTGATCGATGATTCTCCCTCATCGGTGTTTCTAACTCTCTATCTCTCTCTCTTCCTCTCTGTAAAAAATCAATAAAATGTATTTTTTTAAAAAGGAGGAAAGGACAGAGGTAGAAAAGTATGTTTATCTGTTTAAAACAAACACTTTCATCATGGAAACTTTTCTGTACAATACCTAAACTCTTTAAAAAAGATTTTAATGATTATTTTTAGAAAGAAGCATCGATGTGAAAATGCAACACCAATTGGCCGCCTCTTGCACCGAGGACCAAGCCTGCACCCTGGACTCCATGAGCAGAAGGGAACCGGCAACACACACACACACACACACCCCCACCCAGTGCACAGGGTGACACCCAACAGAGCCACCTGGGCCAAGGTACAATACCTAACAACTTTTGAAATAAAGCTCTGACATGATGTTTATGTTTGTTTGTATTTTGTTAATCCTCACTCAAGGATTTTTTCCTCATTGATTTTTAGAGTGGGAGGGAGACACATTGATTGGTTGCTTCCCAGGGCCAAGGACTCAAACCCTTTAGTGTGGGGGCCAACACTAACACTGAGGAACACCAGCCACGGCTAACATGGTGCTGTAACTGGCTTATAGAGTAAAAACAAAGTGCTACAGGGATTAAGTAGAGGAAGGAAACAATTCTGCCTTCAATCAGAGGGCAGAGGTGGAAACTGGGCAAGTTCACATATCTTTTTTTTTTTTTTAATCTTCACCTGAGGATATTTTTTCCATTGATTTTTGTTGTTTGAGAGTGGAAAGGGATGGGGAGGGTGTGGGGGGAGTGGGACATCAATTGGTTGCCTCCCAAATGTGCCCAAATGGGGCAGGAGGTTGAACCTGCAACTGAGGGACGTGCCCTTGACCAGGAGCCAAACCTGTGACCCTTTGGTCCAAAGACCGCTCTATCAAGCCAAACCAGCCAGGGCAGGTTCACCTATCTTGAACACCTATTAAGTGCCAGGTATATCTGAGGCTTTAAGGACCCCAAAGTGGGCAACATGTGGAGATTATCTGGGGTGGGTCTGTGCTCCTGTGGTCTGATCAGCAGCTATTCCCCTACTCTTCTATCCCATGACTTCCATTGCCCCTTGAGGATTCCATGCTCACTCTGTTACTTTGGGAACACATGATCAAGGTGCTCTGGCCAGAGGTTGGATCTGAGGCTCACAGTTGTCATCTGGGAAATTCAATCTTGAGTGACACAAGAAATAATGACTAGTTCATCACCCCAAAACAATGACCTCTTTAAAGAGACTTCCAGGAGTTCCTGCTCCCTGGACTTTCAGATCTGACCCAGGTCTTATTCAACCAAATGCTGGTCCTTCATCCCTTCCATTTCAGGAGCCACCCCAGATCCTTTCATAGATTCCTGTTTTGATAAAGTTAGTTAGAGCCAGCTCCCGTTGCATGCAACCTGAGGATCCTGGCCAATGGCTATAGCCACCAACAGGATGTGTGCCAAAAGAGTGACAGGTGGGTGAGATTGCAATAGATTGAAGATTGGAGCCTATTCCTTGATGCCTTTCCCAATGTGTTCAGTCCTTAATGGTACCATGGCGTGGCTCTTTTAGAGGCTGATAGATAGCAGCTACAATTTACCTTTTCAGCCAGAAAGTCACATTTTTTAGCCGCTTCTGAGGAACATGCTTTAGGGAAGTAAAGTTGTGACTTGAACTCATGTTCACCATTTCTACATTAGTTCAGCCATCCACACCATTGCCATACTAGTCTGGCACATGGAGTTCTTTGTGAAACCTCTTGGCTCAGTTTCCTTTGTGCAACTACAGGAATTTGTCTGTTCACTCTATGGATTTACCACACTACACTGTCATTTGTCTAGCTTCAGTAGTAGCTGTGAACTCCAAGAGAGCAGAGTATAAAAGCAGGGTCTGGCACAGTGCTTTGCACTAAATGTTTGTAGAGCAAACTAAACATTATACAAAATATATGAAATTGGAGAACATTAAAAGATCATGTGAATCAAGCCCCTTTTAAAAAAAAAAAAAAAAAAGGCCAGTTTGATTCCCAGTCAGGGGACATGCTTGGGTTGCGGGCTTGATCACCAGTAGGAGGCATGAAGGAAGCAGCCGATCGTGATTTTTCTCTCAACATTGATGTTTCTATTTTCTCTCCCTCTCCTTCCTCTCTGAAATCAATAAAAATATATATTAAAAAAAAAAAAAAAAGACTACGACGATGAAGACCGAGAACCAGTTCGGATATCACCCCAGCAAGAAAAACAACAGTTCTGACTCTGAAAGATAAGGTAGCTTACCAGAGGTTATTCAGTGGCAGGTCTGGGCCTAGAATCTATCCCAGTGAAATCCAGTCTGCACCAGTGTGAGACTATCCTATTCTTTCCCCATCAGCATAACCCAGCTGCAAAACACAGCCAAGTCTTGGCAACTCTGTTTTCACATTGTTTCTCCCACATAAATTACTCAGTCCAATCCACTGTCAGTTCTCAATTCCAGGACAAAGTTTATTTGTCATGTGCAAGTAGGGATGAAAAGGGTGGGGGGTGTGGTCCCACTATGCAGTTACTCTCTAGCCTTCAGTATGTGCTGTCTCAGCTGGTCTCTGACCAAAGCCACTTGTTTATAGTGGTGCTACCTTGAGAGCATTTTAGGTCAGTGGCCATCTCCTGAGTTCCCTGGTCACATTCCAATCATTGTGATCAATATATGAGTGATTAATCATGGTCAAAAGTAGACAAGAGGCACAGGCTGTTGAAGGAATACCCTCTATTAAAGAGAGTTCTGGTAATGACACATGGAATGCTCAATTTGTTAAAGTGCTCAACTACAACATAAAAATAAAGGTGTTGGGAAGATATCTACTGGTAAAAAAGCAAGTTATCACCTGAGGGGCTTCTGGAAAGACATAATAAGGAAAATACATAAAAAAGAACTCTGCTCACATTTCATCAATGATAAGGGAAAGAAAAACTAGAGCTCAGTCCCTGAATCACTAAAACTCAAAATCAAACATATCCCCAGATGGAGACCAGCTCCTTTAACATCTCATGGAGACTGAATGAAACGTTCATCATTGTCTTTTTTAACTCTTCTCTCTTCAATTAAATTTCTAATCTAAAACCTAGTTCCCTGTATAAAAAGGTCTATTATCAGCAAGTGACCAATTTATATATGGCCTATAAACCACTTTTCTATAATGTGATTAGTAAAAACCTGCAGCAAGATGAGAATTCTGAGTCCCAAATCTGCCAGGTTGAGGTCCATACCCAAGAACAAGAGGTCCATAACATATCCTCCTGGCATGATTATAAGACCCATGATTGGGGTGCCACGGTAGTGAGGGTAAGTATCCATCAGCAGCAGTGGCTCTCTTGTTCTAGAAGTTAGTATATGGCCTCACAGTCACTTGTAAGTCCAGTGAGCAGTGGCCCAGCCCTGGCCCTTGCACAGGTCCCTGTGACGAAGGAAACAGGCATGGACTCGGAATCTACGACCGCAGTGGGGACAGGCATGCAAGGCTCCCGCATGGGTCTTCATATGCTCTGTCAGGTGGTGCTTCAGCTTGAAGCGCTTGTTGCAGATCCCACAGCCAAAGGGCCGGAGGCTGAATGTCAGCATAATGTGCCGGTCACGCTTTGGTTTCACTGCAAACCGCTTCCCGCACAAGCAACCAAAACATTTTCCATCTGCAGGGGGTGTCCCCCCTAGTTTCACAGGCCCATGAACAGCCTGCCCCACTCCCCCGGGTCCCCCACCCCCTGACAGGATTTCATTGCCATGAAGATCCACTGGTTTCCAGGATGGACCTCCTCCTCCAGAGGTTGCCCCAACTCCTGCGGGCGACAAGAACCCCAGCTCTCCGCTCCCTTCAGTGACTCCTCTAGGAAACACTGTGGTCTCCTCGCTTACTCCTCCAGACTGAGTTCCACTTCCGGTTATGTCCTCCTTAGGCTCAAAGGGTTCCTGCTTAATGTAGAAGATTTTGGGGGGCGGTGCAGAAGGAAGGGCAGGAGGTTCAAGTGGTGCACTCCCCTCCTCTGGAAGCCTGCGGGGAGTAGCAGATATGGGCAGTGAGTGGGACCCGTGAGAGTGGGGAACCCCCGAGACACTGGCAGGTTGAGGAGTCTGAGAAAGTGCTGCCGACCCCTGGTCTTCATCATCTTCCTCTTCCTCCTCCTCCTCCTCCTCCACTTGAATCTGTAACACCTCTCCCAGTTCACTCCCCTCCCCTCCAACGGGGTTCTGGGTAGAAGCAGAAGACGGCACCGGAGTCTGGAAAGAGGAAGAGCGAATGCACCAACCTCCTGCTGATGAGGTAGTGGAAAGAAGTGTGTGATAAGGGGTGGCTCCCCGGGCTGCAACTCCACCGCCTGAGGTTTCCAATTCTCTAAGAATCTCGGAGCACTGATCCACTACTTGCCACATCTGGAGGCCACTGGCCACGAGGAGGTGGGCAGGGAGAGCATCCAGTGGCAGGCGCAGGCGCCCTGAATAGATGAGCTGGAGCAGCCCCTCGAAGGCATCAGCTTCAATGACGCTGGGCAGGGTGAGACGCGGGGCATCCCCCAGGAGAAGTTTGTCGTGGAAGTAAGGCGAGGCAGCAGCCAGCACTGCTTTGTGAGCCCTCAGCTCCCGGCCCTGCACCAGGAGGGACACGTCGCAGAACTTCCCCTCCAGCCGGTGCCGGTTCAGGGCCTCCAGGAGCATTGAGCTGTGCTGAGGGAACTCGATCTGGATGGTCCGTGGGGCTGGGTTGCGGTTCGGGGACGGGGGGACGGGAGGCAAAGGTGCCGAGGTATCCATGGCCTCCACGGAGATAGAACCAGAGGACCGACTCCAGGAGATGAGGGCAGGGGTGGACCTCACGCCGGTTGCAGGCTGGGAGGAGAGACGGGGTCACAGCAGCTCTGAATGAGGAGTGCGCGTTGCCTCTAACACCACCTGCCTTCCCTCCCGCCACCCCTCACACCCGCGGAAACTTTTCAGTCAGGCCGGTCCCGCGCACCCCCCCACCAACAAACCACCACCAGCCACTACCAACCGGGTCTGAGAAGACGGAGGTCCTCCAGCCGGACCCGCCTGGCCGCCGCTCCGCTGCCCACAGGGCCCGGCTCCCGGGACGCCGCCAGCACCGCGGTGCAGCCACCGCACCTCAGCAGCCACCGCGCCGTCCCGGCCGGAAGCCGCCGCCTTCCCCGACTCCAACGCCGGATGCGGTGGGCGGGACTAGACGCAGCCAATCGGAGCCCACGAGCCCCGTGGTGATAGGCTGCGCCGGCGGGAGGGCGGGGCTGGGGCGGTGCGGGCCGCGCGCAGGCGGAGCGGCGGCTGGGGAGCCGCGCGGGGTTCAGGTGGCGCCCGCGCCCCGCTGGGTGCTAAGAGGCGAGACCAGGGGGCGCCGGCCGCGTGGGCCAGGCATTGTCCGGTCACCGGAGCCGGCCCCGCCTGCAGGTGGGTGCGCCTTCCGGTGTCCTCCGCTGGGCCAGAGGTAGGTCTGGGGTTGGAACCCTATTCGCTAAGGAACCATGTTCTTTCCTCCCTTGCGCCTGGGGACATTTTAACCAGCAATGAAACCTTATTTCTAGGTAATTACTTTCTCTATTTTTTACTTAATATGTTTTTATTGATTTCAGAAAGTTAGGGAGAGGTAGAAACATCAGTGATGAAAGAGAATCATTGATTGGCTGCGGCCTGCAGGCCACGGAGCCCACATCGCCGCCACAGTCCCGGAATGAAACCGTGACCTCCTGGCTCATAAGTCCCAGCTCAGCCAAGCCAGGCCTGCCAGGCGCTAACTGTTCTCTTTACAGGATGCCTGTAGAGACTTGGCCTCTTACCGGTATTGCTCCTGTTCCTTGGCCTCTTTACTTGGGGTGTAGTGGGGCAGTGGGGAGGGGAGAGCTAGTCTGGGTTTGGCCAGTGCAAAACCCAGTTAAGGAACTGACAGCAAGTCCCAAATGGAGTCTTTTGTATCAAGCCCAAGTCTCAAACAAAGACTTAATACTTACTCTAATTGCAGCTTCACTTTCTTCCTGGAATGTAACCTTTAACTTTTCAGCCTGGGGTTACCTGATAAGACCCCTTCCTGCTGCCGAGGGCTACCTTGTCTAAAACAATGTGTTCTTGGCCAATACTTTCCTTTTTCCACCTTTAAAACCATTTCTTTTCTGCAGCCGGGCTGAGCTTTTTGCTGGATGGATGCTGCCCAATTCAGAATCAGTGAATAAAGCCAATTAGATCTTTACATTTACTCAGTCGAATTTTGTGTGGTTTTTTTTAACACCCGGCTCTGAAACAGGAAGCCAGGCTGGCTGAAAGAGGGATACTTGGGGAGGGGGCCATGTGTTGCACAGGCAGTTTCTCCTGGACTGTGGGTCTCCTTTCAAAAAGCAGGTCTTACCACCCTGTTGGTCCTTCTGGAGGGCCCAGCTTAGGAAGTAGCAGAGAAATAAAAGAACAATCTCCGTTTATTAAACATGATTTTTCAGTTTCACCACACACTCCAGAAAAAAAGGAAACGGGGCTGGGAGTGGAGAAAAAGGGGTTGTGGTAGGGTAGAGAAGGGTGGGGGTGGGGGTGGGAGTGGGGGTGGGTAGGGAGGGAAACTGAGAAAACAAAATAAAACTGATAGGGAGACGCATCTCCCTACCCTCAGGGTGGTGGGCGGGGAGGGCAGCATGGGGGAGGGGGCTAGGAAGCTCTGTACACGGGGGTTGCCCCCAGCCCCCCCACACACACACCCCAGATATGTACAGTACAAACCCCAGATAATTACAACAGCCAAATAGGAGGAGAAGGGGATCCCAGGTAGGGTCCGAGGTTGGGAAAGCAGGGAAAGGGCACAGGGATAAAATTTCACATATTTACACTTTTATATAAGTATAAATTTGGCCCCGGCTGGGTGTATGTGGTTGGGGAGGGACTGAGGGGAACTGTCCATACAAAAGAAAGAAGGGTGGAGTCTGCGAAGTCTCAATACCAAACGCAAGAAGGGATGAGGGGGCAAGGCTGGGTAGGGGATAGCAGTCAAGGAAGAGGGGTGTCAGAAGGGGGTCTCCCCTCATGACCTACCCACCCCAAACCCCATCCATCCTACCTCCCCTATCCCGCCAGAGAGCTATGTACAGAGAAACACCGAAAATTGTGGAGCTGGCGGGAGGGAGGGAGGTGGAGGGAGCTTGGGGGGGAGAGGGGAGGGTAGCCCAGCCCTGTCCTACCTCCCCCAGGGGACAGAGTCATGGAAAGAGGCCCCCAACACCCCTCTTCCACACAGGTCCCCCCACCCTGGGGGAGAGAGACATGGCTTTTCCTAGGGTAAGTTCCCCCGTCCCCCTGGGAGCAGAGACCATGGAGAGAGAGGGGAGGGGCGGGGGACTGTGTGTCATGGCAGGGCAGATCAGCCAGGCCGTCCTCCCAACATACACACCCTCCTAAACCCTAACCCCTCACCCTAACCTCAGTTCCACCCCACCCAACACACTGGGGGAGGGGGGGGCAGCAGCCCCCTCACCCCGCTCTGGGACCAGCCGAGAGCAGATCAGGTGTGGGAGGAAGGGGAGACAACTCCCATTCCCCCCTTGCCGCCCCCACCCTGCCCCGGTGGCCCCCGCCCCGGCTGGGTCTGAGTGGGAGGGAGTAACTTTGAGTGGAAGGATGAGAAGGAGTTGTGCGTGCTGAGCCCCCCCAGACGCTCCTGAGAAATCAAGGGGTAGTAGGGCCCCCTCACTCGGGGTCCTCTCCCCATAACAAGGGGGACAGGGGAGGCCAAAGTGGGGCAATGGAGGGGAGTTAGATTGTCAGCTTTGTTACTGCTAAAAAATCACCCTGAAGTTGAAAGTTTGGAGGTGCCACACCCCCAGGGTGGGGGCGAGGGTCTGTCCCCCAGCGCTCAGGGGAACAATGAGGCAGAGGGTGGGGATAGCACCCCGGAGTGAAGGGGTCCGCGTGGGGCAGGTGGTGTCCTGGGGCAAGGGTCCGCGGGGGTCGCAGGGGGCAGCACCCCAACAGGAAGAAAAGGGGCAGCTACGGTCCCGCTCTCCCTCCTGGGAACGGTGCGGTGGGTGGGGGCCGCTGCCCCAGGAAGCGTTCAGGGAGGCAGTCTTGCTGTCCTTCGGCGACGTCCGGGGTGGTGATGGGCAAGGAGGTCTGTGATGCGGGGGCTAGTGGTCTGCGGTGTTTCGGAACTCGCCGTTCTCGGTGATCTGCAGCCGGGGTGGGGGGGGCGGGACTGGGGGGGCCAGGCCGTTCCAGGGTGGGGCCAGCGTCACACGCGGGTTTGTTGGACCCAAGGGGGGAAGCTGCCTCTCCTGCAAGACACCAAAGAGGAGAGCGCGGACTTATTGAGACGCATCGCAGTGGCCTGGGTGCCAGCCCCTCGCCCGGCCTCCCCCGAAGCCAGCCCAGGCACCCCGTCCTCTCCCCCGGGACCCCACACCCGCTCCTGCTGCGTTCGTTCCTCACCTTCAGGAGAAGTTACTTCTTCTGGGATCAGGGAGAAGGAATCTTACCCGGACTCCTAACAGGGCCTTCACCCAGGAGTCCCGGCGGGACGCCAGCTCAAAGGCACGTTCCTCCCACGCCCACCCCCGTCCCTCCGCCCAGCCCACCCCGGCCGAGGTAGGACTTCGTGTGGAGGGAACAGGGGAGGCAGTACAGCAAAACCTCATTAATCCAAACCCCCATGGGTTGGAACTTTTTCATAATTTGAATAAAAACGGGGCTTGAGTTTTCCTTTATCCGTGAAGAAAGGGTGTGCTAAGCAAATTAACAGTGGCAACGTGTCTGTGGGAGGAATATTTAACCTATACCAGAAAACAGACTTTTCAGTCCTATCTATTCATTAACGCATGCTCCCTGAGGGCGCGAGGAGAAAAGCCTATTCATTGAAGTTTACTTACTGTATATATTTGAAGACATGCATTTCATTAAATAGACACTGTCATTCAGTTTTGTCACTTATTCAGAGTAGCCATCTTCTCAAATATAACATTCCAAATTAGAGAGGTTTAACTGTACTGGGGGGAAAGGAAGGGGATTCAGGGAAGTGACTGGGAGGGCTGCCTCTCTCTCTCTCTCTCTCTCTCTCTCTAACCACAACAGCCTGGGAGCCCTGCAGACACAGCAGGCCCCAACCTCTGCAGCCACAGGAAGTGCAAACACTTCATTCCTCCCACCCCCGTGTTCCTTCCACTCCCTCTCCCTGGCTCCATTACAGGTGAGGGCTCCAGACCCTCCTCCCATCCCTGTTCTGTATCACCCCTGCGCTCCGGCCCAGCCTGGCTCCGGCCCTCTGCTGGGCGAGAAGGCAGAGGCTCCTGGGTGCTCACTAGCCTAACACACAGCACTCGGTAGCCCGCTTTGGCCATGCCTCTTGCCCTCGTTTCCGCCAACCAAAAAATAAAACACAGGCACAGAATTAATTTTTAAATTAATGCCTGAGCTTAGGTAGTGCTTTAGCAAATACCTAAAAGTGCTTTAGCAAAAGCTTCAAATTATTTCCTGGGCCACATGTCTGACCTTCTCTCTAAAGGACACAACATCCTCCCAGGCAGAAGCTCCCACTCAGCTCTCCCTCCAAACCAAAGACCCCTCTCAGAACCCCAGCCAGAAGGGTTGGCTCTCCAGTCAGGAGGGCTGGCGGCAGGGAGGGAAGAGACCTCGGATGCCCGTCCCTCTGCGTGGCTGCCGGGCATGCCCCACGGACCCCGTTAGGAAGTGGATAAATTGGGGTGCCATTGTTCATCTTCGCTGCAGGAGTCCTTCCGTGGTGAGGTGACTTTCAGCGTATTTACAGACCACTAAGACTTGGACAGAGGCTGGGCAGGCAGAGCTAGTGACAGCCCGAGGAGCAGTGCCCGCCGCAGACGACGCTCAGAAATGGCGTCCGTGGCCCACAGGTTCCCGTGACTGGCCTTTTAGGGAGGACTGTGTCTGCAAGGCCACGGGGCGGCGGGAGGGGAGCGATGGCATTAGCCACCTGGGATGTGGCTCTGACAGGAAGAGCAGAGGTTATTTTTCAGGCTGCTCCCGCACCCCGGACTGGGAATCAGCATGGCCCCGACCCCAGGATCTTATCTATATAGAAGACCTGGCCCCCTGCCACCCGGGCGGTAGGCGTGCTGACGCCTGCCACGGCTCCTCGCTCCTCCCGCTCCACTCACCCTGCCTACTGCCCTGACCTCTGATCAGCAGTCCTCCCAGGCCCCAGGCCTCCCCGAGTTAAAAGCTCCTAACTCCCACCAGATGCCTCTACCTCCCAGCTGCAAGGAGAAGGAAGAGAGAAGTGGGGGCGAGGCGAAGGAAGGAAGGGGGTAGAGAGCGAAGGTCAGGTACGGAAGAGGAAACCCCACCTACCTGCTGTGGTCAGAGCAGCCCCTCTAGCAAGGGTGCCCAACCCACCATCACCGCTCCCCTCAACAAGCCCACGCCCAGCCGCCCAACCCCAAGGACACTGGTGAAATGGGGGGTGACAGACATACACTGGAGAGTCAGAGGAAGAGGAAGAGGAAGAGGCTGACCGTTAAGAGGAGGCTGTGGGTGGGTTTGTGGGAAAGGGGGTGTGATCTGGGACAGATGGCTACTGCCGCCAGGACAGATGCCTGGCACTTGAAGGTGTCACCTAGCCGACCAGTCTCTGGGCAGCACCTTGGGAGGTGGTCTATGCCGGAGGTATGAGGGCGGGGCCTGTGGAGGTTCCCAGGTGTAGTGAGGGCCCACAGTGAGGGGGTCGCAGTGAGGGCCCTCAGTGAGAGGGCTGGAGTGAGGGGGCGCAGTGAGGGCCCACAGTGAGGGGGTCGCAGTGAGGGCCCTCAGTGAGAGGGCCGGAGTGAGGGGGCGCAGTGAGGGGCCACAGTGAGGGGGTCGCAGTGAGGGCCCTCAGTGAGGGGGCCGAAGTGAGGGGGCACAATGAGGGGCCGCAGTGAGGGGGTGCAGTGAGGGCCCTCAGTGAGAGGGCCGGAGTGAGGGGGCGCAGTGAGGGACTGCAGTGAGGGCCCGCAGTGAGGGGGCCGCAGTGAGGGGGGCTGTAGTGAGGGGGCCGCAGTGAGGGGGCCGCAGTGAGGGACTGCAGTGAGGGCCCGCAGTGAGGGGGCCGCAGTGAGGGGGGCTGTAGTGAGGGGGCCGCAGTGAGGGGGCCGCAGTGAGGGGCCGCAGTGAGGGACTGCAGTGAGGGCCCGCAGTGAGGGGGCCGCAGTGAGGGGGGCTGTAGTGAGGGGGCCGCAGTGAGGGCCCGCAGTGAGGGGCCGCAGTGAGGGGCCGCAGTGAGGGGCCGCAGTGAGGGGGTGCAGTGAGGGGGCTGCAGTGAGGGGCCGCAGTGAGGGGCCCGCAGTGAGGGGCCGCAGTGAGGGGCCGCAGTGAGGGTCCCGCAATGAGGGGGCTGCAGTGAGGGGCCCGCAGTGAGGGGGCCGCAGTGAGGGGCCGCAGTGAGGGGCCGCAGTGAGGGGCCGCAGTGAGGGGGTGCAGTGAGGGGGCTGCAGTGAGGGGCCGCAGTGAGGGGCCCGCAGTGAGGGGCCGCAGTGAGGGGCCGCAGTGAGGGTCCCGCAATGAGGGGGCTGCAGTGAGGGGCCCGCAGTGAGGGGGCCGCAGTGAGGGGGCCGCAGTGAGGGTCCCGCAGTGAGGGGGCTGCAGTGAGGGGCCCGCAGTGAGGGGGCTGCAGTGAGGGGGCCGCAGTGAGGGGGCTGCAGTGAGGGCCCGCAGTGAGGGGCCGCAGTGAGGGGGCCGCAGTGAGGGCCCGCAGTGAGGGGCCCGCAGTGAGAGGGCCGCAGTGAGGGCCCGCAGTGAGGGGCCCGCAGTGAGGGGCCCGCAGTGAGGGCCCGCAGTGAGGGGCCGCAGTAAGGGGGTCGCAGTGAGGGCCCTCAGTGAGGGGGCCGGAGTGAGGGGCCGCAGTGAGGGGGCCGCAGTGAGGGGGCTGCAGTGAGGGGCCCGCAGTGAGGGCCCGCAGTGAGGGGGGCACAGTGAGGGCCCGCAGTGAGGGGGCTGCAGTGAGGGGCCGCAGTGAGGGGCTGCAGTGAGGGCCCGCAGTGAGGGCCCGCAGTGAGGGGGCTAACATGAGGGCCTGCAGTAAGGGGGTCGCAGTGAGGGCCCTCAGTGAGGGGGCCGGAGTGAGGGGGGTGCAGTGAGGGGCCGCAGTAAGGGGGTCGCAGTGAGGGCCCTCAGTGAGGGGGCCGGAGTGAGGGGGCGCAGTGAGGGGCCGCAGTGAGGGGGTGCAGTGAGGGCCCTCAGTGAGGGGGCCGGAGTGAGGGGGCGCAGTGAGGGGCCGCAGTGAGGGGGTGCAGTGAGGGCCCGCAGTGAGGGGCTGCAGTGAGGGAGGCCGCAGTGAGAGGGCTGCAGTGAGGGGGCCACAGTGAGGGGGTGCAGTGAGGGCCCGCAGTGAGGGGCCGCAGTGAGGGGCTGCAGTGAGGGGGCCACAGTGAGGGGGTGCAGTGAGGGCCCGCAGTGAGGGGCTGCAGTGAGGGGGCCGCAGTGAGGGGGTGCAGTGAGGGCCCGCAGTGAGGGGAGCCGCAGTGAGGGCCCGCAGTGAGGGCCCGCAGTGAGGGGCTGCAGTGAGGGCCTGCAGTGAGGGGAAGGCTGTGGAGAGTTGGAGGGGAGTGGGCTTCAGGAGTGACCAACCTGCAGTGGTCCGGAGTCACCTCCCCCTGTGTCCTCCGCCCGTGATCAAAGAGCAACCAGGAGAACTACCTGATGAGGAGCTGCAGGGGGAGAGAGTGGGGTCATGGGGTCAGGAGCCGGGGGGGTGGGGAGCCTGGCCAGCGGAGCAGGAGGAAGAGCGTGGCGGGAAACCGAGCAGACTTTAGGGAGAGCAAAGGGGCAAGAGTGCAGGAGGGAGGTCCTAAAGCTGGCTGGTGAGAAGAGGGAGGGCAGCAGAGAGGTGGAGAGCTAGTCAGGTGCAAGGGCCAGAGGCGGCTGGACTTAAATCCCGAGGGTGGAGAGCTCACAGGGTGGGAGGGTTCACGTTCTGAAGAGCCAGGAGGACTGTGCAGGGGCTGCCCAGGAGTCAGGAAAATGAGGAGCCAAGAGAACAGAGGATGGAGACCTAGGGCCCCATCCAGAGCCCGGGGGAACCAGCAGCCATGCGCCCTGTGCTCTGTCCTAGTGAAACGCAGTGTCTAGGCCAGGGCTAGCCACGCCAAGAAGAGATCCAAGGAGGCTGAACCCCGGCCTGGACAGGAGCGGGCCCAGGAGGGCGGGGCCTCCAGGAGCTGGGAGTGGTCTGGGGCGGAGAGTGAGGGTCTCGCAGGTCCTGAGACGCAGACAGAAGTGGGACAGACAGGGCAGGAAGGCACAGGGGGTGGGATGACACGGCCAGGAGTGACAAAGGCACAGACGATGGGATGAAGATGGGGTCACTGAGGGGCTGCTGGGGCAGCCAGTGGACACACGGAGGACAATGGGAGAGACAGACGTCAATGGGGCTGGGGTGCCGGTGCAGTGAGAGCACGAAGGACCGTGGGATGGATGGGGATGGGACACGGAGAAGATAAATGACATTGTAATTTCCACCTGAGCGTCGAGCAGCCTCTTCTTGGGCTCGGGCAGTGGCTCAGCCATGGTGGGGTGGTCCCGGCGCAGCTCCTCCTCCACCAGCATCAGCCTGAAGGGACGGGCTTCAGTGGGGTTAGTGGCGGGCACTAACTGCCCAGGGAACTCCTGACCCGGGCACCATGCAGCTCTCGGGCACCCTCCTCCCCTGCCTCAGAACACCTCCACTGTCCATTACCACCCTCCGCCAGGGACCCTCTCATCCCCCTAAGGACAGCTTTCTGAGCGTCTGCCATCCACATCCCCAGGCCGTCTGCTCCCATCCAGGGCAGTGCCCTCCCTGAGCCCTGTGGCTGAAGATCTGGCTCTCATGTCCCCCATTCCACCTCCTGGGTAGCCCCCGATGCCCCTCACCCCAGAGGTGCCCTACAATCATCATTATCCCAGCATCCCTCTGCCTTTGGTAGAGATCCTCAAGGTGATTTCTGATAGCGGGCAGCAATCAGAGCAGTCGTTTTCAAAAAAGTTTCCAATGAAGCCTTGTTCTTCTAATTAACGTTACTCAAAAACACTTTAAGAATGAGTCAAAAAGGAGCTGGCGCTGAAGGAAGTGAGGCCAGGGTCCCCCCAGTTCTCAGGATAACTGAGCCCCGTGCTCAGTTAACCTCTGTGGGATAGAGCCTAGGGCTCCTGGAGCAGCTGAGAACGTGCAGACTTCATAAAAGAAGGCGTTCCTCTTCCACTGGACACCCTTCCAGGCCTGTCAGAGCTGCTCTGGACAAGGACCCTGACTGGTTTGAGGTGACTATCATGGCCTGGGTGGGAAGTAACAGTGGTAGGGGGACGGTAACAGGCACATTTCCCAAGGGCGTCAGAAGTTACTCTCTCGGGGTGGGTAAGGGTAGGGTGGGCTTTCCTCCGTGTCTGCAGTTGGGTCTGGGGGCTCTCTGCAACCTCAGGTCTCCCTTGCTACCCCTCCCCAGGCCGCCCCTCACCTGCCAATGATGCTCTTGATCTGCGAATCCTTCTCCACCTGCTGCTGCCTTAGCCTCTTCTCGCTCTGCTCTAGGCGGGCCTGATACTGCATCAGGATTTTGCTGGTCTGCTCTTCCTGGGACAGCAGCCTCCGCTCATACTCTTCCAGCTTCCGGTTGGACATGTGCAGCCGCTCCTTCAGGGAGTGGATCTCCTCCTCGTACTCCTTCACCTGCCCGCCGGGCACACGACCCCGCACTGTGAGGGGCGCCCTGCCCTCACCCCACCACCCAGCCCAGCCCTGCCTGCCAGGAACAGCTGTGCCAGGTTGAGGCTGACATCCCCACCGCCTCCTCCAGCCCTCCCTGCCATTGATCCCACTTTTTTGAAGGCCCCACCATGCTGAAGACCCCTCACCATGGAGCATGGCCTCGGACTCACACACCAGAGAGATACAATATATACATGTCCTCACATGTGTACCTGCACATGTGAGGCCCACTCAGAACCTAAACAGACTCAGACACACCCTGAATTTAAAGCTAAGGGGACTCCTCAGCCTGGGAAGAGCAGGAAGGAGGGACAGGCTGGGGAGAGGCAGGCTGCAGAGGAGTCCCGGCTGAGAAGCTACGAATGCCTCTCTGTTGGCAGTGAAGTGGAATTCCGAGGCTGGAAGGCTCAGAAGTCATTCTCTCTGCCCTGCCGGCTCTAAAGTCTGGAGCTGTGCTGTCCAGTACAGTAACCGCTAAAAATTAAAACTTCATTTCCCCAACTGCGCCAGCCATGGCCCGTGGCCACCAGATTGGACAGAGGAGACCACAGAACATTTCCACCGCCACGGAAAATCTACTGGACGGTTCGAGTCCAGAGCCTTCCTCAAGACTGCTCACCCGAACCGCCAGCAGAAACACTGATCTGAGAGGGTCTTCCGTCCGCTGCGGACACACTCACAGCCAGGCGTCCTGGGGAAGGAGGCATGCTACCGGCCAGCCGGCAGGGCTCATTCTCTCCCGGGCTTGCTAACCAAGTCCATCTCGGTCGGTCCCAATATTTCCTACATCCAACACCAATTCCCCCGAGAAACTTCTCTCTACTGCCCCAGCTGCAGCCATACGCTCTCTACCTATACCCTAACCCTGCCGCCACGCTGTCCTTCAAGGTTCCTGGAGCAGTGGCTTCACCAGGGAATGTGCCGCTAAGCTACTGTGTGCCCAGAGCTCTTGCTGTCCTTTGCTCTGGGCCACCACCCACTGGGAGTCTGGATGGTCTTTTCACACACAGGCAGGTGCACTACTTACAGCACAACCCTCTGTCACCTCTGCCGGCTGTGACTGGGCAAAGTGGACCGCTTACAGTGCACCTCAGCCCCGCTCCCCCGCTCAGCGGGTCAGCTCGCTGCTAGTGAAGTGATTCCCACTCCTGAGCAGTCACAGGAGCCCCGACGGTGTTCTCCTGAGCTCAGCATGGGGGGACGCCTTCCACAGAGCCCGTTTCTCCCCAGACGGGCCGTGCTGTGTACAACCCACAATCAGAGTTGGAACTGAATTCTCAACAGACTGGTTATATGTGGTCTCCCCTTATGGACTGAAGGCTTCTCAAGACAGGGGGTCAAGTGTTTCTCTTTTTCCCACCATAACCACCTGATCCTGGCTGTTTCCCTCGGCAATGACAAGGGCAGGGTAGGGAGAGCTTGGGGCTGGTGGGGCTGGCGTACCCTGTCCAGCCGGCTCTCATCCATCGACTTGGAGTACTCCTTGAGCTTGTACTCCTCCCGCTCGATGTGGGCGCTCTCGATGTCAGCCGACAGGTGGGGCATATTGGAGACCCAGGCCACCGTCCGCTCAGAGGCTGGCATTGTGGGGTTCAGCGTGGATGGCGTCTGTGAGTGCTGGGACCGGGCAGGTGGGGGCAGAGAGGGAAGGTGGGAGAAGGCAGGGGCATTCAGAGTGAGCACGGCCAGATGGGCCTCGCCCTGTTCCCCTGCTCCAGCTCTGACCACCTGGAGGGCTAGGCAAGTTCCCTATCGCGCCTCCCGAGTGCGAGCTCCCTGCACAGGGACCTCTGCCTGCTGTTCACCACCACATCAGTGCCCAGAGCAGCACTAGTGAGGACTCCACAGCTCACGGAGGGCACTCGCACACACTTGTGTAACGAGTGGAAGGAGGTGAGAAAATTGTCAGTTCAGACCACAAACCCTAATCTACCCCTACCTCCCCAACCCGTCTCCTTCTGCCCTCCCTGCCTTCCTCCCAGCCTCACCTACCTGCTTGGTGATGGAGGGCTTGAGCCCCCCACCCCCTCCGCCACCGCTGCCCCCGCTGCCCCCAATGCTGCCCTCCTTGCTGAGGCTCTGTTGCCGGGGACGGGCAGGGCCGTAACTGGGCTCCGGCGACTGCAATAGATTCCCGCTGGACGGCCGGGGCTTCTGGGCGGCGCTGACTGTCAACTGCTGGGACTTGCCCCGCTGCAATGGAGGCGGCTGGCCCCCACCACCCCCGCCGCCCCCGCCCCCGCCCCCCCCTCCAGGCCCCGAGGGGGCGGGCCTCTGGGGACCGATGGTGATCTGGGGCGGGGACAGCATGTGCTGCAGGTTGTCCTGTAGGGAGAGCTGCCGGCGGGTGAAGTCAGTACCAGAGGGTCCGAACTCGTCACTGTAGCTGTGACTGTGAAGGATGGAAGCGGCAGGGGGCTTGGGGACCCCCGAGGAGAGGTCCTCACTCTTGCTATAGCCGTGGAACGGGGCGAAGGTGTCCCCGGGGGGCTCTCCCCCTCGGTGGTGGTGATGGTGGTGGTGGTGGTGATGGGAGGAAGGCGGGCCGTGGCCACCGCCCCCTCCGTGGCCCCCTGGGGGGCCTGGCCCATCAGCAGCCATGTGGAAGAGAGGGTTCTGGAAGGAGAGGGGGATGCGCAGTTGCTGGGCGGGAACGCCGTCCGTGGTGACACCCATCTGGCTGAGGCGCATGCCGGCCGCGGTGACGGACGAGCCGCTGCCCTGGGAGAGGCGGCCGGCGGGCGCGGGCCGCAGCCCCAGGGCGGCGGTGAGCGACGCCTGGCTGGAGTGCAGCAGGTCCCCGACAGCGGCCAGGTTGGACACGCTGCTGCTGTTGAGGCGGCCCGCGGGCCCGTCCCCCTGCAGATCCAGCATGGAGACGCTCTTGTTGACACTCAGCATCTTCTGCTCCGGCTCTGTGATGTCCGAGCTGCTCGTGCAGTACGCTGGCGAGGACCGGGCCAGGGGTGGGCGGCTCACGTAGAACAGGTCCTTCCCCCCGCCGGGCGGCGGCGGCGGCGGCGGCTTCTCCTTGGTTGGGGAGGGGAGGCGAGCCATGTCCATGGAGCTGTCGGAAGGGAAGGGGCACACAGCAGGAGTGAGGCCCAGGCGGCCGGCAATGAAGCCAGCTGTGGTCTGGCACAGGCTCGAGGTGGAAAGTGGGACCTTGCAGGGAAGGGCTAAGAGCTGGCAGCCACAGCTCTGGGAGGAAGGCAGGGAGGATGGGAGGGGGGTGTGGGGAAGGGTAAGAAAAGGACAAGACCTCTGCCAGGAGGGAGGGAGGGAGGGCGAGAGGAGGGGAGCTGGGGGCAGCAAGTGGAGGGATGAGGGGCAGGTCTGGGCAGATGTGGAGGAGATGAGGTGCATGGAGGAGGAGAGCATAGGAAGGTGGAGGCCACTGGAGTGGGAGGCAGGAGAGGAGGGGGGAGGGGAGAGCCCCTCACCTGTTGAGGCCTCGCGCCATGAAGGACTGAAGGTCGATGGAGCTGGAGAGAGATGGAAAGAGGGGGGAGCAGACAGGGAAGGAGAGAGGTGGGGATATGGCACGGATGTGGCGTCATGGAGGGAGAGACAGGCAAGGAATGAGCAGGGTGGCCATCACCATGAGCAGCCGCTGAGGCGAGCGCCACCCTTCGGAGCCGGGGCTCGGGAGGCCCCAGGGCCAGGTGTGACTCCCCAGCCCTGGTTGTGGTGAGGTCTGTGGGGCTGGTGGGGGCTGGGCCAGTGCTTCTTTCCAGCGCGCACAGAGGTATTTTGGATCGGCAGCCTGGACGCCACATGGCTGACCCGACACGCACTGCTGGACCTCAGCTCAGGGGCGGGCACGGCTCACGACAGAGCAGGTCAGTGCTGCAGTGGACTCAGGGCCGGCTCACTCCCCTGGCCCCAAAGCCTGCTCCGCCTGACTGTGGAGGCTCTCCCAGCCTCGCCGCTGCCTGCACCTGCCTCCTCCCTGTTTTCTCCAACACCTGCTGCTCTTCCTCTCTAGCCCCACAGGCACACATGGAGCCCAGTGAATGTATTGGAACAGAATGGTGGGGCCCCGGGTCCCAGGTGTGGGGTCCCGCGGTGCTCACCTGTTGAGGTCCCGCATCATGTAGCCCTGCATCTCGGCCGACGGGCCCCGCAGCACCACGGGCTGAGGCCGCGGCCGCTCGCTCTGGCGGCTCGGCTGCCTCTGGATATTGGGGTTCCGCAGAGCTGTGCTGATGTCATTGAGGAGCCGAGGCAGTGGGCCCAGCTTCAGGAGGGCTTCCTGGAAGGGGAAGGCTGTTACCTGGGGGCCTCAGGGGGAGGAGGGTGCTGGGGCAGGCGGGGGGACATGCTATGCAGGGGAGGGACCCCGCAGGGGGCGTCCGCTGACCTTGCTGAGCTGGGGCAGCACCTCCCAGAGCAGGGCATGTAGTGTGGAGAGCTCGCGGCCCAAGTCGATGTAGCCCTCAAAGCTGCTGCTGTTGGTCAGCGTGTCCAGGTTGGAGATCTCATACAGGAACTGCTGCATGGAGCCCCACTCCAGCTCCAGGAACTCATTCATGAACCCCAGAAATTCCTCCTTTGAGGTAAACCTGCCGAGGCACCCAGGCAGAGGTCACACCCCCTGGAGGCCGCTCGCCCCCCGTGTCTCCAGCCGCAGGCATGCAGGACACCCTTGCTGCCGCCCAGCCCGAACCCTCCTCACTTGGAAAAGTTGGCCAGGTTCTGGATGACCTTGGCGATGAGGGTGAGGGTTCGTGAGGTCTGCTCATCCGGATACTCCTGCATGAGCCCGAAGAGGCTGGGCGACATGATGGCTGGGCAGAGGAAGCGCAGGAAGAGCGAGGCGCTGATCAGCCGGTCAGCGATGTCCTCCCGACCCCGCTCTGCGCAGCGCAGTCGCCAAGACGCAAACACCTCCTTCAGCTCCCTCGGGAACACGCTGGGGGGGAGGGGTGGGGAGACAGAGAGAGAGAGAGAGAAAGAGAGAGACCAGGACTGAGCCCCAGAGACCCTCAGCTTCCAGGGAACATGCCGAGGAGGTGGCAGGAGGTGGGGTGTGGAAACAGGTGAGAGACAGGCAGGGAGGGACCGCAGCGAGAAGACGGGTGGCTGCTGGGAGCAGAGGGTATGGCAGAGGGGACAGACGGATCGGGGAGAGAAACAGAGGGGCAGAAAAGGCGAGGGGAGAGAGACACATGGGAGGCAGGGGTCATGTGAGAGGGACGAGCAGAGAAGAAAAACAGACACCAGGAAGAGACAGAGATGGGAGAGAGATGGAGGGTCACTTGAGGTACAGGGAGCTCGGACCCCCCAACTCTTCTGAATTCCAGGGGAATGAGGCATGATCCCAGTCCCTGCCATGGCTCAGCTCACTGCCCGACCCCTGCTCCATGCTCCTTTCTAATGCCCCACTAACACCTTCAACTGTGCTGCCGGTAAAGCAGGGCTCACCGTCACTCCCCCCTCTGACTCGCCTCCGACTTCCGAGGCTCTCCCGAAGGCCAGCCTCCTTTCCAATCGCTGACAACGGCTGCCGATCCCTTCCTCGAGGGTCTCTCCTGCAGCCTTCTCCACTATCCTGCTGCACCCCCTCGAGGTCTGATCCCCATGCCTGACCGGTCAACTCTAGCCCCAACCACTCTGGACTTCCTTCTTCCTGCTCCAGGCTCCCCCACCCCCACCCTCCTACTTCTCGGCCACCATACTTCTTGGCACCAGCACCATTAACGGCATCCCATGGCCTACAACACCCCATGGCCTACAACACTCCATCGCCTACAACATCCCATCACCTACAAATGACCTCAAACTCCTTAACCTGGTAGCCAAGGCCTTCCAGATTCTAGTTCCAATCCCTTTGTCCAGACACCTGTCCCACCACTCTCCATTAGGAGCCACGTGCTCTACCAAACTGTGCCAACTGCTGTCTCCTGGAAGCTCCTGGGCCTGCCCACCAGGCACACATCTTTGTCCACAGCCCCTCCTGAAGAGTCTTCTTTTCCCAACCAGATCCAATCATCAGAACTTGACCCACTTTCCAAAGCCCAGCCCCGGGGGCACCCCCTCTATGAATCCTTCCCTGCTTCACCTCCAAGCCCTGCCTTCCTGACCTTGTATTACTCGGGGGGACCCTCACTTGGCACTTAGCACACCCTACAGCTGTTCTGCAGCTCTTACGTATCTCCTCTGCCCCTACTCCTCCCCGGGGTCCTCTGAAGGCAGGGCCAGGCCTCACTGCTCTGCCTGCTTTTACAGCACCCAGCCCGCTGTTTGCCCGTAACTGGTCCTCAGTCCTCTCTGAAGATGGACAGATGGATGAACAAATGGACACACAGCTCCCCGCCCCCCAACCCAGCGTTCCCAGTCTCACCAATGGGAGTTGACCACCTTGCACAGGGCCAACTCACAGCACATCCGCAGGTTGGCCTGGTGCTCTGCCAGACTGGACGCCGTGCACTTGATGGGGTCCACCTCGCAGTTCTCCTCAGACTCATACAGAGCTCGGATAAATTCCCCTGTGGAGCACAATGGGGTCACACTCTGGGGCAGGGGCAGGGGCTGCTGGGTGGGGGGTCTCAGAACCTGGCGGTCGGATGCTGGCACCCAGAAACTCTGGGTTCAGAGGCATCAAGCCTGAGGAAGGGTGGACTTGGGTCTGGAGTAGCCGGTTTAGGGCTGGGTGGACATCTGGTGGGGTTAGGAAGCAGAGACCTGAGGGTGGGCCGTACCAATGGCATCCTTGAGGTATTTCTGACCAATCAGTCGCATGTACTCTTCTATGGCTTTAGTGGCGAGCGTGTTCTCGCGGAATATGAGGTGCTCCCGTTCCATGAACCTGTCCACCTCAGACATGGCCATGTCTGAAAGGAAGTCCTGGGGCCGGGAAAAGCCAAGGGTCAGCCTCCGTGCGCCAGCCTCCCGAAGACAGAGGAGCCCGTCCCAGGTCACCTTGTCCCGCCGGCGCAGCACTCACCTTGGCCTTGCCCGTGCTCTGCAGGATGTGAACCAGGGCGCTGGCGACCTCCTCCTTGCCCTTGACATTCAGGGCGGGCTCCAGGACCGCACACAGCATGCGATAGTGGTTGGTAACGTACTCTGCGAACTCCTTGTACAGCTCCATGGGCAGGATGCTCATTGTCTGGTAGCGTGCTTTCAGCCGCACCGCCGGGCAGCCTCCTTTGCCCTTGCCCCCTGACCCGCCCCCCGAACCCCCGCCTCCTCCTGAGCCCCCCATTCCCCCGGAGCCCCCACTGCCAGTGGGCAGGGCCACGGGGTACCACTGCTCTGTGAAGTGGCGCCCGGCCAGGGTGGCCACGGGCACAGTCACCAGGCCCACGTAGCCCGCCTTGTCCTTCTTGCGCTTTTTGTCTGAGTCGCGGTACAGGTGCAGCCGCAGGGCGCGGACCGCAGGCAGGTTGTTAAACTCGAAGTGCTCGCCCCAGAAGACGGTGTCCCCCGACGCCGAGCGCGGCTTGGAGGTGGTGCGGGCGTACAGCATGTCGTCCAGGCACAGCTCGCAGTAGTACCGCTTCTTGGGGGGCAGCTCCCGGGCCTCTATGATCCACAGCTTCAACACGTTGTCCACCCGGCGGCTGTTGTCCTGGCAAGGTGGGGTGGGCATGGCGGATAAAGGGGAAGGGACAGGGGACAGAGACACGGAAGAGGAGACACAGTGAGGCAGTGAGAGGGAGCAGTCAGAGCTCATGTGCACTTGAACCTGCAAAGGGGCCTTATTTGGAGCAGGGTCCTTGCAGATATGCCCACTGAGAAGCGTCGCATGGGTTAGCCTGGGCCCCAGACCCCGGGCCGACATCCACATGGAGAGAGAGCCGTGGGAACCAGAGACACACAGAGGGGAGATGGCCACCGGAGGTCAGTGGCAGCAGAAACTGGACAGATGCAGGGGCCGCTGGTGAGCACAGAGCTCGGAAGAGACCGGGAAGGATTCCTTCTAGAACTCCAGAGAGAGCAAGGCCCTGCCAACACCTTGACTTTGGATTTTTAGCCTCCTGAACTGTGAGAGAATAAAGTTCTGTTGTTTTAAGCGGCCCACGTGTGGTAACTTGACACAGCAGACCTAAGAAATGGCATCAGTATCGGGAAAGATTTTAAAAGCTAGAATAATAAGCCAGAAACATTAAAGTAGAATTTGAAGGGGAGAACTGGCAAGTCCTTCAAAGACAATCAGAACTTATTTTTGAAACAATAAAAGAAGTGCTTAAGTACAGGATGGGGGAGGCAACACAGCTGGTGTGAAAGGGCCTGGGGTACACTGACACCAGAGCCTGGGAGGCTGAGGTGACCTGCACCATGGGGGGCGGAGGGGGGGAGACTGCAGGGTTAGACCACATCCAGCATCTTTTTTTTGTTCTTGATGTTAATCTGGACCCCAGGATATGTTTTCCATTGATTTTCAGAGAGAGTGGAAGGGATGGGGAGAGACAGAGAGAAACACTGATGTGAGAGAGACACATCAATTGGTTGCCTCCTGCATGTGCCCCGACCGGAGCCAGTGATCTAGCCTATAACTGAGGTGCATGCCCTTGACCAGCATCGAGGCCGTGGCCCTTCACTCCTCAGGCTGGCACTCTAACCACTGAGCAAACCAGCCAAGGCGCATCAGCATCTTGGGCCTAATTCTTTAAGAAGGACACTGAGAAACAAGGGTTCCCCCAGGAGGGCCACCAGCCTGTGAACTCACTGAAAAATGGGGTACAGAGAACAGCTGATGGAACTGAGAGCATTTCTCTCGGGAAATGTAAGTCTTGGGAAGAGCCAACTCCTAGAACTTGTGAGCAAAGGGGCCTTAGAGATCACGTGGCCCAACTCCACTGCCACCAGTTTCTTTTTTTCTTTTTCTTTTTTTCTTTTTTTAAAATATATTTTATTGATTTTTTACAGAGAGGAAGGGAGAGGGATAGAGAGCTAGAAACATCGATGAGAGAGAAACATCGACCAGCTGCCTCTTGCACACCCCTACTGGGGATGTGCCCGCAACCAAGGTACATGCCCTTGACCGGAATCGAACCTGGGACCTTTCAGTCCGCAGGCCGACGCTCTATCCACTGAGCCAAACCGGTTTCGGCAGCCACCAGTTTCATAGAGGGCAGTCTGAGGGCGAGAACACGCGAACTGGCAGGGCGTGTCCTACAGAAACACAGCAAGCAGGGGCTGGGCAGCACCTGTCAGGGGTCGGTGGGCAGTTCTGCTTGGGGGAGACATAGCCCAGAGCACTTCAGAGCCCAGCCATAAGTATGATTTTTATAGCAGGGAAACGGGTCAGGAGGTAGAAAAGGGAAAGAAATGAAGGACTCGGAGAGAAATGGGGGTCACCTCCTTTCACCCATGGCCCCTCCACCTTAGTTCCCTCTTCCCCCAAGCCTCCGCTCCTTAACTCCTCCCCACTAGGTCCTAGGCTCCCGTGGCCTGACCTCCGCTTGCCCCTGTGCTCCTGATACCTTGTTGGGCTTTACTGCTCTCTGGAGGTTCTCGATCCATTTGTCCCTTTCGGCCGCAGAACGACAGGCAAAACATTTTGTTCCTGATGACGTGGTCACCTGGAGAGGGGTTGGAGTTGAGATGGGGCTGAAGAGGGGAGATGACTCCTGAGGACGGGAGACTCCGCCGCCATCTCCTCCTCCCCCGCCTTGCTCCAGCCCCCAAGGCTTTGGTTTTCCTCACATCCCCACTGGTGCCACTTCCTGAGGCCTCTCTGTCCTACCCTCCATCAGCCAGCACACAGACCCAATACCTCAAAACAGAACTCCTGGCCCAGGATGGAGCTGTGCACGGGCTTGATGATGGAATCCTCATCCAGGTTGAGCTCTAAGGCCTCGGCTGCACTGCTCGGACTCAGCAAGGACTCGTGAGAATGCGACTCCTTGAAGCTCTGCATCAGCCGGGCCCTAGGGCGGGAGGAGCGGGGAAGGATCAGGCCCGCTCCTCTTACACACCGAGACCTGGGGAGAGTGCCTCCTGAACTCCCTTCCCACCCGGACTCAGACAGACAGACAGAAACCAGCCTATCCCTGGGGAAAGATGCAAGGGACGTGAGAGAAGCAAGACTCCTTAAAGAAACCCCCTCGCCCTCAGTTCACACCTAGGGGGCTGTGAGGACCGGGACACAGAGGAATATCGGAATCCAGAAATGGACCACGGCAGTGAGAAAAGGGAGCAGGTGGGCTTGGGGCACCTCCAGGGGACCTCCACCATCCAGAGCCTCGGAACGAGGGAGGAAAGGTGGAGGTGAAGAAGCAGAGTGCAAAGACGTTCACCTGGGCCTGGCACACGCCAGTGCTCACAGAACATCACTAACCCAGAGAGTGAGGGAATGAGATGGGAGGACACTCCAGCAGAGTCGGGGTTTATGGTAATGTGTTACAGCAGCCGAGGGAACTCAGAGGGGAAATCGCAAGACATAGGAGGAAGCTGCGGGCAGAAACGTGAGGATGGAGAGACTGAAATGGGGACTGGGGACGAGGGGGAGCTGGGGCAGGAAGGAGACAAGGGGGAGGCAAAGGCATGTGCAGAAATAGAGGATGGGAGAGGTGAGGAGGCAGAGCTGCAGAGAGGGCCATGGGAACAGGAATGGGAGTAAGACAGGAGGAAATCCAGGAGAAGAGAGGGGCTGAGGGAGCCGGGATGGGGCTGGGCCCAGGAATAGGAAGAGAGCGAGCAGAATGAGGATGGCTAGGGATGAAGAGTGGAGAGCAGTAGGAAAGCAGGAGGGAGAGCTCGGGTGTGGGAGCCTCCTCAGAGCTATTTATAGCAGCCCCGTCACTGGGCTCCATTGTCGTCAGCGCCACGCTCCCCCAGCCCACCGCCCCCGCGGCCAGGAATACCATGGCCTCACCCCCCTGCCAGCCCCAAATGCAGCTCCGGGGACATGGGAGGGGGGCTAGGGAAGGTGTGACTCACCTATCCCAGCCTCCCTACCTGCCCAATCCTGAGGGAAGGGGGGGGGGGGACAGGGTTCCTCCTGGGGGGTGACTGGGTGAGGGGGAAGCCCATGAGGAACCCCAGAAGCAGACAATAGGAGCAGACATGACACGTCCCTCAACCCCAGCCTCAGTGACTGCCCTCTGGACCACTCTAAGGACTTCCTCCTCAGCGTCAGTCCCTGGGTTAACCCTGTACGCCCCTCCCCCGCTGGCACACCTGTGCCACCCTCCCCCTCCCAGCCAAGCTCTCAGCGGTCCCTTCCTCAGCCATTACATCTGCCAGCCCCAGCCCCACTCCACCCTCCGCCCTTCCCTCTCGCCCCTCTCCCTGGACCACACTGCTCCTCCCTGAGCGCCTTCCCTGGCCTCCCAGCGGCGCCAGCACTCCCTCCCTCCTGGGGCCAGCAGAGTCCCTCCTTGGCTCGACCTCTCCCCGTCCCTAACCCCATAACACCCCCCGCCGGCCTGGGCCCCAGCCTCGGCAGAGCACACCCATTCCTCGGATCCCACTGCAGAGTCCCCATTCGGCCACCAAGCCTCCCCTCCCGCTCCAGCCGTACCGGTCATGGTCAGCACTTCGGAAGCGAGGCAGGATCTGGCGAAAGCTGCTGGTCCGGTCAAGTTTGGGCTGGGACTTCGTGCGCTTGATGGAGCTTTTCAGCCTCCGGCTCAGGAAGCCTTGCTGGGGGAGGGAAGTGGGGATGGGGTGGTCGGAGCGGGTCAGTCCCACCAGCTCAGCCCTCAGCTGAAGGTGGGGAGGGGAGGATGGGGAGTCTTTAGGGCGAGGAGAGGGGGAGAAAAACCCTGCCACCGGCCTGTCTTCCTCTGCTCCCACGGGTTCGAGCGCATACACAAACACACACCAGCTTGCAGAAGGTGGGAGGGCTGGTCTGAGAAGCAGGGGGGCAGAGCCAAGCAGGGGGAAACCAAAGAGGTGGGGAGTCTCTTTTTCCTCCATCCCTCCCGCGGTCCCTTCAGAATCCCGGCTCCAGCTGGGACGCTGCGGGAGGGGCAGCAGCCACATTCGGCGGCACCTTCACTCACCGAGGGCCGGAAGGGCGCAGCGGGGGCGGCCTCCATGCTGTACTGCTTCCCCCCGGGGACACTCTTCCTCCGCGAGCGGCCCAAGTGGTACTCTGGGGGGACGGAAGGGGCAGCGGGAATTGGGGAGGGGTCGCTGTCAGCCCAGGCTTCCGCCCCTGGCCCCAGCACGCTCACCCACCGCCCTGGCCCCTCGCTCCAGCCTCACCTACCCCCCGGGAAGCAGCAGGAAGAGCAGCGGCGGCGGAGAGGCTGGCGGCGGGAAGAAGGGGGCAAGGAACCCGAACCGGAGCCCCCCGAGGGGGACGGAGTGGGAGGCCTCAGGCCCATGACTGGGGCTGGCAGTCAGCCCAGGGGCATGGCTGAGGGGGTCAGTAAAACCCGAATAATAAAGGACACCGTTCCACAAAAGATAGGTCCTTGGTGGCCACCCCCCTCCCCCCCAGGAGGAGGCTAGCTGAGGGGGGAAGCTGGGTTAAGGTCATTGCCCATGGGCAAGCTCTACTCTCCCCTCAGCTGGGTGCATCTGCCCCCTGCCCCCCTCCCGCTGGAAGCCCGGGCTATCGGGAGGGCCTGGGCTGCCTCCCATGACCCCCTCCCTGCGCTGGAGGGGGGAGCTGGGAAGAGGCCTGTGAGGAGTGGCAAGGGGAGAATCCCAGGGACAGACAATTCCAGGAAGGGCCAGGCAGGGGGAGGGGAGCAGGGGCTGGCTCCACGTGCACTGCAGTGGCGGGGACTCAGGAGGGAAGGAGGGAAAGGAAGAGAAGAATGCCAGGCAGTGGGGAAAGGGGCAGTGGGGGCTGGGGGACTCCCAAGTGCGGGCAGGAGAGGAGGTGACTGCAGATGAAGCTTGGGACTGCCAAGAGTCTTGGAGAGGTGGCGGCTTGGAGGAGGGAAGCTGAGGCTCTGCTAGCAGGGGGTCAGGGGGGCGAGGGGCTGGAGGAGAATGAAAGTGGGGGATGCCAAGCTCCGGCTCCAGCTCCAGAATGGCTGCTCAGGCCTGGGCTCCCCCCTCAGCCCCAGTCACCACTGCAGCCAATGGGGGGGCAGGTACTGCATCAGGGGCGGGGCTACCATCTCCACAGCAACAAGAAGCTACAGGATGGAGGGGGTTGGACCGGAAGAGCTGCCAGTTAACCCTCTCCATCCCAAAGCAAGGGTGGGCCACAGCCACATGTTCACTGCTGGCTTCCAGAATGGCAAATGGTCCTAGAACCGGTCCCCACGTTCCGTTCCCTCTAAAACCCGGGTGTTCGGAGAACTGCACACAAAAATGTGGATCTATGACACAGGAGCCCTTGTCAGCCCCTCAGGAACACACGTGTAAACGCAGAAACAGACTCTGAGCTGTGGAGGTACATGTATATGAGAACCACAATACAAAGCTACACGGGGATCTAGGTGCTCAGAAGACACAGAGACAACCGTGAGCCCGGGTGCTGCTGCCCCAACCCCCCACTGGTGCATGCTTAGACACGTGTGAGCACCACAACAGGGGCGGACATACTTGGACGGACACTCACAGGAGGGCTGCTGGTGTGGACGTGTGGCTCGAGTCCCATGGGCAATCATGTAGGCAGCACCTTACAGAAGCGGACATTTACACACACATGACCATGATACATGCTTGAGTACACCAGGGTTCGGACCACGTCAAGGTGCCCCCAAATCCCACAAGCACCGACACCGCTCATTCACATGAAAAGAACAACTCCATCTCAGGACGCTCCTCTTCCCAGCCCTCCCTGACCCAGCACAGGCTCCCGTGACTGCTACCGGGATAAAGAAAAGACAAGGAGCAAATGTGTCACTACCCTCCCGTCACACACGCGACAAGGCACCTAAGGGCAACGGATTCCTTCGTCGGAGTCTCTGCTGCCTCCCCCTCATTCCGGGGAGCCCAGCTCAGCCTGGTTTCCAGATGTGGGCTCCCCCAATAAAGGCATAAAGCCTGATTTGAAATCCGCAAAATTTTGCTTTGGAACTAAAGAATTAACAGAAGGAGAACTGATGTGCTGATTGGTTCTCTCGGTTCTTGGAAGTAATATAACCTTCCACATGTCACCAGAAACTAAGATCCAGGAGCTCACACAGAGATCACAGGTATGGAGCTGGCCACACACACACACAGGCATACAAAAACTCACGGCCACAAGGCTAAGAACAGCAGAAGCACATAGGAAAAGGGGAGAGAGTGACAGGAACTCGGGACATCCTGTTATTAATGCTGCATGCAGTGACATGTATAGAAAGCACAGCACACACCCCTGTACATACACACAGCAAACCTGATCCTCATATTGTGATTACTGGGTCTCCATGGCCCATTCTTGCACTCTTGCATGCACACACATAACAGCCACCTACACAGGCCTGTACCCCAGGCATTGTGCATACACCCACACATGTGTACACCCTGTATCCACACACAATTGCTCTCACATGCACACAGCAAGAGCTTGAGCTCCCACCTCTTCAGTCTCTGGAATCTTGCCATGTCCCCGCCTTGCAATCCCCTCACAGGAACCCTGCCTGCGGCCTTTCTCCCTGTCACTCCCAGCTGGCAGCTCACATAGGGCGCCAGGGAGGGCAGTTGGCAGAACAGGGTGAGGAACAGAGTTGGACAGAGAGCAGAGAAATGGGGTGCAAACTCTGCACCAGGACAGGAAGCTCTAATGACGGTCCCTGCATGACCGGCCTCGCTCAGCAGCCTCTGAGCCTCAGTGGCCTCTCTGATCTGACATGGCCCACTGAGCTGGTGCCATCTTCTCGCTCCTGCTTTTCTCTCCCAGAGACCTCTTTACTGAGAGGCCTGGCTCCTCCTCCCCACCTCCCAGACCCTTTCCCCAAGTCTCCATCCACTTCCCCTCCTAAGCTCTCTGACCCTCTCTTCTCTCCTCCAATCTGCGTCTCTCCAGCTACTCTTCCTCTCTTTCCTCCCCTCCAAGCCTCTCTCATCCCTTCTCTCTCCCTTTCTCCCCACTTTTCCTCTTCCCTCCACTTTCAGCTTCCTTTTCAGCTTCTCTGTCCCCACACCCTGGCAAGAGGGGCTCCTACCTGCCTAGCCCAAAGGTATCTCATATACAGAATTCCAAGGAGCACACACACACTTACTCCATCCCCACCTTGCACACCACCCACATCCAGACACACCCTGGCCTCCCATGCTGGGGCTGACACAGACACCCAGATCAATGTCAGAACACACATGCAAAGACACACACCTGCCAGCAGGGACACAGGAATCCTGTTCATGCAGCCACACATCCCACACACAGGAGAAAGACCAGAGGTGAGCCCCAGCCAGGGACATGCATGCTCAGGGTCAGAGGTGACATGTACCGGTATGGCCACGGACTGCTCCGCAAGCCAGTGGCCAGCCCAGCGGCTCCCTAGCCAGGCACTTGGCAGAGGCAGGTAACAGGACAGGCTGACAGGTCTGCGCTTGGCTGGATGCACATGTGTACAGGAGTAAATGGGCCCCTGTGCACATGGCAGCGACACACAGGGGACACGGGTATGAGCACGAACACAACGTGGACACCCAGGCTGCCGCCTCCACAGAGGAGCTCCGCGACCACCCCACACCGGCCGCCCCCGCGCGCATGAGACTGTCCCCCACGAGGCCAAGATCGGCCCCCGGCACTCCCCCACCCGCGGACCTCCGCCGCCCCCCTCCAGTTACCATAACGCCCCCCACTCGGAAGATGCAGCGAGAACATGCAGAGGGAGCAGCTGCCGCCGCCGCCGCGGCCTCCCCACCCCCGCCCGAGCCCACGCAACGCGCGCCCCCGCCCCACGCGCCCCCACGCGCGCTCCTCTCCGGCGCGGTCCCGCCCTTACCTCGCACCGCCCCTGGGGGTCCCCGGCGGGAGGGGCTCCGCCCCGCGCGGGGGAGGGGCGGGTGCGGCGGGACGGGGGGCGGTGCGGCCCGGCTCGCACCGCCCGAAACGCCGGGGGCGGCGGCGGGCCCGGGACGGCCGGACGGCCGCGCGGTGACGGCCGCGGAACGGCTCCTTCCGCCGCCGCTCCCGCCGCTGCCGCCGTTGCCCGGGCCCCGCCGCCGTTGCTAGGCGACCGCTGCTGCCGTGGCCGCCTCTGTCACGAGCCCCGTCGCCCGGAGACAGCGCGAGAGAGACTGGGGGAGGGGGACCAGGGGACCCCCTAAACCAGCCGGGCCTCCCACCATCGCCCGCGAAGCACAGCCCCTGCCCCACACCGCGGAGGGCGAGGGGCGCGGCTCCCCCGCGGAGGGACCCCTGGATCCCAGTGCCCGCAGAGGTCGGGACCCGGCCTGGGCTCCCACACCCACGGCCTCAGCCACCTTCGCACATCCTCCATGCCCGCTACACAGCCCCGGCTCCCCGAGAACCCCAGACGTCCACCAGCCATCACTCTTTCTCTACACCCTCCCCCAACATGTACACCTCTGGACGCCTCCCAACCCTACCGAACCTCCAACTCCACCTCCAGTGCCATCCCAGCTCCAAACACAGGCTGCCTGCACCCAGGAGGCACGGCAGACCCCCAGCAGAGACCCAGACCCTGGGGCTCAGGGCAGAGGAAGGTGGGAATAAGTGGGCAGAGACACCAACCACCGGACATAGGAAAAACATATCCCATGCTGGCCTGGACACTCGGGTGCTCACACGTGCACAAAAACACACAAACCTTTCCCCGACATGGACATGACACTCACAGATGGAACAGAAATCACACACCACCACCACCTGGCTTTGCCTCACATATATGTGCTACCCACACACACCCATGGTCAGAGGTTTCCATGACAATGACACATTCCTGGCCATCCAAACGCCCAGGTCCCAGAGCTGACCCCCGAGGGCCTTCTGGGCCCATGAGAGGAGGGCTGAGGGGGCCAAGAGATGGAGACGGGCCCACTGGCTCTCTCTGAGGAAGAGAGGCTGGAAGCCTGGGTCCCCGAGGGGAGGGGAACTGGGGGAAGAAAGGAGTCACTAGGGTGGGGGTGGGGGTAGGGGGTGGGAGGACATGAAGGACCTGGATCCCTGGTCCTGGGAGGGAAATGCAGGGTCGGGGGGCAGTGACAAGGGGGGTTCCAGGGCTGGGGGTGTCTCTCTGCACCTTGGCTGTAAATCTCTGTTCTCTGCCTTCATCTCCCCTCACTGTTCCCATGGAAACCTTTTAAGCTAACTTCTCAGGAAGACAAAATCTTTTTTTAAATGACTAAAGAGGGAGGTGGAGGGGGGGCAGAAAGAGAGAGGGAGGGGAAGAGACAGATGGAGAGAGAGAGAGAGTTGAAGAGACAGACTGAGCAGAGAGCTCTACAGACAGACAGACAGGAGATGAATGGGGGTCTGATGGAGTGAAGAGGGGTAGAGGAAATAAGAGAAATCGGGAGGAAAGAGAAAGGGGTGATAGAATTGCAGAAAATAGAAGCAGTTGATGAGAAGAGGAAGAGGGGGGCAAGAAGAGAGGGAGGGCCTGAGGGCCAGAAGGTCTGGAAGGAGAATCAGGAGCGTGGGGTGGACCAGAGGTGGGGGGCGAGGGGCCGGAACTGGGTTATTCTCTCCAAGATCCCAGACCAAGCCCTGGGAGGGGCTGGGGCGGGCACTCCAACAGGAAGCTAAAGATCTAAGGAGACTATTTTTACAAGCACCAGGAAAAGTCATGCTTCGCAGTTGGAGAGGAAAAAGGGAGCGAAACAGTAAGGACTGCCACCCGCAGCCCCGGCCCGCGCCCGGCCGAGCTCGCCCCGCGGAGGGCACCCTTCCGCCCAGACTCCCCTCGTGGACGCCACTGTCCGCTGCCTCCCAGCCCCGCGCTGCTCCCTCGCTCCCGCCTTCCTCCGCCCAGCAGCCCGGTCTGCCTTCTGCTCTCTCCCCGCGACTGTCCGGGGCACCAGAGCTGCTCGGCCGCCGTACCATGCTCGCCGTGGGGCCGCCCCTCCACCGGCACGGAGACTGTGCGTCTCAGCAGTTTGTTGCGGCTGGAGTCGCTCCTCCGGTCCCGGATCAGAAGGGGGTGTATCTAGGGGATGCGGGTGTGTCAGAGCTCAGGGGCACCGACAGGCCCCCCTTGTCCTCCCCCACAAGCAGGCTGCACCCCCCTGCCATCAGGCCAGCTCACCTTCTGCCCCTGCCCCAAGACACTTTAAGTGTCCGGTGAGCCAACTTCTCCTTCCCTTCTCTCCCAGGTCTCTCTCTCTCTCTCTCACGTCCCACTCTCCTCTCTTCTCCCTCTGTTTCTTTTGGAACACCCTCCAGGAATTCTCCCAGACCCCACTCAGCTCTCCGGAGTTGGCTACTCCCTGCACTTTCCCCTTGACCTTCAGGTCGTCCATTCTTCCTGCTTTCCCCCAACCTCCCACCTCCCGCACCCCCTCCTCTCCCTCCTGCCTGTCACGGAGGGGGTGGGGAGCAGGAGCCGCATTTATAATCAGGATCCAGCTTGTCTCCCTCCCACGCCCACCCGGCCCCCACGGGCTTGAGGCCAGGCTGGGACCCAACCTCCCGGTACCTGGGAAGGCCTGGTCACCTCCCCCCACTTTCATCTTCTACCATTACCCCCAACCCAACCTCTCACTTCCCTTTCTTCTCTCTGAACCTCATCCCACCTCCCCTTGCCACCTCTTCCCAACCTGCCCCTGTCACCCTCCCATCTCCTCCGCCCCTAGGAACCTCCTCCCCCACTGGGCCCAGCCCGTCCCACAGCCCAACCTGGGCCCTGCAGGGTTCATTGGGGCCCGCAGTGTTCATTTCTAATCCTGTCCGCCAGCACACTTCCTCCTGGATTCTGGCCACTCCTGTTCCCCTCAGCTTGCTGGCCACCAGTCCCCGAAGTCCCCTCAACCTGTCTCCCTCTCATGCCTTCATTACCCCATCCATCTCTTCCCTCTTCGTCCTCACACCTCACCTCAGTCCCCATTCTTATTGGTCCTGGTTTCTTCAATTCATCCTACAGACCACAAACCCTTGGTCAAGGCTGGTGACCACCAGTGCGTCCCTCAGTGCCTAAAACCGACCACCCACACCACCTCTCCCTTAAAGTCACCCTCTTCCCCCAGGCCATTCCTCGATTTTACGCCATGGCCTGAGAGCTTTCTACTCAGCCATCTCTCCACTCCCCCTCACAGATCCCTCCAAACCCTGGTTACCTTCAATTCCAGTTCTAACACAACCTCCCCAACAGCTTCTGGGGCCCAGCTCTCACCACCTCTGGTCTGGTGAGTTACCCTATCACTCTCTGAAGATGGTCCCCCAAATCACTCCACTCCCTGAATCATACATCTGGACATCTACTCTTCATAGTCGCGCACCCCCCCCCCTATTTCTTCTGAACCCCCTCCACTGTGGACCCAGCTCCCAAATCTGAACCCACACTCTCCTGGCTCTCTGGTCACCCTGCATGTCTACCGCCTCCCACAGGAACCCTCTGTTCATGTCATGTCTTTCCCTCTGGCTAGTCCCTGCCCGTACCTCACTTACTGTTTTAGGCAACTCCCCTTACTCCCAGTGCCCTCGCCTCCAGGCATTCCCTCCCTGCCATGTTCCTTCCAGATTCCCTGGCAGAAGCCCCCTCAGTGCCTCTCTAAACCCTGATCTCAGGTGCCTTCCCAGCCTTCACTGCTCTCTCCACCGAGATCCACTGACCTTTGTCATCTCTCCCAGGACCCTCCAGCCTCCCCCAGTTTCCCAGAGAACCCACTGTCCCTGCCTTTTCTCCAAGTCCCTCAAGCCCCCACCCCCACCCCCTGCACGTTGCGCCATGACGGGAACAGGACTGGGAGGCAGTGATCTTGCTCAGTGTGGGAAGAGGCAGATTCCTGAGAACACTGTGGAGCTGATCGCTCCAGAGCAATCCCCATTTCTTCACCCTTCAGTTTCTCTTTCCCACCCTAACCTCTCCCACAACCCCGGCAGTGAAAACAGGAGGCACTCCAAGTCTTCCGAACCTCGTTTCCTCTTCACAGGGCCCTCGAAGACCCCAAGCCAAGGTGGGAGAATGCTTGTCTTTCCACATCCCAGCCAAATCCCAGCGGCCAGCCTCCTTCCACGCTGGCCGATGTCACTCTTGTCAGTCTTCTCTGTGCCTCTCACCCTGTCACTAGTGAGGGCTCTCCCCATCTTTCTCTCTACATCCCCTGTGGTACCCAGTGGTCTTTCCAACCTTCCCACCCGGCTCACCTCGTCCTCATCCAGCATGAGAAGCTGGTTCCCAGAGATGATGCAGAACCGAGGGTTCCAACCAGGACGATCATATGGGGAATGAACGTATTGGGTTCGGTGCATAGGGGGTCCCCGTACATCTGGGGGACAGAGACACACAGAAACAGTAAGGGAGTCTCTAAGCATTTGGGAGACAGAGGCCTAAAATGGGTACTAAGAGAGTCCACACATGGGAGAAGGGGACCACACCTGCCTTGAGTTCGTAGATGGGGGGAGGCACCTGGTGACTGTAGGGGAGCAGAAGATAAGCCTCTATGTCTGGGGGGAAAGAGGAATGGGACTCAGCACAGGGCTCTGTCGACTTGGAGGAAGAAATTGGGAGGGTGGCTCAAGGAGGGGGAATTAGAGCATGACAAAGGGTATGAACTTGAAGGCAGAAAAGAGTGAAGGAACTCTCCATCCACTTCCAAAAAATAAAAAGGTGGAGGCAGCTAAACTGACAGAGAAAAGCATACAGAGGTTGGTGGGGTGTCTGGGAAGGGGGAGGGCAATTAAATAACCAAAGAAGACAGACTTGGAAGGTGGCACGAACCCCCTGCACGAGAGTAAGGGGAAAGCTGGGGGGGGGGGCATTTAGGTCATAAGGTTCTGAGAACTAAACCTCTGGAGAAGGAAGAGAGACATGTTCAGAGCCAGAGACATGAACAGGCCTCCCCTCCTGCCTTTCCCTAGGCTCTGCTCCCTCCTCTCCTAGCCCACCCTGCTCAGCAATAGGGGACAGTCTGGTTCTTTGTCAGCATCTGGCTGTGAAGGGGCCTGGGAGTGAGACTAGGAGCCTCCGCCCCCACTAGTCTCCACAGACAGGATGAAGGCCAAGATTTAATACCTGCCCTGCCTCCCCACCTACTCTCCACGGACAGGATGGAGGCCAAGCCCAAGGCCCGTTGAGGAGTTTGAAGAAGAAAGAAGAAAGAATGGGAGATCCAGACCTGGGACATAGAGTGGGCTCCAAAGACTGGCCCCGGGGGCGGGGACAAAACTCCTAAGAACAGCAGCCCACGGTTGCCCGTATTCCCCCTGTGCTGCCATCCCGCGAACTGCCTCTTGTTTAACCCCCATCTGCGCACCATCACAGGGACCAGGGACAGGCCCAATGGAGGTGAGAGGAAAATCAAATTGGTAACATCAAAATGATAGAAAATAGGCTTAAGGTGTCCAAGTGTGAGAGTTTAGAGGAAGAACATCAAATTCTGTCACCTTGCAGGGTAATTACTCATGAGCATATTGCAGGAAAATATCTGATCTTTGAGCTTCATTCCAACTGAATGCCCTGAATAGGAGAGCTTTGAGAAAATCTAGTCCCCTTTTGTCCACAAATATGGTCTTCAGATTTTCCCACCTGCAGGTCACAGGCAGGATGGATCCCCAGAACACAGATGTCTAGAAACCCCAGCACTTTGAAGCCCTCACTTATCTCGCTGCCACCTCAGAGACCCTATGAGCAAGCCCCTCTAGACCCAGAGATCACCGAGGCTGAGCTGCAGACACGGCAGGTGTGCCCCTGCCCTGACTCTGAGGGCCCCAGAGAAGGAATCTGCGGATACACAGTCATTAGGGGAGGGGCTGGCTCAGGCTGCAGCCTCGGGGAGGCAGGTTAGACTTCAGGGGGCACCTTCTTCCTGGGAGCAGGGAAGAACACAGGGAACTTAGCTTAGGAGCAACTCCAGAAAAACACACACACACACACACACACACACACACACACACACACTCCGGACTTAAGTGAGTCTGGGAGGCAGATGCAAGAGGAACACAGCTGAGAAAGGGGAAAGGCTTACTAGAATGAGAACTCCCACAGGGCCCGGATGGGGGTTGCTTGTGAGCCCTATTCCAACCATCAAAACTGCACCCCAAATCTGCAACACTCCAAAAAGTAGAGGGGACAAGAAGAAAAGAATGGATGAGAAGAGGTTAAGGGAGCTTGGGTAGGCACAGGCTTGTGGGGACAAGATGGGGAACGGAGTAGGCAATAGGGGATGAGCTAGGAGACAAATAACAGGGACGGATGGAGGAGAAGAGGAGGTAGAAACACGGCAAATCCCTGCAAGAAAATATACCAGAAGGGCCCAACTGGACCTGGGGCAGAAGAGATGAAGTGAACCTAATAGAAGTGCTAGAACAAGGGGGTCAAGAAGGAGGGGGGAAGAGGCGGGAGAGAGGGGGAGAGAGAGGACACCAGAGAAGGGACTGATAAAGGGGAAGGACAGAAGGGGGACCCATATAAAGAACGGACACCATATGGGGGGAAAGATATAGGTGATGGACACCAGAGGAGGGAGGGGGAAATGGAAATAAAGATTGGAGATGGGGGATGGGAGTAAAAGTGGGGAAGTGAATGAAGCAGATAAGACCCCAGGGGTTACATTGTCCTGGCCAAGGGCCTTAGAGAGGTCTGGGCAGTCTAACCTGCCCCCTACTCCCATCACTCAGTCTTACTTGTATGCCCCCTCCCCCCTCAACAAACACACACATATTTAGCCCTCCCCCTGCCCTGGTCTCTCCTCCCCCAACCCATTCCCTCTCCTCTCTTCCCTCCATCTGGACCCTCTATTCCTCCCCCCACACACACTGCCTCCCTCTCTCTCCATCTGGCCCCTTCTTCTCTTCCTCCATCCTCCTCTCTTTTTCTATCCCATACCATTCTCTGACCTCCCCCACCCCCACCACATTCTGACCCCCATCTTCCTGGCTCCTCTTTGCAACCCTGTGTTTTCATTCCTCCCTTCCAGCCCCTCTCCTGACTCTGCCCTTCTATTTCCTTGATATTTTCCTCATCTCTTAGCTTCAGAATTATTTCTGCAGCTCTTCCTCCAACCCTGTCCTATCTTCCCACCCTCTCTTGCGATCTCCTCTTTCCCCTTCATTTTCACCTCAGCCCTCTCTGAGGCCTGTTTCCTGGCCCCTCCGGTCCCTGTTTCCCCTGTCCTCTGGCCTTCAATCCCTCCTTCCTCACTGCTCCTATCCTGTCTTCCTAGTCCTCCTGTCTCCCTCCATTTCAGCAGCTCCCCTCCGTGGCCTCGGCTCTGCCCCCTCCTCCGCCCTGCCCCTCCCCCCTTACCCCTCCTAACTGGCCCTCCCTCTCCCCTCCCTGGCCCTCCCCTTCCCCTCACCACCGTACCTCTGAAGGGGGCATAGGACATCGCGGGGATGCTCCCCCGATGGATGGAGGCGCGAGACCTGCTCATCAGGCCTGGGAGGGAGGGGGCGGGGGACGGGGGAGAAAGAGAAGAGAGAAAGAGGGGGAGAGAGAGGGGGAGAAGGAGGAGGTGGAAGAGGAGGAGGAGAGAGGAGGAGAGAAGAGCGGAGAGGAGCAGAGAGGAGGAGAGAGGAGGAGGAGGAGGAGAATGGGAGCCAACGGCAGCAGCGGCAGCCGGGAGAGAGAGAGGGGGGCGGGGGAGTGAGCGAGAGAGGAGAGAGCAGGAGGAGGAGGAGAGAGAGAGAGAGAGAGCCTCTGCAGCCCCCACCCCTACCAGTGGGAATCAGAGAGACAGAGACCCCTGACTCAGAAACGAGAGAGAGAGAGAGAGAGAGAGAGAGAGAGAGAGAGAGAGAGAGAGAGAAAGCGAGCTAGCACTGGAGAGAGAACAGTTTTAAAGCTGCAGATCCCAGACCCAGCGAACGATACCTTGTCACCAGGGAGGTGAGGTGTGGGGAGGTTAATGTGAGGCACAGTCTAAAACCTAGAGGAAAACAGACCTCAACTTCTGTAAAAGCAAAACAACGCCCCCAAAACAGACCCCCTAGAGAAAGGGGTGAAAGGTCAAAAACTGAGCAACCAGTCTCACAAAGTTCACAGCCACAGAAATCTTGGGCAGTAGACGCAAATGGTTATTTCAGGGACCCAAATCTGAGACTTAGACCCATATGCAGAGAGAGCTGTCAATCAGAGACCCCAGATACAGAGAACTGCAGACCTCGGGCTTGGGATGAGAGTGGGAGAAGAAGGGGAAGGAAGAGATCAGAGATAGAGAGGCAGGAAGGAAAAAAGACACTTAGCTAGTGCAGAGATGGAGAACTCGGCGACCCCAAAAATTCATAAAGAAGTTTGAAATCTGCCGAGACCGGTTTGGCTCAATGGATAGAGCGTCGGCTTGGGGACTGAAAGGTCCCAGGTTCGATTCCGGTCAAGGGCATGTACCTTGGTTGCGGGCACATCCCCAGTAGGGGGTGTGCAAGAGGCAGCTGGTCGATGACTCTCTCTCTCATCGATGTTTCTAGCTCTCTATCTCTCTCCCTTCCTCTCTGTACAAAATCAATAAAATATATTTAAAAAAAAAAAAAAAAAAAAAAAAAAGAAGTTTGAAATCTCTTGGAGAGAGTGATTACAGATCCGGGAAAACAAATCCCTAAAACAGAAAAACAAAAAGAAACCCCCATGCAAACATGGAAAAGACCCCACCCCACAGAGATGTGTCTCAGAAACAAACTCCAAACCAGAGGCAGCTCTGAAGAGACCCAGCCCCAGAGAGGTGGGCATGAAGGAACTCTGGTGTCAGCCTGGGAAATGCCAGGCATGCCCACCCCGAGGGCCAGAGACCCTAGACCTTGGAGGAAGGAGGAACACTGGGTGGAGGGTGTGGCAAGAAAGAGCCTTTTCCTCTGCTTCGTCCTCCCACCACGCTCCTCTCATTGGCCCCTCTCTCCATTTTTGGGTCACAGGATGTGCTTGCGCCCCAGGGAGGTTATGTAGGGCAGGTCCTGGCTCCTCGGAGGATGGGTTGAGGGAAGGAGACCCAAGCTGACAGGTAGACCAGTCCCGGGGAGTGAGATAGGAAGGGGATAGGGACAAAGGGACCATCACTACTTCTCGGTGTCCTTTCCATATCCCCAACCTCAGCCCTATTTTTCCCGGATTTACCAGTCTGTCTCCAGCTTTGGGGTTTCAAGTTAAGAAGGCCGAGGCGCCTGTAGCCCGGTTTTCATCATCCCATTTTCAGGGGCTCCTTCCAAAAGACGTCTTTCCTCACCCAGCTATGGTCTAGCCATGCGCGTGCCTGCCTCAGCACTCCCCCCTACCCAGGGACAGCTGGCTTCTCCTCAGATTATCATTGTTCATGCCCAAGCCCAGGCGAGTGCCAGTCCTAGGCAGAAGGGCAGGGGGCGCTCTCTTCGCCCTCCGCGGGTAAACCCCCTCAGACCCTCCCACCTCAGGCCCGGGGAGCCGCGCAGGGGCCGTTGTGGGGTGCACTCTGGGGACCAAGGATGACTCCCCACTCTACAACTTGACGCATCGAGTCTGCGGGGTCTCCAGCCCCGCTTTCCTAGCGCCAGCTCCCCCGTCACGTGGCCCGCAGGGCTGGCCCGCGATTGGCTTCCTCTTGCCCCTCATTGACAGACCGCGTCCGCGGGGACCGCCCCCTCACATGACAGTGGGCCGCCGCCGCGCGCCCCTCAGCCTGCCATTGGCCGGTTCCGGAAGCGGGCGGGCCGTATCCGTACACGGCTGCAGATCCTTTGTGGATTGGTCAGCTCCCCTTCGCTCCTCCCCCGCCGGGAGGCGGGGCAAACCGGGCCGTGCGAGGGCCGGATTGGCTGGCTCTGGAGGCGCAGCTCTCACTGTCACGTGGTCACCACCCGGGTAAGTAGAGGCCACGCTTCCTGGGTTCCGCGCCCTTTCTCGGCGTGACTTGTGGCCTTTGATATTCAACCCTCCTCCGCCAGCGTAGGCTGCATGAGAGGGGTGCGGGCTCCCGCGATCCTGCTCGGCGGAGGGGTGAGTGACCGGCCCCGCCCCTTCCGGTTCTGGAAGCCTGGACCGCCACCCGCACCCGAACCCCAGAGGTTGGCCCCTGAGGAGGGAGTGTAAACCGAGCCTCTGCCTTAATTTTTCACGTTTCTCTCTCAGCTTCAGGGACCTTTCCTTCGGGGTGCAGCAGAGGGAGGGCAGAATCCCAGTGTCTGTCCAAACGAAGGGTTTCTGGGGTGCAGTTGCCTGTGGCATTAGTGGGGAGACACAGAGTTCGCCGCCTGTCCCAGGCCGCGCTGCTCCTGGCGCTGCTGTGGATGCCGGCGCTGCCGCCTGCGGCCTCCCGCCTCCTCTCGCTACCCCGAGCCCTGATGTCCATGGCGTCAGGAAGCCCCCCGGCCCAGCCCTCGCCCACCTCGGATTCGGGTTATGTTGCCGGCTCGGTCTCTGCAGCCTTTGTCACCTGCCCCAATGAGAAGGTCGCCAAGGAGATCGCCAGGTGGGGACCCCAGTGTGGGAAGAGGGAGACCATGAGGGAGAGTTGGGGGTGTTGAAGGGCGCCCTCCCGCCGCTTCCCGCCTCTGGGCGTGGAAACCCTGGGCTGGCAGTGCAAAAATGCGGGTAGTGGTGTGCTCTGAATGGGGTGTCTCTTCGCCTGCAGGGCAGTGGTGGAGAAGCGCCTGGCAGCCTGTGTCAACCTCATCCCTCAGATCACATCCATGTGAGTCAGAGGAGTCGGGGTTAACCTAACGCTCGGGGCGCCTGGCGATCGTTTTCCTGGAGGAAAACCTTTGCTCTCACCTTTTCAGCTATGAGTGGAAAGGAAAGATTGAGGAGGACAGTGAGGTGCTGATGGTGAGAACCACCTCCCCACCCCACCAAACCTCAATGCTCTGACCTTTGACCCCTCTCCTTCATGAGATCCTGAGATCAGCCTCATGGGTGGATTCAACCACTTTTGTCTTCACCCTTTAGATGATTAAAACCCCAAGTTCCCTGGTTCCAGCTTTGACAGATTTTGTTCGGTGAGAATTTTGAACTGGGGGGCGGGCAGAAGGTAGGTAGATAATGTGGGCAATCTGAATGACCCACCCCCTCTGTTCCACAGCTCTGTGCACCCGTACGAAGTGGCCGAGGTGATCTCGCTGCCCGTGGAGCAGGGGAACTCCCCGTACCTGCGTTGGGTGCACCAGGTCACAGGGTCAGCTTCCGACTCCAGCACGGTCCCCCCATGAGGAGCCCCGTTCCTGCTGGGTCCCCCTCACGCACTTCAGTGCCCTCTGGCTTGCAGAGGATGACAGGGCCCTAATAAATCCCACCTTTGGTTCTTTCTGCCTTTGCCTTTTCTCATCACGTATGTGAGTTTGGTTGGGAAGATGCAAGTGCTTCCAGCGCCTGTGTTCTCATCTTTCAGAATGACTCAGCTGCCAGGTTTGTTTATCTTTATTTCAATCATACAGAGCCCAGAATCCTTTACCGTCCTTCCCCTCCTCAGTCTCCATCCCCAGGGGTTAAATAATTTTTAAAAATAGTTTAAAAGCTGTAACAAAATAACATCAAAGGAAGTGGGAAGCAGGGTGGGGGAAAGCTCGGGAATCAGGGAGTAGAGAAGAGAGCCTCTTCCCCCCTCCCCTGGATCAGTAGGAAAACTGATCAGTAGGAAAACTGGGCAGTAGGAAAACTCCCGCCTACCCCAGGTACATCCCAGCTGTAGGTGAGGTCAGAGGTCAGGGTACGAAAGTGCCGGTGTGTGTGTGAATGGGGAGGTGGGCGGAGGCAGGCTGTTCAGAAGATGCCCCCACCTCCCCACTCCACCAGGTACTGCACAGAACCATCAGGCCGCACTCTCCGAGCCAGGACGCGGACAGGGTCCCCTCGGGACAGATAGCCAACCCCACCTCGGACTCCTCCCCCAGCCCCCGGAGACAAGCTGCGGCACAGGGGAGAAGGGAGTGCTGAGCGTCTAGGAAGACCTGGGGAGGGCGCTGGGCCTGAGGGTGCCGAGGCGATCATCGAGTGAGGGGTACTTTTGGGGATGTCTGCGGGGAAACCAATGTGAAGTTCCAGGGGTGACCTAGGGAGAGAAGGCCGTTGTGAGTCCAGCTATACCAGTAAGGACTGATGAGAAACAGAGACCACAGGTAGATCAGGGGAATGAAGAAATGGTTGGAGACGGAGGACCTTAAGAACACAGGGGCAAAGAGGGGTGTCACAGGTAAAGGAGCAGAATCTCACCTGTCTGGGGGTTCGCCATCCCCAGAGGTCCCTGCAGTGCTGGCAGAGGGGTGGAAGGAAGCGAACATCCGGATGGGACTACTAGGGTTGGGGAGGGAGAAAAGTTAGGATCTGAAGCAGAACAGGACGGTCTCCCCCTGAAAAGGGCAGAGCTTAAACACTGCCCCTGAGGAACCCCCAACCCCAGGATACTGGGGAGCAGACAGTGGTTCTAGAAGTCTCTGGGACAAAAAGTGGGTAGCCAAATGAGAATTCTGGGTGACAAAGTGCAGAGGATGTGGGCAATTAGAGGAGAGGTTCTAGGGCAGCATATCCAGTTGGAGGGGAAAAGCACTGACCTGGGCAGGCAGCGGGCATCTGTGGGCCGGAAGTTGTAGCCGCTGCTGCCCTGGTAACTCTGGTTAGGGCTGGGGGGTGGTGGAGACACTGAGGCCTAGAAGTAGGAACAAAGGACTGAGAGGTAACCCTCAATCCCCCATACCAGCATCTGCTCATGGGGTTCCCGCTGCCCTGTACCTGCAGTGCCCTCTGCAGAGGGGCCCGCTGCCTCTGCTCCTGGGGCTCTGGCTGGCTGCACGCCGCTGAGGATGGCCCCAGCTCCTCCATCTTCCCCTTCTGCCTCCTCAGGGGCTCTGGCTCCGGCCTCCGGCGCTTCCCCAGGGGACGTGGAACCCCTCCCCCAGGGCCCTGCCCTGAAGGGAAGCTGTAAGAGGCCTCCTTATCCCCCCAGCCCCCTCCCGGACACCCCGAAGACCCCCACCTCCATATACATTTGCCCCCAGGTGAATACCCTGAGAATTCCCCCATCCTCCCTAGACCAGTGACCTGGTGGGGGCTCCATCTCCAGTAGGTGGCTCCACAGGAGGGGGGATCCGAGCGTGAAGACCAAATAAGCATTTCCTCTTCTTAATCTCCCTTCCTGAAATGAAACTGGGGTGAGGAGAGAGATGATACAGGTCAGTGTTATAGAAAAGGGCCCCTCTGCTGACCTCCTCCGTCCTTTCCAGAGGTGGTGTCTGATGGATGCCAGCACCTCCCTCCCAGGCAGCCACATCCACATCGTCTCCCCGAGCCTCCACCTTACCGGTCCTTGTGGCTGTTGAGTGCAGAGAGGAGCTTGGAAGAACGTTCTCCCTTGGGAGTGTCCGAGAGCTGGGCAAGAGGAGGGGAAATGGGGTCCAGGAAGCAGTAATCCCTTCCTCCCCTCCCTTCCCATCTCCCTCTCCTGCCACAGCCCCACAGTTCCACCTCCCCTTACCTCCCCAAGGAGCAAGCTGTCCCAATTCTCAGAGGTGAAGGGGAGGATCTCGCGGTCAAAATCAAAGTATTTTTTCTTGCAGCAAACGCTGAGGTGGTAGAGGACAAGATGGGCCACATCCACCCTGGAGAAGCAGTGAGGTGTCAAGGTTGTGGAAGCGTTACAGAAGCCAGGGAGTTCCGAGTGGGAGGCTGGGGCAGGTGGGTGAGAGGTTACACTGAGGTCAAGCTCACCAGCGAAGCTGTAGCCTCCTGACCTTCTCAGGGCCCCCCTGACACACACAGCATTCGAACTCATAGAACCTGGGTGTGGGCAAGAGAGAACACGTCTTACACGGGAGGACAGCACCATGCTCTGCAGGGCTCACAGAGCAGGGACGGAACCCGTGAGCAGCACTTCCGAGACTGCAGGGAACGGATCCGAGACAGGCAGGCGTGGGGGAGCTGAGAGGTGGAGCGGGTCACGGAGTCTGTCCGGGTCTCACCTGTCCCCGTAGAGGAGGGGCTTGCTCAGACACTGGGTGCAGGCCTCGTGGAACCACTGCAAGCAGCTCCGGCACTGCAGCATTTTCAGGTTCCACCTGAGGGGGCACACAGGACAGTGACCTCCAGACACCCTCCCCCTTAACCGCCCCAAACCCTGGTCACCACCGACTGCCTCCCCTTCAGCACTGCTGCCCCTGTTCTCTCTCCTCCATCCCTGGGGATTCCTGCACAACCAGCGGCCTCCTTGTCCCTGAGCCCCGCCCTCAGTACTCACTCCCCAGGACCACCGCAGTAACAGTAGCTCTGCTGCCGGTTGCTCAGATGTCCCGCGTCCCAATCCAGCCCCTTCAGTCCGTACGGGAGGGAGAGCTTCATGCCCAGCATGGCCCGGGCATAGGGGCCCTTCTTCAGTGCACCTCCCCTCTGCAGAGACAAGGCAGGCCAGCTCAGAGGCGGGCGAGGAAAGGCTTGGGAGAGGCGGTGGTGGGACGCTCCATAGGAAGGTGTCTTTACCTTGGTGGCGATGGCAAAGATGCACTGGCGGCAGACCCAGGACGTGCCCTCGCTCTCTCCAGGGGCCGGGGCCCTTGGAACATGGCAGTCCTGGTGATAAGCTGAATAATGATATTGATGGTAGAGCGCTTACTGAATTGAAAACCTCTATGTACTAGGTACTGAGAGAGGAAGAGTCATCTATCTCATTTAATTCTTGGTCATGGTCCTATTGGGGGGCAGGGGTTACCCTAATGTTACAGGTGAGGGAACTGAGGCTCCTAGAGGTTTTGAGACTTGCCCAAGGCCATATGGTTAAGAAAGGTTATCTGAACCACCCTCTGCCTGCAAAGCTCACGCGCACACACACACACACACACACACACACCCCTGCCATGGCCGCCTCTCTCTGGGTTGGGTGGGGAGGGAGGGAGGTAACAGGGTTGAAGAGACTGGCCAGAGCGGGGGCCTGGGGCACAGGCCAGAACAGGCGGTGTAAGGACCAGAGCTGGCGGGAAGGGACAGGGCAGCCTTGAATGTCCAGGGCAAGCTGGACCGCTCAGGTGTCCTGTGCTCTCACCGTGGCGACACTTCTCACAGCTGACCAGCCGGTTCCCAGGGACCACGGCCTCTGAGCGACAGACACAGCAGAGGAGTTCCTCCCCAGGGAGGGCGGCTGCGAGGGAACACAGAGTCACGGACCTGTCCTCTAGGCAGGTCTCTGTCCTCCACGGACGCACTCCCAGGCCTCTAGGGTCTCACCGGGGCTAATGTCTTTCCATAGAACCAGAAACTGGGAGTCATCCTCAAACTGGACCAGACACACCTCCCGGGCACTGTCCACCTGCAGGGGGTGAGTACAGAAGGTAAAATGGGCATCAGAACTAGATGAGGAGATTGGGGGAAAGGTGACAGGTCAGAGGTCAAAGGTCTTACCTTCTTGATAGTTCCCAAGTACAGCAGCCCATCTGTCCATCTGGCCAGCACATCCTGACCCTCCCAAAGTCGAGGCCTGGGGCCTGAGGTGGGAGCAGGGGAAGCTGGGTCCCAAAGTGGGGGGGCACCGGAGCGGCTCAGCCGGGGGGGCTGTGCCATTGCATCCTGGGGGGGGCCTAGCCAGAAGCAGAATGTGAGGTTATGGAAGCTGAGAAACACTCTTTTCTTTGCCTATTTTTCTGTCAAGGACTCAAGCAGCAGTGCTCCCTGTCTCCATACCCCTGAGACAGCTGGATAGGAAACCCCTCTGCTGGACTCCAGCTCTCCCAGCTATGGTGACCAGTCTCTCTCCCTAACCAGCCCACCCCAACCTACTTCTCGTTTCCCAGCTTCCAGAGCTCCCCTGGGACTGTCCTGGTCTTGAGATTTTAACAGGAACGATGGTTGCGGAAGCAAAGGTTACCACTCCTGCAGTTAGAGGTATAATTGGGGTTACCCAGAGATGTATTTTGGGAGCTCTTTTGGAGATGTTTTTCCAGAGTAGAAACAGCTGGCTCCCTGGGCCCGTGAGTCTCATTTAGAATAATCATCCGGGTACCAGGTTAGGTCAGGTCATCCTCAAATTCGGGGATCCCTGCCCTCGGGTTAGATAACTTCCCTGAGTGCCCCGGGAGGGGGGCGTGTCCCAGGCTCGGGCTCCACTACCGTGACCGCAAGTCCAACGGGGCAGGAGTCGGCCCAGCCCGCCCCGACGCCCGGGTGGCGGGGTTCTCCCGCCCGCGCTCCGCGCCGACCCCCGGCTCCCGGCGCCTCCCCCACCCCGCGCTTCCCGCCGCCTCCTCACCAGTGACAGCTGGGCCGCCGGCAGCCGGCAGAGGCGGGCGCGGGAGACCGAGGCGAGAGCCCCGCGCGGGGCGGGCGCGCCTGGGCGCCGGGGGGCGTGCGGGCACAGGCCGGGGGTCCCCGGGCCCAGCCCCTGCGTCCCGGCGGCTCTGGGGCGTATGACGCAGCAGCCAAAGCCGCGCAGGAGGAGGCGGCCGGGGAAGGAGGGGAGGAGAGGGAGGGCCGAGCCGGCTCAGGGGGAGGGCGGTGGGAGGGGAGCATGGGGGGAGGAGCCCGGGGCGGGGGACGGGCACCACCTCACCCCACCTCCCTCACCTCCGGCAGGCCCGCGGGGCGCGGAGCCCGCGCCGCCTGTCTGCGGGTGGGGCTGGCGGACCGGCGGGCCCGCGGGAAGGGGAGTCCCCGAAGCCCCTTCCTCCGAAGCGGGACCGCCCTGGGGCTAGGAGGGGCTCCCCCCTCCCGGCAGCCCGTCCCCGGACTGGTCCCCGCTCCATGCCACATCGGCTAACTGCCCCCCAATCCTTGGTCGCCCCAAGTCCCGCCCCGCCTCCAGCCCGGGACCCGCCCTCCTCACCCTGCCCTTGGGCCACCACGCCCTCCTCCCTCCGGCGCCCGCCCTCCTCTCCCGCCTTTGCCCGGCCCCGCCCCCGTGCTTCTGCGCACGCGCGGCCCCTCCTGCGGGGCACCTGGGAGGCCGAGGCCCTGCTCTCGGGCAGCGGCCGCCGGCAGTTGGCGCCTGGGGCTCGGCCGCCCTGCTTGGCCCCGCGCTCCCGGGACGGAGGGCTAGTAACGAGGCGGTGACGCCGCAGGAGCCGGCCAATAGGCAGTGGGCAGGGCCAGCCCCGGCCGTTCGAACGGGCAGACCGGGAAAGGGCGGAAGGAGCCAGTATGAGTGGGAGGGTGCACCAGCCCGGTCCTTGTGCTCCAGTGCCCACCTCTCAGGGTGCGTATGTCTAGCTCACATGTGTCAAACACAAGGCCCGTGGGCCAAATCCGTCCCGCCAGGCCTTGCAATGTGGCCCGCACCACGCTGTCATCACTGCACTCCGCTGCGTTTCCATCACAATGACAGTTTTGACTGTTCAGTAAACCATTCGGCCCGCGATTTAGGCTAGATTTTAGATTTTGGCCCCTTCTCTGATTGAGTTCGACACCCCTAGTCTAGCTAGAGGGCACACCTCCACATATGGACCAGGGGTAAGTGAATGGGAGCTGGAGGCCACCCAGACCCCAAGGTACAGCTTGTCAAGGAGAAAAGAGGTGGCTCTGGCCCTCAAAACACACAAATGCTGGGTAGAGTGGACAGATCCACAGTTCCCCTTTTTACAGATATGAAAAATATCCTTCTAGGGCAACTGCTAACAAAACCTTTATTTAAGAGAAAAAACAACAACACAGAAAACTTTTCTTTATTTGATAGGCCTGGGTAACATGGGGCACCACACCTACCCCAATAAATCATCCACCCCTAGAAGATGTGGATCTGTCTTCATTTCCTGTTGGCCTGGGCAGTACCAATAACACACTGGTTCACCTGTGAGCAGAGGGTATAGACAGAATAAAAAAGTTTTCAGAGCAACCAAGAGACTGGTTTCCAAAGATCATCCCCCAACCCCGTTATTAGGGCTGCCCCTGAGAGCACTGAAATAAGGCTCTGAAGACAGTTCACGCTGGCCTAGGTGAAAAGGCCTAAGAACAGACGCAGAGAAAGGAGTTTTCATTTCTAGCCCTCCCACCACTAATGTTTAATAAGCTAAATAGAACAGTAACACTTAGCAACCAAGGCTCCTTGGAAAATCAATGATTTCAAGTCTAGAGCAGGAAATGTGCAAGATGAACCTGGAATAAAGACTATTGGGGACCCATTTAAAGGACATAGCCAAACTGAAGCAGCACACAACGGACAAAGACGTACAATTTGCACATCAGAAAGAATGACACCTGCAAAGAACACGTATCAAATACATAAGCATCTGGCCGAAGCCGGTTTGGCTCAGTGGTAGAGTGTTGGCCTGCGGACTGAAAGGTCCTGGGTTCGATTCCGATTGAGGGCAGGCACATCCCCAATAGGGGGTGTGCAAGAGGCAGCTGATGGGTGATTCTCTCTCATCGATGTTTCTAACTATCCCTCTCTCTTCCTCTCTATGAAAAATCAATAAAATATATTAAAAAAAAAAAAAAAAGAATCCAGCCTTTCATATATGAGCTGAATTTCAGAGTAACCAAATAGATGGGAATGGGAAGTACTTTATAGAAGAATCTGGACTAATAAATGTAGAACTGGGAAAATTAGAAAATCACCATTTTAACATTCCCTAGTAAAATAAGACCTTGGTATGATCCCTACTTGATAAAATCACTAGGTGAAAAAGTCGATTGGGAGTTTTTACTGGATAGATCAGGCTGACAACACCCAAATCCAATGATCAATATTTGTATTATTAAAAGTGAAACAACTAGATATTAGGTGCTTTCTGATATGATTTGATAGAAAATGTACCACCTCACAGAAGTTTACTTGCTAAGAAATTTAAACCTGATTCAAATCTAGTCAACAAACAAGACAACAAAACTTATGGAGGAAAGAGGAAGCAATCAGCCAAAATCCAGAATATGGCTATTCTGTAGGACAAATGACCCTATTCAATAAATAGATACCATCAAAGGGGATGGGATTATTATAGGTTAAAGAGAGAGTTAAGAGATAATTTCAACTAAATTATCTGAGTGGCCCTTGCTTAATCCTCATCAGAACAAGCCCAACGTATAAGACATTGCTGAGACATTAGGTGAAATGTAATATAAGCTGGGTATTAGAGGATATTAAAGAGTTTATGTTTGGTGCTAATGATGTTGATATAACATTAATTGGATTGCTAGATAGCAAGAGAAATACTGATCAAAGCAGACCAGGTAAGGGTGCCAAGGTGGCTGGCTGCTTCCATGGCAGCAAGAAAGGCTGAAGCTCCAATCGAGCAGGAGGGCACACCTGACCAGAGGCCCTGAAAAAAGCCAGAAGCCACGGCAGGGCTACAGCCTCAGGAAAATGAGTGACCAGAGGGGAAAATTACCCTTCAGAGGAGGCAGTAAAAAGCTTTCTGACCTAATTCTAGTGGAGGGAGTATAAGCATCCTAGAGCAGCAGTCGCCAACCGGTGGTCCGTGAGGTCCAAAAGCTGGCAACTGCTGTCCTAGAGAATTCATGGCCACGGCCACAGCTGACCCTCGTGAGGTTCGGGGCCTGAACTCACACTATTTGGAAAGGTCTGAAAAACCTTAGGTCTCTTTTGATCCAGCAATCGCATTTCAAGGCATCCTTCCCTAGTTAGATGTGATTAAACAAATAGGAAGTGTTATACATGAGACTAGTCAACATGGCCTTGTTTGTAATAAAGTGTGGAAACAATCCAAGTGCCCAGTAGAGGGAACTGGTGGATAAACTTTAGTTCTACAGTTCCTAGGCAGATGTAAAAACACTGGGATGGTCTCTGTGTGCTGGTGGGAGTAATCTTGAGGCTGTGTTATTAAGCAAAACAAAATGCAGAATAACATATGAGAGAGGGGGGGAGAGATGTCTTTTATATAAGGAGGAGGGAAATAAGCACATGCATATTGCTTGTATTTGCAAAAGGGACATGAGAATAAGCAAAGTGATGATAAAAATGACAGGTGGGGGAAAAGGTGATGGGGTAGTATATAGCTTCCTATGAAGTTTACCTATTTTTAAAAACTTAATTAAAAATCCCCAAAAGCCAAGAGTTAAAAGTCTATCTAGATGGGTGTGTGCTGCGGATGGCTAGTCATTGTAAGTCCTTTCTGGACGAATGGCCTAAAGGACAGAGGGTGCGGATGCAGAAACCCAGCCTCCAGGGGTCCTGCAGGGCCGGGTTCGGTGGTAGCCTCACCTTAGAGGCAAAGCGGAGGGAGTTGAGGGACTCGGACACGTTCTCTTCCAGGGGAGAAATGTTCACAAACATGAGCCTGTGGAGAGAGGAGAGGGGTCCAAACCCCAGCATTAGTGGCCGTGTGGAGCCTGGACCAGGTCTCCACTGCTTCCCCTTTCCCACCTGACCCCCACGTCAGTTCCCACAGGACCCTTCCACCTGCCCCTTCCACTCACATCTTGGCGCTGCCGCCCAGAGAGTTCTGCAGCAGGTAGGTGAGCTTGCTGTTCCGGTACGGCACATGCGACTCCTAGAAGGTTGCGGGGGAGCAGTGATTAGGACTGGACAGGGTTCAGCCCCAGGTCCCACCTGCCCAACCCCTTTCCCACCTTGTTGCTTAAGGCCATGATGACGAGCCCCAGCGTGGACAGGCTGCTGTTAATGGCCTGTGTTTCCCGAAGGCGCTCCCGCTCCCCAGGACCGAGGGCTAAGCCAGGGTCTAGCCGCTCGCTCCCGGCCAGGTCCACAAGATTGAGGGGGGCCGCACACTGCACGCCTCGCCCAGCATGCTCCCCAGAGATCTGCAGCTGGAACACACTGTGGCTGCGTGACGACCGCTCGTTCTGGGCTGTGCGGGCCACGGCCCGGTTCTGGCGGGCCAGAAGGAGCAGAGTCTCCACCTGGGAGGGAAGAGCAAGAGGTAAAAGCAGGCAGGAAGTTAGCACAGAGCAATGTCAAGAACGGCAATGAGCACGAGTCAGCACCTGCCCTGTGGAGCTTTCTAGCCAGCGAAGAGATAAAAAGTAAAATACACAACATGTCTGAGAGTGCTAAGGAGTAAAATGAAACAAAAATAAGGAGTGTGTAAGAATGAGGTGAGGGTTGCAATTTTAGACAGGATGGCCGGGTCTTAAGGCAATGAGGAAGCACGCCATTTGAGGCAAAAGGAAGCAGCAAGCCCCATGACCCTGCTAGGCTCAGTGTGCCCTGTGGGCTCAGGAACGGGCTCGAGTATGGCTCCAGCGCAGTGAGCAGGAGAGCAATAAGAAGGGAGGTGAGCCAAACCGGTGTGGCTCAGTGGATAGAGCGTCGGCCTTCGGACTGAAAGGTCCCAGGTTCGATTCTGGTCGAGGGCATGTACATCAGTTGTGGGCACATCCCCAGTGGGGGTTGTGCAGGAGGCAGCTGGTTGATGTTTCTCTCATCGATGTTTCTCCCATCATCGATGTTTCGAGCTCTCTAATCCCTCTCCTTTCTCTCTGTAAAAATCAATAAAATATATTTAAAAAAAAAAAAAGAAGGGAGGTGAGGCAGTGGGCAGGGTGCCAGTGACAGCCCTGCCTCAGCAGGTGCCTCTCCTCCCCACTCTGTGGTTATGAAGGCAGATCTACCCCAGCCCAGCCCACACTCAACAGGCAACTGGTCCTCACAGCTTCCCTTCATCCACCTCCATCTCATGTCCACGCCTACCATTTTCCAGCCACAGTGCCACAGCGCTCACCTCTTTCTCACAGGAGACAGGAACATAGCGGGCATTGGTGACAGTCAGCTCCTCACTCCCTGGCCCTGCCCGGCGAATCTCGCACTCGCCCCCCTGGCCCTTCCGGGTCCCGGTGGCCAGGAGGTCTCGGACAGTCTCGTTGTAGATCTCCACGTAGCTCGCCACAAAGCTGTAGGTCCAGCCCTGGCCGCTCAGCTCTTGGGCTATAGAGAACAGGTGCCGCAGGGCCCTGGGGATCAGCCCCTCCGCCTGGGGGTCTCCCGCAGGCCCACCCTCCATGGTGAAGGTCTTGCCGCTTCCTGTTTGGCCGTAGGCAAAGATGCATACTGGGTAGCCATCCAGGGCTGACTGGACAAGCATGGCAATCTCCTCAAACACTTCGTCCTGTCCACTCCCTGGCGGGAATACCCGGTCAAAGGAGAAGTCGTGGCGAGTTGGGGGGGCTGGCGCCCCACTCAGGGTCCCTCGGCGCTCATCACACCGGAGGACGCTGACATGGGTTGGAGGGTCAGAGGGCCCAGCAGGGCCTGAGGGAAACAGGAGGAAGCCAGGGGGTGGGGTGGGCTCCCCTGGAAGGACAGGGCGGACCCGACAGAACACACGGATGTTGCCCTTGAGCTCCTGCAGCTGGTTGTGTAGTCTCCGGCGCTCCATCTCTAGCCCATGGAGACGCTCCCCTCGCTCAGCCAGTAAGGTCGCCTGGGCTGCAGCCTCCTGGCGCAGAGATGCCACCTCCGCTTGGCTACCTGACAGAGCTGCTTCTGATGTCTGAAGCCTCCTCTGCCCAGAACAAAACAGAGAGGACAAGATAAAGCAAGAATCAGAATAAGTCATGACAGGGTGGGGGTGGAGGGGGTGGCCCTTGCCCACTGTGACTTCATAGTCCGGTAAAGAATGAGATAAGAAATAGGAATCAGGTAGAAAAGCAGGAAGCAATGGGCATATCCAGAAGAGGCACTAGGCTCACACCCAAAAGTATAGGAGTGACCCAGGGGAAGGACAGTACAGAAAGAGCATCCCACAAAGGGAAGCACACATGCAAAATCCCCTGGAAGTAATTCAATCTAGTGGATGCTCACCAAGGAGTAATGTGCAGAGGGAGAAAAGTGCATGGGAATTTTGGATGAGGAGACACAGAAAGAGAGGAGGGTGGAGGAATAGGGGAGATATAGATTGGAGGAGCTATGAAAACAGAGGACAGCCCTGGCTGGTGTGGCTCGGTGGGTTGGGTGTCATTCCTTGCTGAAGCTTGTCGGTTCGATTCCCAGTCAGAGCACATGCCAGGGTTGTGGGCTCGATCCCTGGTAGGGGGCATGCAGGAGGCAGTCAATAGATGTTTCTCTCTCTCCCTCTCCCTTCCTCTCTCTCTAAAAAATAAAAACATGAATCCTACCTAATAAAAGAGTAATATGCAAATTATCATCATTCTCCTACACCCACCAGCCACACCCACCAGCCAATCAGAGCGAGTATGCAAATAAACCCAACCAAGATGACTACAGCCCCAGAGAGCAGGAGGGAGGCTTGGGTTTCCCAGGCTAAGGCAGAAGCCACGCTATCCACCTGCCCTTGCAGGCCTAGGCCTCCACTCAAGGCTACAAAGTTTCAATTATAGAAGGTAAACAAATTCAAACAGAAATATCTGCTGGCCACAGGGTAAGCAGGAAACCTGGCTCTGCTTCAGGCTACAGTTTCAATTGTAGAAGGTAAATAAATTCCAGATACCAGGGTCTCCGCTTGGGTCGCCAGGGGGCGTGTCTGGCCTGCAAACCACCACAGGCCCCTCGCTCAGGCGGCCCCACACCCCAAGAGAACTCCCACCCTGATCTGGGTCATCCTTCAGGGCAAACCAGCTGGCCCCCACCCATGCACCAGGCCTCTATCCTATCTAATAAAAGAGTAATATGCAGATTGACCATCACTCCAACACACAATAGCTGCCCCTATGTTGTCAAAAATGGCTGCCCCCATGTGGACACAAGATGGTCACCAAAAGATGGCCTGCAAAGGAAGGCAGTTGAGAGGGACCAGGTCTGCAAGGCAGGGCAGTTGGAGGGGATCAACCCTGCAGGAGAGGGCAGTTAGGGGTGATGAGGTTGGCAGAGGAGGGAAGTTGGGGGCAAACAGGCTGGCTGGGGAGCAGTTAGATATCAATCAGGCTGGCATGGAAGTGGTTAAGGGGTGATCAAGCTGGCAGGCAGAAGTGGTTAGGGGCAATCAGGAAGGCAGGCAGACGAGCAGTTGGGAGCCAGCAGTCCTGGATTGTGAGGGGATCCCAGATTGGAGAGAGTGCAGGCTGGGCTGAGGGACAACCCCCACTCCTGTGCATTAATTTTATGCACTGGGCTTCTATACATAAATAAATTATCTTTGGGCCGAAACTGGTTTGGCTCAGCGGTAGAGCATCGGTCTGCGGACTGAAAGGTCCCAGGTTCAATTCCAGTCAAGGGCATGTACGTTGGTTGCAGGCACATCCCCGGTAGGGGGTGTGCAAGAGGCAGCTGGTCGATGTTTCTCTCTCATTGACGTTTCTAGCTCTCTATCACTCTCCCTTCCTCTCTGTAAAAAATCAATAAAATATATTTAAAAAATAAAATAAAATAAATAAATAATCTTTGGGAGGAAAAACACAAGCTTTTTTTTTTTTTAAGAAGGGTAGAGATATAGGTATGCTGCTAGACAGAGGTGGTCAGGGATTCTAAGCCCAAACCTGGAAAGCAGGAGCAGCATTTAGTGAAAAGCTGGTCCTTACCTCCTGCTCCTCCAGCCGGGTGGTCAGTTCCCTCCGCTCCGCTTGCAATCCCAGCTGTTCTTTCTGAAGCTCTTGCACCAAGCCTTCCTGCGTGCCCAGCCGCTCTTCCAACTCCAGGACACGAGCACTCAGGTTCCCCAGCTCCTGTTGGCCCTGCTCAGCCTGAGCCCGAACCCTGGCCAACTCCCCTTCGAGTGTCCTGCGTTCTGCCCCCAGGGCCGTGGCCTGCTGCTGGGCCTCCCTGAGCTGGTCCCGCAGCTGTTGGTTCTCCTGGTCCAAAGTCTGAGTCCTCTCACGGTAGCATTTCAGCTCTGCATTTAGGTCACTTAACTGACCCTTTAAGTCCCAGCCAGGACGTTTGCTGGGTTTCTTCCCTCCCAGCTTAGGAGGAGCAGCTGTTGCTAAGATGGGCACAGAAAGGACCAAGGTCAAGTCTTAGTTCCCTCTCTCTCCCCCTCTTAACCTTTAGGGCCTCCACACCTGATGCTACATCTTCTCCTCCAGACAGGGAAGAGACCAGATGGGTTCTTCGGGGTACTCACCACCTCCCCTTCCCTATCCCAACAGTCATGTTTGTCACCTACTGCCAGGCTTCTGGGCAGGAGCAGCGGGGGCCGCCTTCTGATTCTTCAACACTAGAGAATTGGGAGTTGACATCAGGAACTGCCACCTCCATCACTCTCCCTTTATATGTACCCCGAAAGGGCTCTTAAGGGCTAATTACCTGAGGCAACAGCTGTGGAACATCGGGGTCCTGTCTTCTTGGGAACTTTTGGAGCTGTCGGGAAACAGGACAGAGGAAAAGAGCTGTCACTCTCAGGGCGGCATGCACTCTGGCTGGGTGACGGGAGGGCAGTTACTTTTACTGAGGATTAGGAATTAGAAAACTTTCCCTCCCACTAGGTCTGGCCAGCTCCTAAAGATAGCCTTCCCAGGACCAGAAATTACTGAACATGCTAAGAAACAAGTTGGACCAGGAGAAGCAAAGAGAGCAGGGGCAGACCCATGTGAAAAGTGTGCTACATCTCTGTAAAAAGATGTTAAGGAACATGTATTTGCTTGAATACCCATAGAATATCCCTGAAGTAGACAAAGTGGTCCCTAGGAAGGGGAAGTGGGTGGCTAGGGGACAGAAGTAAGAGGGAGCCTTTTCAGAAGTATAACAACTTCGGAGCCTTTGAAATTTTGAACAAGTGAAATATTACCTGTTCAAACTAAGCTAAAATTGAAAGAAAAGTGAGTTGGAGAGCACTGATCTGTCCACCCCAGAACTCACCTGCGGCCTGGCCTTGTGTCTGGGGCACTGTGGTGCCGACAGGAGCTCTGTGGTGGGATATGGCAAACTTGGTCACTGTGCCCAGGCCTCGTGTCCTTTTCTAGGAATGGACAAGGACAGGGTCCATAGTTATCCTCCCTGATAGGTTTACATTCCCTCTCTCTCTCTCTCTCTCTCTCCCTCCCTCCCTCCCTCCCTCTCTCTCTCTCTCTCTCTCTCTCTCTCTCTCTCTCTCCCTCCCTCCCTCCCTCCCTCCCTCTCTCTCACACACACACACACACACACACACACACACACACACAGCTTTCTAACCCAGCTCACCTTCTCCGGCTCCAAGACATCCTCCATCTGGTCAAACCTCCTCTTACACCTGCTTCCTGAGAGAGGCAGTCGGGAAGGGGGCTTGACCAAGGGTCTCTTCAACTCTAAGTTACCCTTCACTTCCAACAAAGGGGACCTCTGCTGGGAAAAGAAAGACACTTAAGACATCACCCAAGAACCCAAACGTCCAAAGACCTCTGCTTTTTGGCCCCCCAGCCTAATTCTCAACATCACCACCAACAGCATTAACTTTGGACCTCTTGTGCCACATTATATGGCAGCCAAAAAGCATGGAGGCCCTAGTTGGTTTGGCTCAGTGGAAAGAGCATTGGCCCGAGAACTGAAAGGTCCTGGGTTCAATTCCGGCCAAGGGCACATGCCCGGCTGCAGGCTCAATCCTCCATAGGGTGCATGCAGGAAACAGCAGATCAATGTCTCTCTCTTCATTGATGTTTCTATCTCTCTCTCCCTCTCCCTTCCTCTCTGAAAATATATTTATTCTATATAATAAAAGGCTAATATGCCAATTGTTCCCATGGGCAAGAGTTCGATTGACTGGGACTTAGACTTGTGCTGACCACTAGGGGGCGGCATGGAACACGGTGGGCATCAGCGACGTGGCGCTGGCTGTGGGCGGCAGTGGAGGCGCTGAACCTCGGCAGAGGAGGTGCGTGGGTGCCACCAGGCCAAGGCGGGTGCAGGGGGGGGACAGATTGTCCTGCAGGTCACCCCACAGATCGGCCCTGATCGCCAGCCAGGCCTAGGGACCCTACCCATTCATAGATTTCGTTACCAGGCCTTTAGTCATTAATTATTTTAAAAAGCATGGAGAAGTGGGAGCAATCTTTAAGGGAGAAGCTGGGCGGACTTTGGACTTCAGCTAACTCTAAGGGTAGTACTTAAATAAGCAGAGAGAACGGACACTTCTTTATATATATATATATATATATATATATATATATATATATATTATTGATTTTGTACAGAGAGGAAGGGAGAGAGATAGAGAATTAGAAACATCGATGAGAGAGAGTCATCGATCAGCTGCCTCTTGCACACCCCCTACTGGGGATATGCCCGCAGCCAAAGTACATGCCCTTGACCGGAATCGAACCCGGGTCCCTTCAGTCCCCAAGCCGACGCTCTATCCATTGAGCCAAACCGGTCTCGGCTGGACACTTCTTTTAGAAGGCAAAAACACACACCCACATGGTATGACTGTGAAACCAACACACTCTTTTAGCCAGAGCTGAGGAAAAAAAGTAAGGGAGAGAGTAGAAGATAGATAAAGCTGCCACCTGGGTTGGAGGAGCAGGTAACATTTATTAGGAACTGTTTTAAGTACTCTATCTGTATCAACTTAGTCCTCAGAGCAGCCCAGAGGTGGTACTGAGGTAAAATAGCTTGTCTAAGGTCATCAGCCAATAGAAGGCAGAGCCAGGGTTAGAATCTAGACAGTCTGTTCTAAAGGCCATGTTTTTGTTTGTTTGTTTTCCATAGTAATGTATAATAGGTTTATTTCAATAGAGACATGCTGAATACAGAGGGCTGAAATAAATGAGCAATCGTTAACAAAATATAGAACATTTTAATAAAAATATTTTTCTTGAACATTAACTTACCAGACACTGAATAACTGCACAAATTAATAAGTGTAATGCAAATAAACCTATTATTGTTGCTCTCTGAAAGCAAAATATTTTCTTTTTATTTATTTACTTCTTTTTCTTTTTTTCTTTTTTCTTTATTTTATTTTATTTTATTTTTAAATCAATCTTTATTGTTCATATTATTACAAAGGTTCCTCATTTCTTGCCCCCTCCACTAGGTTCCCACCCCACCCTCTGCCCCTCCCCATCCCCCATTGTCCTCATCCATAGGTGCATAGTTTATGTTCAGTCTCTTCCTACCTCCCTTTCCCCGATAGTAAATCCCTTTTCAGATAGTAAATCTGTTACTTAGCATTTTCTCATATCAATAATACCTCCACATGCCCAATGATACACTTCACACAAAAGACATTTCCAAATAGGTCAACCAGCCTCATCCAGGCCCCACCCAAGGCACTCACAGATCAACACCCCAGCACTATACTAACTCAACACATCCAGATCTAAGCCTTCATCACTTCATTCAGCAGACCCTCAAGTTCCCGCAAAAGTTTCCAGCCATGTCTGAGAGGCAGCCTTGGGGCAGGGACAGGCGAGGAGCGAGCTGTTCCGGGCCTGGCTGCTCTGGGCCTGGCCTCTGTTGCTCTGGTTCGTTCCACAACCAGCTGCTCCGGGTCTGGTCACTGCCGCTCCCGACCTAGTTGCTCTGGACTTGGCTGCTGCTGCTCCGGGCCTGGCCGCACCCGACCCGGCTGCTCTGGGCCCGGCCGCTCCGGGCTTGGCCGCTCCCAGCCTGGCAGCTGCTGCTCCGGGCCTGGCCGCTCCCAGCTAAAGGCCATGTTTTAACCACTAGGCTGCACTGCTTGAAGGGCTTTGATGCCAAGCTAAGGAGTTTAGGCTTTAGCCCTGCATACATGGAAAGCCACACACTTTCTGATGAAGCATTTGAAAACTCTGCAAATGAGCCTACTGTAAAGAATAAGAATGAGCTGTAAGAAGGCTGTCGACTTGCAGGGAAGACCAGCAAGTAGCATGACCAGTTTGGAGACCACCGAAGTATAGAGGCATGAGGTGGGGACGATGGGAAAAAGCACCTCACTGTAAGCAGCACAATTCAGGCCTGGGGATTATGTTCACCCGATGGTTACCAGCCATTCGGGTTTGACTAGAACTGAGGGATTTCTCAGAGGACATGAGAATTTCAGTGCTAAAATTGCGACATTCCCAAGCAAACAGGGACAATTAGTCACCTTACTTCTATCCCACCACCAGGAGAACACTGTATAGATCAACTTTTGGTTTTCACTAGAAGTAACTTAATTCCAAGGCCAGTCTCTCTCTTCCCTTCAGTTTACTTCATTCATTCGATGTTTACTAAGTGCCTTTTAAGTGCCAGGACATGATCTAGGTTCTGGAGTAACAGCTGTGCTCTGTGCCCTCAGGCAGCTCATGGGACAGCCGGAAGGGAAGCATTTAGAGGTGATTAAAACTTTACTTAGTGTTATCATAAAAGGATCCCAGAGAAGGGGGGTAGGCATCAAGTACAAATGTGTCAGAGAACACTTCTAAGAAGTATTTTTAGGCAGAGCTTTGAGGGTGAGAAAGAGTTGGCTTGATGGATTTCAGCCAAGAGCATTCCAGGCAAAAAGCAAGGAAGAATGCATTCAACAAGAGACACACTGTTCTGTTAAGCTGAACAGAGGGAATTGCATAGAAAGTGGGGAGATGAGAAAAAACAAAAAACAAATAAAATTTAAAAAAAGAAAGTGGGGAGATGAGAACAGAGGCAGAAGAGAAAAGACTGTGGTGATTGGTATGCCATTATAGAGCCTAGAGTTTACTGATGGCAAGAGGGACCCTGTTGCCCTAACGGGTTTGGCTCAATGGATAGAGCGTCAGCCTGCGGACTCAAGGGTCCCAGGTTCAATTCCGATCAAGGGCATGTACCTTGGTTTTGGGCACATCCCCAATAGGGAGTGTGCAGGAGGCATCTGATCGATGTTTCTCTCTCATCAATGTTTCTAACTCTCTATCCCTATTCCTTTCTCTCTGTAAAAAATCAATAAAATTAAATTTTAAAAAACAAAAAATAAAAAAGAGAGACCCTGTTAACTTTTAGTCAGGAGAATAATATGACTAGATTTGTATGTAAAAAGTGAACTATGAGCAAAGTGAAGAATGAATAGAACTGGAAGATGAGAAGTATCAGAGGCAGACACTTCATCATTCCTTTGTTCACTCATTCAACAAGGATTTTTAAAAACATGTTTTTATTGATTTCAGAGAGGAAGAGATAGAAACATCAATGATGAGAGAGAATCATCGATCGATTGCCTTCTGCATGCCCAACACTGGGGATCGAGCCCACAACACAGGCATGCATCTGGGAATCAAGCCATTATTTCCTGGTTCATAGGTCTATGCTCAACCACTGAGCCACGTCAGCTGGCCTCAACAAGAATTCTTGCACTAAGAATTGTTGACAGACTGCTCTGTAACAGGCGCTGTTGTAGGTACTGGCGAGTAATGAACATGAAGTCTCTGCTTCCCAGAGCTGTTTTCTAAGGCAGCCTTTCCAAACTGGGGCACCACAAGAGAACTAAGCTCTACTGAACATCATCTACTTTCTCAGTTTTCTCAAGGATGTATATAGCTCTGAACATTTTAGTTGCTAGAAAGAGAAGTAAATTCATTAGATAAAAAGGATGCCTTAGGGTAGGGGTGTCGAACTCAATCAGAGAAGGGGCCAAAATCTAAAATCCAGCCTAAATCGAGGGCCGAATGATTTACTGAACAGTCATAAACTGTCATTGTGATGGAAACGCAGCGGAGTGCAGTGATGACAGCGCTGTGCGGGCCACATTGCAAGGCCTGGCGGGACGGATTTGGCCCGAGGGCCTTGTGTTTGACACATGTGCCTTAGGGCATTAGAGCTTAATTCTCAAGGAACTCCGCAGGGAGGGGCCTAAGTCAAGCGTGTCAAATGCGGCTTGCCAGGCGTGAGTTTGACATGCTTGGTCTAAGTGCTAAGTAGAAATCCATCAGAAAGAAGGCCAAAGAAGAACTGCATTACATGCTGACTAAAAGTCAAGCACAGTAGTTCCCCTTGCCCCTTGTTATCTGTAGGAGAAACTTCCCAAGATCTCCAGTGGGTGTCTGAAACCTCAGACTGTACTGAATCCGATATATACTATGGTTTTTTCCTACACACACATATCTATGGTCAAGTTTAATTTAGAGATTAATAACTATAACTAGTAAGCAGAACAATTTAACAACATCCTATATAATAAAAGCCTAATATGCTAAGTGTCCGGTAGACTGGTCGGCTATTCAACCAATCAAAGCATAATATGCTAATGATATGCTAAGGCCGCTCAACCACTCTATGATGTGCACTGACCACCAGGGGGCAGACACTGTGATCAGTAGGTTACCTTGCTGCTGGAGTCTGGCAGATTGGGACTGAGCAAGAAGGGCCAGACACATTCTGGAGCCCTCTTACAGGCTCTCCCCAGCTGGCCAACCTCCCAAGTCTCTCCCTGGCTCCAGTCATGTGGTCCTGATCATGCACCGGTGAGATCCCTTGGCCTGGCCTGCGCCCTCTTGCAATCCGGGACCCCTCGAGGGATGTTGGAAAGCCGGTTTGGGCCTGATCCCACAGGCTAGGCCAAGGGACCCCACTGGTGCACAAATTTGTGCACTGGTCCTCTAGTACTGTAATAAAAATATGTGAATGGCTTTGGAGTCATTACTAAGTAAAATAAGGGTAACCTGAGCATGAGCACAAGCACTGCGAAACCTTGACAACCGAGACGGCTACTAAATGACTAACAGATAGGTGGCCTACACAGCACTATATGCTGAACAAAGGGATGATTCATGTTCCGGGCAGGACCGAAGGATAGGCATGGACAGAATGGCATGCAATTTAAAACTTATGAGTTATTTGTTTCTGGAATTTTCAGTTTAATATTTTTGGACCATAGGTGACCATAGGTAACTGAAATCATGGAAAGCGAAATCTCAGATAAGAGGGACCACTGTATTGACCCACTTGGGAGCTGCCTTGGGGGGCAGAGATAGAGGGCAGGCAATAAGGGAGATGGAAGATTCCAAACTGACTCCAAGATACCTGCCATGGTTCTATTAATCAGGAGGAAGAGCTGGTTCTGTTTTTGATTAAACTTTTCACGATAAAGTCATTGTAGCTTCACAAGCAGTTTTAAGAAATAACATGGAGAGATCTGAGAGTACCTGAAGGGCTAGTTTGGGAAGTTCAGCTTTGGGAAAGTGACTTTGAACTACCTGTGATATAAATAGATATATTCATGACATTCACAGCAGAGTATCACTATAGAGAAAACTCTGAAACCTCTTGATACCCTGATTTCTTACATTTTAGTTTATTTGTCTGTTATCTTTCCTTACATTAGATTGTGAGCATCACATGAACACATGTTTTGCTCACAACTATATAACCAGAGTGTCTAGTACAATGTCTGCTATGTAGCACGGCTCAGTAAATTTTTAAAGGAATAAAATCAGATGTCCATCAGTAGGAGAACACTTAAATTGCACAATGCCCAAATCATTGGCTTAAATACACATAAAGGGGTGGAGGGGGTTCCATCACCTGCAGAAATGTACACAAAATATATTTATTTCTTTAAATTTTCCAAGGTCAAAAAAAAAATTTTTTTAAATAACCTGTGCCCTTCAGTCTCTTTATTGGTGTAGGTTCAGAAAATGTGTTCATAAGTTTATTCTGTTCAAGACAACTTCAAGAGTACAGTTTATTTTTCTTCTCCCATCTAAAAAGCTAGACACAATGACTCTCAACTTTGTACAATTAGCATGAGCACTTAACCTATAAAAACAGCCAGTTTGCTCAATGGTTAGAACGTGGGCCAAGGACTCAAGGGCACCTATTTAGGTTGCAGGCTCCATCCTAAATCAGGGGTGGGAGGCAACGAATCATGTGTCTCTCTCACATAGATGTTTCTCTCTGTGTGTCTCTCCCCCTCCCTTCCATTCTCTAAAAGTCAATGAAAAAAATATCCTTGGGAGAGGATTAAGAAAATTAACGGACAAACTAAAACAGATTTTTTTCCCCCCCCCGTGTCTGAAATTTCTATAACCTTGCTCTGGATGCAGCAGGGCAAGGCCTCAAACCGTTCCAAGATGTTCTTGCAAGCACTGTAGGAATGCACAGGGTCACCGCAGACCCAAGCACGCTGGAGGCTTGCAGAGAAAACAGATATTCACCCAGCCCCTCCTATACCCACTACTCGGCTCCCACGGCTGAGATCCCACCCCCTCGCCTAGTCGCGAACTTCAGCAATCCTTCCTTCTCTCCTTTGCGTCATCAACTTCTCCTGCTCCCCGGAATCATTCCAATCGGCATGCAACACACGCTATTATTTCTTCCAGCCTCGTAGCTTCACTCTGCTTTTCCTGCCATCTCCCTTTTTTGTTGCCTTCTGTAGTAAACGCTTCCAAAGCGCTGCCTCTTAGTACCCACTGTGCCCAATTCCTCTCCCAAGTCACCCCGATCACTGAGGGACGCGCTGGCCTTCGTCCGCCAAGTAGGCCGGGGTGGGGGCTCGTTGCACCGGGGCGGCCGCCGTCGGCCCCGCTGCCCCCGGCAGGAGACCCACCCGGCCCCACTCACCTGCGGCTCCATGACCGGCTCCTGCCACACGTGCCAGGGGCGCGACGAAGGAACAGGGCGCGGCGGCTCCGGGACCGGCGTTCCCTCGCCCGCTCGCGACGCGGAGCACGGCCGCTCGGCGCCCAGGCAGCCACCAAGCCCGGGCCACACCCGCCACTTTTGAATTCCAACGGCTGTCTCCACACTCACCGCGCTCCGCGCGCCGGGGCCAATCGTCGCCGCCGCCACAACCGAGGGCCAATCGCAGCGCCCTCCGCCTCCCGAGGCCACACCCGTCGGGCCGGCGCCTTCTGCCAGCTTGGCCAGCGGGTTAGTCCCACTTCCGGCCCCGCGTCTCTAACCGCCGCTCTGGCCGCCGCCCGCTACGTCAGGCGAGGCCTGCACACGCCGCACGACGTCACTGCAGCTGGGGCGGGACGCTGGAGCCCAGGAATCACGCGTGCGCACACTGGGTCCAATGCGGGCGCGGGCGGGACGAGCGCCCCTAGCGACCAAAGTAGGGAGCGCACTCGCGCCCGAGGATTCGGCTGGTTGGCGGCCCCGAAAGTGGGAGCGGCGCCCTCACGCGGCTGTGAGCGTGGCCGCGTCCGCCCATTCCCCGGTCTTCTGAGCATTTCTAACCAAATTTAGGGAAAAGAGATGCAGCCTGACGCTTCATGGAAACTCGACAGTGGGGATTCGAGGCTCAGAGGAAGATTTTTTCCGCAGACTCCTCCTCACCAGACCCCCTCCGTGCCTGGATGCCGTTACCTAGTGCTGGAGAACGGATTGAGGGCCGCCAGAGCCTGGAACCCACGGTGGGTTCACTGCTTTCGTTTATGGGTATTTTGTGTTTTTCAGGGTGATCTGCACATGCATTTTCTCCATTTAATAATCGCTGAGTTCACTGAGCGCCTATACGCGTCAAGTGCTTTGCACAGCTTATCTGCAAGCTAGGTGAAGGTTAAAAGGTTAAGTATGGCAGCCTGAAAAACCAGTTGAGTCGAGCGTTCACTCAGGAATCTCAGAATTGTAATTCCTGATTCAGGCAGAAACCCAAACAGTGTCCTAATAACTGGGTGAAAGCAAGGGGTTTCCGTGAGAGAAACGGAATAATTACGTGAGGTGATAAAAAGTCCTGTTGGTGCTGTCCAGCTGCTATCTGGGCCACACAGGGTGGGTTACTAATTCTCTTCATACAGAAGGCGTGTGACCATCAGTCCCTTGTGATCAGGATGTCCAATTTCCTGCTGACTTTATGTTTGTAAACAATAGTGATTTATTTTCTTGAAATAAAAAAAAACCCTGAAAAAATAAAAAAAAATTAGTGGTTTAGTCCAGTCCAAAGTTTCAAGGAACAATGGCCCCAGAGGAAGGTGGGGGGGAGGGGGGAGAGACTCCATTTGTGTCTTTCCACAGTAAGAACAGGGTCACTAGCTGAGTTGGTCTAGATTCCATTAGCTTTGAACACAGCTGTACCTGTTCTCTCCGGCCACCTTTAACTAACTATCTCAGTAACAAAAACAACCTGTGAATACCTGGCAGCGTGGTTCTACTACATTTAGTCATCTGCGTTCCCAGCCAACCATGGTGGAAGTCAGACAGGGATTTAGGACTGAAAGGCAGCGAACTTGGTACATAATTGAAGACAGACAGAACCAAAACTCAAGCCACCAACCCCCTAATCCATTGCTTTAACCTAAATGCAAACCTGCTGTGGAGGGCTGACTGTGAGAAGAGGAGTGAGGTGTGAAGAAGGAAACCGGAGAAGCCCAACACTAATGGACGGGTAGGGAGGGAGAACTGAGGAAGGAAACCGGAAAAGGAATGTATAGCAAAAGGCATTTATCGAAGTTAAAAACAGCAACACAGCCCTAACTGGTTTGGCTCAGTGGATAGAGCATCAGCCTGTCAACTGAAGGGTCCCAGGTTCGACTCTGGTCAAGGGCATGTACCTTGGTGGTAGGCACATCCCCAGTGGGGGGCGTGCAGGAGGCAGCTGATCAATGTTTCTCTATCCCTCTCCCTTCCTCTCTGTAAAAAAAAAAAAAAAAAATCAATAAAATATATATATTTTAAAAACACATTTTAGGAGAAATATGGACTCTTTAGTACATTAAAGGGAAAAAGTTTATTCATCTCTATTAATGTAGAAAAATACTCAACATATTCAACATCTATTGATCTTAAAGAAAAACCCATAACCCATATAAAGCACACATCACAATAATGCTGAAATGTGGAAAGCATTCTCGTTTGTGTGTTTTTTTCTCTCTACAACCTGTCCAACACTTGTTGTTACTTGTCTTGTGAAAGCATTCCTCTTAAAATGAAGAACAGGTCAAGGACACCTGCTCTCAATAATCCTAATCAATACAATAATAAAAGTTTTAGCCAGTCCACTAAATGACAACAAACATATAAAATTGGCCCAGCGAGTGTGGCTCTATGGGTGAGCAGCGACCTATGAACCAGGAGGTCACAGTTCAATTTCAGTCAGGGAGCATGCCCAGTAGGAGGAGTGCAGGAAGCAGTAAATTGATGATTCTCTCTCATCATTGATGTTTCTATTTCTTCCTCTCCCTTCCTCTCTGAAATCAATTAAAAGTATATTTAGAAAAATATATAAGGATTGGAAAGGAACAAGAATGTCGGTATTTTCAGATGAAATTATTGCATGTGTAGCAACCCCAAAAGAAAATTCAATAGATTTGATAAGTGAGTTTAGCAAGGTTATCTCTAAACTCACCTATCAAGATCAATATAAAAAACCAGTAGATAAATCTATTGCATTTCTATCATCAATACCTATCAGTTAGAAAGGATAACTTTTAAAAAGATACCATTTGGCCCTAACCAGTTTGGCTCAGTGGATAGATGGAGGGCCTTCGGACTGAAAGGTACCAGGTTTGATTCCAGTCAAGGGTATGTACCTTGGTTGCGGGCACATACACAGTGGGGAGTGTGCAGGAGGCAGCTGATTGATGTTTCTCTCTCACTGATATTGCTAACTATACCACTCCCTTCCTCTCTGTAAAAAATCAATAAAGTATATATATTTTTTAAAAGATACCATTTGGTTACATGAATATATCTTACCTAATAATAGACAAACATGTAAATTGATCATACCTCCACTATGCCCACAGCCAATCAGAGTGAGTATGCAAATTAGAAGGCCATAGATGGCCACCCAGCTGTTCCAGGCCCAGTGGCCAGGCGGGGCAGGACGCCTGCTATGAGAGGGAGCGAGGGAGCAGGGGAGGTATGTGAAGGGATCTACAGGAGCAGTCTTGCCACAGCGAAGACAAGACTGCAGACTCCGAAGTCTGCAGCAAAGACGAGAAAGGCAGACTCTGGCTGGAGCAAAGGCCTGGGTCCTGGGTGCTGAAGGAAAACCCGTGCTGGAAGCCAAGGGAAGGAACGCCTATTGCACAAATCTCTTCGAGCAACGGGCTTCTAGTACATATTAAAGAAGCTGTACACTTGATTTGTGTACTTCATGTTATACTGCAATAACAATTTTAATATACAATTTGCAATAGCAACAAAGTATAAAAGAGTAATAAATTTAATAATAGGCATGCAAGCCCTTTGTGGAGAAAACGATAAAGCTTTACTGGAAGATATTAAAGACAATCCAAGTGGCCGAAACCGGTTTGGCTCAATGGATAGAGCGTCGGCTTGGGGACTGAAAGGTCCTGGGTTCGATTCCGGTCAAGGGCATGTACCTTGGTTGCGGGCATATCCCCGGTAGGGGGTGTGCAAGAGGCAGCTGATCGGTGACTCTCTCTCATCGATGTTTCTAACTCTCTATCTCTCTCCCTTCCTCTCTGTACAAAATCAATAAAATATAAAATAAAATAAAATAAAATAAAAAAATAAAAAATAAATAAAGACAATCCAAGTGGACAGAAACATAGGCTTGCAGGGAAAGACTGATATTTCAAAGATGTCCATTCTCCCAAAGGTCTCAGTGTTGGGCTAAGAGGATAGCAGAGTCCTTGAGGCTTGGTCTTGCTAGAGTCTCTCCCACCTGCCCGTCTCAGGAGCAGGCTGAATTGGGTAGCCCTTGGCTGTCTTTTCCCACAACCCCGAGATCACTCCTACACGCCGGGGAGGACTTGTTGCCTTGGAAGTTATATTCCTGAACCTTCCATCCCCTCCTTGGCCTGCTGTTCTTCCTGGCTTCTCTGGCAGATGCCTTTGTGCTGCTCAGCCCTTTGCAGGTTTCTCCACAGATGTCCAGGCGCGCCGTGAGGACCTTGGTTGCTGGAGGATGCCAACCCTTCATCCCGCCATCTCATTCCAACAGCGGCTCGTATCCACTTCTGTGGAAGGTGTGTGGCTGCCATGAGGCCTGAGGCACACCAGCAGCCTTTCATTCCCTAAGGAAAGCTGTATCTGGGATGAGAAAAGCTGTGTAGAAAGTGAAGACCAAGATGGCATGATGCCCACACACAAAGTATGCTGGGCATGGGTTAGTGTTCACATCTTGAACTATATGAATATATTACACAGTAAGATAAATAGGATTGAAAGGAAATGAGAAAAGTGAAATATGTTTTCCTGTCAAATTGGTGCTCTCACATATTATTACTGGGAGTATAAATAGGTAATTCTTCCCTAGAAGTTCAGGAAACTTAAAAGTACCAACACCTCTTTTTTTCCTTAATATATTTTTATTGATTTCAGAGAGGAAGGGAAAGGGAGAGAGAGAGAGAAACATCAATGATGAGATCATTGATCAGCTGCCTCCTGCACACCCCCTGCTGGGGATCGAGCCTGGGTTTCCGGCATGTGCCCTTGATCAAAATTGAACCTGGGATCCTTCAGTCCACAGGCTGACGCTCTATCCACTGAGCCAAACCAGCCAGGGCAGTGCTAAGTGTCTTAAATAAACCTTTACTCTTTGCTGCAAACTCCTATTCCTGTTTTATTAGGCTTTGTTGCATGCAAGCAAACAGTGGGTAACATACCCATTCTGCAGCCCAGGGATTGAGGAGTAATTTCAACTTTTTTTAAAAAAATATATTTTATTGATTTTTTATTTACAGAGAGGAAGAGAGAGGGATAGAGTTAGAAACATCGATCAGCTGCCTCCTGCACACCCCCTACTGGGGATGTGCCCGCAACCAAGGTACATGCCCTTGACCGGAATCAAACCTGGGACCTTTCAGTCCGCAGGCTGATGCTCTATCCACTGAGCCAAACCGGTTTCGGCTAATTTCAACTTCCAAGTCTTATTCCGGCCAAGGGCACATACCTTGGTTGGAGGCTCCTCCCCAGCCCAGGCTCTGGTCAGGGTTCGTGCAGGAGGCAACCAGTTGATGTGTTTCTCTTACATCAATGTTTCTCTCTGTCTTTCCTTCTCTCTTTCACTTGCCCTAAAAATCACTGGAAAAATATCCTTGGGTGAGGATTTAAAAAAATAAATAAACAAAAAAATACATTTCTTAGGCTTAACTGCCACAGATAGTGATTCCTCTGATGGATCTGGGCAAAGTAAATTGAAAACTTCTGGATTCTAATAATAAAACTTCACCATTCTAAATGCCATTAAGGATATTCTTGCCCTAGCTGGTTTGGCTCAGTGCATGAAGCACCGGCCTGTGGACGGAAGGTTCCTGGGTTCGATTGCAGTCAAGGGCACCAAAAAAATAAATAAAAATTTTAAAAAATAAAAAAAAATTTGTTTCGTGGAAAGAGGTCAAAATATCAACATTAACAGGAGTTTGGCCAACACCGGTTTGGCTCAGTGGATAGAGCATCAGCCTGCAGACTGAAAGATCCCAGGTTCAATTCCAGTCAAGGGCATGTACCTTGGTTGCGGGCACATCCCCAGTAGGGGGTGTGCAAGAGGCAGCTGATCGATGACTTTCTCTCATTGATGTTTCTAACTATCCCTCTCTCTTCCTCTCTGTAAAAAAAATAATCAATATATATATATTTTTTAAAACACAGAAGTTTGGAAGAAGTTGATTGCAACCCCCCTGCATGACTGTGAGTGGATAGGGTTTCAGTGGAGGAAGCAGCTGCAGATGTGGTGGAAACAGCAAGAGATGTAACTGAGGCTGCTTCTCATGATAACTTTAACAGATGAGGAGTTGCTTCCATGAATGAACAAAGAAAGTGGTTTCTCTAAAAAAAAAAAAGTTTTTATTGATATCTTTTTAGAGAGAGAGGGAGGGAGAAAGAAACATCTATCGGCTGCCTCCTGCAAGTCCCTACTGGGGATCAAGCCCCAAACCCAAGCAGGTGCCCTGACTGGGAATCAAACCGAGATCCTTTAGTGCACAGGGCTATGCTCAATCCAGTGAGCCACACAGGCAGGGCAGAAAGTGAATTCTTTTTTTTATTTTTTATTTTATTGATCATGGTATCACATAATTGTCCTCATCCCCCCATTCTCATCCCAAACCCCTGCCCACATATGCCCCTACCCACCCGTTGTCCATGGCCACTGGCTAGGCCCATATGCATGCACATAAGTCCTTTGGTTGATCTCTTCCCCTTATCCTCCCTCCCCCTACTTTCCCTCTGAGGTTTGACAGTCTGATCGCTGCTTCTCTTTCTCTGGGTCTGTATTTTTTTATATATATATATAATATATTTTATTGATTTTGTACAGAGAGGAAGGGAGAGAGATAGTTAAAAACATCGATGAGAGAGAGTCATCGATCAGCTGCCTCTTGCACACCCCCTACTGGGGATATGCTCGCAACCAAGGTACATGCCCTTGACCGGAATCGAACCCGGGACCCTTCAGTCCCCAAGCCAATGCTCTATCCATTGAGCCAAACCGGTCTCAGCTGGGTCTGTTTTTGTTCATCAGTTTATGTTGTTCATTATTTCCTCTAGATGTGTGAGATCATGTGATCCAAGAAATACCCTTGTAAGAACCGAAACTGAGACAAGCCATAATGGTTATGCTGAGAGGCAAATGAATCAGTCTGTAGTGAGTTCCTTTCTGGGCCAACAGTTCTTTTGAGTCCCAGTTTCAATGTCAAACAGTTCCTTATGTGTACATGTCAGCCATGCTATTTCAGATCTGGTTGGTGGACAAATGGTGGTGATGCAGGTCTGACCGTCTCTGGTTTGGTTCTGGGCATCCTTCAGCAACACGCAGCTGCTGTCTGCCGGTATGGTGAGGCGTCGTCAGCATCTTCCATCTCTGAATTGTTTCTCTTCTGTCTTCATGGCTGGAAGAAAGCAGATTCTTGACGCAGAAACTATTTTTGGTGAAGATGTTGAAATGACAGCACAGGATTTAACATACCTGCTGACATAACCTCAGTTGACCAGGCGGCAGCAGGTCTGAGAGGACTGAATCCAATGCTGAAAGTTCTTCTGTGGATAAAGTGCTATCAAACAGCATCTCCCGCTGTTCCCGGAAAAGGAGTGTGGCCGTAGCGGGGTTCTCCACTTTGTGCAGGAAGAATTTCACAACAGGAGCCCAGGTGAATTTTAGAGGACGGTTATCAAAGCTGGGGCTGGTGAGACAGGACTGGGCCGAGGGTGGCAGGAGGGCTGCGTGGGAATTGAGCTGAGGCGGAGTGTGTTGGCTGACTAAGAAGTCAGAGCCAAAGGGGCCTTGGAGGCAGGTTCGGGGGGGGGGGGGGGGGATTGCCTGGGATGAGCTGTGCAGCTCTGGTTGTAAGTCTTGTGGGGTCCCTTAGAGTTCAGGAGGTGCACGCCTGCAGGGGAAGGGGAAAGGGAAGGGATAGGAGAAGCGGAAGGGGAAGGCACGGCATGCTCCTGAGAGGGAGTAAGCAGCTTCTGTGTGGGGGTTTGAAGACTGGGCGTTTAGGGGAGGTCTGGGGGAGGGTCCCAGAATTATCGATACGGTAGCTCTATGCTATCTGCAAGAATGACACTCACTTCCCTGGTTTTAGCTGTCCTCGTGCGGTTGGTAAGTGGCACTAGTTGGATTTCTGCTGTCTCCCTGAGTAGGTGGTTTAAGTTCTTTGCCCTCTGGCCGGGAAGGAGTGCAAACCATTTACTCTTCCTTGGATAGGAAAGCTGGGATTTACTAGATGGCTGCAAGTTGCCTTTAAAAAAACATATATTTTTATTTATTTCAGAAAGGAAAGGAGGGGGAGTGAGAGGTAGAAACATCAATGACAGAATCTTTAATCGCTGCCTCCTACAGGCCCCACACTGGGGATTGAACCAGCAGCCTCGGCATGCGCCCTGCCTGGGACTTGAACTGTGACCTCCTGGTTCATAGGTTGACGCTCAACCACTGAGCCACACTGGCTGAGCCAAACTGCTTATTTAACCCTCTGTTGCCTTATTCTGCTTGTCCTGGCTTACTAGCCTGTTCCTTGCTGGAGAAATACTTCATGAAAGGAAGTCAATCAACGTGGCAAATTTTATTATCTTATTTTAAGAAATTGCCACAGTCACTCCACCATCCTGATCAGTCAAAAGCCAGATCAGGCAAGACCTTCCACCAGCAAAAGATTACAATTAGTTGATGACTTAGCTTATGGTGAGCATTTTTTTTTTTTTTAGCAATTAAGTATTTTTAAATTAAAATATGTACAATGTTTCTATTTATTTTTTTGTTAATCCTCAACTGAGGATATTTTTCCATTGATTTTTAGAAAGAGAGTGGAAGGGAGGGGAACACAGAGAGAGAGCAAAACATTGATGTGAGAGAGACACACTGATGGTTTGCCTTCTGCAGATGCCCTGACCAGGACAAGGGATGGAGTTTGCATCCTAGATACATGTCCTTGACCAGAGTCAAACCCGTTAGTCCCCAGTCAGATGCTGTATCCACTGAGTCAAATTGGCTAGGGCTGTACATTCCTCTTAAGATACATTACACACTCGCCGAAACCAGTTTGGCTCAGTGGTAGAGCATCGGTCTATAGACTGAAAGGTCCTGGGTTTGATTCCGGTCAAGGGCATGTACCTTGGTTACGGGCACATCCCCGGTAGGGGGTGTGCAAGAGGCAACTGGTCGATGTTTCTCTCTCATCGACGTTTCTATTGTAGCTCTCTAAATCTCTCCCTTCCCCTCTATAAAAAATCAATAAAAATATATATTTTTAAAAAAGATATATTACACACTCGCCAAAACCAGTTTGGCTCAGTGGATAGAGCCTTGGTCTGAGGACTGAAAGGCCCCAGGTTCGATTCCGATTAAGGGCATATACATTTTTTCCAACCACATCTCTGGTAGGGGGTGTACAAGAGGCAACTGGTTGATGTTTCTCTCATCAATATTTCTAGCTCTCTATCTCTCTCTCTTCCTCTGTAAAACATCAATAAAAATATATTTAAAAAAATATATATATTACACACTTAACAGACTACTGCATAATGGAAACATAACTTGTATATGCCCCGGGAAAGCAAAACATTCATGTGACTTGCATTATTGCGATACTCCCTTATTTCGGTGGTCTGGGATAAAATCTCCGAGGTGGACCTGTACCGACATGGCCTTGGTCGGGCCCTATAGCCTTCCAACTCAGAAAAGAGCCAGGACCTCTAATGCAGGGATAGTCCTGGAGTTTTCCGAGAGTTATGCAGGGAGATGTCATGCCATGTGCTGGCCTCAGCCTATCAATAATCAGTGTGGTGTTTGAACCAGCCCTGTGCTTCTCATTAGGATTGCAAGATGACCTTCAGCAATAACCAGCAGGAAATATATATTTATTACTTACAGGGCCTGAAAATTACCTAGTACATATAGAGCTTTGGGTTCTGCTTTTATTAGGGTCAAGGAGGGCTTACTTTTCACTGGTGACTTAAAACATAAGAGTGGAAATGTAAAGTGCAGGAAGAGAAAAAGGCAAGTGGCCAAATAGTCAGTTATCAAAATCAACCAAAATCTTACCAAAAGTTCAGAATAGCCTGACTGGCAGGGCTCAGTGGTTGAGCATTAACCTATGAACCAGGAGATCATAGTTTGATTCTACTGGTCAGGGTACATGCCTGGGTTGGGCTTGGCCTGGTGCACAAAATTCATGCACAGTCAGGGGGCGGGGATGTTCCTCAGCCCAGCAGGCACCCTCTCCAATCTGAGACCCCTTGAGGGATGTTCAACTGCCCATTTACAGGGATCCGGCTATGGGGGTGTGGTCAGCCTGAGTGAGGGGCTGATGGCTGTTTGCAGGCTGGCCACACACCCAGGTGACCCAAGCTCCCAGCCCCTCCTTTTTTTCTTTCTTTCTTTCTTTTTCAGTGCCTCCTTGAGTGGAAGCCAGGGCCAGCTGGAAGCAGGTATCTGGGATTTATTTATCTTCTATAATTGAAACTTTGTTGTTGTTGTTTTTAATATATTTTATTGATTTTGTACAGAGAGGAAGGGAGAGAGATAGAGAGTTGAAACATCGATGAGAGAGAGTCATCGATCAGCTGCCTCTTGTACACCCCCTACTGGGGATATGCCCGCAACCAAGGTACATGCCCTTGACCGGAATCGAACCCGGGTCCCTTCAGTCCCCAAGCCAACGCTTTATCCATTGAGCCAAACCGGTTTCGGCTATAATTGAAACTTTGTAGCCTTGAGCGGAGGCCAGGGCCAACCAGGGTGAGCAGGAAGCTTGGCTTCCTCCATCACTGGGGGCAACTCAAGCCTCCTGCTTGCTCCAGCTCTGTAGCCACCACCATCTTTGTTGGGTTAATTTGCATACTCACTCCTTATTGGCTGGTGGATGCCGGGAACCAAAACCTAACATTGTCACTGGAGATAAAATGTAAAAAGAGCTAGCCGACCTTGATGGCTCTGAATGGTCAGAGCCATTAACTCATTGTCTAGTTGAGATAGTGGTGCTTGAGGCAACTTTAATTTGTTAATCATATGTAAATGTAAATTGATTTTCTGTTGTTGGAACTTCCTCCTTAAGAGATGTCTTTGTTTCAGAATCTCAATAAAAGGAATGGTAAAAGGCCAGAGAGCGGTTAGTCTTCCCACTAGAGGTAGACTTCCAGCCTGGCCCCCATTTTCCCAAATTAACTCTTTTCCAGTCTCTCTCTTCATTTTAGTGTGCGGCCTTCTCCAGAAACCGGACCCTGAGTGGGCCCTGAACCACGCAGGTCATGTTAAGGGATCCCACAGGTGAATATAGAGGAGTGGTGATCAATTTGCATGTTTCTCTTTTATTAGTGTAGATATATTTAAAAGTTTAGACATAACAGAAGTAAAACTGAAACCGAACAACCAATGGGTCTGGGTTGCCTGTCACTACTTGAGCCAATTAAGCATAGACAGGGTTGAATCATCTATGAGCATTTATGCCAACTGAATGGGTCATCCATGAAAATCTGCTCTATGCCCTCCGTAAGCCAGCTGCTTATATAGGATAGGACAAGCGTTACACCGGGAAGTAGGCAAAAGGAATAAGAATGGGAAAATGGGCATTACAGGCAACGTGGGCTGGGGTGGGACTCCACTGTTTGGGCAACAAGGTTGTTCATCTTTCCGTGATCATGGACCACATGGACCACAAAGTCCAAGGCTGACTCCGAGGTCCTGAGGGCATACAACTCCTGGTCAGCTTAGATTGTATTTTCTTTAATTAGAACAAAACAATCACAATTAACAGAGCATGATTAATATTTCTTATAACTATAGCTAGTCCCCAATATTCTATTTCTGCCCCTAACAAAACAAATGAGTCACTTAACTAGTAATCGGTAAAAGAGTCTTGTGCACACATCAAAGGACAGTTTGCAAACAGGGAACACTCCAACCAAAACATGGAATGAGGCTACTGTTCCAAGCAGCTTGGATAATGAGAAGGCAGTGGCTGTTTCTTCCCTGAAGTGACTGGTTATGAAGTTAGAATTTAATGACAGGAAATTGGTTAGTGGTTACCATCTATCAACCCTGGGAAACAGTGTTCCACCAAAGATTTCCGGAGGCATAATAAAAAAATGACCTAGATCAAGTTAGTCTTACAAAATAAGCTATATTAAGCTTTGTTTGTATGACTAAACTGGTTTTGTCTGCTCAGGGAATTTTTAAGTTTAGTCTCTGTTTTGGTTTTAGCAATCTCTAAGTCGAAAGAACACCTGCCTGTCGTTCAGAAATAGCCCGACTGGCATGGCTCAGTGGTTGACCTATGAGCCGGGAGACCATGGTCAGACTCCCAGTCAGGGCACATGCCTGGGTTGCTAGCTCAATCTCCAATGGGGGGTGTGCAGGAGGCAGCCAATCAATGATTCTTATCATTTGTGTTTCTATCTCTCCTCCCTTTCTCTCTGAAATCAATAAAAATACATTTTAAAAAATAATAAAATAATAATAATTTTAAAAAGCCTGAGAGGGGGAAGTGGCCTGGCTGTTTAGCTGATTTTGTGTTTATTCAAGATAGCCAGCTTTGAGGTGAAAGTCCCTGCAAACAAAGCTTAAGTCAGAGACTTCCAATAAAAAGAAAACACCAGCCCTAGCCAGTTTGGCTCAGTGGTTAGAGCCTTGGCCCATGAACTGGAGGGTCCCAGGTTGAATTCCAGTCAAGAGCACATACTTCGGTTGAAGGCTCCATCCTGGCCCCAGCTGGGTTGTGTGTGGGAGGCAACCAATTGATGTTTCTCTTTCACATTGATGTTTCTCTCTCTCTCTCTTCCCTTCTACTCTCTCTAAAAAATCAATGGAAAAATATCCTTGGGTGAGGATTAACCAAAACTGAAACAAAATATCCAGCCCTAGCTGGTTTGGCTCAATGGATAGAGCATTGGCCTGTGGATTGAAGGGTCCTGGTTCGATCACCATCAGGACATGTACTTCGGGAGATACCTGCAGGGGGTAACCAATCAATGTCTCTCTCTCTCTCTCTCTCTCTCTCTCTCTCTCTCTCTCTCTCTCTCTCTCCCCCTGCTCTTCCCCTCCCTTCTACTCTCTCTGAAAATAAATGAAAAATGTCCTCCGGTGAGGATGAACATAAAAACATGTCATGAGATGGTCACTCACAATTTAATCAAGATACACACTTCAAACAAGCCCTCTCAACCACCTCCTTCCACTTCCCCCCCCCTTTCCCCTTTGAAATAATGAGAAGGAAATTTAGCAAATAGCAGGCCAAGTCTACTCTGTAGATCAAGATTTCTGGGTCACATGGAAACGCTCTGTTGGTTGGTGCCTGGGACTGACCGACCGTGGTCTCCCACACAGGGGTGTTCAGGAGGGTATAGTAAGTGGACGGACAGGGGATCGGGGCCTGCGGATCCTCACTGCAGGGCTGAAGGTCTCTTTGCCACTGTATTCATTATTGAAGTTCCGGGGGTGAACTGATACTAGTCAAAGTCACAAGACACAGACAAGCCCTAACTGGTTTGGCTCAGTGGATAGATCATTGGCCTGCAGACTGAAAGGCCCCAGGTTCAATTCCAGTCAAGGGCACATGCCCGGGTTTCAGGCTTGATCCCCAGTGGGGGGCACCCAGGAGGCAGCTGATCAATGATTCTCATCATTGATGATTCTATCCTTCTCTCCCTCTCCCTTCCTCTCTGAAATTAATAAAAATATATATTAAAAAAAAAGACACAGACAAGCTATGCTACCCAGACTATCATGTCTCTCCTTTGGGGGACTGTCCCATACTCCGTCCAAGCCACTTCCTGGGTCTGAGGTGCAGATGCGGAATACATGGTCACTGAGCAGGACTCAAGAGGGGTGAGGCCATGGCGAGGGTGCTTCTCTAGGGGCTCCCAGAAGCCGCCCAGCCACCTCTGCCTGGAGGGGTTGGGGAATTTTGAAGGTGTTCTCTAATTTCTCAGATTTGGATACAATTTGGTCACAGCGTGAAATGACAAAAACAAAAACTTAAACATATTTTAGGGCCTCTGCCTGCAGCATAAAGGAAAATCTGGCCCTGTGTGAGCCTCCATCTCTGTCTTCCCCAGGGCCTGCTTACCACCTGGCTCTCATGATGACCATCCCAGAGTCTCTGCGTGTCCAGGGCCACCCCCGATAGAACCCCTGAGCTCTGGCACACCTCCAGTGACATCGGATGACGGGGTCCCTGGTGCTGACACATCCCTGCCCCATCACTGTCTTTTCATACTGGGCTCCTGCACCAGGGACCAGGGTAGTATGCCCGCCCCCTCCGCAGGCCTCCGCTTCCATGGCTGGGGCTGCTGTCTTTCTTGGTTCTTACCCTCTCCTTGTTCTGAGGTAGAGGCATTCACAGGAGCTCACATGGACCCCCACCCGGGATAACTTGACTCATTTCCAGGCTGTTTCTTACACCCACTTGCTTAATCGGTCAACAAATATTCATTGATGGCCAACTCTGCACCATCCACGTGCCAAGCACTGGAGTAGTGGCAAACTGAAAGTAAGTCCCTGCCCCTGCAGCTTGAGGTCCAGCTGAGAACACTAACGCCTGGTGAGACACTACAGTGAAGTGTGAAGTGCGTTAGGGGAGAGGAAATAAAATGTGCTGTGAGAGGTGCAGAACAGGGACATCTAATCTAGCGTGAGGCAGCAAAGAGCTTTCAAAGGATGTGAAGTTCACAATGAGTAGAAATTAGCCCGGTAAACCAGTGGGGGCCGAGAGGTTCATTATTTTATTTTACTTTATTTATTTTATTATTATATTAATTTCTTTTATTTTATTACTAGCGGTCTAATGCATGAAAATTCGTGCAAGAGTAGGCCTTCCTTCCTCCTGCTGCCAGCACCAGCTTCCCTCCAGTACCCAGGACCCGGGCTTCCCTCCTCTGGCCGCCAGCAGGTACCTGGAACCCGGCCTGTTCCCTCCGGCCCGGCTTCGTCAGGAAGGACATCCAGAATGACATCCGGTCTAATTAACATGTTACCCTTTTATTATTCTAGATTTTATTGCATTTACCAGGGGCCCGGTGCGCGACATTGGTGCACCGGTGCTGTCCCTAGGCCTGGCCGGCAACCAAAGTGCAAGCATGTGGCGTGGAAGGGCAGGTCCCAGTGACCTCTGTGCACTGGGCAGCACCTAGGCCCCCCGGCCCCCCTCTTACCCCCTCTGCCTAAGTCATGGCACCTGAGTCCCCACACAGAGATGCAGTGAGTGCGGCCAGATGCTGCGGGCCCGGGTGGAGCATGGGCCTCTGGGCTGCCCAGGGGCACCGCACCTAAGCCAGGTGGGCAGCCTGCTCTCTCCCAGCCGCCTCGCAGACCGGCTCCTGCAGGAACCCATGGGGAGCCCAACCGGCCCCTATGGTCCCTGAGGCCTGGCTCGCCCGGAAGAGGTCACGCGGGCATAGGGTGAGCTCCAAGCCCTGGCATCCCGGGGGAGAGTAGCAGGGGAGTGAGAGCAAGCTCAGTGGACATACCACAAGCTCAGTGGACTCACCGCACCTCCATCCCTACCCCACCCCACTCAGGTGCCACCCACCCCCAGTTCCCTGTCCCAGGCCAATGGGTTGGTCAGGGCCTGCCAGTCTGGCTGCCATCTGCAGGGTGATCCGTTGGAGTCGCCCCCCTCGCCCCCATCCTGGAAGCTTGGCAGTGACCCCACCCCCTTCCTCTGTGGGGGCAATCAATGGGGCAATTGGCCCCTGCTTACACCCACCTTGGCCTAGCGCCACACTCACCTGCTCCACCATCCTGCCATGGTCCTGCTCTTGTTGGGGCTCATAAGGGCTGGCAACACCTCCACTGTTGCCCATTGCTAGCACGCATTGCAGACGCCCGCCATGTTCCATGCCACTCCCTGGTGGTCAGCAAGCAACCCAACTCAAGGTGGAACTCCCGGTAGAGGAGACAGTTTGCATATTAGGCTTTTATTTTTTTTTTCCTTCAGTTTATTGCATGAAGGAGTTATACTCGTCCAAGTTAAAAGCAGACCCCAAATGTTTACATTATACAAGCTGTGAAGTTTTTAAAGTTGTGACAAGGGACATAATTTTTCTTACAATCTTTTGCATTTCCAATTTTATATTATTTAATTATTTGAGTCCTCTTTCTTGTTTCTTGATGAATCTGTTTAATGGTTTATCAATCTTGTTTATCTTTTAAAGAACCAGCTTTTGGTTTCATTATTATTATTATTATTACTATTATTATTATTCTTTGTATTTTTTTAAGTCTCTATGTCTTTTATTTTCTGCTCTAATCTTTATTATTTCCTTCTTTCAACTTTGGACTTTTCTTTCTTTTTTTAAAAAAATATATATTTTATTGATTTTTTTACAGAGAGGAAGGGAGAGAGATAGAGAGTTAGAAATATCAATGAGAGAGAAACATCAATGATTCAATTCCTGTCATGGAATTGAATGACCTTGGTTGCATGTACCTTGGTTGAAGGCACATCTCCGGGGAGGGGTGTGCAGGAGGCAGCTGGTCGATGTTTCTCTCTCATCGATGTTTCTGCCTCTCTATCCCTCTCCCTTCCTTTCTGTAAATAATCAATAAAAAATATATTTAAAAAAAAAGAAAAAATATTTTTTTAAAAAAATCATATGATCATATCAATAGATGCAGAAAAAGCATTTGACAAAATCCAACACACATTTTAAAAAAATAATTTTTTATTGATTTCAGAAAGAAGGAGAGGGAGAAAGAGATGGAAACATCAATGATGAGAAAGAATAAATGATTGGCTGTCTCCTGCACACCCCACCCTGGGGATTAAGCCTGCAACCCAGGCATGTGCCCTGACTGGAAATCGAACTGTGACCTCCTGATTCATAGGTTGACACTCAACCACTGAGCCAGCCAGCCATGCAACACCCATCCTATCTAACTAACTATCTATCTATCTATCTATCTATCTATCTATCTATCTATCTATCAGCCTAAGGGACCTTCACAACTGAACGGATGACCGAACAGTTTGTGTGGGGTGACTAGGCCAACAGGGGGGTGAGTGAAGGGCAACTAAACAACTGAGCAGCAGGCTGTGTGGGGCAACCAGGCCAGCAGGGGGTCAGTGAGGGGTGACCAAGTGACCAAGCAGCAGGTTATATGGGGTGACCAGGTCCACAGGGGGTCCGTGAGGATGACCAGGCTGGTGGGGGTGCAGTAAGGGGCAACCAGGCTGGTGGGGGGGAGGAAATTAGGGGTGACTAGGCTGGCGGGGGGGGGGGCAATGAGGGATAACCAAGCCGACAGAGGGGGGCAGTAAGGGGCGACTAGACCAGCGGGAGAGGGGGCAGTTAAGGGGTTGCCAGGCTAGGGGGGGCAGTTGGGGATGACCAGGCTGGTGGGGGGCAGTTAGGGTTGACCATGCTGGCAGTGGGGGGAAAGTTGGGGATGGCTAGGCCAGCAGGAGAGCAGTTTGGGGTGTCCAGGCCAGCAAGGAGCGGGGAGGCGCAGTTAGAAGCGTTCAAGCAGGCAGGTAAGCAGTTAAGAGCCAGTGGTCCCGGATTGTGAGTGGGATGTCCGAGGGTTCCTGGATTGGAGTGGGTGCAGGCTGGGCTGCACCTGTGTATGAACTTCGTGCACTGGGTCTCTAGTATAATAAAAGGCTAATATAAAAATTGTCCCCTCAACTGGGAGTTCAACCAGAAGCTGGCCAGACCCCACCATGCATGAATTCCTACACTGGGCCTCTAGGTTTTGATTAAAAAAAACTGTCAGGAAAATGGGATAGATGGATCAAAGATCAATGTAATAAAGGCCATATATGACAAATTTACATTGAACATCACACATAGGCAAAAACTAAAACCATTTCCCCTAAGAACAGGAATAAGATAGGGATGTCCACTTTCACCACTCTCATTCAACATAGTACTGGAAGTCCTAGTCACAGCAATCAGACAAGAACAGATAAAAGGCATCAAATTGGAAATGAGGAAGTAAAACTCTAATTATTTGCAGATGACATGATATTATACATAGAAAGCCCTAAAGACTCCATAAAAAAACTGCTAGAGTTAAGCCGAAACTGGTTTGGCTCAGTGGATAAAGCGTCGGCCTGTGGACTGAAAGGTCCCGAGTTTGATTCCGGTCAAAGGGCATGTACCTGGGTTGCAGGCACATCCCCAGTGGGGGGTATGCAATAGGCAGCTGATGGATGATTCTCTCTCATCAATGTTTCTAACTCTCTATCCCTCTCTCTTCCTCTCTGTAAAATAATAAAATATATTTAAAAATAAACAAACAAACAAAAAAACCTACTAGAGTTAATAAAGGAATTCGGCAATGTAGCAGGATACAAAATTAACACCCAGAAATCGATGGCCTTTTTATTTTATTTTATTATCTTTTAATCTTTATTGTTGAAAATATTATATATGGCCCCCTGCCCCCCCATTGACCCCTTGTAACCTGTTCCTGCCCCCTGCCCCAGACCTTTACCACCCTATTCTCAGTGTCCATGAGTTATGTACTGTATATATGCACACAAGTTCTTTGGTTGCTCTCTTCCCATCCACCCACCTTCCCCTGCCTTTTCTCTGAAATTCTGCGGGGTGTTTTATGCTTCTGTCTCTGGATCTATTTTTTTTTTTTTTACATTTTTTTATTAAATTATTATCTGTGTACATATTTTAACATTGCCCCTCCCCCCTCTCATCCATACCCTCCCTCCCTAGAGTTCTGCATCTATTTTGTTCATCAATTTATTTTGTTCATTAGATTCCACTTATGAGTGAGATTATGTGATACTTATCTTTCTCTCATTGGCTTATTTCACTCAGCATAATACTATCCAGGTCATTCCATGCTGTCTCAAAGGGTAAGAGATACTTGCTTGTTTTTTAATTTATTTTAAAAAATATATATTTTATTAATTTTTTACAGAGAGGAAGAGAGAGGGATAGAGAGTTAGAAACATCGATGAGAGAGAAACATCCATTAGCTGCCTCTTGCACACCCCCTACTGGGGATGTGCCCGCAACCAAGGTACATGCCCTTGACCTGAATTGAATCCGAGACCTTTCAGTCTGCAGACCGACACTCTATCCACTGAGCCAAACCGGTTTCGGCTGTTTTTTAATTTCTTTTTAAATATATTTTACTGACTTTTACAGAGAGGAAGGGAGAGGGATAGAGAGCTAGAAACACCAATGAGAGAGAAATATCGATCAGCTGCCTCCTGCACAAATCCCCACTGGGGATGTGCCCATCACCAAGGTACATGCCCTTGACTAGAATCAAACCTGGGACCCTTGAGTCTGCAGGCTGACGCTCTATCCACTGAGACAAACCGGTTTTGGCAAGAGATTCTTCTTTTAAAAAAATATATTTTATTGATTTCAGAGAGGAAGAGAAAGGAAGAGAGAGGGAAACATCAATGATTAGAGAGAATCATTGATTAGCTGCCTCCTGCACATCCTCTACTGAGGATCGAGCTCGAAACCCAGGCATGTGCCCTTGATCGGAATCAAACTTGGGACCCTTCAGTCTGCAGGCTGATGCTCTATCTCACATGTGTCAAACACAAGGCCCGAGGGCCAAATCCGTCCCGCCAAGCCTTGCAATGTGGCCCGCACCGCGCTGTCATCACTGCACTCCGCTGCGTTTCCATCACAATGACAGTTTATGACTGTTCAGTAAACCATTCGGCCCGCGATTTAGGCTGGATTTTAGATTTTGGCCCCTTCTCTGATTGAGTTCGACACCCCTACTCTATCTACTGAGCAAAACCAGCCAGGGCCATACTTTTTTTTATAGAAACACTAGAGGCCCAGTGCATGAATTCGTGCATGGGTGGGGTCCCTGGAGGTGATCTGCAGAGATGGGGCCCCAGCTTGTGCCCCCAGCCTCACAGCCCCACATCCCCATCTGGCACCCTGCCTTGGCCGGGCTCTGCCCCTCACCTGTTCTACCAACCCGCCAATAATGCTAGAGGATTTGGAAGATAGTTGATGAAATCTTTCAGAAAAGAAAGAAGGGAAATGATAAGAAATATGAGAGAAAAAGAGGGTTAGGTCCCTGGCCGGTGTGGCTCCGTTTTCTGGAGCATCATCCTGTGCACCAAACTATCCCTCTCCCTTCCTCTCTGTAAAAAATTAATAAAATATATTTTAAAATATATATATATTTTTTATTGATTTTTTACAGAGAGGAAGGGAGAGGGATGGTGGCATAGGTAAACATCTAAACTGCTGCCATGCACAACAATTTCAAAACTAAAACTAAAAGACAAAACGTCTATCACCCAGAACCACAGGAAAGCTGGCTGAGTGGAAGTTCTATAACTAGATAAAAGAACAATCAGGGCACAAGCGCTGAAAAACTGAGGTATGGGGACACGTGCGATATGGGCTGGTGGTGGTCCTGGCTGGAGGCGGATGTTGCTTTCTTCAACCTGAAGAGAGACAAGCTCCCAATCTCTCTGAAGTCCAGTTTTTTAGGAGAAGCTGGACTGTCTGCCATTGGGTCAGAAAGTGAGGGTGGCTTGCTTGCAGAGCTGTGCACAAGAATAATTGTTTGCTTTGCTGGGGCACAAGACTCAAAGACACAGTCAGAGAGGCAGAGAAGGCTCACTGCCAGCCATCACTATTTGCCATGCCCTAGCATAGTAACGCCCTAGACTCCGTCCCACACGATCTACAAATACATCCAAGCTCCAAAGAGTGGCTTTTGCCTATGAATGTCCTTCTCTATTGTAGTTTAACCTAGCAAACTTGCAACCCGATGCAGACAGCTCCAAAGCCTTCAAACTCCAAGCAGGGAGGAGAGGTCTGTGATTCTTGCTGTGGCTACTGCAGGATAGCCTCAGACAGTACTGAACTGCACCCTATTGGAGATCCAGAAGCCGGTATGCCTAGTGGTCAGTGTGAGACACCAGATTTCAACTCCTCACATCCATAAGTGACACATTTTGGAGGTGGACTCAGTGACCACCAAAGCCCCCTGAAACAAGGCCTGCAGCATAAGTGTGTCTCCAGCACAGCAGTTCTTCCAATATAGACACAGCGGGTCCTCACAGCCAATTGGCCTGGAGGTCAACTCCTCCCAGTATACCAACAGCAATCAAGGCTTAATTACAGCCGAAACCAGTTTTGCTCAGTGGATAGAGCGTTGGCCTGTGGACTGAAAGGTCCCAGGTTCAATTCTGGTCAAGGGCATGTACCTTGATTGTGGGCACATCCCCAGTGGGGGGTGTGCAAGAGGCAGCTGATCGATGATTCTCTCTCATCGATGTTTCTAACTCTCTATCCCTCTCTCTTCCTCTCTGTAAAAAAAAATCAATAAAAAATATTTTTTAAAAAGGCTTAATTACACCAAGACTTTGCACTCAGCCCACAAAGGGGTATACCAAGAGTGACCACCTTGGGTGATTGAAGAAGCTGAGCTACTGGCACCTATAGGTCACTGATCAACACAGGGAGGCAGCCAAAATGCCGAGACACAGAAGCATGTCACGAATGGGAGAGATGGAGGAAAGTAAACTACTGGACAACACAGAGTTCAGAACCACATTTATAAGGTTATTCAAGGATCTTCTAAAAACCACTGAGAAACTTGATGAGACCTCTAAGAAGCTTAGTGAGACCTCCAAGGACCTTAATGAGAGTGCCAAAAAAATGGAAAAGGACCAGTCAGAAATTAAGCATACACTGTCTGAAATAAAGAATACACAGTAACTCAACTGTAAATCAATGTACCCCAATAGTCAAACCAAATATCTGGAATATGAGGAAGCAAAAAATACCCAACCAGAGAGGCAGAAAGAAAGAAGAATCCAAAAGTGTGAGGATAGTGTAAGGAGCCTTTGGGATGGCTTTAAGTGTACCAACATCCAGATTTTGGGGGTGCCAGAAGAAGAAAGAGAGCAGGATATCAAAAGCCTATTGGGAGAAATAATGACAGAAACTTTTCCTATCTAGTGAAAGAAATAGACTTACAAGTCCAGAAAGTGCACAGAACCCCAAACAAGAGGAATCCAAAGAGGACAACACCAAGACGCATCATAATTAAAATGCCAAGGGCAAAAGACAAAGAGAGAATATTAAAAGCAGCAAGAGAATAACAGTTAAGTTACCTACAAGGGAGCACCCAGAGGATTGTCAGCTGATTTCTCAACAGAAACTATGCAGGCCAGAAGGGAGTGGCAAGAAATATTCAAAGTGATGAACAGCAAGAACCTACAACCAAGATTACTCTACCCAGCAAAGCTATCATTCAGAATTGAAGGTCAGACAAAGAGCTTCACAGACAAGAAAAAGCTAAAGGAGTTCATCACCACCAAACCAGGATTACATGAAATGCTGAAGGGTATTTTTTAAGAAGATGAGGAAGGAAAAAAAAGGTAAAGATAAAAATTATGAACAACAAAAAGACATCAAACACATACCTACCAACAAGAGAATCTAAAAATCAAGTGAATAAAAAAAGCTGAAGAACAGGATGGATTGGTAATATATAATAGAATCAGGGACATAGAAAGGGAGTGGACTGACAATTCTCAGGGGGAAGGGGAATCTGAGGGTTACAGGAAGAGATTGGACAAAAATCTTACACCTATGGGTGAAGTCAGTGGTAGGGGCTGTGGGGGGGGAACCAGGTGGAGGGGAGTTATGGGGGGGAAAAGAGGAACACTTGTAATAATCTGAACAATAAAGATTTATTATTTTAAAAAAAAAAGAACACTTCAGTAAATTTTTTGGTAGACATTATATACATACTAGAGGCCCAGTGCATGAAATTCAGTCACAGTGATGGTGGGGGTCCCTTAGTCTAGCCTGCACTTTTGCAGTTCAGGAGCTTTTGGGGGATGTCTGACTGCCATGGAGGTAGAAGCTCCCACCACCTCCGCTGTGCTCACCAGCTGTGAGCCCAGCTTCTGGCTAAGCAGTGCTCCCCTGTGGGATCACACTAACCACCAGGGGGAAGCTCCTGCATTGAGTGCTGCCCCCTGGTGATCTATTTGCATATTAGTCTTTTATTACATAGGATTTTTGTTGGGTATACATACCTAAAACTGGAATTGCTTGATCATAGAATAATGTAGGCTCAAATTTATGTATTGTCAATCTGGCTGACATGGTTCAGTGGTTGAGTGTTGACCTATGAACTAGGAGGTCATGGTTTGATTCCTGGTCAAGGGCACATAACTGGGGTACAGTCTCAATCCCCAGTGTGGGGCATGCAGGAGGCAGCCGATCAATGATTTTGTCTCATCATTGATGTGTCTACCTTTCTCTCCCTCTCCCTTCCTCTCTGAAATCAATAAAAATATATATTTAAAAAACTATGTACTGCCAAAAAATTGTCCAAAGTGGTTGTACCAATTTCTATTCCCATCATCCATGTATGAGAGCTCCAGTTCATACACATCCTTGCCAACTTTTGCTATTTTTTTGTGAGCAATCATCTGATTTATAAAAAGATGTAACAAAATCTTAAATGACACAAAATATAATTTTCAAAACATCAATAAGTGAGTGTATTTAACCATTCTCAGCTCATAACAGCAAGTGCATGAGGGAGCAGTAACACATGTTGTAGCATGTTTAATAAACCTGCAACAAAGTTGGTTGAAGAAAACAGAGAGCCGAACCGGTTTGGCTCAGTGGATAGAGCGTCGGCCTGCGGACTGAAAGGTCCCGGGTTCTATTCTGGTCAAGGGCACGTACCTTGGTTACGGGCACATCCCCAGTGGGGGGTGTGCAAGAGGCAGCTGATCGATGTTTCTCTCTCATCGATGTTTCTAACTCTTTATCCCTCTCTCTTTCTCTCTGTAAAAAAATCAATAAAATATACTTTAAAAAAGAAAAAAAAAAGAAAGAAAAGCAGAGAAACTTTGTCTTTTAAGTATTAGAACTGAGGGGCTCCATAAACATCTGCATCCACTCAGTGTTGCACCTATGGTTAGACATGTCATGATGGGAACTCCAGGGATCTTCCTGATTCTTCGTTTAAGGTCCCGGCCAACTGTCGCCACAATATAGCAGTCGTGCTGAGTATTCTCTGTATTAAGCAGTCATCTGCATAGGCTCCTTTGTGGGGGCATGGTAATCACTCAGATCTTGGATCCTTGGTAATCCTTAGAGCCACTCAATACAGTACTTCTGTCCCACTTTCTCAATTTCAGCCATTCACAATCAGTTATACGAGGAATATACCTGGCATAAAGACATCCGTCATTGCTTGCACTAAGTCCAGTCTGGCCTTATTGGAAAAGCTGACAAAGTTGGTATCCAGCAGGATGTGGTAAGGTGCTGTGTGACATTGAAAGAATATGCAGAAGGGGTGAGGGAAACTTCTCTGTCTTTGATCTCTCTTTTCTTTCTCTTTAGGTTTTAATCTATCCTTTTCTTTAAGCCTCTGATCTCGGAGACTAAGCATTCGCTTCATGGTAACATACTTCCTTTTTTGTTTTGTTTTGTTTCCCCATGTTCACACCGCACTCCTGTTTCTTCCGCTGTTTTGTTCTTGTTACCTTTTTCATTTTAGTCATTCTGTAGAGATGCAGTGTTATTGCGTTGTTGTTGTTGTTTTTAGAGAGTTAGAAACATCTCTCCCATTGATGTTTCTAGCTCTATCCCTTTCCCTTCCTCTCTGTGAAAAATCAATAAAATATATTTTAAAAAGAAAGAAAAAAGAAATAAGAAAAAAAGAACAAATTAAATCCAAAGCAAACAAAGAAGGAAATAAGAAAGATTAGAGCAGAAAATTATGAAGTTCAGAACAAAAACAGTACAGAAAAACCATTAAAATAAATAAACCTCTAGACAGACACAAGGAGAAAAGTTCTGCCTTGGCACTTCCCCTGGCTGCTCCCTCTGCCTGAAATGCTTGGACTGTTCGTTTTCCTGCCTCCGGACCCCTTTCCAGGCCACTCCACCAATTAGCTCAATGTCTTCCCACCCTTTGTGTGTCTCTCTCCCCCATGGCTCCATACCACTTACTGCAACCTGTCATTTGTTATGTCTGAAGCAATACACTGACTCTATGGCCCTGTAGATTGTAATCGGCTAACAGCTTTCTCCTTCCCCCTCCCCCTGAGTCAGCCTATGGGCTAGTTCCTTGCTTGTCTCCCATGCCCGCAGGAAGGTCTCAGAGTGTTATCAGCAATCTCTGGTATAAAGAGTCCTCCAGAAAAGAATTTAGTTTGAAAGTATTTAGTTTAGCCCTGGCCAGTGTTGCTAGTGGTTAGAGTGTCAGCCTGCGCACTGAGGGTCAAGGGTTCGCTTCCTGGTCAAGGGCACATACCTCGGTTGCAGGTTCCATCCCTCCACTACTTCCTGTAATAACGGCTCCTTGCCATGTCCCTCTGCAGCTACTCATCCAAAGGCGGAGTTTGTCCCTATACTCTTGAATCTGGGTTGGCCTGGTGACTTGCTTTGCTCAGTAGAACAGGGTGAAAGCAAGTGTGCCCCAACCTCAGGACACCTTGCACACGCTGCTCTCAGTCCTAGATCCTGCCAGCAAACAAGCTGTGGCTCTCACCTTGAATTTATGGTAAGCCTCCACTAGGCCTCAGTGCTAGCTGACCATGTGCTATTTTTCCGCCTGGAGCGTGCAGAACCGGTTACACAGACCTTATAAGGGTATGAAGACATGGCCAGTTATGAAGGTACCCATTTGCATCTCTATTTCTGTATGTCCCTTTCCTAAAACTGATATGCCCGTGAACTGTTTGTAGATTCTCATTTCTCTCTTCTGCTTAGGTTACTGAAATCAAGGGGTTCACCACTGGGGTGCTATTAAAAAGTGAGCCCCTTGGCCAGCCGACTGGTTCAGTGTTTGAGCTTTGACCTATGACGCAGGAGGTCATGGTTCAATTCCCAGTCAGGGCATATGCCTGGGGTTTGGGCTTGATCCCCAGTGTGCATGTGTATGGGGTGGGGGGCATGCAGAAGGCCGCCAATTGATGTCTCTCATCATTGATGTTTCTATATCTCTCTCCCTTCCTCTCTGAAATAATATATATATTCTATTAAATGAGGCCCAAAGTTGCAGGTTCAATCCCCAGTCAGGGCACATACAAGAATCAACCAATGAATGCATAAATAGGTAGAACAACAAATTAATCTCTCTCTCTCTCCCACTTCTTCCTTCTCTAAAATCAATTTTTAAAAAATATATTTTATTGATTTTTTACAGAGAGGAAGGGAGAGAGAGATAGAAACATTGATGAGAGAGAAACATCAATCAGCTGCCTCCTGCACATCCCCTAGGATGTGCCCACAACCAAGGTACGTGCCCTTAACTGGAATCGAACCTGGGACCTTTCAGTCCACAGGTCAACGCTCTATCCACTGAGTCAAACTGGTTTCGGCTAAAATCAATTTTTAAAGAAGATAAAAATAAAAAGAAACATAGTTGTCAAAACATAGTTTTATTTATTGCTGGGAGTAACGGAGACAGGGGATTCCCATCCAAAGCTCTGCCTCCGGGAAGGGAGACTTAGTCACAGCTATATACACTATTTGGTCAGTTACATGTTGACTTCTTCTTTGGAATTGGCTATACTTATCAGGCTGGGCTCCTGCCAAGGTTATTCTGTTTACAGCCGGTCTGCAAAACACTGTGCTACATTTTAACAGCAAGAAGAGTGTTTAGTAAGAACGGTTCAGACCTCGAGATCCCTGTCCTAACACTTTCCTATTGCCCACTTGTCATTCTCCCAAGGTAGGGAAATGTAAAGACATCTGGGCTGCCAAACCAAAGAACAATTAAAAATAATTTTTTATTGATTTCAGAGAGGAAGGAAGAGGGAGAGATAGAAACATCAACGATGAGAGAATCATTGATCAGCTGCCTCTAATAATTGACTAATGAATCCTTTAGCAAGTCAAGAGCCTTCTAATTCTTTGCTCTAAACCACATGTGTCAAACACAAGGCCCGCGGGCCAAATCCGTCCCGCCAGGCCTTACAATGTGGCCCGCACCGCGCTGTCATCACTGCACTCTGCTGCGTTTCCATCACAATGACAGTTTATGACTGTTCAGTAAACCATTCGGCCCGCGATTTAGGCTGGATTTTAGATTTTGGCCCCTTCTCTGATTGAGTTCGACACCCCTACTAAACAAAATGAAAAGAGGATCTAATTGATTTGTTTGCTTGAATATCATTACAAATAATTCTAATGATGGCTCATTATGTGATTTTTGGCATATATTTCAGAAGGAGTTCAAAGAAGTGTGTGTCATTCTGTAATAAAAGGATTTCCATTCCTACTTACTTATTTTTTAAAGATTGTGTGTCTATGACTGAGCTGAAACAGAGCAGACCAGCAAGGAGTAGAGCAGACCGCTGAGGAGCAGAGCAGAGCGGTAGCTGGAGAGGGGCCGCCTGACCCCAGGACTGCCTCGCATCTGTCCTGTTTTCAGAGCTGTGCTCTATCACAATTGAGTTATTTTGCAATGAATAAAGTTTCCTTCTTCAAACTTCCCCCCATATATAATATATATATATTCAGAGAGGGAGGGAGAGGGGGAGAGAAATAGAAAGGTCAATGATGAGAATCATTGATCGGCTGGCTCCTGCAAACCCCACACCGGTGATTGAGGCCACAACCTGGAAATGTGCCATAACTGGGAATCGAACCATGACCTCCTGGTTTATAGGTTGATGTCCAACCACTTAGCCACACCAGCTGGGCACTGTTTCTTTTTAGTAAAAGCTATCTGAATTTAATGGCCTTTTTGTTTAATTAATTAATTAATTAAATTAATTAATTAATTAATTAAACAAAACAAATAATTATTAGTTTGGGCCCTGATCCAGGGTTTTTAGGCTTATAATGTGAATTCCTCTGGCGGCAGGGATGATAATAAGAGTTGACTCTAAACAAAATTGGCTCTGGCTGGCTTGGCTCAGTAGAGCATCGACCTGTGGATCCAAGGGGCTTGGGTTTGATTCCTGGTCAAGAGCATGGACTTTAATTATAGGTTCCCCAGGCCCTCCCTGGGGCACATGCAGGAGGCAGCCAATTGATGTGTCTCTCTCACACTGATGTTTCTTCCCTTTTCCCTCCCTTCCATTCTCTCTAGAAATCAATGAAAAAATATCCTCAAGTGAGGATTTTAAAAAAATTGTTACATCCTTTGTATTGTTTGGGGTGAACAAAATCTACCCAAGTAAACAAGGTCCTCCTATTAAGGTAAAAATAAAGTTGAGCTAAGAGACCCTAAGGCTCCAGGTACAAAGTCCATTACACACACACCTGTTCCCAGGCGGCTGGCCCACCACTTACCCAGGAGCCAGATCTCCACCGGGCGTCAGTTCCCTCAGGAACCTCAGTCAGGGCCTGGGGGAGAGTCAGAAAAAGCCTTCCACCCTTGCTCCACGACAACCTCCTGAAGAACATTTTCCACCGCAGTTCAGATTGGGATCTCACTCTTCCTTATTATCGCCCCACTGGTTAAATCCCGATCACACACTCTCGCCCTGCGGGCCAATCAGGGTCTTTCTTTCCTCTTCTCCTTTTGTTATTTTTAATTAATTTATTTTTATTTATAAACCTCGCCTTGTGCTCCTGCAACTCTTGTTCCCACCAGCCTCAGTAAGAGAGTCCCACCCTGCCTGGCCAGTGTGGCTCAGTTGGTTGAGCATTCTCCCGTGCACCAAGAGGTCACCAGTTTGATTCCGGGTCAGGGCACATACCTGGATTGTGGGCTTGATCCCCAGTAGGGGGCATGCAAGAGGCAGCTGATTGATGCTTTTCTCTCTCAGAAATGTTTCTCTCTCTCCCTCTCCCTTGCTCTTGCTCTCTAAAAGTCAATAAAAACACATTTTTTTTAAAGAGGGAGTCCCTCGCCGAAACCAGTTTGGCTCAGTGGTAGAGTGTCAGTCTGCGGACTGAAAGGTCCCAGGTTCGATTCCAGTCAGGCACATCCCCGGTAGGCGGCTGGTAGATGTTTCTCTCTCATCGATGTTTCTAGCTCTCTATCTCTCTCCCTTCCTCTCTGTAAAAAAGTCAATAAAAAAATATATTTTTTTATATTTTATTTATTTATTTTAATATATTTTATTGATTTTGTACAGAGAGGAAGGGAGAGAGATAGAGTTAGAATCATCGATGAGAGTCATCGATCAGCTGCCTCTTGCACACCCCCTACTGGGGGATATGCCCGCAACCAAGGCACATGCCCTTGACCGGAATCGAACCTGGGACCCTTCAGTCCCCAAGCCGACGCTTTATCCATTGAGCCAAACCGGTCTCGGCGATAAAATATATTTTTTTAAAAATAATAAAAGAGGGAGTTACACCCAGGTGCGTTCTCCCCCCAGGAGCATGGGGCACCTCTCCTCTCCCCCTTCTCTTCCCCACAGGCGCACATCTCCCAAGATACTTGCAACCAGGGGGGCAGTGGGCAGAGCAGCTCATCCTAGAACCTGTCTCCAAGGCCCCCTTCCTCTGACTTATCAGTGAGCCAGAGCAGCCCTGCCTCAGCTCATCTTTCCTACATTTCTAGAGCCCCACCAGGCTCTCCTGCTGCTGCTTCTATTCTTCTACCCTGAGCCCTTCCCTGTCTCACTGTCCCCAGTTCTCTCTCTCTCTCTCTGGAATTAGGGTCAAGCCAGGCAGGTGCAGGACCTGCAGCTACCACGCCCCTTAATCCTGGCATTGCTGAGCACAGGTGTCCATCCCAGCTCCCTGACCCAGCCAGCTGTCGGGCTGCAGGTTAGGATGGCAGAGGAGGAGGGTTATGAGGGCGAAGAGGATGTGTTCCTGGCTTTTGCCCAGGGACCATCTCCTCCCAGGGGTCCCATACGGCAGGCCTTGGACAAGGCCTTCTTTATATTCCTGGCCCTCTTTCTGACCCTACTGATGCTGGAGGCTCTTTACAAGCTCCTGTGGCCACTGCCATGGGCAACATTTGGGGAATGGCTTCTGGGAACACCTCAGAAGGAGGATGAGCTGGAACTGTGACCACCTTTTCCATAAACACCCTCTTACCCTGGAGGAGGTGAGAGGGGAGATGGGGGAGGTGGGACTGTTGGGAACTATGGAGGGGACACTTGGATAGTTAAGAGCAGCTGTCTAAAATTTCTGCACCTATACTCCAGGAAACTATTTAAAAGTTAGTGCTTTTCACATATTTTTAAGTAAGCATCTAAATTTTTTTCATCATTGAAATTGTTTCAAGGATGTAATTCCTGGCATATTGAAAATATTCACATTTTAGCCCTATTTTTTCTCAGTGGTTAGAGCACTGGCCCTCAGACTGGGTCTGCGGTTCCATTCTGGTCAAGGGCACATACCTGGGTTGCAGGATGAGCATGTGCAGGATATAATCAATTGATGTGCCTCTCTCACATCGATGTTTCTCTCTCTCTCCCCTCCATCCCTCCCTCCCTCCCTTCAACTCTCACTTAAAAAAATCAATGGGGAGCAAAAACCGGTTTGGCTCAGTGGATAGAGCGTCAGCCTGTGGACTGAAAGGTCCTGGGTTCGATTCCGGTCAAGGGCATGTGCCTGGGTTGCGGGTACACCCCCAGTAGGAGGTGTGCAAGAGGCAGCTGATCAATGATTCTCTCTCATCGATGTTTCTAACTCTCTATCCCTCTACTTTCCTCTGTAAAAATCAATAAAAAGGGTAATATGCTAATTAGAGCAGATATACCTATATTCTGGACATCCTTCCTGACAAAGCCAGGGCCCAAGCAAAGTTGCCCAGGGTCCCAGGTACCTGTGGCCGGCTGGAGGAGGAAAGCCTGAGTCCCAGGTACGAGGGTTGAGGCAGAGGCAGTTAGGGGTGATCAGGCTGGCAGGTGACCAGTTACAGGTGATCAGGCTATCAGGCAGGCAGGCAGGCGAGCAGTTACGAGCCAGTGTTCCTGATTGCGAGAGGGATGTCCAACAGGGGTCTTCAAACTACGGCCCGCGGGCCACATGCGGCCCACAGAGTCTGATCCGGCCCGTCAGGTTTTTTGGGCAGTGAGCGCAGCCGAGGTGTTACAGTAGGAATTAGTAGTTCATATAGTCCAGCCCTCCAGCTCTCTGAGGGACCGTGATCTGGCCCCCACTTTAAAAAGTTTGAGGACCCCTGGAACTTACCATTATAGGCCGGATCCCATAGGAATCCCAAGAGGATGCAGGCGGGGCTGAGGGATTTCCCCCCTCTGTGCACGATTTTGTGCACTGGGCCTCTAGTTTTTAAATAAGACAATTAAATTACACTTTTGAATATCCAGAGGAATTGAAATATCAGAATTGGAACATTAAAAATACATAAAGCCCTAGCTGGTTTGGCTCAGTGGATAGTGTTGGGCTGGGGACTGAAAGGTCCCAGGTTTGACTCCCAGGCAGGACACATGCCTGTGTTGTGGGCTTGATCCCCAGTGTGGAATGTGCAGGAGCCGCCAATCAATGATTCTCTCTCATCACTGATGTTTCTATCTCTCCCCCTCTCCCTTCCTCTCTGAAATCAATAAAACAAAAAAGCGTATGACTTTAAAAAAAAATAAGCAAGCTCTCTACATTTGGGAAACATTTTCTTCTTTTCCTCCTTGAACTCCTACAACCATTCCACTTTTCCAGAGACAATTTTATGCTTTTATACTTGAAAGTCTCTGATGAAAAATATTTTTCTTCCTTGTGACCAAAATTTTAGTTTTTAAAAAATTTCTTCAGGGTTACCATTACAACTGTAATGACAACAGAACTGATCAAATAGCATGAAGATTGTTAAAAATTTTTAAATACATTTTTATTTTTAAATTTATTTTATTGATTCTTTACAGGAAGAGAGAGGGAGAGTTAGAAACATCGATGAGAGAGAATCATCAATCAGCGGCCTCTTGCACACCCCCAACCAGGGATGTGCCCGCAACCGAGGTACTTTGCCCTTGACTGGAATTGAACCTGGGACCTTTCATTCGCAGGCTGACGCTCTATCCACTGAGACAAACCACTTTCTGCTAAAAATAATTTTTAATAAGTAGATGCGGTGGTGTTTATGGTGCCTACATATCTGTTTATTTAAGACAAGGTAAGATTATCTCTAAGCAAATTCTTGGTTGAGAACTGTACTTTTTAAAAATATATATATTTTATTGATTTTCCACAGAGAGGAAGAAAGAGGGATAGAGAGCTAGAAACGTATAATAGATGAGAGAGAAATAGATGAGATGAGCGGAATCGAACCTGGGACCTTTCAGTCCCTAGACCAACGCTCTATCCACTGAGCAAAACTGTTTTCGGCGAGAACTGTACTTTTATTTTTTTAAGAGGAAGAGTCTATTGTAAAAAGGGAAAAGGAAAGAAAAGAGCCCCCACTGGAGGAATTTACTCGGGAAGACTAATTTGGGGAAAGGAGGATCTGAACATTAAATTCCTTCGTCTTCCAAGTCCTGTGCTGTCTGGAGAGCTCCTTCTCCTGGATTCTAAGCCGGCAGCTTGGGCCTGAAGGCGGGCGCGATGTTCTTTCATGGAAGGGCGGGCTGAGGCTCCGGCCGGGGTTCGAGAGGTTGGAACTCTGCGGTCCAAGGCGACAAGATGCTCACGCCCGGAGTGCGCGGCGGTGCTGGCGGTGCCTTTCGGTCGCCCCAGGACCTCCCTCACCTTTGGACCCAACCTTGCCTCCAGCCCCTGCAGGCTCCCCAAAACGGGGCGAGGGGGTGCGGTGCGGCGGGCGTCCACGTTGGCGTCCCTCTTCGTTCTTTCCTCAGCTCTCCGGGGGGAAGGAGACGAGGCCCGAGACCCGAGGCTCCTTTCGTCCGCGGCCTCCGGCGCCATTCGCAGACCCTCCTCCAAGCCCGCCGGGTCCCAGCCCCGGGCCCTGGCGCTCCGGTCCTCACGGCCCGCGCCGGAGAGGCCCCTCAGGACGGGCGGAGAAGCACCTGCGTCCCTCTTACTTGCTGGTCACTCGTTCTGTGGTGACGCTTGAAAAGCAAATAACAATGTGAAGCAGCAGCACGCTGTGGTCCTGTGTGTGCACGTGCGTCGCTTTCCGGAGCGGGAGGCGTGGAAGTAGCCGGGCGCGCAGCCCGGGGCGGGAGGGTAGGCGCCACCGGTGGGAGCAGGCACCCGGCGGGTAGGAGGGCAGCGCGGGCGGGCTCCACAACAGCCACTCGGAAAACAAGGGCCTATTTCCCGCCTGAAACTCCCGCCTCCGGTGCACCTGGCGCAGCTCAGAGGGCCCAACTCCCCGGCCGCCCGGCCCGTCGCCCCGCCCTTCCGGCACGCGACTCGCCGGCGGTTGGTCCGCCGCGGGAAGTTTCCGATTGGCCGAGGCTCAGAGGCGGGTGAAGAGAGCTCCGCTGGCGGCGCTCTGGAGTCGGGACCAGTCAAAGCCGTACGACAAAATGGCGGCCCCCAATTGCTGCCGGACGCGCGGCGGCAATAAGCCCGCCCCTAAGGTCAAGCGGAAGGCAAGCCCACACTGCGCCGGCGGCACTGGAGGGTTCGGGGGGGGGGGGAGGTCGGCTTACCGTCACTTCCGCCCACTGAGTTCCGTACGTCAATATGGCCACGCTCAGGTGCCTAAAGGGGGAAACTGCGACTTCCGGTCCAGAATAGGGCCTGCGGTGGGAGGGGGAAGGAAAGGGGATGAAACCATGCGAGCTTCTGATATCCGCGCTGAGGGTCGCCCCGAGAGGCCGTTTCTGAGGTGCGGGCCGGACGGTGCGGAGTCGAAGGCGGGAGCGATACTGTCGAGGGAGAGGTACTGGGTGTCCCGGGCGCTAAGTCTGGGACAAGCGGTGGTACTCTCCCTCCTGTCCCCGAAGGGGAGTGGGGAGGGCGGGGGCTGAACTGGGGGAGGGGGCTTGGCGGGAAGCTCATCTGGGGGAAGGAGCCAGACCTAGGGTTGGGATCCGAGAGGAATCGGGACAACCCAGTGAGGGGCGCCCAGCCGGTGGCCGGTCGCAGAGAGAATGGGGAAGATTAGGGTGGGGTGAGAGGGAGGGGACTTTAGGTGAGATACGACCAACCTGACCCCCCGGTTTGAGACCCATCCGGGGTGGAATATGGAGATAATTCAGAAAGGGGAATGTGTTGTTGGGAAGGAATCTTCTTTGATTCAGAGCCTATGAGTTGGGGTGATTTTTCAGGATGGGGTGAAGGTGTGAATTTGACATGAGAGCCGAAGCGGTGAAACAGGTGAGGCGGGCTGACAGGGGTGCAGTTTTAGTATCTGTGCCAGAGGATATCGGTGAAACCTGGAGCGCAGTGTAGGAAGTGGGCCAGGGGTTGAGAGTAAAAATCAACTTGGCAACTAAGAGAAATACTGGGGAAATGCAACTGAAAAACCGGATGTGATATGAGGGGTGGAGCTGGGGGTGAGGACTTGAGGTTTCAGTTGCATTGGGGCTCCCTACCACAGGGCCCCAAAACACAGCGCTAATCATTGCTGAGGAGAGGCAGCGAGGGCATGTTGGCGCTACTGAAACCCAAGAAGACGGGAAGATGTGTGAGATGAAGGGATGGGGCTCCGGGGGAGGAGGCTCTTTCTAAGGCCCGTCCCCTTCCAGCAGGAATCACAAACTTCCCAGCACTCCCTTCCTCCTGGGGGTGTGATCCTCCATGGCCTCCGATAACAGTATCATTGTGCTGGATGATGATGATGAAGACGAAGCAGCTGTGCAGCCAGGGCCCTCCCACGCGCCTCCCCACCTGGCCTCATCCCCCCACCCGGCCTCACCTCCCCACCCGGCCTCACCCCCCCACTTGGCCTCACCCCACCACTCGGCCTCACCCCCCACAGAAGCCCCTGCCTCCTCTCGGCCCCATGGGGCTGGAGGGAACAATAGCTCTGGCGGCAAGAAATGCTACAAGTTGGAGAATGAGAAGCTTTTTGAAGAGGTGAGTTCGGGGGAGAAGACTTGTATCCGGGGAGAAGGGTGGCCGCCTGGCTCTCCTGTCCTTTCCTCCCCACTAATCCTACCTGCCTGCTTTCTCTCCCCCTGCCCTGTCTCTTCCCCTCCCCCTTCCCCTGAACCCCCAGTTCCTTGCGCTGTGTAAGGCGCAGACGGTGGACCATCCTGACGTGGTGCCGTTCCTCAGCAAGCGGCAGCAGCGGGCCCACTCTGTGTTTCTGGCCTCGGCGGAGTTCTGCAACATCCTCTCCCGGGTGCTGTCCCGGGCCCAGAGCCGCCCGGCTAAGCTCTATGTGTACATTAACGAGCTCTGCACCGTCCTCAAGGCTCACTCGGCCAAGAAAAAACTGAACGTAGCCCCTGCCGCCACCACCTCTAGTGAGCCCTCCGGGAGTGACCCTTCTGCAGACCCCTCCTCAGACCCCACGACTGCCGAGACCACGGGCTCTGAGGCCCCAAGGCCCCGTGGTTCCCGGCGGCAGATCCAGCGCTTAGAGCAGCTGCTCGCCCTCTATGTGGCAGAGATTCGACGGCTGCAGGAAAAGGAGTTGGATCTCAAAGAATTGGATGATCCAGATTCCACCTACCTGCAGGAGGCAAGGCTGAAGCGGAAGCTGATCCGCCTCTTTGGGCGGCTGTGTGAGCTGAAAGACTGCTCTTCGCTGACGGGCCGCGTCATAGAGCAGCGCATCCCCTACCGCGGCACCCGCTACCCCGAGGTCAACAGGCGCATAGAGCGGCTCATCAACAAGCCGGGGCCTGATACCTTCCCCGACTACGGAGATGTGCTGCGGGCCGTGGAGAAGGCGGCAGTCCGGCACAGCCTGGGCCTCCCCCGGCAGCAGCTCCAGCTCCTGGCTCAGGATGCCTTTCGAGATGTGGGCGTCAGATTACAGGAGCGACGCCACCTCGATCTCATCTACAACTTCGGCTGTCACCTCACAGATGATTATAGGCCAGGTAGGGGTTAGTGAGGTGCCCATCAATTACCCTTAGATGTCAGACGTGTGGTGTAGGGGGCATCTCTAGTCCCCCCTATTGGGTTTGGGCTGAGTACTCTGACTTTATATCTTTCCACACAGGCATTGACCCTGCACTGTCAGACCCTGCCCTGGCCCGGCGCCTTAGGGAAAACCGCAGCTTGGCTATGAGCCGACTGGATGAAATCATCTCCAAATATGCGATGATGCAAGACAAGAGTGAGGAGGGCGAGAGACAGAAGAGGAAAGCCCGGCTCTCCCAAGCCACCTCTTCCCATTCTCCAGATCCCCCCAAAGCCTCCTTGGATTCTGGTGAGGTGTGGAGGGGATACACCCCTTAGAGAAACCTTGTTCTCCCCTGCACTGGCCAGCAGGAGTCTAGGGTGACTGCTGGGGAGTTTGCAGAAGGAACACAGACCCAGACCCTCTGGGGCAAGGGATTTCTTTTTTCTTTTTTTTTTTCTTTTTTTGTTAGTCCTCATCTGAGGATTTAAATATATATATATTTCCATTGATTTCATAAAAAAAAAAAAAAAGGGAGAGGGAGAGAAAAAACATCAATGATGAGAGAGAAACATTTATCAGCTGCCTCCTGCACGCCCCCTACTGGGGACCAAGCCCCCAACCTGGGCATGTGCCCTGACTGGGAGACAAACCATGATCTCCTGGTTCATAGGTTGTTGTTCAGCCACTGAGCCACACTGGCTGGGCTGAGGATATTTTTTCTTTTTTAAAATATATGTTATTAAAAAAATAAATAAATAAAATAAAAATAAAATAAAATATATGTTATTGCCAAAACCGGTTTGATTCAGTGGATAGCGCATCAGTCTGAGGACTGAAAGGTCCCAGGTTCAATTCCGATCAAGGGCATGTATACTGGTTGCGAGCACATCCCTGGTGTGGGGTGTGCAAGAGGCAGCTGATGGATGTCTCTCTCTTATCGATGTTTCTAGCTCTCTATCTCTCTCCTCTCCCTTCCTCTCTGTAAAAAATCAGTAAAATATATATGTTTCGATTTTAGAGAGGAAGGGAAAGGGAGAGAAAGAGAGAAACATCAATGATGAGAGAGAATCATTGATCGGCTGCCTCCTGCATGTAACCCTTCCGCCCAACCCCCCACTGGGGATCAAGCCCACAACCCGGGCATGGGCCCTTGGCCGGAATTGAACCTGGGACCTTTCAGTCCACAGGCCAACGCTCTATCCATTGAGTTGAGCCAGGTAGGGTGAGGATATTTTTTCCATTGCTCTTCAGAGACTAGAGGAGAGTGAGAGAAGGGAAAGGAGAGAGAGAAAGTGGTGTGAGGGACATATCCACTAGTTGCCTACCTCACGCCCCGCAGGAGGAAGGGAAGGGCGAGGGGGGGAGTAGGTATGTGTCCTTAGTGCCCTTAACAAGGAATGGAACCTGTGACCCTTAGAGTAGGTTGGACATTCTAACCACTGAGACCCTGGTCAGGGAGGGGATTTCTTAGAGAAACCCCTTTGTTCCGCAGGGCCCTAGTGGAATGGCATCCCAGGAACACCCTACCTCTTCCAAGGCTGAGACAGATGATGAAGATGAGGAAAGTGAGGAAGAGGAGGAAGAAGAGGAGGAGGAAGGGGAAGAGGAGGCAGAAGAAGAGGAGGAAGAAGAGGAGACTACAGATTCTGAAGAAGAGGGGGATCTGGAACCAATACCGGAAAGTCAGGAGGAGGATGAAGAGGAAGAGGAGGAAGAAAAAGGTATGACAAGGAAAGTCTTTTCATGTGTCAATTCCTTGTGTTGGGCATGGAGCACCTGTTTGAGACCCTTCTTGGCAGGGTTCTTTCCCTAGTGTTCATGCCACCCCTCCCCCTTTTCTTTTTCCAGATAAGGACGGAGACGAGAGCTCCATGTGCCCACCACAGATCTCCACTGCAAAGAGCCTGGAACCCAGCACAGCGATCAGCGGGTCTTCAGAGGAGCAGCCACACAGAGGACTCACAGTGTTACCATCTTCGCTGCCAGAAAAGCCCCTGGCACTCCCCAGCACAGATGCAGGAAGCAATGAGGACTGTCAGGAGGAGATGTCCCAGGAGAAAGAGAGCCCTGTGTCTCAGGTCTTTGAGCTCGAGATTGAAGCCTTGACTGTGGATACCACCCCTTCCCCTGAAGAGGGGGACATTTCCTCTTCCAGGAAGCAATCAGAGGACCCCCTCACCACCGTGGTGGAGAATGGAGCAGCCGTGGTCACCTCCACTTCCTTCAATGGCGGTGTCTCTCCTCATGCCTGGGGAGATTCTAGTCCCCCCTGCAAGAAATTTCGGAAGGAGAGGCAAACAGGAGCAGGACCTTTAGGAAACAGGTAACGAGGAGGAAGAAGAGGGGATCAAAGGAGGGATTGCAGGGGACTTTCTAAGCGGAGTATTGAGGAACTGAGTCTGCTGGGGAAGACTGACACTGTCCCTCCAGTCCCAGACTGCCTACACTTATGTTTCTGTCCCTAGCTATGTGGAAGGGCAAAAGGAAGTACATGAGAAGACTGAGAAGAAGATATGTACCCTGCCCAGCCCACCTTCCCCTTTGGCTTCCATGGCACCAGTTGCTGATTCCTCAACAAGAGTGGACTCTCCCAGCCATGGCCTGGTGACCAGCTCCCTCTGTAGCCCATCTCCAGCCCAGTTGTCCCTAGCCCCCCAGTTACAACCCTCCCAGCCTAGCACTTACAAGGTAAGAGGGCGAGGCTGTTTTTCCTGACTTCATTCTCTTTCACTGTCTGTTCACTTCCAGGTGCACCATCTGAATATTGCACTCACCACATCCTCTGTCTTCCTTTTTCCTAACCCTATTTTTAATCTTTATAAGTCCTTCCCTGTTTCTCCTCCCCCTGTATTCCAGACCTCTGACTCTTGTGTCTCACTCGATTGCAGATGAGTGTGGCCACACAGTGCGATCCAGAGGAGATCATCGTGCTCTCAGACTCTGATTAGCTGCTTCCCCACCTCGCCCTGACTCCAGAATGTTTGAGGATAGGATTTGGAAGCAGATGACTGAGGAAGGGATGGACTGAGCTAATCCCCTTTTGGTGGTGTTTCTTTTAAAAAAACAAAAACAAAAAAAAATTCTTGTTTTACAATAAACAATAAAGTTCTTTTCTTATTGTAACCCTGTCTTTGTCCTTCTGCTCTCACCAATTGGCACCCGCTGTTCTCTAGCTCAGAGTTTGCCGGCCCAGGCCCTGGCGTAGCCTTGGGTCTGTCCTTGCTAGCCTACCCTTAGCCCCGCTCCGCTGGAGTTTCACCTGGAAAAATGTGTCTTTACTTTCCCTCTTTGAGCGGTAGGAGTAAAAAGGCCAATCAGGGGCCCACTCAAGGTTATATGGCCAATCCAGGCCCAGAGGAAGGGGGCGAGGCTTCAGAGATAATGGGGCGTTTAGGTCCCGAAAACCCGCTAATGGCCACAGCTCCAAGGGAAGAGGCAGGCTTACAGAATTAAAGGAGAAGGAGTGCTTCGGCCAAACAAAGTCCTAAGACCTCTGCGGCTGAAGAGATCTGGTACCTTTAAGACGTGATGAAGTAACTGTGTTTAAAGGAGAAGTGACTGAGTCGGCTAAATATTGCCCAGCGACAAGGGCTGGGTGCCCGCCTGTGCCTTTAAAGCCAGACGGGCAGGAGGCGGAGCAGAGGCGGAGGGCGGAGGGAGTCGGCGCAAGATGGCGGCGGGAGGGGCCCAAGCTGCGGCTCTGGCGGCCGAGTGAGGGGCGGGGGGGCCCCGGGGCGCGCGGCCCGGTAAGCGGAGACGCGCAGGGTTTAGGGGCGCCTTCCGGGTGGGAGCGGAGATCAAAGTAACTCTTGGGGCGGAGCAGAGGGGGGCGGGGCCCGGCGTGGGCGGGGGTAGGCAATGGGCGGGGCCTAAAAGGCCACAGGGGCGGGTCTTGAAGGGGGCGTGGCCGAATTGCTTGGGGGCGGGTCTTGACGGCAGGATGGGGGGGACAAAGGGGCGTGACCCTCGAAAGAGCTTGAGCATTTTCTAAAGGGAACTGCAGAGAGAGAGTGGTTTTCAGTAACGGAGCAGACCTGCCCCCTCCCAAGAAAAGGGTACAGAACATCAAAAAGGTAAATTTTGGAAAGAGGCTCTCTGGCAGATGGGAAGTTCCAAGGGGAGGCACCCCATTCCCATGGAGTACCTATTTCTCTAACCTCAAGGAAAGCACTGAATTGGAGTCAGGACAACTGAGTTTGCTGGCGCTGCCACTTGATGGCTGAGGCCCTGAATAATCTCTTGGTATTTCTTAGCCGCAGTTTCCTCACCTATCAAGTGGGGTTGAGAGGAATACCTTACTTCACAGTGTTGTGTGGAGAGTTACTCAATGATGTGAACATATTTTTAAACTATAAAGGGCTGTTTCATTGTGTTATCATTCTTTTTTCTTTCCAGAGACCCCCCCGGCCGCCCTCCTCCTTCCCTTGTTCCTGTGGCTGGGGGGGTACCACCTCCCTCCACCCTCCACACCATGGAGCCATCTCCTTTGTCTCCAAGTGGGGCAGCACTCCCTCTGCCTCTGTCGCTGGCTCCGCCCCCTCTGCCTCTGCCTGCAGCTGCGGTGGTACACGTGTCCTTCCCAGAGGTGACCAGTGCCCTCCTGGAGTCCCTCAACCAGCAGAGACTTCAGGGCCAGCTCTGCGATGTGTCCATCAGAGTGCAGGGCCGGGAGTTCAGAGCTCATCGTGCTGTCCTGGCTGCCTCCTCCCCTTACTTCCACGACCAGGTCCTGCTCAAGGGCATGACCTCCATCTCACTGCCTAGCGTCATGGACCCAGGCGCCTTCGAGACTGTCCTGGCTTCAGCTTACACTGGTCGCCTCAGCATGGCCGCTGCTGACATTGTCAACTTCCTCACAGTGGGTTCTGTGCTCCAGATGTGGCACATTGTGGATAAATGCACTGAACTCCTTCGCGAAGGCCGGGCCTCTGCCACCACCACCGTCACCACGGCTGCGGCCACCTCCATCACGGTCCCTGGTGCTGGGGTCCCCTCGGGGAGCGGGGCCGCCGTGGCCTCTGCCACCATGGGCTCTGGGCGCTCCCACGCCTCCAGTCGGGCCAGTGAGAATCAGTCTCCCAGCAGCAGCAACTACTTCAGCCCCCGAGAGTCAACTGATTTCTCATCTCCCTCCCAGGAGGTGTTTGCGGCTCCGGCAGTGGGCGGCGGGGAGCGCCGAGGAGGCGGCCCGGTATTCCCAGCCCCTGTGGCTGGCAGTGGGAGCGCTGCCTCCGGGAAGCTGCTGCTGGAGGCGGATGAGCTGTGCGATGATGGAGGAGACGGAAGGGGTTCGATGGTTCCGGGGGCGGGGCTCCGGCGGCCTGCCTGTGTGCCCCCCAGCATCATGCCACAGAAGCACTGGATATATGTGAGGCGGGCTGGACACTGCCCAGCATCAGCGCTGGTTTCCCAAGACCAAGATCTAGAAGAGGAGGAGGAGGAGGAAGACCTGGTTTTGACTTGTGAGGATGATGAAGAGGAGGAGCTAGGGGGAGGGTCCGGGGTCTCAGCTGGGGGAGGACCGGAGGCCACCCTTAGCATAAGTGATGTCCGGACTCTGAGCGAGCCCCCAGGCAAGGGAGAGGAGCAGGTCAATTTCTGTGAATCCTCCAATGACTTTGGCCCCTATGAGGCCGGGGGTCCTGGGGCAGAGCTGGATGACCCAGGGAGGCCCACGCCTTCCTCCTATGCCCCCTCCCTCCCATCACGGCCTCTGCTTCCTGTAGATGTACAGGGCAACCAGATCCTAGTCTTCCCATCGCCTTCCTCCTCCTCACAGGCTCCAGCCCATCCGCCGGGGAACCAAGCCGAGCACGGGGTTGTGACTCTGAGGGGCACATCCGCAGGGAGCCTGGCCGCCCCGGGGGGCGGCGCTGGTGGGACCGCCGGAGGGACAGCCAGCGGGGACGGGAATAAGATCTTCCTGTGCCACTGCGGAAAGGCCTTCTCCCACAAGAGCATGCGAGACCGGCACGTGAACATGCACCTCAACCTGCGGCCCTTTGACTGCCCCGTGTGCAACAAAAAGTTCAAGATGAAGCACCACCTGACCGAGCACATGAAGACACACACAGGCCTCAAGCCCTACGAGTGCAGCGTCTGTGCCAAGAAGTTCATGTGGCGGGACAGCTTCATGCGCCACCGAGGACACTGTGAGCGCCGGCACCGCCTGGGTGCGGGCCCAGCCCCGCCCGCACCCTCAGGGCCAGCCTTGCCGCCCAAGAGAGAGTCCCCTGGGCTGGGCGAAGGCAACCTCACCGAGGGGAGTGGGGCCACGGCCCCGCTGGGCCGCGGGGCCTGGTCCCCGCCGCGCGCCCACAAAGTGGAGATGGCCTTCAGCGGCGGCGGAGGAGCAAACTGAAGGGGCGGGCTGTGGGGTAGTTTTCAGGTCAGAGGACGCGGAGCCCTCCCACGGCTGTCACTGTCTTCCTTTCCTTTCGGACTTGTACATACTCCGCAGGGAACCACGTGGGCCATCACCCCCCATTCCAGTCCTCAGCCCCTCCCCCTCCAAGTAACCCAAGTCCTTCCTTTCCTCAGGGCGCACATGGTGGGGGAGGGAGAGGGTGCCTGTTGAGCATCCTGGAGTCCCAGGGTCAAGGGTCAGGTGGTTGTGTCTGTATCTTAAGTTTGTGTGTGGGGACCAGGCCTTGGAGCCCCATCCTTGTCCTAGCAGCCTCCCCCAAGGATGTGCTCCTTACATCTACCCTACCCCTCCCCTTCCTTGGGGCCCCTCTCTTCTCTTTGGGGAAAGAGGAGACAGGGAGGGAGGAAGTCGTAGGAATACAAGGTTTTTATTTTAAATCTTATTTTTTTTAAAAGGTGATTAAAATATTTATTGGTCGGTTCACTTGGCTTCCCACGACCCCTATGTGTTTGCGGGGACCTGGCAGTAGGGGAGGCACAGCAATGGTGCTGGGGGAGGAGGTGGGAGGAGGAGCCTAGGGTTGGGTTGGGTTGGGTTGGGCTGGGAGGTGCTGTGGCCCGGGGCGCGGGGCGCTGGGCTCGGACCCCCGACCAGAACTGGAGGAGTTCAGGCGCGGCTCCCTCCAGTGAGGGATGCACCTGCCGCCGTGCCACCAGGGCGGGGATTTCCGCCGCCCTCTGGCCGGCAGTTGGAGGAAAGAGAAAGTGAAAGGGGATCCTCAGGCTTGGGGCTGAAGAGATCGCGGCGCCATGAAGCCCCTGTCCCTACTCCTGGCCGTGGCTTTGGGTGAGCGAGCCCCCTCCTCTTTGCCCCGGAACCCAAGGGGGCGGGAGGGAGCCAAGGGGGGTGACCTCGCCCCGCGGCCCTGCAAGTGCACAGAGACCCGGTCCCGCTCCCAGCCGCCCTCAGCGCGCCCCTCTCACAGGCTTGGCGGGCGCCGTCTCGGCGGGGCCGGCCGCCATCGAGTGCTGGTTCGTGGAGGACGCGGGCGGCGGCCGCCTGGCCAAGAGGCCGGCCGCGCTGCTGCTGCGCCAGGGCCCGGGGGCGCCGCCGCCCCGGCCCGACCTGGACCCCAAGCTCTACCTCCGAGTGCACGGTGAGTCCCCGGCTCCCTCCCTCCACGTCTCCCACCGCGGTCTGTGCGTTTGAAGTTCCCTGCCCCCCCCCCCCCTTTCCGAGCCGTGACCGCCTGCGCCTCCCGCAGACCCCGCGGGCGCCCTGCGCGCGGCCTTCCGGCGCTACCCGGCCGGCGCCCCGGCCCCGCACTGCGAGATGAGCCGCTACGTCCCGCTGCCCGCGCCCGGCAAGTGGGTCAGCGGCCTGGCCCCGGGGCACAGCTGCCCGCGGGCCCTGGACGGGCCCTGGTTCATGGTCAGCGTGTCCAGCCCGGTCGTCAGCCTCTCCAGCCTCCTGCGCCCACAGTCCGAGCCCCAGCCGGAGCCCGCAGTCATCACCGAGGCAACAGGTAGCGGGGAGGGTGGGGGCCACTCGGGGGTCTGAGGGCGCAAGCAGCCTGCTGTGAGGACTTGAGCTGGGAGTTGCTTCCTGATTTGCAAAGCGAGTGGGTGGCTGAAAGGAAAGTACCTCTGCCGTGTCCCAGCCCGGCCACTGAACACAACACTCACCACAAACCCCAACCCCCGGGCCTGGGGCGGGGCTGGGGAGGCGGGGTTTCCAGGCCATATAAGGCCACGTGATTTCCGGGCCTCGGAGCAGAACTTTCCTCTCATCCCAGATCCCTGCCTCGCTAGGCACCCCCCCCACCCGTGCCCACATCCGGTGCTCCCCAATCAGCGAAGTGAGGGCTCTCCGCCTTCCGACAGCCCTTCCCCATGGCACCTGGGGGTGCAGGCTCCAGTCACCCTGTGGTGTGCCCGAGGGGTGCCAGGGCAGCGGGGACCAGGCGGTTCCCATTGCAAGCAGTGGGCACCGGGTTGAAGCCCGCGGCCACCACTTCGCTGGGGCTGGAATGAGGGGTCCCGGGGGGTTGTGTGAAGCAAGAAGAGGGCAGGTCTGACCGGATGTGCAGGAGCCGCACACGCTGGCAGCGGAGTGGGAGCATGTGAGTCCCACGCTTCCCTCTGTGTTGTGCGACTTTACGTAAACAACACACCCTGACCAGCAGGCCAGCCCCAACCTAGCCCTGCACTTCCCGCCCCAAAACCCCCTCCCACCACCAGCCGCACTGAGCGGGCATCACCCGCAGGCCAGGGAACGGACCCAGCACAGCCCCATCCGTTCCTGCTCCCCGCACCCCCCTCCGGGCTGGGGCAGGAGCACTCCTGGGTGTGGAGGAGTATCTCCTAGGGCCACTGGTTTCACTGGAGTATCTCCCAGGGCCACTGGTTTCACTGGAGTATCTCCCAGGGCCACTGGTTTCACTGGAGTGGGGCGGGACAGCCCCTTTCAGCCTGGTTTTTCAGCCGTAAAATGTGTCCGCTGTTTCCCATCTGCCTTTCCGTTGTTGTGACTATCAAGGGAGCCCCTTTGCTAATTTATTCACTGATTCTATAAATATTTATTAGCACCAAGAACAAATTTAGGACCCAGTAGTTCCTACAGGCTGCTAATAAGAGTCCTCTTGGGAGTTTCTGAAAAGTCCTGGGACCACCCCCTGGCCTGCGTGGCTCAGTTGGTTGGAGCATCATTGTGCAGTGCACTGGGAGGTGCGGGTTCAATTCCCTGTCAGGGTACATAGCTAGGTTGGGGATTCAATTCCCCGAGCCGGTTTGGGAGAGTATGAGAGGCAACAGGTCAAGATCTCCCCCCACCCCCCTCTCTCTCTCACATCAATTTTTAAAAAGATAAAATATACTGAGTCCCACTCCAGGCAAATTAAATCAGAATCTCTGTACGTAAGGTTACAAAGGTGATATGTAGATTCTGTTCTCAAGAAGATTCTTGGCAAATTTGTCACACACACACGACACCATCAGGGGGAACTAGGGGGAATGTGTGAGGGGGCTGGGTGAGGTGGGGGGCATGGAATCTTACCCACCAGAGCGAAAATCTTTCCAGAGTCACAGATCATTGATAATTTTGCTAATATACTTTAAAATGTTTGTTGACAAGTGTACTTTATTAGCAGTATACGTTGTATGATATTTAAGTTTCATTATTCTTTCAAAATACTGTTATGGAAAATCTCAAAGATACACAACAGGACAGAAAAATGGTATAATGAACCCCTACATACCCATCAGCTTTGTATAGATAATACATTTTATTAAAACCTATCCTGACACCTACTTTTCTCTCTTTTTAAAAAAATTGATTTTGAGAGAGAGAGGAAAGAAGAGGGATAGAGAGAAACATTGATGAAACATCATTGATTGGCTGCTTTCCGCACACCCTACACTGGACATGTGCCCTGATCAGGAATTGAACCCACGACCTCTTGTTTCCTGGGTCAACATTCAACCACTGAGCCCCGCTGGCCAGGCATTCTTCTCTCTTTTGAAGTGTTTTAAAGAAGATCCCTGGCATTATATTATTTTACTCATAAGTAATTCAGAAAGTATCTCTTTCCCCCCATGAATTTTTTCTGTTCCTCTTTGCTCAATCCCTCCACACCTGTCAGAAACCCACTCCCACCCCAGCTGTCAGCCTGCTCTCTCTGAGTCTGTCTCTATTTTGCTTGTTAGTTCATTTTGTTCATTAGAATCCACATGAGTAAGATCACATGTTACTTGTCTTTCTCTAACTGGCTTATTTCACTAGCATGATGCTCTCCAGGTCTACCCATGCTATTGCAAAGGGTAAAATTTCTTTCTTTCTTTCTTTCTTTCTTTCTTTCTTTCTTTCTTTCTTTCTTTCTTTCTTTCTTTCTCTCTCTCTCTCTCTCTCTCTCTCTCTCTCTCTCTCTCTCTCTCTCCCCCCCCCCCCCCCCCTCTCTCTCTTTCTCTCTCTCTCTTTTCTTTCTTTTCTTTCTTTCTTTCCAATTGAGTAGAGAAAGTATCTTTATTAGATAAGGACTTTAAAAAACAAACTGACTGGTGTGGCTCAGTGGTTGAGCATTGAGCTATGAAGTAAGGGGTCACAGTTAAATTCCCAAATCAGGCACTCTATCCCCATTGGGGGGTGGGGCAGCCAATCAGTGATTCTCATCATTGACGTTTCTGTCTCTCCCTCTCCCTTCCTCTCTGAAATAAAACACATATGTATTTAAAAACCACAGAGAACAAACCCCAGCCCAGCCACTGATGTGACTTAGTTGGTTGAGGTGAAGTTGCCAGTTCGATTCCCAGTGGGAGCACATGCCGGAGTTTCAGGCTTGATCTCCCATTGGGGGTGGTGAGGCAACCAATCCGTGTTTCTCATCAGTATTTCTAACTCTCTGCCCTATCCCTTTCTCTCAAGTCAATAAAACCATATTTAAAAAAACACTGAAATACCATTATCATACCTAACAAAACAAACAATAATTCCTTAATAACATTTAGTTCCCAGCCGATATTAAAATTTCCCCAATTGTGTCAATGATATTATTTTAAGGGGATGTTTTTTGCTCAAATCAGAATAAAAAACAGGTCCGTATATTATATTTGGTGGCTGTATCTGCTCTGGCTGCCATAACAAAATATCATAGGCCAGTGGCTGAAAGAAACTACAGGAGTTTATTTTCTCACATTTCTGGAGGCTGGGAGTCCAAGAGCAAGTAGAAGATCAAGGTGCCAGCAAGGCTGGTGTCTGGTGAGAGCTGGCCCCGATGGCGTGTCATCACAGGGCTCACAGGGCGGGAGACATCTCCGGTAGTTCTCTTCTCACGAGGACACCAGCTCTATCAGACTGGACTCTACATTTATGAGCTACTTTAACTTTCTCAGCTCCTCATAGCTCCTGTCTCCAAATATAGTCATATTTCAGGTTAAAACTTCAGTATACAAATTTGGGGAAGAGGGAGACCATAGACATTCAGTTCATACAGTTTTTTTATTTTATTTTATTTTTTTTTATTATTATTTTTTAATATATTTTATTGATTTTTTTTGCCCCCCTTCCTCCCTCCCTCCCATACATCCCCTCCCTCCCCAGAGTTTTGTGTCCATTGGTTGTACTTATATGCATGTATAAAAGTCCTTCGGTTGATCTATTATCTCCCCCAGATCTTCCTCCCCTCCCCGCTGTAATTTGACAGTCTATTTGTTGATATACTGTCTCTATATCTATCTTTTGGTTCATCAGTTTATAATGCTCTTTATTATCCACAAATGAGTGAGGTCATGTGGTGTTTCTCTTTCATTGATTGGCTTATTTCACTCAGCATGATGCTCTCCAATTCCATCCAGGTTGCTGCAAATGATGAGAATTCCTTCTTTTTTATGGCAGCATAGTATTCCATTGTGTAGATGTACCAAAGTTTTTTGATCCAATCATCTGCTGACGGGCACCTAGGCTGTTTCCAAATTCTGGCTATTGTAGATTGTGCTGCTATGAACATAGGGGTGCATATATCCTTTCTGATTGGTGTTTCTAGTTTCTTGGGATATATTCCTAGAAGTGGGATTACTGGGTCAAATGTGAGTTCCATTTTCAGTTTTTTGAGGAAACTCCACACTGTTCTCCACAGTGGTTGCACCAGTCTGCATTCCCACCAGCAGTGCACGAGGGTTCCTTTTTCTCCGCAACCTCGCCAACACTTGTCTGTTGATTTGTTGATGTTGGCCATTCTGACAGGTGTGAGATGGTACCGCATTGTTGTTTTGATTTGCATCTCTCGGATAATTAGTGACTTTGAGCATGTTTTCATGTGCCTTTTGGCCTTCCTTCTGTCTTCTTTTGAAAATGTTCTATTTAGGTCCATTGCCCATTTTTTATTTTTTTTTTATTTTTTTTTTTAATTAATTTATTTATTTATTTTTACATATTTTAATGATTTTTTTTTGCCCCCTCCCTCCCTCCCCCATATCCCCTCCCTCCCCATAGTTTTATGTCCATTGGTTGTACTTATATGCATGTATACAAGTCCTTCGGTTGATCTGTTATCTCCCCCAGATCCTCCTCCCCTCCCCGCTGTAATTTGACAATCTGCTTGTTGCTTTACTGTCTCTATATCTATCTTTTGGTTCATCAGTTTATAATGCTCTTTATTATCCACAAATGAGTGAGGTCATGTGGTGTTTCTCTTTCATTGATTGGCTTATTTCACTCAGCATGATGTTCTCCAATTCCATCCAGGTTGCTGCAAATGATGAGAATTCCTTCTTTTTTATGGCAGCATAGTATTCCATTGTGTAGATGTACCAAAGTTTTTTGATCCAATCATCTGCTGACGGGCACCTAGGCTGTTTCCAAATTCTGGCTATTGTAGATTGTGCTGCTATGAACATAGGGGTGCATATATCCTTTCTGATTGGTGTTTCTAGTTTCTTGGGATATATTCCTAGAAGTGGGATTACTGGGTCAAATGTGAGTTCCATTTTCAGTTTTTTGAGGAAACTCCACACTGTTCTCCACAGTGGTTGCACCAGTCTGCATTCCCACCAGCAGTGCACGAGGGTTCCTTTTTCTCCGCAACCTCGCCAACACTTGTCTGTTGATTTGTTGATGTTGGCCATTCTGACAGGTGTGAGATGGTACCGCATTGTTGTTTTGATTTGCATCTCTCGGATAATTAGTGACTTTGAGCATGTTTTCATGTGCCTTTTGGCCTTCCTTCTGTCTTCTTTTGAAAATGTTCTATTTAGGTCCATTGCCCATTTTTTAATTGGATTATTTATCTTCCTTTTATTTAGTTGTATAAGCTGTTTGTAGATGTTGGAGATTAAACCTTTATCAGTAGTATCATTTGCAAATATGTTCTCCCACACTGTGGGCTTTCTTGTTTTGTTGATGGTTTCTTTTGCTGTAAAAAAGCTTTTTATTTTGATGTAGTCCCATTTGTTTATTTTCTCTTTAGCTTCCATTGCCCTAGGGGTAGTATCAGTGAAGAAGTTCTTTTGGCATACGTCTGAGATTTTGCTGCCTGTGGATGCTTCTAGTATTTTTATGGTTTCCCGTCTGATGTTTAAGTCCTGTATCCATTTTGAGTTTATTTTTGTGAATGGTGTAAGTTGGTGATCTAGTTTCATTCTTTTGCATGTGTCTGTCCAATTTTCCCAACACCATTTATTGAAGAAACTGTCTTGACTCCATTGTATATTCGTGCCTCCTTTGTCAAATATTTGTTGAGCATAGTGATTTGGGTTGATATCTGGGTTCTTGATTCGATTCCATTGATCTATATGTCTGTTGTTGTGCCAGTACCAGGCTGTTTTGAGAACAGTGGTTTTGTAATACAGTTTGAAGTCTGGTATTGAGATCCCTCCTACTTTACTCTTCTTTCTCAGGATTGCTGTGGCTATTCGGGGTCTTTTATTGTTCCAAATGAACTTTTGGAGAGTTCTTTCTAGGTCGGTGAAATATGTCGTTGGTATTTTAATGGGGAGTGCATTGAACCTATAGATTGCTTTAGGAAGTATGGACATTTTGATGATGTTGATCCTACCAATCCATGAACATGGTATGTTCTTCCATCTCCTTACATCTTCCTCTATCTCTTTTTTCAGTGTCGTGTAGTTTTCCGCATATAGGTCCTTTACTTCCTTAGTTAAATTTATTCCTAGGTATCTTAATTTTTTTGGTGCGATGGTAAATGGAATTGCTTTTTTAGTCTCTGTTTCTGCAGTTTCTCTGTTGGTGTATAGAAAAGCCATGGATTTCTTGGCATTAATTTTGTATCCTGCTACATTGCCAAATTCATTTATTAAGTCAATTAGTTTTTTAATGGAGTCTTTTGGTTTTTTTTATGTACAATATCATGTCATCTGCAATTAAGGATAACTTTACTTCTTCTTTTCCAATTTGGATGCCTTTTATTTCCTCCTCTTGTCTAATTGCAATGGCTAGTACTTCCAGTTCAGTTCATACAGTTTTGTCTCTCTTTTTAAAAAATCCTCACTGGGCCAAAACCGGTTTGGCTAAGTGGATAGAGCGTTGGTCTGTGGACTGAAGGGTCCCGAGTTCGATTCCAGTCAAGGGCCTGTACCTTGGTTGCCGGCGAATTCCCAGTGGGGGATGTGCAAGAGGCAGCTGGTTGATGTTTCTCTCTCATTGACGCTTCTGGCTCTCTATCCCTCTCCCTTCCTCTCTGTGGAAAATCAATAAGATATATATATATATATATTTTTAAAAAATCCTCACTGGAGGATATATTTTTCATTGATTCTAGAAAAAGGAAGGGGGAGAGAGAGAAATATCGATCAGTTGCTTCATGTACATGCCAATGGGGGATTAAACCCACAACCTGGGTATATGCCTTCACTGGGGATCAAACACGCCACCTTTTGGTGTACCAGACGATGTTCTAACCAACTGAGTGACACTAGCTGTGGGATCCCTTAACACGACCCGCGTGGTTCAGGGCCCACTCAGGGTCCGGTTTCTGGAGAAGGCCGCACACTAAAATGAAGAGAGAGACTGGAAAAGAGTTAATTTGGGAAAATGGGGGCCAGGCTGGAAGTCTACCTCTAGTGGGAAGACTAACCGCTCTCTGGCCTTTTACCATTCCTTTTACTGAGATTCTGAAACAAAGACATCTCTTAAGGGGGAAGTTCCAACAACAGAAAATCAACTTACATTTACATATGATTAACAAATTAAAGTTGCCTCAAGCACCACTATCTCAACTAGACAATGAGTTAATGGCTCTGACCCTTCAGAGCCATCAAGGTCGGCTAGCTCTTTTTACATTTTATCTCCAGTGACATGCTAGGTTTTGGTTCCCTGCTCCCAGTTCGGGCAACTAGCCAGGGCTATAGTTTTGTCTGTTAAATCTCTTAAATTTGCCCCATCCCCTCACCCCCATCCATTCCCCCTAACCCCTGCCCCAGTTTTAAATGCTATTGATTTGTCCTTTGTTCTGTAGAATTTCCGACATTCTATATTTGGCCAGTTGTTTACTCATTGGCTCATTTCCCTTGTTCCTTTTTCTTCATATTTAAATTGTAGTTAGATTTAGAGGCTTAATTAGATTTGTGTTTAAGTTTTTTTCAGTAATCTATTCTCTATATAAAAGCCTAAGCAACCCTAACAACTGTTTGACCAGTCACTATGATGTGCACTGACCACCAGGGGGCAGACGCTCAATGCAGGAACTGTCCCCTGGTGGTCAGTGTGCTCCCACAGTGGGAGCACTGCTCAGCCGACTGATGGGCACCAGACACTGGGCTCACGGCTGGCCAGCACAGCTACTGTAGCATGAGCCTCAACCACATCAACACGCTACAGAGTGCAGCGGCAGGCGCAGCGGGGCCAGGGTGAGCGGGAGCAGTGTGGCACCCAGCTTGGGTTTTTCCCCAGCACTACTACATCCCTCAGGGGATGCGCACTGCCAGCTATGGCCCAACCTCCAAGGATCAGGCCGAAACCCAAGGGTCTCAGATTGTGAGAGGGCACAGGCCAGGCAGAGGGACCGCCCCCAGGCCTCTAGTTCTTTATAACATTTGTTAACATTTACTTTCTATAAAACAGAAAAGCAAGAAAAAGATGAAAGAAAAAAAATACAGAAAAGCAAAAACCTATACAAGCTGCAAAAATAGAAATTTTCTTACTGTCTGGCCCTGCTCTATTTATACTTGGATTGTTACAGAGACTAGTTTGTGTGCTGCGGGCTAATGTTGCTTAAACTAGAGGCCCGGAGCATGATATTCATGCTCTGTGGGAGGGTGTCCCTCAGCCTGGCCCATGCCCTCTCACAGTTCGGAACCCCTCGGAGGATGTCCGCCTAAGCCGGCAGTCAGACATCCCTCTTGCAGTCGGGGGCTTTTGCAGTCCAGGACCCTTGGCTCCTTACCGCCCACCTGCAGTGGAGGTGGGAGAGGCTCCCACCACCGCTGCAGCGCTCACCAGCCATGAGCCTGGCTTCTGGCTGAGTGACGCTCCTCGGTACTGACCACCAGGGCAGCTCCTGTGTTGAGCGTCTGCCCCCTGGTGGTCAGTGTGCATCATAGCGACCTGTCATTCTGGCTTTTATTATATAGGATAATCCTTACTAAAGAGGACTGTTAGCCGAAGCCAGTTTGGCTCAGTGGTAGAGCATCGGTCTGCAGACTGAAAGGCACATCCCCGGTAGGGGGTGTGCAGGAGGCAGTTGGTCGATGTTTCTCATCGACGTTTCTAGCTCTCTATCTCTCTCCCTTCCTCTCTGTAAAAAATCAATAAAATATATATATATATATATATATATATATATATATATATATATATATATTTTTTTTTTTAAGAGCACTGTTAGATTAAGGGTTAAACTGTAAAACCTTTAGGTTTTGTTATTTCATTTTTATTGATTTTAGAGAGAAAGAGGACGGGAAGGAGAGAGAGAGGGAGAGAGAGAGAGAAACATTGATTAGTTGTTCCACTTATTCATGTGTACTCATTGGTTGACTCTTGTATGTGTCCCGACTGAGGATCGAACCTGCAACCTTAGCGTATGGGGATTACACTCTAGCCAGGTCAGGACAGGTTTTGTCATTAATCCTGTAGGTGGTTTTTAGCAGTTCAAAAGTATGCTTCTGGACTTCAATAAACTGAGTAATATGGTCTACTCTTTGTATTCTGTTGAACAAAAACAACCCCATAAGGTCAGGAGAAGTTTAACCTTGTAGACCTCAGAACTGGAATTGAAAATCACATACAGACAATCACAAGAGAAAAAAATTCTACTTCTACCTGGAGGAGCCAGACGTTTCTGGGAGGAAGTAGCAGTGAAACTGGCCCGAGGGACATGGAGTTATTTAGATGTTTGGGAGGAAAAGGGGAAGGATCCTTATGACCAAAGCAAAAAAATCCCCAATGATTAAGATTTTCTATTTAGAGTTTCTAGAAGGATTCTGTGTGGTTGGTTCTTGGGGTGCAAGAGAAGCCTGGGAAGGTGGCTTGGGGTTGAATTATCATACTCCGAAAGCTGGGCCTCATAGAAATAGTGAACCGTTAGCCACACACGTCGCTTCAGAGTGGGCTTACCGGGCAGGCAGGCTCCGGTACCTAACCAGACAGCTGCTCCAGTAGAGCACAGAGGTCTGCCATCGCATCGAGTCATGAGCCATCACTGTCTTCATCAAGAACGGCCTGGGGGTCCTCGGAGGCTGGACTGGCCCAGGCTGTCAGATGTGCACTCAGGTCCCTCTGTTCCCCCCACAAGCCACTCGTGGGCTGTGCTCAGAGCGGCTGCACGGGCTGTCCTTACGCCTCGCCCTGCTCCTCTCTAGGCCTCTCCTCTCCCTCAGCCACACTGGTCCCACCCGGTCCCAGAGCAAAGGCGACGCCGGGAGGGCTGGGAGGTGGCGTGTCTCAGAAAAGGAGGTGTCTTCAGAGGGACGGGTAAATTGGAGTTGAGTCGTCCCTCCAACTTCATTTTGTTTTTTTCCTCCTTTCCCTCATGCCTCTGCATCTGCCTGCTCTCCCATCTTCCCAGCCGTGCTGACTGTCGTCACCCACACCCCTACCACTCGAACCCGCCTGGGACAGGACGCTCTGCTGGACTTGAGCTTTGCCTACACACCCCCTACCCCAGAGGCCGCTGCTTCTCTGGCCCCAGGTCCCCCTCCCTTTGGGCTGGAGTGGCGACACCAGCACCAGGGTAAGGGGCACCTGCTCCTGGCTGCAACTCCTGGGCTAGAGGGGCAAATGCCAGCTGCCCGGGATGGGGCAGTGGCGTTTGCCGCTTGGGATGATAGTGAGCCCTGGGGGCCGTGGACTGGCAATGGCACGCTCAGGCTGCCCAGAGTGCAGCCCCGCCAGGAGGGCGCCTACCTGGCCACCGTGCACCTCTCATACCTGCAAGGGCAGGTCGCTCTGGAGCTGGCTGTGCAGAGTGAGTGGGGTCCCCAGGGGGAGAGGGTGGGCACTGGGATTGGGGGACACCATGACAGGGGAAGGAACAGTGAGAAGAGGATGCAGGGTGAGTGGGGGGAAATATAATGAGGCCACTGGGAGTCGGAAAGGCAATGGATGGAGGGTCCCTGGAAATGAGGGGACTTGGGGTAAAGTTCCAAAATCTGAGGGAATAGGGATCCCTTAGAATCGGGGCTTTGACATGAGAAGTAGGTGACACACCGAAGGGGAAAGAGGGGGATCACCATCCTGGGAGAAACGCCCGCCCCTTAGCTTTAGGGGAGCCAGAGAGCAAACAGGGCTCTGAGGGAGGCAGTGTGGATTCACTCCCTGCTCTCTTCCCACTCTTGTCCCAGAGCCCCCCAAAGTGTCCCTGACGCCAGCACCTCTGGTATGGGCTGCCCCTGGGGAGGCTCCCCCAGAATTGCTCTGCCTTGTGTCCAACTTCTACCCCGCGGAGGGCCTGAAGGTGGAGTGGGAACTCCGGGGCCCGGACGGCAGCATTCGGGAGGCCGAGGGGCACCGGTGGCTCTCGGCCCTGCACCACCACTCGGACGGCTCCATCAGCCTCTCGGGGCACCTGCAGCCGGCCCCGGTCACCTCCGCTCAGCACGGGGCCCGCTATGCCTGCCGCGTCCACCACCCCAGCCTGCCCGCCCTGGGGCGCAGCGCTGAAGTCACTTTGGAGGTGGCAGGTGAGAGCCAAGGGGGTTGAGAGGGGTGGGGTGCTGGGAAGATGCTTGGAGCTCACTCTCTCCCTCCTGCCAGGTCGCTCTGGACCCTCCCTGGAGGATGGCATCGGCCTCTTCCTGTCCGCCTTTCTGGTCCTAGGGCTCCTCAAGGTGCTGTGCTGGGCAGGTGAGTGAGCAGCCGGAAGTCATTCCCTGCCTGTTCCAGAGCCGCACCCCCACCCTCACATCCACCCCTTCTCCATCTCTCCACAGCTGTCTACCTGTCCGCTTCCAAGAAGTCAGAGAAGGAGGTAAAAGCGCTCCACCTTCGCCCAATTCTTCCCTTCTCATCCATTCCCGTCCCCCAACTCCTCACCCACGGAGGGAGGCTGCGGGTGTGGTGGCAGAACTCGGCCTCGGAAGTCACACAGACCTGGGTTAAAGCCTGCCGTCTTGAACAGACTACTTAACCAGCGTCTCAGTTATCTGTTTCCTTGGGTGTAGGGATAAAAATAATAATTTAGGCAATGCTGTCCAATAGAAATATAATGCAAGCCACATATATAAATTTTAATAATCTAGAAGTCATATTAAAAGGTGTTGACATGCCCCAGCCTATTTGGCTCAGTGGATAGAGCATCGGCCTGTGAACTGAAAGGTCCCAGGTTTAATTCCGGTCAGGGCACATGCCCGGGTTGTGGGTTCCAGTCCCAGTGGGGGACTTGCAGGAGGCAGCTGATCCATGATTCTCTATCATCATGGATGTTTCTATCTCTGTCTCCCTCTTCCTTCTTCTCTGAAATCAGTAAATATATATATATATATTTTAAATAAAAATAAATGTATATTTCTTAAAAATAAAAGGTGTTGACATTTAAAAAATGTTCAAACCTGTAGAGAATTTTTTTAATCTTTAAACTAATTTTTTAAAAATTTGGATGTAGAGATGAAGGGAGAAATATTAATTTGTTGTTCCATTCATTTAAGCATTCATTGGTTGATTCTTGTGTCTTGACCAGAAATTGAACCAGCACCTTTAGTATATCAGGATGATGCTCTAACCAACTGAGCTACCCAGCCAGGGCTGTAGAGTTAATTTGAACCAAACTGCCAATTGTCCAGAAGCAAGCTCTCCATCGCTCCTCAAAACGAGCGTGCAGCTTCTTTTATGCATTTGGAATTAAGGGGGAACATAGGAAGATCGCACGAAGGTGGGACCGGATTAGGATGGTGAACGGAGCTTATGTGCTTCCTTGAGGGCAGTTACTATTTCAAAGGTGTGTTGACCTAGATGCACAGAAGCAACGGGCAGGGCTGGCTTACAATGATCAGCCATTTTCTGAAGAAGTTACAGGCCTGGGGTGTGCCTACCCACCCTGACCTGCCCAGTTAGGAATTCATGATCAGGTCACCCTGGGAGGCTACTTTCCATATTGTTCATCCAGAAAGATAAAAAGAAACAGGTGAAGCTGATAATACAGTTTATTCCATCTGGTATATCCAAACTATTATTATTACAACATGTAATTAGGGTAAGAAAGTCTAGTTTTCTACTGTCCTAAGTCTTCAAAAACAGGTGTTTAAACGGCCAGCAAATCTCACTGCAGACGCACCATGTTTCAAATGCCAAGTTTCAAATGCTCCGACAGGTGGCTGTGGCTCCTGCCCTGGGCTTCGGAGCCTTCAGGGGCTGCAGGGGGGGGGTCAGAGGAGCCTTCAGGGGCTGCAGGGGGGGTCAGAGGAGCCGCATCTCCCGGGAGACAGGAGCGAAAGCACTGTGCACGGGGTCTACCAGGCAGGAAACGGAATGCTAGCTCCATTTTCCCACGCTCTGCCATGATGGTTTCTGTCTCTGGGTGAGTCATGGATTTCTAAAACCCCGAATTCCTCACCTCATTTTTACTTCTTTTCCAGAAATCACAGTGAGGGCACTCACCGCCACCGGGGGGAAGCCACCATCACCTGTCACCTGCTCCTGCTTTCTGTCTCTCCGCTGAGTGGCTGGAAGGGTTTCTTTTTTTTGTTTTTGTCCCCCCCCCCCCCCCGCCCACACACACACACACACACAGACTCAGATCCATGCATTCACCTTCTTAGAGCTCTAGGGCAGCGGTTTCTCACAATTTTTAGTCTCGGGTCTTCTTAAAAATTACTAAGGACTCTAAAGAGCTTTTCTTATGTGCACACATTTATCATAATAGAACATAACACTGAGGCAAGTTTAGCCCGGCTGGTATGGCTCAGTGGTTGAGCTTCAACCTATGAACCTAGAAGTCATGGTTCCATTCCTGGTCAGAGCAAATGCCCGGGTTGTGGGCTCAATCCCCAGTGTGGGGCGTACAGGAGGCAGCTGATCAATAATTCTCTCATCAATGATGTTTGTCTCTATCCTCCCTCTCTGAAATCAATAAAAATATTTTTTTTTAAAAACTGAGGAAAGTTTAAAACAGAATACACTGCTTGCTCTGGCAGCACATATAGCAAAATTGGAACAATACAGAGATTAGCATGGCCCTGAGCAAGGATGACACGCAAATTTGTGAAGTGTTCCATATTTTAAAAAACACACCAAAAAAAAAATCTGAATACACTAGCACATACCATTAGGTTTGAAGGCGATGTAAATACACATCATGTACAGTAGTTCTTGAAAAACTCTACAGTACTTTCTATTAATCTTCACCAGAGAATATTTTTTCCCACTGATTTTTAAGTAGAAGGGAGGGGTAGAGACAGAAACTTCATTGGTTGCCTCCTGAACACACCCCCACCTCCACCGACCTGGGCCCTATGGACCCTCCAAAGAGGTACTGGGCCCTTCAGCAGTCCTTGCGACAGTGCTCTAACCACTGAGCAACCAGCTGGGCTCCAGAGTACAATTTAGAGAAAGAGTAGAAAAGGCAAACAGGACCTTAGTATTATTGTGGAAGCAGCTTTAACTTCGGGTACCCTGTGCGCAGTCTCAGGGCCTCTGGGACAGGGCCACCCTTGGAGGACCTGAGCTACTGGAGGACGGGTCCTTCCTTCTCCCGCCCCCCCCCCCCCAACTCAGTCCCAGAGCTCCGCTCCGCTCCCCTGCACGATCCATCCCCGCTTTCCCTGCGAACCAGCCCAGTCCACCTGGTCCTCCCCGAAACCCCTCCCCCAAGTGCCAGTCCCCGCCCGGCCCCCGCTCCTGCCCGCTGTTCCCCGCTGGCCCTGCGCCCTGCTCTTGGCCCCGAGTTTCCTCTCCGTCCCGAGTACGGGAGGGCTGCTGGGCCACCCGCCCTGCAGGGAGGCGGCTGGGCTGGGGGGGCGGGGGTCTGATCGGGTGGAATAAAGTTGTTCCTCCCAGTCACCTGTGGTCCCTCCCAACGACTCCGACCTCCCACGACGCCCAGCCCGGGGGTCGGGCGCCCCGCGCGGCAGCTCCCCGGGCCCAGGCGGGGTCCCCGCTGCCGCCCGCAGCCGGAAGCGCCCGGCGCCCTGGAAGCGGAGGGACGGCTTCCGGCGGGAGGCGGGCTCGAGGGCTCCCGGGAAACCCCGGAGCGGACTGCGGCCGCGGCCCGCGGGGTGGGGAGGGGAGTGCAGCCGGGGGGCGGGGCGGGGCGGGGGGAGTAACGGTCCCGCCGCCGGAGACGCACCCGCGGGGACCAGTCTCCTGGGGCAGGGAAGCGTCCGGTCCTGCCCCGGGTCCGGGAACCGCCCCGTTCAGTGAGGGCCGCCGGGGCCGGGGCCGGGGCTCGGAGGGGCGCGGAGCTGGGGCGGCTCCGGTCCCCGCGCCCGGCGCGCGCCCAGCCCGGCCCTGGCTCCGGCGCTCACTTCCTTCCCGTTTTGGCTGCGGCGCTCGGAGCGGGCGGACGTGGGGGGAGCGGAAAGGGCGGGAGGCCGGGCCGGGGGGAGACGGGGTGCGGAAAAGCCGGGAGGGGACTCGGCCGGGGACCGGAGACCGACGGCAACAGCGGCCCGGGACCGTCCCGAGCAGGTCAGCCTGAGCCCGGTGACCCTCCAGTCCCGCACTCGTGCACCCCCCTCCCCCCGGCGCCGGGCCTACGCCCCCTCCCCCGCTCCCACAGGACTTCCGCCCGCTCCCGGCGCCCCCTCACCGCCCCGCTCCTGTCTCCCCAGGCGCCCCCATGGCCCGGCCCTGCTGACGCCCCGCCATGCTCCCGCGGCCCCTGCGGCTGCTCTGGGACCCGAGCCCCCCCGGGGGAGTGGTGCTGAGCAGCTTCCGGAGTCGAGACCCCGAAGAGGGTGGGGGCCCCGGCGGCCGGGGCGCGGGCGAGGGGCAGGAGGAAGAGGAGGAGGAGGAAGACGAGGTGAGCGCGGGAGGCGGAGGTCGGGGTGTTGCGGAGGCTCCCCTTCCTCTCGCCGTCCTGTCCCGGTGTTTCCTCCGCTGCCCGGTGGTTTCCGCTCCAGCGGCCGCGCGCCCGCCGCGGGGGGCCCGGCGTCCCCGCCCTCCGGGGCGCCCGGCGGCTGCCCCGCGGCGGCCCTCCGCCCGGCCGGAGCGTGCCGGCCTCCGGCACGGGGTTTGGGTCCCGTCTCCTCGCCGGCCTCGCATTTGTTTGGCGGGGAGGGGTTAGTTTCCACGGTAACCGCTCCGCGGGCTCCGGGATTGGGGAGGGAGCCCTTCGGCTGCGTGACCCCTCCCCCTCCCGCCCGGCGCCGGTGGAGGCGGGAAACCCGGGGTTTGGATCTGGGAGGGACGGTCCGGGCTGAGCGGGGAGCGCCTGCCCTCCCCCGGGGCCGAGTGGTGCCGGGAGCGGGGTGGGGGCCTCCCGAGGGCCAGGCGTCGGATGGGGCCCGGAGGCCCCGGACTGCAGGGTCCAGGGCTGGGCGAGGGCAGTGACTGGCAGGGCTGGTTTTTCGGGATCGGCTGGGGGAGGGGCCGTAGCCACGTGACTCCAGAGTATACCGTCCCCCGCCCCCATCATCCCCACTTCCCCTTCCCCTTCCTGCGCTGGGATGAGAGCCGCCACCCGGAGGGGGTCTCTCAGGACCGGAGGAAAGGGGCCCGAGGGCAAAGGCTAACGCAGGGCTTGGCCAGCGCCTTAGGGGAGGGCGGGGCGTGAGGTTTCAGCTTCTCAAGGTCTCTGCTTCTGGCTTTCTGTCTCAGTTCCCCTCCTACGCTTTGCACCCTGCTTCTCTGCTGGGTTGGTGTTCAGCTCTGGGGGCTAGGGGCTCGGGTGGCCTCCAGGATCAGGGTTCCTGCATTCCACCCGCTCCCCCACCGCAAACCCCTCGACTCCACCGGGCCCTGAGGCGGTTTGGGTGGGGCTGTCTGGGCCCTAGTGGGAGAGACCTGGGGTCACCAGCACCCCCAACCCCTCGCACTCGATGGTACTATCCCCCGCCCTCACAGGTGAGGGGTAAGGGGGAGGAGCGGGGCCTGGGTAAGGGCTGGGGCCGTGGGCGATGAGAGCCTGACTCCCTTCCTTACTCCTGCAGGCCCCTGTGTCTGTCCGGGATGAGGAGGAGGATGGTGCCACCTTTACTGTCACAAGCCGCCAGTATCGGTCTCTTGATCCCTTGGTGAGATAACTGGCTTCTCACCTCTGACCCATTACCCCCGGAAGGGCCAGAGTGCTAGGTTCATCTGGACCTGGACTCTGCTGTGTGACGCTGGTCAATCCTTTGCCCTCTCTGGATCTGAGCCTGGGTCATCGGCTAGGTCTGGGCTTTTCCCAAAACCTGGGGCAGTGACACCCCTCTGTCTCCCCAGGCCCCCACACCTCCCCCGCGGTCCTCCCGAAGGCTCCGAGCTGGCACCCTGGAGGCTCTGGTCAGACACCTGCTGGATGTCCGGACGGCAGGGGCCGATGTGACCTTCACAGCAACCTTCCTGGCCACCCACCGAGCCTTCACCTCCACGCCTGCTCTGCTCGGGCTTATGGCTGACAGGTCAGGGTGGTAAGGGACCAGGGTCATAGAGATTCTGGACTTCCTAAAGCCAGAGTAGCCACCAGAGTGGTCAAAGCCCCCGGGGCTGGAAAAACAGACGGGATCTTCCTTTGCCCAGGCTGGAGGCCCTTGAGTCCCATCCTGATGAACTAGAGAGGACAAAAGGGTGAGTGACCCCCCCCCCCCCCGTTCTCAGCCTCCAAGTCCCCTCTGCCCGAGCTGCAGCTTGACATCTGACCCCTGGCTGATCCCCCTTCTCCCAGGGTAGCCATCTCTGTGCTGTCAACCTGGCTGGCCTCTCACCCTGAGGATTTTGGCTCTGAGGTCAAGGGTCAGCTTGACCGGCTTGAGAGCTTCTTGCTTCGGACAGGGTATGCAGCAGGGGAGGGTGTTGGGGGGGACAGCGCTGACCTCATCCGAAACCTCAGGTCCCGGGTGGACCCCCAGGCCCCCGACCTTCCTAAGCCCCTGGCCCTCCCCGGCGATCCCCCTGCTGACCCCACGGATGTCCTGGTGTTCCTCGCTGACCACTTGGCCGAGCAGCTGACCCTGCTAGATGCGGTGAGACCCTGACCTGTGACCCCCGTGCCCGTGCCCCCTCACTAACCTTGCCCTGACTCCAGATCCTTTCCTCGTCCCAGCCCTTCCCGGCCTCCTCTCCCACCCCGTGCTGACCTTCCCCGTTATTCCTGGTCGTCACCCTTCAAATCCTGTGCCCCTTTGGGTCCCTTGGCACCTGAGATCCTCACACCCTAATATTGGAAGGCTGGTTCTCTTGACTGTGAACTTTAACCTCTGACCTCCTCCCCACAGGAGCTGTTTCTCAATCTGGTTCCCTCTCAGTGCCTGGGGGGCCTGTGGGGTCACAGAGACCGGCCGGGACATTCTCACCTCTGCCCATCTGTGCGAGCTACTGTCACCCAGTTCAACAAGGTGGCAGGGGCCGTGGTCAGCTCTGTCCTGGGGGCCATCTCAACCGGGGAGGAGCCTGGGGAGGTGACCATACGGCCACTCCGGCCGCCCCAGAGGGCCCGGCTTCTGGAGAAGTGGATCCGAGTGGCCGAGGTAAGGGAGAAGGTCGGGGCCGTTGGGGACCGCGGTGTGGAGAGAGATCCCACAGCATGGCCGCCCTCTGTGACCCACAGGAGTGTCGTGTACTCAGAAACTTCTCTTCAGTTTACGCCGTGGTGTCGGCCCTGCAGTCCAGCCCCATCCACAGGCTTCGGGCAGCCTGGGGGGAAGCAGCCAGGTGGGGAGGATGGGGCGCTGGGCTGGGCTGAGGGCTGGGAGGGGGTGCTGAGCCGCTGGTCCTCAGCCTGCTGCCCTCCTCCAGGGACAGCCTCCGGGTTTTCTCCAGCCTCTGCCAGATTTTCTCCGAGGAGGATAACTACTCCCAGAGCCGGGAGCTACTCCTGCAGGTGAGCCCCGTTCCCCGGCCTCCAGCGCCCCCCCCCCCCCCCCCCGCGCCACCCTCCCCTCATTTCTCCTCCTTCTATCCCCCAGGAGGCGAAAGCACAGCCCCATCTGGAGCCCAATTCCAAGAAGGCCCCCAAGACTGGCTCCCGGGGTGGGGTGAGTGCCGGGGGTGGGGGATGGGGGGTGGAGGGTGTGAGGAGTAAGGAGAGTGTGTTGGGGGTGCAGTCAGAGGGGGGGAGGGGGGAGGAAGGCACAGTGGGGTGAGGACTATTCCCTTTGTCTGACCTCTCCTCAGGGTGTGGTCCCATACCTTGGCACCTTCTTGAAGGACCTGGTGATGCTGGATGCGGCCTCCAAGGATGAGCTTGCGGTCAGTGTGTGCTCAGTGGAAGGCTAGAACCAGGGGTTCAGGGCCAGACACCTCCCTGCAAGAAGGTGCCATGCAGAGTGCTGAGGCCGCACAGGGCTCCGGCCGAGCCCAGGGTTCTGGTCCTGCCGCTTTGGCGAGCTGCGTAGCCTTGTGCCCGAGTGACCTGCGAACGGGAAGCTAGTGACAGTGTCTACCTCTGTTAGGAAGGTGAAATGCATTCCTCCTGGCAGTGCTTAGAACATGCCCGAACTTAAGCATACACAGACTTGGTTAAGTGATTGAATGCTGGAACTTCGGGCAAGTTCCTAATCCTCTCTGAGCCCTGATTTTCTCTTGGGTGACGTGGGCAGTTTCTAACCTGACATACTCAATGTAGAAGGTAAGGAAGGGTGCTTAGGGGATGACAGATGGGGGGGTGTCAGAGAGGTGCCTGTATTTGGAGGGGCGTAGTCTCTCTGACAGGGTTGGCCTCTCACCCCACCCCTTTATTCTTGCAGAATGGATACATCAATTTTGACAAGCGGAGGAAGGTGAGGGGGTGCTTGGGCTGGGTGCTAGAGAGCCTGAGCACGTCCCAGGAAGGGGAGAAGGAAGGAGGGGAAAGTCGGGATCCCTGAGTTTTGGCTCCTACAGCCTGAGGGTCCCTTCCTAGGAGTTTGCTGTCCTTTCTGAGCTGAGGCGGCTCCAGAATGAATGTCGTGGCTATGACCTGCGACCCGACCCTAACATCCAGCAGTGGTTACAGGGGCTGCGGCCACTGACAGAGGCCCAGAGGTGACTTGCTGGTGAGGGTGGGACTTCAGGGCTCAGGCCGGGCACGCGGCTCACATGCCACATGCTGACCTCTGCCCATCGCCCCTCTCCCCAGCCATCGAGTGTCCTGTGAGGTGGAACCACCTGGTTCCGGTGACCCTCCTGCCCCTCGAATGCTTCGGCCTACGCTGGTCATCTCGCAGTGGACAGAGTGAGGGAGTCGTGGCTGGGGGGTAGTCTCTTGGGGACTTGCCTTCTTCCTCTGACCCTCCCAATCCCCTGCCACTCCAGGGTTCTTGGCTCTGTTGGGGGTCCCACCCCGCTTGTCTCCTGGGACCGGCCCAGTGTTGGAGATGAGGTGCCTGGAAACCCTGCTCCTCTGTTGACTCGCCTGGCCCAGGTGAGCTCTGCTCCTGACCTCTGACCTCTGACCTTAACACTGACCCCGACTCTTGTGAATGTTCCTTCCTTGACCCCCCCCGCCTCACAGCAGTGCCCATGTTGTTTGCCCTCAGCACATGAAGTGGCCGTCTGTGTCATCTCTGGACTCCGCCCTGGAAAGCTCTCTGTCCCTACACAGTCCGGCGGGCCCCAGCCACCTCTCCCCGCCAGCATCCTCTCCTAGGCCTTCTCGAGGTCACCGCCGTTCAGCTTCCTGTGGCTCCCCACTCAGTGGGGGTGCAGAAGGGGCCTCCAGGGGGCCTGCATCCGGGGGAGGGGGCTCTGGGCCAGGGGCTTCTGATTGTCGAATCATCCGAGTCCAGATGGAGCTGGGGGAAGATGGCAGTGTCTACAAGAGCATCTTGGTGAGGGGCCGGCTGGAGGTGGGGTGCGGGTGGTGCTTTGTGGGCTCATAGTCTTAGGCTTAAAGCCAAATGGGAAGGTGATTGCAGTTTTAATTCTGACCGCTCTATTGTAAAGCATTGCTAGGTGCGGCACCGGAACCTTTGGTGGCCTGTCAGATTTTTACAACAAGCAGCAGTTGTCCCCACAGGGAAGCAGCCCTGTGTCTGGCCACGCGAGTTGGCCTGTGGAGGACAGGGGGCCACCACACTGGGTTTCCCTGTTCGCTCTAAAGTACTGAGTGGCTGTGGTGGTTCCCAACCTTTTTTTTGGCCACGCCCCACCTAACCCTCTAAATCCTGATGCCCGCCCCCCCCCCTCCCCCCGTGACGTGGAATTCCTATTATTCAAAAAGCAAGCTGCAATTCACGTGGAGGAAGGCTAAAAGGCCATGAATTTGGTCTAAACAAGCTTCCAAACAACATGGCATCCATGCAAGAGAAAAAAGAACGAAGGACAGCTGAAGTACTGAGGAAGAAATCACTAAGAAATGGTTAAAAAATAATATGAAGTGATATGAAAAAATGGCAGTTTCAAATAATCTAATAGAGAACTAAAATGCATAAATGTCACTATATACTGTATATGAGGCTCCTAGAACCATAAGAAATGCAAAAAGTCACTGTCAGTAACTCATTCTCGAATTGTCCCCTCTGGGGCGTGTGCCCCACATTGGGAACCACTGGTTAGAACACTGGTCACTGCACCAAAGGGTCAAGGGTTCGATTTCTGTTCAAGGGCACATACCTGGGTTGCAGATTCAATCCCCAGCCCCAGTTTTGGGGTGTGTGCAGGAGGCAACTCATCCATGTGTCTCGCATCGATGTCTCTCTCCCCGCTTCCACTCTCTCAAAAATATTTATATATTGGACACGGGTAACCTTTTTTGGTTGGGGGATCAGTGGCTGGGGTTGGAAGGATGGGAAGCAGAGGTCATTCTGGCCAGTTTATTGCTTTTGGTTTTCTGTCCTGCCAGGTGACAAGCCAGGACAAGGCTCCGAGTATCATCAGTCGTGTCCTTAAGAAAAACAACCGTGACTCCGCAGTGGCTTCGGAGTATGAGCTGGTGCAGCTGCTACCAGGGGAGCGAGGTCAGAGACGTGAGGGGAGGTGGTGCCAGGCGGTTATTGGGCAACAAGTTTGAGCTTGACACCTCCTCTCTGAACCCACAGAGCTGTCCATCCCACCCTCCGCCAACGTCTTCTACGCTATGGACAGAGCTTCACACGATTTCCTCCTGCGGCAGCGGCGAAGGTCCTCCACTGCCACGCCTGGCCTTGCCAGCGGCCCCTCTGCCTCAGGAACGCCCCCAAGTGAGGGAGGAGGGGGGTCCTTTCCCAGGATCAAGGCCACAGGACGCAAGATAGCCCGGGCACTGTTCTGAGGAGGAAGCTCTCGGCTCACGGACTCCTGGAGACCACTCCAGATGTGGTAGCCATGCTGAACGGTGATGTTACATTGCATTGGGAAGAACCCAGAAAGGTGGCGACTACCCTGGGGCAGTGAAGTGCCACTGGTTTGTCAGACAGACCCGCCCTGTGGGAACTGGTAATGAAGTTGGATGCCGTGTATAACCCCCTTTTCCATGAACAGAGCACATGGCCATGCCACAGCATGCCAAGGGCCAAGGGAAGGCCTACAGGGGGAGAAGACAGACCTAGAGGCCCTGAGTCCCAGGAAGAGAGGATGGCAAGAAGTAGTTCCTGTTCTGGGGATTCCCGTCACTGTGACAACACTAAAATAAACCAAAACACTACCTGAATTCTCCTCCCCTGTCCTGCCAGTGTATGAACCAGCTGCTGGGAGTGCGGGCGGGGAGCCGGTTGGAATTTAGATTCCATGGAACATTTCCTATCCCAATGAAGACCTGAAAGTGGAGTCTTGCCCCAAAACCATGTCCTCAGAATTCTGGTTTATTCCTCCCTAGCGACCTCTCCATCCCTGGTCCCTTTATTTGCTCTTAAAGTTTCTCCTTAGTTGTCATAGAATTCACATGTGTCAAACACAAGGCCCTCGGGCCAAATCCGTCCCGCCAGGCCTTGCAATGTGGCCCGCACCGCGCTGTCATCACTGCACTCCGCTGCGTTTCCATCACAATGACAGTTTATGACTGTTCAGTAAACCATTCGGCCCGTGATTTAGGCTGGATTTTAGATTTTGGCCCCTTCTCTGATTGAGTTCGACACCCCTATCATAGATCCATGTCAAGTACTAGCCACCCTGTTAAAGCGATCAGAATGAACTCCCCTGGCTGCAAATTTGTAAGAAACATTTTAGGACAAAAGACATGAAGAACTTTGTGGGCAGTGTACAAACTTGGGAGGCCTTACAACCTCACAAAGTATGTGCTAGGATTTAAATCAGTCCAAGCTACATTCAAACAAATTCTAGAAGACTAAAAACTAAGATGCTGAGGCTATTTGAGAGGATAAGAAATCCTAGTACTGAGGGGTCTCAGAGGAGAGGACTGAGTTAAACTCAGCTTCCATTTCCTAAAGGGGCATGCCAACCAAGCTAAGTGTTTTATGTATCGATGAGGCTTGAGATATTTTAGTCTCAAAAAATGATGGATGACTCACAAAGACTGCAGTTGCAAGAATTTGGACTTGATTTAACAGGTGGTGTACATCCATTAGGTGGAAGGGCTGGGATAATGGATGAAGACAATTGTGACAGAAGTGGCTGGTCAAACAGCCAGGTGTTTTCACATTTTATTAGCTACAGTATAGACCCTAGAGCTGCCTGGGTTCCCCCTCCTCCCCGCCCCCCCGCCCCCCCCACAGGGTCAGGCCTTGCCAGAAGGCCCTGCCTTTGCCGCCTGGGCCCGCTGGAACTCCTGCTGCAGCTGAGCAAGGGTCTCCCTCTGTTGCTCTGACTGCTGCTCGAGGTCCCGGAGCTGGGATTCGTATCGCTTACTGAGAAGAGGCAAGAGAGACAAGCAAATAAGTTAGGGAGACTTACTGAGGATGCTGAAGGAAGAAAGATCAGTGGACAACTTGAGATCTAGGGCAGGGAGGGGGAGAGGTTAAAGGGGAAGGGGCTGGAGGAAGTGGACGATGGGGCTGCTCTCCTATGGTGTCAGGTGCATCAGAGTGGGGGACAAAGACTCACATTTCAGCTGTGATATAGTCCAGTCTCTTCCCTACTGTGGCCCGAGCCTCCCCCAGCTCCTGTTTGACCAGCACGGGACCCAGAAGTTTAAAGACCACGTTGGACCCATCCAGCAAGGCCAGTTCCTGGTGGAGGCGTGGGGCACGTAAAGTCAGAATCCTTGCCAGTACAGCCCCTCCCTCCTGGCCCCACAAACCCCAATCTCACCTCCTTCACGATGTTATTTTCTGTTAGTTGTGCTTCAAGCTTCTGCCGCCCAGACATGGATTTACTCAAGTCTGGGGGTGGGGGTGGGGTGGCAGGAAAGACTTTATTAGAGAAAACACAAGTGCTACCAGACCCCACAATCCTAGTCAGGAGATGGAGGTGGGGAGGCAGCCAAGGATGGGGCGGCGGGTCCGGGGTGGGGAAAAACATGACCTTAGCATGGCTTTGGGTTCGGAGTGAGTGCAGGGATGGGGGAAGCTGCGCCGACCCTCCCCTTACCCTTCTGCAGCTGCTGGTATTTCTCCACTTCTCCCTGTAGCTTCTTCTGGATCAGCTCAGCCATGGCGGCGGCGAGCCTGCGGGAGGGGGGCGCGGGGTCTCACTCTGGAAGGCTCCGAGCTCCCGGTAATGGTCTGGCTTCCGGAGGTGACAGCACTCTTGGGCGGCGGCCTCTCGGGGCACAGCAGCTCCTCCCGTTCGTATCCGCACGGCCCAGGCCGCAGGGGGTGGCAGTTGAAACGAGACCCCAAACCGAAACCCTGCCTCCCTCGTTCTCTCTTCAGTGATTATAAACCCGGAAGTAAACAAAGAATGCTGGGAATGCTACCGTATGATGCATGCCGGGAATTGTAGTTCAGACGTGTTTAATAAGCGGCGTTCTGCTAAAGATACAAATTTTAAAGATTCCAGGAAAGATGGGGAAACGAAGATGGAAAAATCAACCGCACCGTTTCTTAGGACCTGATCCCTTGCCTTTCTTTCGTTACTCGCGCATAAGCTGCCACTCGGAGGAGCGGGACCAAGGTCCGCCTGGCCCCTTAAGGGAGAGCCGCCCTCATTCAAGATGGCGACTTTAGGCGTCACACCTGGTACGGCGCTGATTGGATGAGGGCTGGAGGACTTCCGGGAGATACCTGTGAGACTGTGGGACAGCTGGAGGCGCTGGCACGTGGGCCGTCCTTAGGGTGGCAGGATGGAGACTGCCCCCAAGCCGGGCAGGGATATCCCTCCGAAGAAAAATAAACTTCAGAACAAGAAAAAGGTAGAGATCTTCCTGGGGCAGAAGGAAGCTTTTCAACCCCGGGATCGGAGGGGCGGGGCAGGGGCGGCGGAGGATCAGGGCTTCTGATCTGCGGGTGGAAACCGCCACGAGCCCAGCGGGCCTGATTCAGTGCTTGGGCATTGACCTATGAATCATGACATATGGACCAGGAGGTCATGATTCAATTCCCTGTCCGGGCACATGCTCCGGTAGTAGGCTTCATCCCCAGTGCGGGGTGTGCGGGAGGCAGCCGTCAATGATTGTCTCATCCTTAGTGTTTCTCTCCCTTCCTCTCTGAAATAATTGTATTTCTTTTATGTTTATAAAAGAGACCGCAGCGATACTGGGAGGAAGAGATCACTCCGACCACTGCTACAGCTTCTGCAGAGCCCCCTCCTAACAAGAAGAGGAACGGAGAGCCCCGCCCCCAGAAGCCAAAGAACACTCACACCCCAAAGAAGTCTCGCATCTCCAAGAAGCCCCAGTTCTTAAAGAAACCCCGAGGACAGAGGAATGCGGAGCCTCCGCGGAGCGTGTCGGGGGTGAGCATGGGGCCTGATAGGGTAGCGGGGCAAGGTGCCTTGTGCTTTGAGGATGCGAAGGTTGGGTTCCATCCCAGCCTGTCAGCGAATTGCCTCCTCCCTGCCCCAGGCCCAGGACCCATTCCCAGGCCCCGCCCCAGTCTCTGTGGAGGTTGCTCAGAAGTTCCGTCGCATTGACAAATCCAAAAAGGTGAGGACCAGTCTGAGGGGGTGGCAGGCAGGGAGTGTCTGGATGAGATGGACGGAGACGGGACCAGGTGGCTCTTTTGTGACCTCACATAGTGTCTTTTCTCCCCCCATATCTTCCCTACCAACAATGTGGTAGCTGCCACATTCTAAGTCCAAAACCCGAAGCCGGCTTGAGGTGGCTGAAGCTGAGGAAGAGGAAATAAGTGTCAAAGCTGCTCGTTCTGAGCTGCTGCTTGCCGAGGAACCTGGGTGAGTGGCCCTGATCTGGCCCCCAGCCCCTGCTTTATGGGCTGTCCTTTCCCGTGCACTTACTTCACATTAGGAAGCTCTTCTGCAGCTCCAACACTCCCTTGCAGGTTTCTGGAAGGGGAGGAGGGGGAGGACACAGCCAAAATTCGCCAGGCGGACATCGTGGAGGCTGTGGACATTGCCAGTGCAGCCAAGGTGAGCCTGGGGAGGGGACCGGGCCAGGCAAGACGAAGTGGGGACTAGAAGGGGGAATTACTGAAGTGAGCCATTTAGTTCTTGATCCTTTTTTCAACTCTTCCTTTTCCCAGCACTTTGACTTGAACTTGCGACAGTTTGGACCCTACAGGCTGAATTACTCTCAGACTGGGAGGTAAGGCTGAATTCTAGTGACTCTGGAATTGGAATGAGGGCATGTCTCCTTAACCATGTCAGCCAGGCCCTCCTCAGCCATGCCTGTGTATGTTTGGTTGTTGTGGTATGTGTCCTGTGATTTGCTTGCATGTGAGGGTGAACACGTATGACATCTCTCCTCTCACCTGGGACGAAGGGGCTGGCATGAAGACTTCCACTGTCTGAGGGAGCTCCGGCATTGGCACCCTGCTTTTTCCCCACCTCCAACAGACACTTGGCTTTCGGAGGGCGCCGGGGTCACGTGGCTGCCCTTGACTGGGTGACAAAGAAGCTCATGTGTGAGATCAACGTCATGGAGGCAGTGCGGGACATCCGGTCAGTGCCTGTCCGTCCGGGGTCAGTGGTGAGACAGCCCTTCTTGATTGAATGACGCTGTGACCCCTTACCCTCTGCCCTCTCCTCCCAGGTTCCTGCATTCGGAGGCACTGCTTGCTGTCGCTCAGAACCGCTGGCTTCACATCTATGACAACCAGGGAATTGAACTCCACTGCATCCGCCGCTGCGACCGCGTCACACGGCTTGAGTTCCTGCCTTTCCACTTCCTCCTGGCCACATCTGTGAGTGGCCGTCAGCACAGGGCCTGGGTGGGACCCTGAGAAGACCATGCCTCCTCTGGCACCCCAGGAGAGGGAGGACAGCGCAGTCAGGACTCATTTCTCTCTCACAGTCAGAGACTGGCTTTCTGACCTACCTGGACGTGTCTGTGGGGAAGATTGTGGCGGCTCTGAATGCCCGGGCTGGACGACTGGACGTCATGACACAGAACCCTTACAATGCCGTCATCCACCTCGGACACAGCAATGGTTGGTCCCTGGCTGAGGTTTGACTCTGACCATACTACCCTGCTTTCCTTCTATGTTTGTGCTTCACAGTCCTTAAAGTTGCTTTTTACCTTCCTCTCTGGGCTCCCCTTGGCCTAGAGTCCCCATCTTCTCCAAGTTTAATCCCCTCGGTGCCCACTTTGGCTCTTCTCTGACCGCCAGGCACTGTGTCCTTATGGAGTCCAGCCATGAAGGAGCCGCTGGCGAAGATTCTCTGTCACCGCGGGGGGGTCCGGGCTGTGGCAGTAGATTCTACAGGCACGTAAGTCACTTGTTGGGGCATGAGGTGCTGGTGGTCACGGCGGGATAGGAAGGTGTGGAAGGCTGTGTCTTTAAGAGAACAGACTCTGCCTGGGTGTGAATCCTGGTGCCACCACTGATCAGCCATGTGAGTGTGGGCATATTACGTAACTCTGTGAGCCACACTTTCCTCACCCTGAGAGTGGGGGCATGAGTGTCTAGCTCAAGAGTCAGCAAAATTTTTCTATAAAGAGCCTGGTAGGCCGGCTTGGCATTGCTCAGTGATTGAGCATCAACCTATGAAGCAGGACGTCACGGTTTGATTCCTGGTCAGGGCTCCTGGTATTGGGCTCCATCCCCAGTGGGGGGCGGGAGTGGGGAGAAGACCGGCGGTAGCCAATCGATGATTCTCATCATAGAGATTTCTCTTTTCTCTCTGAAATCAATATTTCAAAGCCTAAAACATTTACTATCTGGCTTTTATATATGTATAAAATATATATCTATACATATATAAAAGCCAGATAGTAAATGTTTTAGGCTTTGCTGGCCAAGAGGCAAAATCGAGGGTATTATGTAGATATTTGAATAATAAAAAGGAAAAAAACAGTATCAGAAATTTTTTTTAAAATATATTTTATTGATTTTTTACAGAGAGGAAGAGAGAGGGATAGTGAGTTAGAAACATCGATGAGAGAGAATCATCGATCAGCTGCCTCTTGCACACCTCCCACAGGGGATGTGCCTGCAACCAAGGTACATGCCCTTGGCAGAATCGAACCTGGGACCATTCAGTCTGCAGTCCGACGCTCTATCCACTGAGCCAAACCGGTTTCGGCACTATCACAAATTTTTAAACAATGAAATTCAAAATGTAATAATTGAATGCAATATTTTTCAGATTCAGGTCTACTAATGGGAAGAATTAGATTCCTCTTTTTGAAGATATATTGCTTAATTGATATTCAGAGTTGGTGTTGAAAGTCATCAGACTCCACAGCAAATATGATCTGTGAATCTGATCTGAGAGATTTTACATATTTTATCCTTGACAATGTGTTGCACGCAGGCAGGTGAAGAGGCAGGTGGCGGGGAGGTGCTCGGAGTGCTGTCAGGCTATGACCGTGCGGCTGCGACTCCAGCAGCAGCTGGAAGTGATCCCATGTCAGTGTCTGTCTTGACCACTCTGCTGTGCTAATGTAGCTCAAAAGCAGTAGAGTGAACGTGGTTGTGTTCCAATAAGACCATTTGTGGACACAATTTCATATGATTTTCTCGTCTTGAAATATTCTTTTTTTAAAAAATATATTTTACTAGAGGCCTGGTGCACAAATTTGTGCACAGGTGGGGTCCAGCCGACCTGCCCTCATCGGGCCGGGCCGGCTGTGGGGAGGGGCCACAAACAGTTGGCTGGCCTGCCCCACCCCCAATTAGGGTGGGGGGCCCCAATCAGGAGTGGGGTCAGCCAGGAGGAGGGACAGCAAATGGTTGGCCAGCTGGCCCCACCCCCTGGTCGAATTCCCAGTCAGATTCCCAGTCAAGGAGACAATTTACATATTGGCCTTTTATTATATAGGATTGATTTTTTACAGAGAAGAATGAAGAGGGATAGAGAGTTAGAAACATCCATGAGAGAGAAACATCGATCAGCTGCCTCCTGCACACACCACACTGGGAATGTGTACACAATGTGTACATGCCCTTGACCTGAATTGAACCCGGGACCCTTCAGTCCACAGGCCAATGCTCTATCCACTGAGCCAAACCGGTTAGGGCCTTTTATTTGTTTGTTTGTTTATTTATTTACTTATTTTAGTACATTTTGATTGATTTCAGAGAGGAAGGAGGAAGGGAGAGAGAGAGAGAGAAAAACATCATTGATGAGGGAGACCCATTAATCAGTGCCCCACACCAGGATTGTGCCCACAACCCAGGCATGTGCCCTGACCAGGAATCAAACAGTGACCTTAGTTCATAGGTCAATGCTCAGCCATTCAGCCACACTAGCTGAGCTTGAAATATCTATTTGATTTTTTTTTCCCCCCAACCACTTAACATAAAAATCATTCTCAGCTGTAGGTGGTGGGCCGGATTTGTTTGGCCATAGTTTGCCAGTCCTGGGCTGAGCTCAGGAAGCTGTTATAGACGGTGGATCTCTCCCCCTCACCCCGCCCTCCCCTACCTTCCGTCTGAGGTTTGAGTGGGGGGGTGGGAGGGGCAATGGGAGATAAGGGCACATATGTGATACATTAAAAGAAATTAAAAATAAATAAAGCATGTAATCAGCAACAACAACAAAAAGCTGTTGTGGACGTTAGTAAGCGAGTTCAGACACAGAGCTCAGCCTGAGCCAGGGAGCAGGCAGCGCTCCTGCATCATCGCCGTCAGTAAGCACCGTTCCCTTCGGGCCTGGCTGGCGTGAGGGCAGGGAGGTGGGTGTGCTTGGAATTTCTGTGCTTTCTGAGAGTATTTGCATTTCACAGCTGTTCTGTCTGGTGTGTGTGTGTGTGTGTGTGTGTGTGGATCTGGCGGAGAGGTAGGTTTTCGCCCAGATTCCTGGGTTTCCTTCATCGGGCCTTCGCTGGGCTCTGTGCTAAGGTTCCGGGGCATAAAGATGACCGGGCCATTGAGCCTGCCTGCTCAGTGACAGTTCCTTCACAACACAGGTGGCAGTAGTTTTCAGGCCAGGAGGGGCATCTAGGTGCTACTCAGTTGTCTCTGTCACCCCAGACTTGATGTGTCCATCACTGGATCGGACACCCAACTCCCAGGCTCCTCCTTGCCTGCTCCTTTTCTGCCACATTTTCCTGTCGCACACAATTTGGCTTCGTGGACACCAGTATTCCTTGGCCACCGGAGGAGCAGAGCTCAGAAGCACTGCTTGCGGAGCGCTGTCTGGGTGCCCAGGCTCTGCTGTTCATGAGCCCCGTGAGGTCCTGCCTGCCTGTCCCTCACAGGTCCCTGCACGTCTGTTTCTCGGTCCCGCTGTCTCAGTGCCGTGCTCAGAGCTCTCACCCGCTCCCAGCTTCAAGCCTTCCTCCTGCCTTGCTCCCCGGGAGTCATCAGAACAACCTTCCCCACAAGCCGCTTTCCCTTTTACCCGCTGCTCAAGATCCCTCTACGTTGCCCTAACCGGTTTGGCTCAGTGCATAGAGCGTCGGCCTGCAGAGTGAAAGGTCCCAGGTTGGATTCCGGTCAAGGGCATGTGCCTTGGTTGCGGGCACATCCCGAGTGGCAGGTGTTCAGGAGGCAGCAGATCCATGTTTCTTTCATTGATGTTTCTGACTCTATCCCTCTCTCTTCCTCTCTGTAAAAAAGCAATAATACATATATTATAATATATATATATATTTTTTAAAAGAACCCTCTACGTTAAATAGAAACTGTGTAACTTTACTTTTAAGTTGTTTGAAAGGAAATCAGGAAAAGGGGAAGTGAAGCAGACCCACCTTATGAAAGTCTGCAGTGGCTCGGACCCTCAGACTCCCAGAGTTGTATCTTCGGTGCCACGTGAGTTGGTTCTGCCTCTTTGGCCCCATAGCTGGGCCAGCCTGGCCGGTCCGGGCTTGCTGCCTTCTTCGTTCGCCTTCCGGGGCTGCCTGGGTCAGGTGCTCCTCTTCTGGGGCTTACTGAGCTGCTCTCAGCTTTGCTCAGCACAGTGCTGGATGGCTCGGGTCTCTGACCGCAGGTCCAGCCCAGGTCCTCCGCTGGGGCTCAGGGGCTCCAGAGATGGAATCGGATTCCAATTGGGATTGGATTCTTCAAGCTGGGCTGTTTACCACGCTGAGTCACATGGTAGCTGGCCGGCATGCCCACCTGGTATTTGCATGTTCGCAGCGGTGGGGGGGGGGTCAGGATGTGCCCGGAGTTGGTGCTGATGGGTATGGCCCCGTGCCAGGAGCGTTTGGTGGAGCTGGGCCCTGATGCTCTTGTCAGAGTATCCAGCAGGGCCCTTTGCCCTGAGGAACTCCTCGTCCCCTCCTGGGCTCACAGCCACAGCGAGAGCGCATCGTGGCCCTTTAAAAACGTGCTCTCCTGGCCAGCCTCCCCGCTGAGGAGCAGCCTGAACACACACACAGGCAGAAAGGCAGCCGGGAACATAAGGAGCCGTGCAGTGCGTTTCCCTGAGAGATCTGGTCTGGGAAGGGGGAGCCGGGCCCTCTAGCACGTGGCTGCAGACTGGCTAAGCTTTCCTCAGGCCCATGTCTTCCGTGGTGGCTTGCGATGGCCAGAGGGCAGGGCTGGGGCATTGGGGGTCTGACTTGACGGAGCCCCTGCAACTTGTACCCTGCTGACCCTCCTGGCCTGTTTCCTGCCAGACCTGGACACACCCCCTCCTGCTCCTCATTCGTGCCTGCTGTGTCTGCTCCTGCGTTCTGGAGAACTGTGGGAACGGCTCCCCAGGGAGGCCACCGCCCGGAGTGGGCTTCCCCTCTGCGTGTGTGCAGGGGGGCGCGATCCAGGGGCACGTCATGGGCACTCCCTTTGGTTCACGTCCTGAGTAGGTGGGACAGAGGCTAAAGAAATAGGCCTGCTTTGGATGCTCATCTACCTCGCTCTGCTTTCCTTTCTCTGAACTGGCTCCTCATTTGTAAAGGGGAGTACAGCTTAGTAGAGTTGTGTGCTTTATGACCACAAGGCCATTTGCAGTGTTCGCTGTGATGGCTGTTACCATCAGTCTTTTCTCCCCCAACCAAACTTGATGCCTGGACTCGACCACAGGCCTGCTCCGTGACCCCTTACTACAAAGTAACTGTCCTCCCTACTCCCCCAGGTGCATGGCCACCTCTGGCCTGGACCACCAGCTGAAGATCTTTGACTTGCGAGGGAAGTTCCAGCCTCTGAGTGCGCGGACCCTGCCCCAGGGAGCAGGGCACCTGGCCTTCTCCCAGCGGGGACTGCTGGCCGCAGGAATGGGTGATGTGGTCAACATATGGGCAGGGCAGGGCAAGGCCAGCCCTCCCTCCCTGGAGAAGCCCTATCTCACCCACCGCCTCTCAGGCCACGTGCATGGCCTTCAGTTCTGCCCCTTTGAAGACGTGCTGGGGGTGGGGCACAGTGGGGGCATCACCAGCATGCTGGTCCCTGGTAAGTGGGCCACGGCGTGGGCCGAGGTAGCTGGGAGCCAGGGGCCTGGCCAGGCTGGATTCCGTTTATGGCTCCACGCTCTTCCCTCCCCCAGGGGCTGCTGAGCCCAACTTCGACGGCCTGGAGAGCAATCCGTACAGGAGCCGGAAGCAGAGGCAGGAGTGGGAGGTGAAGGCCCTGCTGGAGAAGGTGAGGACGTGGGGACTGGCACGGGGTTGAGGAAAGCGCTCATACTGGGGGTCTCGGAGAGTTGGATTCAGCGACCAGCCTGGCTTTTGTCCCCCTTTGGGGTCACCCTCCTCACCCATTCCTGTCCCTCTCTGACGCCTCCAGGTTCCTGCAGAGCTCATTTGTCTGGACCCCCGAGCCCTGGCAGAGGTGGATGTCGTCTCTTTGGAGCAGGCGAAGAAGGAACGGATAGAGAGGCTGGTAGGGAGCCGACCCGAGTCCCAGGCACAACCTCACCCCCCACATCCCAGCAGTGTGGTACGGCAGTGGTGCTGCCACAGGCCCCTGCCTCTGAGGCTGCTACAGCCTTCACTCCTGTCCCCTTCCCCAGGGCTACGACCCAGAGTCCAAGGCTCCCTTCCAGCCAAAGCCAAAGCTGAAGGGCCGAAGCTCGACAGCAAGCCTGGTGAAGAGGAAGCGGAAGGTCATGGACGAGGAACACCGGGTAAAGGAGCATTTGGGGGTGGGCCAGGCCTCCCACAGGCTGTACCCTCCTCTGCTGGTGCCTCTGTCCTCGCCAGCCTGCCACTTCTCACTTTGCCCCCTATCTTCCCAGGACAAAGTCCGGCAGAGCCTTGAGCAGCAGCCACAGAAGCAAGAGAAGGCAGCCAAGCCCGTGGGGGCCCGGCCGTCTGCCCTGGACAGATTTGTGCGCTGAGCCAGGCTCCAGGATGGCCTGGGGACAACACTCTCTCCCCAAGATCACCTTTGGGGGAATTCCTGTCCCTGGAATGAGGCGGGGAGGTGCCCCTTCCCCAACTGGGACTAGACTGCTGGCTCCCGGGTGTGTGTGTGTGGTTAGGCATTAAAGAAGAAAGTGAAGCTTTTGGATGATGTGTCTGGATCATCCTGTTCTTGTCCCCTTCCTTTGCCCAGCATGGGGCTGCTCTAGGCTCCAGTGGTCACGTGTCCCGCCACTACCCCCACCCCAGATCTTGTGGTGGCTGTGGCCTTGTCTTTGCCCGTTAGGGGCCTGTCTCCTCAGAGAGGCCGTGTGCTCTCTCCCGAGTCCCTGGAGATGTGCTTCCCATCCAGCAGGGGTTGGCAGGGCCCAGGCTCCCGGGCTTGTGTGCGGGGACCCTGACGGGGACCACACTGCATTCTACAAGTAGAGAGACCAATTTATTGAGGGCTCTTGCCCTCTGCTGCCGTGGGGGCTTACCGCAGCACTGTTTACTCCCCTGAGGAGCATCTTCGGAGCTGGCAGGCCAGACCCTAGTTTTCCCCTAAATCCTCAGGCTTCAGTGACAGAGAGCACTTGTGTAAGGAAGCTGCCCAGTTGCAGCCAGATGCCTTGGGCTGGGAGGAAGGTGGGGGAGCTGGCTGCACCCTCAGCTCCTCCCTCCTCTCCAATGGCCCGGGTCCGCTCAGGCTGTGAAGCTATGAAACCAGGCTATTACCCGACACCGCAGGATGCCCAGGACCCCCTGGAGCCAGGAGCAGAAGGGCGCAGTCCTTTCCCCATCGGAGCCCCCCACCAGCTTCCAGGCTTCCTGCATCTTCCAGGGGTCCACCTTGTGGGACGTCAGCAGGAATTTCCCATAGCAGCACCGGTCCAAGGGATAGTGGGTGGCACCAGCCAGTTTGACACAGGAGGTTGGGGTGAGGCCTCCTCGTCGGGCACTTATCCCCACAAAGACATCTTCCAGGGGCAGAAAATGTGCCCCGCTGGCCACTTTGAGGATGAGCTGCACAGCGGAAGCTGACAACACATACCCTGTGCCGGAGGCGTAGGGTGGGAAAGGGCCCCAGCTGGCAGGCCACTGCTCCTCTGATAGCTGGTGCTTGCTCCCTGGAGTCCGAATGGGGTACACCCGCCAGTGCACGCGGCCCAGGTACAGTGGAGGCGTGGGCTGCCGCACCGGCGAGGGGCTGCCTCCTTTCCACCCTGCGTCTCCGGCCTCAGCCCCTCTCCGGGGTTCCGTGCCCCTCTCTCGTTGCTCCCCATGGCCCCCTCGCCGGACCAGCTCTGATACCAGTTCTGGAACGTTGACAAACACATCGTCGTCCGTCTTGAGGACGTAGCGGGCCATGGGGCAGTGCTTGTCCGCCCAGCTCAGCCCGCTGAGCGTCTTGAGGGTCAGGTTGCGGTAGGAGTCCCGGAAGGCCGCCTGCACGATGTCCCCCTGGGCCGCTGACTCGCGTTCCAGGTCGTCCCCACGGGAGCCGGGATGCCGCCCGCCCGGCTCTCCCAGGAGGAAGAGCGTCTGCACCCTGAGCCCGCGGGCCTCGCGCTGCCCGCCCCACGAGGCCCGAATGGCGTTCCTTTGGTTGAGGTTCTGGGGGGCCGAGGTCACCAGGATGAGCAGGAAGGGGGGGCCGCCGGGGCCGCCGCAGGCGCCCTCGTTGGCGATCAGGAGGCGCGGCAGGGCCAGGGGCGGCCCCGGCGAGGCCGGAGCAGGGAGCAGGGACGCCAGCGAGAGGCTCAGCAGCTCCTCCCCGAGGCCCGCGGGCCCCAGGAGGGCCCAGACCATCAGCAGCAGCAGGCCGGCGAGGAGGAGGCGCTGGAAGAGGCTGAGGGGCATGGCCGCCGTCACAGGGAGCCTGGAGGGAGACAGAGGGCGGTTGGAGGGCGGGGAGCCGGCTCCCGGAGCCGAAGTCCCTCAGCGACCGCGCCAAGGGTGGGGCGCCCAGATGGCGGGCGGCACCTGCGCCGGAAGGTGGGGAGACACGGAAGGAGCGGAGACAGGGACACGGGAAGCTAACCAACCGCGCCTAGGATGGAGCGAGCGGGGATGGCGGGCGGCATCTGCACCGGAAGGTGCGGAGACACGGACACAGGAGGGCACACAGGAGGCTCGGGCGGGAGCTGCGGGGGTTACCTGGCCGCCGCCCCGCCACGCGGCTCAGCTCCTCGGCGCTCAGCTCCATGCCGGGGAAGGTGCCGCACCGGCCGCCCCCCGCGGGCGCCGAGCGCGGCCCCGCCTCTTGCCGGGAGGGCGGCCCGCGTTCCCAGAAACCCCCTGCAGCGCGGAGGGGGCCTTGGCCCGAAGTCATTGGACCAGCGTGTTGACGTAGATCTTCCTCCCCAACCACGTGGTACCTCCCGGTGCAGACCCGGTTTATCATCAAAGAAATTGCACCCGCCCGCAACTCTCCAACACCCAGCTCCCATCATAGAAGCCCAGAGTGGCCAAAACCTGCAAAAACTCACGGAGCAGCAAGACTAGGTCAATCTACCTGCACTCTCCACTCCAGCCCCGAGAAACTGGCTGGGCTCCCCCTACAGGTTATCCCCACTCCCTCATACCTTAGAAGGGTGGGAAGGGAGTGATACCATAGTTTAAACCAAGACAAAGGACACTGTTTGGGTAGCTAGGTGGGTACATCAGTGAAGAGACTTAGGAAAAGGACCAACAGGGTTCTCATGATAGCTAGCATTCCCTATCAATGTCCCCAGAAGAAGCAAGAAGAATCACAAGAGAAGCCAGAGGTGTATAAACTATTTATTAACAGACGAGGCCTACAGACTATTTCTTCTTGGACACACCCACAGTGCGACCCCGGCGGCCTGTGGTCTTGGTGTGCTGGCCTCGAACTCGAAGACTGCAGGTGAGAAAAGAAGGATCACAGGTCATACACATCACATAAGACATCTGGGAGAAGGCGGCCCGAAGGAAAGGAGACCTCCACCCAGACTCACCCCCAGAAGTGGCGCAGCCCTCTGTGGGCCCGAATTTTCTTCAGCCGCTCCAGGTCCTCACGAAGCTTGTTGTCCAGACCATTGGCCAGGACCTGGATTTGGAAGAGGGTAGGGATGCTTTTATTCCCATCTCCGTTGCCCTGCCTCTCTTTCCTCTCATCTCAATACACACCTGGCTGTATTTCCCGTCTTTGACATCCTTCTGTCTGTTCAAGAACCAGTCTGGAATCTTGTACTGGCGTGGGTTCTGCATAATGGTGATGACACGCTCCACCTGGCAGGCAGGACACAGGTCAGACCCCGATGGCACCATCCTGAGGCAGGCCCAGCCCGCAGGCCCCCTTGCGGGTCCTCACCTCATCCTCCGTGAGCTCTCCTGCCCTCTTGGTGAGGTCGATGTCTGCTTTCCTCAGCACCACGTGAGCATACCTTCGCCCTACACCCTGAGAAGTTTGGAAATTGGGCTGGAGTCATGTTTTGGTTTCCTTTATCCCACCCAATTGTTTTTTAAAAAAAAGGTAGGGCCTGCAACAATCTAGGGCTTGCCCACATAATCTACACCTTACCCACTTGTCCCAGTAAGCCTAAGGATCAAGTAGAAAAGAGTTAAGTAGTTTTGTTCAGGCGCAGGGCTGGGCCAGATAAGCTCTGGAAAGCACGTGCACCTCCTGATAAATGCCGGGCATCAGACGTGTTGGCAGAGCCTGGCTCCTGAAGCTGACACAGCTCCACAGAAGGCCTTTTGGTCAGCAGGCTTTATCATTGGACAGGGTTCAGCTCCTGCAGACTCTAAAGGCCTTTGGACCAGCCACTGCATAGTCATGATCAGATTTATGTATTAATTTTAGGGAGGAAGAGGGGGAGAAACATCCTTTTGTTATTGCATTTATTTATGCCTTTACAATTGATTCTTGTATATATCTTGATGGGGGATTGAACCCACATCCTTGGTGTGTTTGGGATACATTCTAATCAACTGAGCTACCTGGCCAGGGCCACCACTGTCAGTTTTTAAAGATCACAAACTTGATTCTGTCAGTGCTCTAAGTTGACCAGGCCCCAAGGAACTTACTGCCCAAATCAAACTTACTGGTGGCATCATGTAAACACCAACCAAACAGAACCAGACAGTGAAGAATGTGGCCTGGATTCAAGAGCGCCCCTCACCCAATGTATTTCCATCCAGACCTCAGAATGTTACCTTATTAGGAATCTCTGAAAATATGGTCAGATGAGGTTATACTAAATACATGTCTTAAGGAGAGGACAAGTAGACCAAGAGGGAAAGCCATGTGATAACTAAGTCAAGAAGCTGAAGTGATGTGGCTGCAAGACAAAGGAATAGTGAGGGTTGCTGGCGACTACCAGAGGGTAGAAGAGCAGATAGATATCTCGAGCCTACAGAGGGAGCATGCCCTGTGGACACCTTGATCTTGGCTATTTGGCCCGGTTTCTGTTGTTTTAAGCCAAGTCTGTGGTAACCTGTTACAACACAATAGCCCAAGGAGATGTTATTTACTTTCTGTAAGACCAAGTGACCTAGGGCCTGGCCAGTGTGGACGTGGAAGTTGGAGTGGTCCCACGCACCAAAGGGTCTCAATTCCGTTAGGGCACATGACCAGGTTGCAGGTTCCATCCCAAGTAGAGGTGTGAATGGGAGGCAACGGATTTCTCTCCCTCCCTTATAGAAAATAAACCCTAAGGCGAAGACTTAATAGATGCAGATAAAATAGTATATGTTTGAGATTTACTTTAAAATATGCACAGAAAGGGCAAAAATGAAACAAGATTTCTAGTTTTTAGCTAGACGATACAGTAAACACCTCAATTTTATGGACCCTGATTTAATAGACTTCAGATTGAATGGACAAAATTTCTAGTCAGTATATCATATGTGAAAAGGAACACCCTATTAATAACCAATATCAGCCTATAATTAAAGCAACAGGTTATTCAGTTACTTTTAACAAAATTTAGCAAATAGGCCATACAGTGGGGAAAACACTAGTAATTTCACCAACAAGCATTACATAGCTACAATTACAGTCCACACTGCTTGTAAACAATGTTCAGGGAATGATTAGCATGTAATCACACTGCATCATGATAACTAGTTCGATTGTCGTGTGACTTATGCAGCAGTTTAATATTTTTATTGGTTTTAGAGATAGAGGAAGGGAGAGAGAGAAATGGGGATGGCTACTTCCTGCCAGCCCCCTATTGGAGATCCAGCCCACACCTGGGCAGGTCACACCAGCCAGGACTCTTACTCTGGCCAGGCTGGATGTTCCGCAGCAGGTGCATGTTTACTCATGGTGACTGAACACACACTTACTAGACCTAGTAAAGCAAAAAACTTGTGAAATTAAAGTTTCATACCTAATTTTAATTACACAAACGTTCCTACATAAGTAAAGAGGTAAACCAGATCCACAGACGCCCCCCTTTCCATCCAGAAGACTACTCTGCAGGGAACCAAGTCATGTTTGCAGCCCAAGGGCCTGGACCACATTACAGAAGAGCTAATACTCTGGAAGTATTGAGAGAAGTTCGGCTCACGGGGACACTGGCATTTTGGCAGGACAAGTGTTCCTTATACTTCCCCGTCATTAGTAACCCTCAGGTGAGTTACCCCCGATTTAGAGGAAGACCAGAAGACCAGGCAGTCCTAAAGAACACCCATAGCAAAAATCTCCAAGTGGAAATAAAAACCTCCAGAAGTCACAGCAGAGAAATTGTGCAGGATCTTGGTTCTCTCAACACCTCTTCTTGGTATCTCATTCCATTCCGCACCCTTCCCGCAGTTAACTGTGATGACCATGTTAGAGGAACCTCTCCCTCCACTCACCCTGCCTTCCCCCGATCCCAGATCTGTAAAAAAGGACCAAGCTGTAGTTCTCTCACCAGAGGAAGAGCTAGCTGCCTTTGCTGGCTCTTCACAAAATTGTCAAAAACCTCACCTACAGCCAAAACCAGTTTGGCTCAGTGAATAGAGCATCGGCCTGCAGACTGAAGGGTCCCAAGTTCGATTGCGGTCAAGGGCATGTACCTTGGTTGCAGGCACATCCCCAGTAGGGGGTGTGCAAGAGCAGCTAATTGATGATTCTCTCTCATTGATATTTCTAACTCTCTATCCTCCTCTCTTCCTCTCTGTGAAAAAAAATCAATAAAATATACTTCACCTCACCTACAGAAATAACTTTCCCAATAATAAGCAGGGCATCAGGATCCCTAGAGACTTCATTCAGTACCTGAAACTGCTCCGGTATTGTTCTTTGTAAATATATTTTTGATTCCAGACAGAGGGAGAGTTAGAAACATTAACGATCAATTGGCTGCCTCCTGCACAACTCCTACTGGGGACCAAGCATGTGCCAACCTGGAACCAGCCCTTGCAACCAGGGAGCTAACACCGGCCTGGAGGTTGTTTTAAGTGGACAAGTCATAACACATATTTAACTAATAAATACAAAACCAACTCATTTTGAAGAGGCAGTTTAACAGAAGCACCCCATTAACCATGGTCACCCTTTACCATTTAATTTGTCTCATTACCACCTTTTGGAAAGGAACTTCTGTACTTTACACGGCCTTACTAGTTCCCCATAACAGAAGCAACCTTCTTACAAAGGATGCAAGTTGTGATCCCTGCAGTACAGAATTAAGAACCAAGGGAATTGGATGAACCCAGGATTTTTAGTTTTAAACATTTCCTTTAAAATTCTTTGAAATCAGACAAAACGTCCCTGATAGCATCGGCACCCTAACACTGCTTGAGCACCTATCACACACTAGCTGGGAACTGGGTGAGGTGGATGGAGACAGCTCCCAGCCTGGAGGGAGCACATCCTGGCGGGAAAAGAAGTCCTTCAGCCACCTCCAGGACTAACCACAAGTATTCCAGAGAACAAAAACAGAATGTCGCCTTTTGGCTCCAGGAGTTCATTCGTTTGGTGAAGAGATACCTGAGCTTGCTTTCACCAACTTACTTCACCCAAAGAACCAAGTACGGTTCCCTCTTCAACTGGAAAGAAAAATGACTTTCACCTCCAGAAATGTGAGACAATGTCCTGCTCATAATGGAACGACATCCCTCCCAACTATGTTCCTTCACATGGAGTCTGTTGGCATTTCTACCCACCCAAGATGCACAATTATCCCATTTATGGGGCACGTTAGGTGTCACAGGAAGGGTTGCTGTTAGGAGGCAGAAACCAGACACACAATGCCCTCAGGGCGATGGCTGAGGGTCCAGGAAAATCCCAGAGAATTCATGTAGACAAACCCACTCCCCACCCCCCAGGTGAAATGTTCTGGCTTGACCTGAGACCATTCTCTGGCTTTCTTACCTTTCCCGTAAATGCAGAGAGGGGTTCAGGGGGTGACCCAGCAGCTGAGGTCATCTGGTTGGGGCTTGTTTCCTCAACCTTGCCTCACTTACAGCTTAGGTCTCAACTACCTAAGTCTCATTTATGCTCTCCACTCCTTGCCCTCCTTTACCTTAATTGCAGTGATGGCAAAGGCTATTTTCCGCCGCCCATCGATATTGGTGTTGAGTACTCGCAAAATGTGCTGGAACTTCTCAGGAATCACTAGAGACTGACAGAGATTGGGGGAGAAAGCAGACACCGTGAACTGTCAAATCACAACCTCAGGCAGGAAAGTTAAACTCGTCACACAGGGAGCACCGGTCCCCCTGCAGGTTTTCACCAACTGCAAACTCCTTAGTCCTGCAGGCAGCAGGAACATGAAATGTTGGAGTTTGGGGCAATGCGACCTCTGGGAGAGGGCACATCGGGCACATCTCCTGCCTGTCCCCAAAGTACACTCGGAGTGCGGAGGCCAGAGGTCCCCCTATACGCCCCAGTCTTGCGCGGCTTTCGAGCGCCCGGGGAGCGACTCTTCCTCGCCCCACTCCCCAGAAACGGAAGTCTTTAGTCGTTCCTTCCCGGGGCGCGATCCAAAATTCCACACAGAACGTTGTAGGCCCCTAGAGCAGGGCGATTTCGGCTCCTTGAGAGCAGACCTTCCCTGCCCGGTTCGATGTCGCCGGATCCCCGGACGGACTCGAGTCTTACCATGGCGGCGGCGTGCAGGCCTCCTGTGGAAGAGAGAGCGGAAGTTACGTAATAGTCTTATATAGCGAACAGGCGGAAGGGGCGGGGTGATGTTGGTGTAGCTTCCGGAAACGGCATGTGCCGGCGTCCACTGGACTTCAGAGAGTCCGAATTAGTTGCTGCAACTTCCGGCGTGCCCTCTTTACTGCTCGTCAGGTTTTGGGGTGTGAGAGCCGCGAAGGTTCCGGGGGAGATGGCGCTAAGACTCCCCCTTCCCGCTTGTGCCCGGTGAAGTGGTTAGCGCGCAGAGGGAAGGCTGAGTGAAACATTTACCGCAAACACCCGGGACCGATCTCGCGCTGTGCAACGCCCTCTAGACGCGTAGTTCCACTCGGGAGGACGGACTCGCGCGACTGACAGCTGCCGGAAGTGAGGCTGCGCGAATGGCCGCCGCCGCCACCATGGCGGCCGCTGCCCGGGAGCTGGTGTTGCGGGCCGGGGCCTCAGACGTGGAGGAGGAGGAGGGCCCGCTGGTGAGAACGCAGGGCTTTTTCTCCTCCGGCGTCTCGTTCGGTCGTCCTCGCGTCTGAAAGACCCGGGCTGGGCTTAGTCAGGGCGGGAGCCCGGCGGCGGCCGGAGGTGCGCTCCGTAGCCCTCCCTGGGATCGGACCCGAGCTTGAGCAGGGACCAGAATGGTCGACTGCAATTCCGGGGCAGAATAGAGAAGCCGTGCTGTCTAAGGGTTAAGAACGTGGGGGCAGATTGTCTGCGTTTTAGTTCCAGCTCTGCTACTCACGCTGTGTGTCCTTGAACAAGTTAGCTACCTCTCTCCATCACTTTCTATACCCACAAAGGTGAAGGAAATTATAAGACATACTGTTACAGGCAAGATTCCAGCGCAGGAACCGGGGAAACTGAAGCAGAAAATTAGGACAAGGCCAAACAGTGTGAGTAATTTGCAACTGGCCTGCCAGTAACAAACCACTATCTTCCCCAGCCATGGACACTCCTAATGATGCAGAAAGCCCAGCGGAAATCCGGAAGGAAAAATGGCACTTTTACTCCTAAGCAGAGAAGCCAGCAGTGTCAGGGCTGGGCAAGATAAAGTTGCCAGGATTCTGGGAAGACCACAACAAGAAAACCTTCAGACTTAATCTGAATAACCAAGATATTCAGCAAAAGAATCTTTTGAAACCTACAGACAGGAGGGCATATTACTCTTCCAGCTTGCTCCAGACACTCGCTTTTCCGGATTCACCGGAAAAGCCCATCTGTGCTCCAAGCCAGATGAAATAGATTTGCTTGCTTCGCTTTCTCAATAAAGTTGCACGCTTTAATGAATTGGCTGTTCACAACGCAGTCAAGGTCTCTCGTATAAATTCATTAAGATGAGAAAACAGGGATCAAAGTTGGGGACAGCCCTCTCCCACTAGTTCAAGGGGCTCTCCTGTCTGGTGTCGGTGAGGGGCCTGTAACACTACAATATAGGTTGCTGGATAGATCAGTGAGTGTATTTAAGATGGCACCTGGCATGCAGGTAAACACTGTTAGCTGGCATTTCTAGAAAGACTGGAGCTCCCCAGAGGGATTGTGATAGAATACCTAAAATAGCAGAAGTCTGGGCTCCTAACTTCAACTGCAAGTTCTGCAACTCCTAATTTTTCCCATCCATTCTCTGTGGATGGCCTGGCTCCTTGTTCCCTGCCACCAGCCCCAAGTCATAGATTGGGTACAATGTGAGACTCTTGGAATTTTTCACAAGTACCTATGGCTGCCCCTTGAAGGATTAGGGATTATTCCATTATAGATAGATAGGTAGATAGATAGATTTTATATATATATATGTATATATATATAGAGAGAGAGAGAGAGAGAGATTTGTGTGTGTGTGTGTGTGTGTTTTGTTAATCCTCACCGAGGATATTTCTCCTTTGATTCTTAGAGTGTAAAGGGGTGAGAGACAGAAAACATCCGTATGAGCCCTAGCTTGTTTGGCTCAGTGCATAGAGCAGACTGAAGGGCCCCATGTTCGATTCTGGTCAAAAGCGCATGCCCAGGTTGCAGGCTCCATCCCCAGTAGGGGGCGTGCAGGAGGAACCAGTCAATGATTCTCTCTCATCATTGATGTTTCTATCTCTCCCTCTACATTTCTCTCTAAAATCAATAAAAATATATTTTATTTTTTTTACATTTTTTTATTAAATTATTATCTGTGTACATATTTCAACATTGCCCCCCCTCCCATACATACCCTCCCTCCCCAGAGTTTTGTGTCCATTGGTTGTACTTATATGCATGTATACAAGTCCTTCGGTTGATCTATTATCTCCCCCTAAAAATATATTTTAAAAAGAAAACATTGATAGGAGACAGAGACACATTGATTGGTTGCCTCCCACTTGTGCCCCAAGTGGGGCTGGGGATCGAGCCTGTAATTGAGATATGAGCTTTTTTTTTTTTTTTATATATATATTTTTATATACTTCAGAGAGAGGAAGGGAGAGAGAGAGAAATAAAAACATGCATGATGAGAGAATCATTGGTCCCCTGCCTCCTGCTCACCCACTGCTGAGTATCTAACCTGCGTCCCGGACTCGGAAGCAATCATGACCTCCTGGTTCATAGATGAGTGCTCACCACTGAGCTACACCAGCCGGTATGGAATTGACTGGAATTGAACCCAGGACCCTTCTTCAGTCCTCAGGCCGACCTCTATCCACTGAGCTAAACCCGTTAGGTTCCATTATATTTTGTTCCCTCTACCCCTGTATCCTTTCTCATGAACTTATTCCTGTCCAGGGGAGCGGTCCTGATCTGCAGGAGCCGTTGCAGCTCGGAGTGTTGGACCTCACCTCTGATGAGTTTATCCTGGATGAAGTGGATGGTAAGTGATGGCCCAGGGTGGGTGCAGAGTGCCTGTACTCTGAGAGGCAAGGGGGCTGGAAGTAACAAGGCGGGGACTAGTATGCAGATGTTCACTGTGGGGAGAGGGAGTTGTGAACTGAACCATTATAATGAACTTTTATTTCCAGTTCATATTCAGGCAAATCTGGAGGATGAGTTGGTAAAGGAAGCTCTTAAAACGGTGAGACTTTCTACTATACTAACCTGCCCTCCCCACACTTACCCTCCCCTTGAGCTTATATCCCGGTGTCTTACTCGCTAGTCCTGTGCCGATTCTGCTCAGTGGCCCTCACTGTGCCTCCTCTTGAACTGCAATGTCTGTTCTCCAGGGTGTGGATCTTCGTCACTACTCAAAGCAGGTTGAGCTGGAGCTACAACAGATTGAGCAGAAGTCCATTCGGGATTGTATCCTCCAGCAGAGGAAAGGGGGGTGTCATTAAAATAGGGGGGCGGTGTGGAGCATGGTGCAGACAACCTGGCTGGGGGTGACCTCTTCTCTCTCAGGGTTCTAGCACCTCAGAGAGAAACTGGAGAGGTCCTGCAGGTCTGAGGATCTCCATCCTCACCGAGTGGCCCCTTGACTTTCTGTGGGTCAGATATCCAAGAGAGTGAGAACATAGCATCACTACACAACCAGATCACGGCCTGCGATGCTGTCCTCGAGGTTAGTCACCATGACCTGGAACCCCTCAAACAACCTGGAACCAGACCATGGTCTTGAGTGCCATTCTCCTTCTCCTCCTTCTCTTCTCCTCCTTCTCCTCCTTCTTATTCTCATTCTTATTCTCATTCTTATTCTCATTCTTATTCTTATTCTTACTCTTAATTACTTTGTTAATCCTCACCCAACGATATTTTTCCATTGATTTTTAGAGAGAGTGGAAGGGAGAGGGAGAGACAGAGAGAAACATCAATGTGAGAGAGACACATTGATTGGTTGCCTCCTGCACGTACCCCGACCAGGGTGGGGGGACCTGCAACTAAGGCATGTGCTCTTGACCAGAATCAAACCAGGACCCTTCAGTCCACAGGCCAACGCTCTATCCTCTGAGCCAAACCAACCAGGGGGGTGTCATTCCTTAGGTCGTCAACCTCAGGTGGGGAGCAAGCCACTTGTAATATGACCTCAGTAGCCTTTTTTGTTGGTATTGCCATAACGGATGTTATTTGCCATTGACCTTTGGGGTACCTCTTCCCTCATCACCTGCTACCCTCATGGGTCGATTGGTACTGGAGACGTCACCAGTGAACTTGGGTGGCCCACTTGTCCCCTGCCAGCCCTGTGGTGCTCCAGCGGATCTTCTGCCTCTTTCCCAGCGCATGGAGCAGATGCTGGGAGCTTTTCAGAGTGACCTCAGCTCCATCAGCTCGGAGATCCGGACGCTGCAGGAGCAGTCAGGGGCCATGAACATTCGGCTTCGAAACCGCCAGGCAGTTCGAGGGAAACTTGGGGAGCTTGTCGATGGTCTGGTTGTGCCCACTGCTCTCGTCACGTGAGTTACTAGTTTGAAGGGCCACAGGGTTTATAGCAGGCAGCTGGGCTGGGCTGACCTAACCTACTTACCACATGGGATTCCCACATGGGATTCCTGGCTTCAGGTCACCGAGTGCCTTCCAGAAGTTGGCGGTTGAGTCGACGACCCTTTCTAACCTTGATGCATGCTTTAGGCATCAAAGACTAGGAATCATCCAGGGTCAGGGGTGTCGTGAGGGACCCAAGGACAGAAAACTGTTCGTAAACCCTGACTACGACACAGAAAGAAGGAAAGGAGAGAGGTTGGACGTCAGGCATATGACACGGAGTCTAGGGATGCTGGGTTTCCCTCCCAACCCGTCCACCCCTCCCTGCTACCTAGGGCAATTCTGGAGGCGCCAGTGACAGAACCCAGGTTCCTGGAGCAGCTGCAAGAACTGGATGCCAAGGCAGCTGCAGTCCGAGAGCAGGAGGCTAGAGGCACAGCGGCCTGTGCTGACGTCAGGGGTGTGCTCGACCGGCTGCGGGTCAAGGTGAGGGCAGGAGGGATAGCCCAGAGCCTAGAACCCCTCCTGATACCCACCTTCCCCTGACACAGCTCATGCTCACATCCTGTGTTCCCCTGAGGACCTTAGAAACCGGCTCTTCTCCTCCCCTCCTCCTCCTCTTAGCATCTGTCACTCCCCTCCGTGCTCCCCATGGAAAGCGGTGGCAGCTTCATGCCCTGCTTGTCCCCATACCTAGGCCGTGACGAAGATCCGGGAGTTCATCCTTCAGAAGATTTATTCCTTCAGAAAACCGATGACCAACTATCAGATCCCCCAGACGGCCCTGCTGAAGTACAGGTCACATGGGGATGGCCTGTGCTTTGGGCAGCCCCGTGCGGTGTCGGGTTTGCTGGGAGGCAGGGACACTGACGGCCCCCGGCCCCTGCAGGTTCTTCTACCAGTTCCTGCTGGGCAACGAAAGAGCGACAGCCAAGGAGATCCGGGACGAGTATGTGGAGACACTGAGCAAGATCTACTTGTCCTACTACCGCTCCTACCTGGGGCGGCTCATGAAGGTGCAGGTGAGGCCAAGGCGGGAGACGCATCCCGGCGCCCGGCCGGGAAGGACCCTGGGGCAGGGGGACGTGTGAAAACAGATTCTCTGTGGTTCAGTGGGCAGGAATGGTTACCAGTTCTTTTCCTTTGCTCTCCAGTACGAGGAAGTCGCTGAGAAGGATGACCTCATGGGCGTGGAAGACACAGCAAAGAAAGATATCCTGAGCTGACTCTGTGCTCGGCCTGGGGAGCCGGGGCTTCTGACTCCGGCCTCCAAGGCCCTGCTTCTTACCTTTCTCTGTGGGACCTGAGCCTTTGAGAATGTGAGGAAGGCTATGGCCATCCTTCCCGGGAAAGTGTCATTTTGGTCCTTAGTTTTGCATGTGATGTCGAGGTGTAGAGGTCTCCGGAAGCACTTTCACAGACCTCAGGTGAAGTGGGGCACTGGTTCTGGGAAAAGAGGGGCCTCTAGACTGTCGGCTGCTGTAGGCCCCGGAGGTACTGGGTCTGATTTTCTATCTCAGCTGTGATCTTATTTCCCTGACTCTGACCTTCACGATTCTTTTCAAAGCCGTCCCTGCGAAGCAGAAACACCATCTTCACCCTGGGGACCCGTGGCTCTGTCATCTCCCCCACTGAGCTGGAGGCCCCCATCCTGGTGCCCCACACCGCCCAGCGGGGAGAACAGAGGGTAGGAGGGAGGGCGAGCTCAGTCGGGAGGGGGTGCCGAGAGGCTGGCTGGGGCTGGGTGGGGAGGTCCAGCTTCCCATCCTGCAGGCCCTCCGTCAGCCCCTGGGATGAGGAGTGGCCTTTTCTGGGCTCCCTAGTGCACTGATTCCAAGAAGGCTGGGCCGTGGACTTGGGGCACATGGGGAAGAGCCTCCCGGGGCAGCTGTGGAGGGATGTGCAGGAGTAGCACAGCAGGTGAGGGCTGGGCTGTTTCTCGTCCCCCTTCCCCCCTTCAGTACCCGCCTATTCAGAGTGATGTTTCAAAACAGCCTAGACTCGGATTAGACGAGGAGGGTCTCCCGAGCTCTCAGTACCCAGGTTTACCGATTTCCCAGCCACACCTACAGGGAGTCATTGCTGGGGTTCGTCCCTCTGTCTCTTCTTTACCCTTTCCTCCTAGTATCCATTTGAGGCGCTCTTCCGCAGCCAGCACTACGCCCTCCTAGACAATTCCTGCCGGGAATACCTTTTCATCTGTGAATTCTTCGTTGTGTCTGGCACGGCTGCACACGACCTCTTCCATGCTGTCATGGGCCGCACGCTCAGCATGACCCTGGTAAGACCCCTGCCCTAGCCCTGTGCTCACACACTCATGTCCTCTGTCCTCATCCACACCATGGGAGGGCCATAGCTCTGTTGGTAATGAAACCAGGAGCTCCATACTAAAACGTCTAAACCTTGCCAGCTGGTGTGCCTCAGTAATTGAGCATTGACCTCTAAACCAGGAGGTCATAGTTCGATCCCCGCTCGGGGCACGTGTCCCGGGTTGTGGGCTCAGTCCCCGGTAGGGGAGGTGCAGAGGCATCCAGTCAATTATTCTCTCTCATTGATGTTTTTATTTCTCTCTCCCTCTCTAAAACCAATTTAAAATATATATTTTAATATATTTTATTGATTTTTTGCAGAGAGGAAGGGAAGGGATAGAGAGAGAGAGAAATATCAATCAGCTGCCTCCTGTACACCCCCTCCTGGGGATGTGCCTCCAACCAAGGTACATGCCCTTGGCTGGAATCGAACCTGGGACCTTTCAGTCCACAGGCCGACGCTCTATCCACTGAGCCAACTGGTTTTGGCAAAAAAAAATATTTAAAAAAATAGAAATAGTGCTCACTTCGACAGCACATATACTAAAATTGGAATAATACAGAGAAGATTACCATGGCCCCTGTGCAAGGATGACATGCAAATTCCTGAAGTGTTCCATATTTTTTAAAAACACAAAAATGAAACATCTAAGCTTTGTACTCCCAGCGTGACTCCCTACAAAACCCTTAAGGTTTGGGGTCCCCAAGGCTACCCCTACTGCTGATCCACACCCAGACAGTAGCTGAGAGGCCCCTAAACCTCAGTGCTCAGCCCTGAATTCTGTACTAGGCTCGTGATCATAGACCCTGTGAGCAAGGCAGCGGACAGAGCAGGGCAAGGGGCATTTCCCTTTTTCGGCCTCCCTCCCTCCCTCCCTCCTTCCCTCCCTCCCTTCCTCCCTTTCCTTCCTCCCTTCCTCCCTGCCTCCCTCCCTCCCAGGGCTGCATCCCCATAGGAGCACATGCATTTGTCTCTGGCTGCTGGGAAGGACAAAGTAACTCTTTTAGTCCTCTCCCTGTTCTTAAATCACAGAAGCACCTGGAGTCCTATCTCGCTGACTGCTATGATGCCATTGCTGTTTTTCTCTGTATCCACATCGTCCTCCGATTCCGCAACATTGCAACAAAGAGGGATGTTCCCGCCCTGGACAGGTCACTGAGTTCTGGTCCTTGAAGCCCTGCTGGCCTTGAACTCTTGGTCGTACAGAACCCTGCCCTTAGCCTCCTACTGACTTGATACCAGTGACCCTAATCCATTCGCCTGCCAGGAGGCAGCACTGCTGGCCTGACTCACCTTTCATGCCCAGCCCTACAGCACCAACCCCCAGCTCTTAGCCTGCAAGATGCCCCAGGATGGGACGGGCTTTCCTCACCCTAACACAAACACTCCTCCCCCACCATTCGCCCACCCCCCCTGACCCTGACATTCCTGGCCAGCTGATCGCTGATTCGGATTGAGCCCACAGGTACTGGGAGCAGGTGCTTGCCTTGCTGTGGCCACGGTTTGAGCTGATCCTGGAGATGAATGTGCAGAGTGTCCGAAGCACTGACCCTCAGCGCCTTGGGGGACTGGATACTCGGCCCCACTATGTGAGCGAGGGCAAGGGTAGCAGCGGCTCCTGGAAGGCAGGGCTCTGGACTTCAGTTTGGGGGTGTTGTGTACACATTTCTTTTGTGCCTGGCGGGATGTCTAGCTAACCGGCGTGAGGGGCAGTCCAGGAGCGTTACAGTCAGGGGGTTGGGCACTGGTGGTAGGATTGGAGGTGGGAGTCACACACAGGTTGGTTGGCCAGCTCAGGGGAGTGAGAGGCAGTTGTGGCTGGGTCAGGGGGTTGGGGTGATTTTTGTTCCCACCTTCTTTCTCCTAGATCACCCGGCGATACGCAGAGTTCTCCTCTGCCCTTGTCAGCATCAATCAGACAATCCCCAACGAGCGGACGATGCAGCTGCTGGGGCAGCTCCAGGTGAGGGGCGGCCGCAGCCGAAGCCATGGGAGTGTGCGGAGGGCTGCGCCTCACCTTCTCCTGTCACCTCGGCTTTTCCAGGTAGAAGTGGAGAATTTTGTCCTCCGAGTGGCGGCAGAGTTCTCCTCGAGGAAGGAGCAGCTTGTCTTTCTGATCAACAACTACGACATGATGCTGGGCGTGCTGATGGTAGGAGGCACTCTGCTTTCCGCTCCCCCCTCACCCCCGGGAATCAGGGGCCCCATTGTTCTGTAGCTCTGAGGGCTTGCTTTTGTGGGTTCATTGTAGCTCTGAAGGCTTGCTTTTGTGGGTTCATTGTAGCTCTGAGGGCTTGCTTTTGTGGGTTCATTGGTTTATTCTGGAGTCTGGCCAGTGAGTAAATGTGGAAGAAAGGGGATATCCTGCAGTGAGGGCTGCCTCTCCTGAGCTTGCTATTTCCCTTTGTCTTCCCTTAGGAGCGGGCTGCAGATGACAGCAAAGAGGTCGAGGGTTTCCAGCAGCTGCTCAATGCTCGGACACAGGTAGGGATGTGGGGAAAGGAAAGGAACAGCCATGTGTGTGTGTGTGTGTGTGTGTGTGTGTGTGTGTAGGGAGTGGCAGTTACTGGACTCCATCTACACAGAATTGGAATAATTCCTGATTCACAGCATGTCATTATTGATCTATTTAAAAAAAAAAAATAAAAAAAAAAAATATATATATATATATATATATATATTGATTTTTTTAGAGAGGAAGGGAGAGGGATAGAGAATCAGAAACATCGATGAGAGAAACATCTACCAGCTGCCTCCTGCACACCCCCCACCAGGGATGTGCCCGCAACCAAGGTACATGCCCTTGACCGGAATCGAACCTGGGACCCTTCAGTCCTCAGACTGACGCTCTATCCACTGAGCCAAATCGGTTCGGCAATTGGTCTATTTTTTTTTTTTTTTAATAAATTTTTATTGTTCATATTGTTACAAATGTTTCTTTCCCCCCCCCACCCCCCATTGCTCTCCTCCACCAGGTTCCCATTCCACCCTCTGCCCTTTCCCCACCCACCATTGTCCTCATCCATAGGTGCACAGTTTATGTTCAGTCTCTTCCCACATCCCCTTCTCCCCTTTTCCCCAAGAATCGTCAGTTCACTCCCCTTCCATACCTCTGATTCTATTATATTCCACTTGGTCTATTTTAAAAAATATATATTTGATTACAGAGAGAGGGAGAGGGAAAGGAAGAGGGAAAGAGAGAGAGAAACATCAATGAAGAGAGAGAATCACTGGATCGGCTGCCTCCTGCACACTCCACACTGGTGACCGAGCCTGCAACCTGGGTATGTGCCCTGACTGAGAATCGAACCATGACATCCTGGTTCATAGGTCGACGCTCACCACTGAGTCACGCAGGCGTGGTATTTTGTATATTTTTAATGTTATGAACACCCTGAGCCTACAATATACCTTAACAATAACCAGTCTCAGAGTGTGAATTCCTCTTCATCCCATCTCCCTGCCTTTCACATAGAAGCACCTGGTGACCTGCCTGCTGTGTTTATCATGCTCTTGCTTTTAAAAATTTAGCTAGAGCTAAAGCCATGGCTGGATAACTCAGTTGGTTAGAACAGCATCCAGATAAGCCAAAGTTGTAGGTTCGATCCCTGGTCAGGGTACATACAAGGATTAACCAAAGGCTGGGTCAGTGGGGTTCAGTGGTTGAGCATCAACCTATGAACCAGGAGGTCACAGTTAAATTCCTAGTCAGAGCACATCCCCAGATTGCAGGCTTGAACCTCATTGAGAGGTGTGCAGCAGGCAGCCAAACAAAAATTCTCATCATTGATGTTTCTATCTCTCCCTCTCCCTTCCTCTCTGAAATCAATTAAAAGAAATATTTTTTTTTTAAAAAAGAACCAACTGATGAATATATAAGTGAAACAATAGATCATTGTTTCTCTCCCTCTTTCTCACTCTAAAAACAATTAAGAATAAAGCTATGTCAAGACAATAATTATTTGTATAATAGAGGCCTGGCCTGTGCCCTCTCACAGTGTGGAAGCCCTACCATCTATCAGCCCAAAGAGGTAGGCCCCACCCATGCATTTGGGTCTCCTCGATGGATTGCCCCAAAGAGGTAGGCTGTAGCCTTGGGATCCACCTCCACGTCACGCATGCACCGTCAAGTCCCTGCTCACCCATGCAGCCCCGCCCACCGGCGTGCACCCGCTGCACACACAACCTCCTTCTGTGAGGGCGTACAACCGCATAGGCATTTTATTGGTTTTTTTTACAGAGAGGAATGGAGGAGGATAGAGTTAGAAACATCTATGAGAGAGAAACATCAATCAGCTGCCTCCTGCATACCCCCTACTGGGGATCTGTCCACAACCAAAGTAAATGCCCTGAACAGGAATCAAACCTGAGACCTTTCAGTCTGCAGGCCGACCCTCTATCCACTGAGCCAAACCAGTCAGGCCCGCATAGGCTTTTATTATGATAGGTATTTTTAATGTTATAAAAACAGAATCACAGGATTTTTTCAAGCATCATTTTCTAATATGATCACACATTATTACACATGGCTGTAGTTCATTCTTTTTTACTGTTGGATCATGTTACTTATGTGAATATAACATGTGTTCCTGTAAGAGGACATTCAAATTACTTCCAGTTTTTTGCTACTGTGAGGTTTGTTTTATAAATTATTATGTCTTCTTTTTTTACATTTTACTTTTTCAATTACAGTTTACTTTCAGTATTTGCTTTAGTTTGAGGTGAACAGCAAGATGGTTAGACAGATATTTTACAAAATGTTACCCCCAATATTTCCAGTACTGAATTGATACCATGCATAGTTATTACAATACTATTGTTATATTTTTAATTTACTTTTATTGTTGAGAATATTATAGATGTCTCCCATTTTCCCTCCTTTGCCCACCCCCAGGCCTTCACTGCACTATTGTCTTTGTCTATGGGCTATGCATTATCTTATCTAATAAAATTGTAATATGCTAAGTGTCCTACCCATTGGTTGACCACCCAGTCACTATGACATGCACTGACCATCAGGCAGCAGACACTCCAATTGGTAGATTAACTTGCTACTGGGGTCCAGCTGATCAGGACTGGACCAGAGGTCCCTCCTCAGCTGGCCAACCTCCTGCGGTCCCTTCCCAGCTGGCTAGCCCTGATGGCCCTGATCGATCCCAATCACAGGTCTGGCCAAAGGTCCCCACCAGTGCATGAATTTGTGTACCAGGCCTCTAGTATGCATTAAGTCCTTTGACAATATTAATGAGTATATTCCCTATACTGTAGTTTGCATCCCCATGACTTCTGTAACTACCAGTTTGTACTTATTAATCCCTTCACCTTTTTCACCTAGCCCCAAGCCCTCTGCCCTCTATCAGCTACCAGTTTGCTCTGTGCACCTATGAGTCTTTCCAATTTTGTTTGTTTATTTTGAGCACTTATGTCTTTTAGAGCACATAAATGTAGATAAGTTTTTTATGTAGGTAAATTTTATCTCAAAATCAATAAAAACATTTTTAAAAATATATTTCATTGATTTTTTTACAGAAAGGAAGAGAGTGATAGAGAGTTAGAAACATCGATGAGAGAGAATCATCGATCAGCTGCCTCCTGCACACCCCCTACTGGGGATGTGCCGCAACCAAGGTACATGCCCTTGACTGGAATCGAACCTGGAATCTTTCAGTCCGCAGGCCGATGCTCTATCCACTGAGCCAAACCGATTTTGGCAATAAAAACATTTTTTTTAAAAAAGAGTTCTTTATAGCTGAGACCAGTTTGGCTCAGTGGATAGAGCGTCAGCCTGCGGACTCAAGTGTCCCGGGTTCAGTTCCGGTCAGGGACATGTACCTTGGCAGCTGATCGATGTTTCTAACTCTCTATCCCTCTCTCTTCCTTTCGGTTAAGAAGAGAGAGGGATAGAGAGTTAGAAAAAAAAAAAAAGTCAATAAAATATATGTAGAAAAGAAAAACGAGCTCTTTATATATTGAAAAGCTCATTAATCATCACAGCTGGTCAATGATTCTCATCATTCTGATCTTTTGTTTGTTATATGGATTGTAGATATTTTTCAAATGTGTTTTATCTTTTTATTATTTTTTTTAATCTTTATTGTTGAGAATTATTGTTTTAGGTTTCTTTGGTTAAATGTCCAGAACTGTAATTACTGGGTCCTTCTTTGTCGCTTGTTATTTAGCCTAAGTCTTATTTTGTCTGGTATAAGTATTGCTACCTCAGCTTTTGTTTGTTTGTTTCCATTTTCATGAAATATATTTTTCCATCCCTTTACTTTCAGTCTCTCAGCCTCCGTATGTTTTTTGATTGAAACATTCAATCAATTTTAATTTAAAGTAATTATTGATAGATATGTATTTGTTGCCATTTTATAATTCATACTAGTATAATATCCTGGTATATGGATTTGTGCACAGTGAGAGAAAATTAACTAGAAGAAATATTTTAATATTGCTATTTGACCTTTCTCTATAATAGAAGTGTCAACCAAATTCACAATCGACAATTCAGATTGAAACACACGCATGTGATTGGCACCAGCAAGAACTTTATATGTATAGCACATGCGTGAGTCAACTTAGCCTTTTATACAATAGATATAGAAGAAACTTGCTTAATTAGACCTGCTTTCTGATTTAGCTAAACTTTTTTTAGCCCTGTGAAGCACCCCAACTTTTCTTTCAGGTAATTGTTAGCAACACAGCAGTAAATATCAACACGAAGCAGATTATTATTGTAGATCTCACAGGGAGAACAAAGGGTAAAATATTTAACTGCAACAATGTTTGGCTATATTCTGTGCAGTGAGAAAACCTGGTCATTTTCAAGTTACACTATTCTTTTCAGTTGGGTCAAGTTTCTAAACTTACTAAATCTTAGTTTTCCTGCTAATGAAAAGAAAATACGATTCTACCAAGTCTCCTATCTACCTACTCCAGGACTTCTGTGAGGATCAAATGAGATGAGGCATAAGAAAATGCTTCACATTTGGTTAAAGTGTAAAATGTTTACACCTCACTATAAAGCAAGTCGAGTTCCTGGGCTGAAGAAATTTCAAGGAGGCTAGTTGCTAGGGAGAGGAAGTTGGACATTGCTATGTGACATCATTACCTAGCGCCCACAGCACTGTTTCAGACCTGGGCTATGGGCTCCATTTTGCACCTTGGAGTCTTGGCTGCAATTTGTCACTGCGGGGTGATGGTGGGGCTTATTTCCCACTTGGGGGAAGCTGAGTGTTGGTTTGTCAGTGCCAGGTCCTTAGTGCTGTTTATCTTTAAATGGCCAGTGTGTGTCATGGCAGTTACTGTGTTGGGCCTCTGCCCCCTGGTGGTCAGTGTGTGTCATAGCTACTGGTCAGACCAACACTTAGCTTTTAGTATATAAATTTATTTTTTTTTAACTTTTAAAGAAGACACTTTATCACTTCTTGTAATACTGGTTTTGTGGTGATGAACTCCTTTAGCTTTTTCTTATCTGGGAAGCTCTTTATCTGACTTTCTATTCTAAATCTTTGCTGGGTAGCATAATCTTGATTATAGGTCCTTGATTTTCATCACTTTGTATTCAATGCCAATTTCATTTGGCCTGCAAAGTTTGTATTGAGAAATCAGCTGACAGACTTATGGGAGCTCCCTTCTAGACAACTAACTGCTTTTTTCCTTGCTGCTTATGAGCCTCTCTTTGTAGCTTTCACGAGAGACTCAGCTTTCCCACTCGGGGCTGGCGTCAGGCTCAGTTTTCGGATAGCAGAGTTGCTATAGCCATTTACCTTCTGGTAGCCTTGTCCCTCTTTCCAGCCCTAACCCCAATTTCTTGTTGCTCTGCTCCCATTTAAGTTTAGTTTCCGGGTTTGTTGTTGTTTTTAGGAGGAGAGCCTTGAAGGAGGGGACCCCACCTCTTGTGAGACCAGCAGTTTCTTAAAGTATATGACCTTTGCTATGGGAATGTCCTAAGGATCAGTCAGTCATGATGCCAGAATTGAAAAACATCTGCTGACACCAGGACACTCAATTGTATGTGTATGTGTGTGTGTGTTTCTCCAGGAATTCATTGAGGAGTTGCTCTCTCCCCCTTTTGGGGGTCTGGTGGCATTTGTGAAGGAGGCTGAGGCTCTGATTGAGCGTGGACAGGCTGAGCGACTTCGAGGGGAAGAAGGTATGAAGATGATGTGGTAGAAAAGGGGTCAATGGTAAGGTGACTAGAAATGAAAAATGAGAGGATGTGGATTATATGGGGAGTGGGTGGGTCAGGAAAGAATGGGTTGGGAGAACACCAGAAGAGAGGGTTTGATGATGAGGATGGATGTGCTTTGGGGAGGACTTAGTAGGATCAAAGATCACTTAGCCTAGTTTCTATGAAATACTGTCTTTTTCCTCCTGCCATCAGCTCGTGTTACTCAGCTGATCCGTGGCTTTGGTAGTTCCTGGAAATCCTCGGTGGAGTCTCTGAGTCAGGATGTGATGCGGAGTTTCACCAACTTCAGAAATGGAACTAGCATCATCCAGGTGACCTGCAGCTCCCACTCCCACCCTGCCCCATCGCTAATTTCCCCCTTTTCCTTGGGCTCAGCATCATCCAAGTGACCCTCGATCTTCAACTACCAGCTGTGCCCAAAGTTCTGAATAAGTTCCAACCTGATTCTTTAAAAAATATATATATATATTATTGATTTTTTTTTATAGAGAGGAAGGGAGAGGGATAGAGTTAGAAACATCGATGAGAGAGAGACATTGATCAGCTGCCGCTAGCACACCCCCCACTGGAGATGTGCCTACATTCAAGGTACATGCCTTTGACCGGAATTGAACCTGGGACCCCCTCCAGTTCGCAGTCCAATGCTCTATCCACTGAGCCAAACCAGCTAGGGCTCTAACCTGATTCTTAATCATCATGTCACAGTCTTGCCCTCCTTGACTTTCTCTGCGCAGGGAGCACTGACCCAGCTAATCCAGCTCTATCACCGCTTCCACCGGGTGTTGTCTCAGCCCCAGCTCCGAGCTCTCCCTGCCCGGGCTGAGCTCATCAACATTCACCACCTCATGGTGGAGCTCAAGAAGCACAAGCCCAACTTCTGACGTGCTGGGTCCGGGGACTCACCAGCCTCTCCATGGACTCCTACAGCCCACCCCGTACCTGTCCTCCCCTTCCTGCCCCTGCAGTTCCTCCTCGCCTCCCAGCTCTGACTGCCTCACCCCCAGGGCCCTGCCTCATCAGCATAAGCTGGATTCCCTTGGCTTTCTGAATCTCCCAGTGTCTTTGTTTCCCAGGACCACCTTTCCCTGGGCTTCCAAAACGACTTTACCATTCTCCCAACTCTGTCACAACCCTCCACCCCTGAAAAAAAAAGCCCCACAAAAGCCGAGGCCCTTCTCTCCCTGTGGTAAACCTTCACTTGCCTCCATTTCTGGTTCATTCAACTCTCATCACCATGTCCTGAGGTGTGAAGCCTCACGTCTAGGAATCGATGGCAAGGGAAGACTGCCTCTAAGTCACTGATTTTTTTTTCCCATGCAAAGTGATTTCTGAAGCTTTTTGACCTAAGCTCCTAGCAACTTGAACACTAACCAGTCCCCCTCCTGGCTTGAGAAGGACTTCAAGGTCAGTCTGCAGGGAACAATAAATATTTAATATAACACTCCTCTCCCATTTCCTTTCTGCCTCCTGGGCCTTCAAGTAGCTCCATCTGTGCTCCAGGGTTACCTCCATCTCTGAACGGGTGCTGGGCTTACCTCCCTTTTGGTGGATGATGAAAAAGTAGGAACATACTATAACCTCTAGGCCAGAGTAGCTGCCTTGGTTTTAGTGTGGGGATTATTTCATGAGTAATCTATCTGGTGGAGGAAGGTGGCTCCTGATTAAAACGGCAAATGCAAGGGCTGGGCACGTGGCTGTGCAACCTCAGGCACTGCCCCAAGGGCTACTTTGGATCCGCCCTTGAGCTGGCCGTGGGGTTGCCATTCCGTTGTCAGCTCACTGGCTGCTCTGGCTGTAGCACCCACACTGTTGGGATGGGGTAAGCCAGGTTTGCAGGGTGTCCTCTGAGTTTGACTTGGAGTCTCCTGCTGCCTCCGCCTATACATCTGATTTGAATTAGACTGGAATGGAGAGACTGGAGGCACCTTTAGTCCCTATGGGGAAGGTGCGGGCAGTCGGGAAAGTGGAAATTTGGCGATGTTTCCTCTGATTCCTCTGCCCCTAAGGCGCAGTCGTTCCCTCCCAGGGCCGGGCGAGTGGTGGAAGGAAATCCGCATCTCGCGGGAGGGGGGGGGGGGCCGTTAGAGGGCCGGTGCCAGAGGGTTCTGCGCAGGCAGCGAGGAAGGCTGGTGCGTTCGAGGCGGGGCTCCAGCAGTCGCGGTTGGCGGGCTCCCGATTGGCTGTCGCGGCTGGCGAGCTCTCCCGATTGGCTGCCACTGGGAGGGGCGTGGCGGAGGGCTCCCGCCTTTTCTGGGCTCCCGCCCCTCCCTCTGCTGTCGCAAACCCAGCACCAGCCGCAGCACCAGCGCCGCTGGGAGCGTCTGGGAGGCGCCTGGGGCGGAGGGCGGGGGGCAGTGTCCTTAACTGCCCTCACGGGCGCTGCCCACAAGCTCCTCTCCAGCGGTGCCCTCCCTGCCCCAGTCCGCCCAGGCCTGCCCCCGGCTCGGCGGAGTGTTCTGGGCTCGTGCCGGTGGCCTCGCAGTCTGGTCCCTCCACCTCCCGCTTCTCGTTCCTCGCCCACCGGCACCGGCCCCCACTTGGAGGTTCCAGCCTAGGGGGCTCCGATGGCCTCACCTTTACCCCGACTCAGCCTCAGCCGAGGAGCACCGCGGGCCCAGGGGCTGGGGCTTGACGGGAGGGCACTGCTTTGCAGAGCGGGTTCCCAGAGAAAGGGTTCCCGGACCCCCGTGAGGGGGCGGGCGCCCCCCCCCCCGGAAGCAGCGCGGCGGGGGGGGGGGGGGGGGGAGAGAAGGCCAAGGCCGGTGCAGGGCCACCTTGGATTCCCGAACCCAAATATCCCGGCCTGACGATGAGCCGGTGCCTGTGGCTTCCCTGGGGCGCTCAGAGGGTGAGGGGCGTGTGGTCCGGGGACCAGGCAGCCCAGTTCCGCAGCAGTGCAGTTTGGGGGACACTGAAGGGACCCCTCTGGTGGGGTGAAGGAGACGGAAGAGCGTGACCGGGAGCCGCGATGCCTCTGCCCACGCCCAGGGGGCAGCACCGGCCAGGGGATGGGGCTCTCGGCGAGGCTTCTCCCGGGCCCTCCTGGAGCAGAAGCACCGAGGACTCTGCCTCCTTCAGCCAGAAAGCCCTCAGCCCGGCGGCTAGCTGGCCCGTGTGATCCACAGGCTGGAACTGTAGCTTCTGGCGGACATCACTGCCCCTCCACTTTCACCCCACTTTCCTCTTTTCTCATGACAGACGCCCTGGCCGCGGGCCCACAAGGACCCGGACAGCACTCCCGGGCAGGGCTAAGCTCAGAGCGGCGCACCTGCTCCAGCGTCCCTGTCCCTGCCCAGTGTCAGAGGAACTGACAGGAACAATCCACACTTTTTGGGGTCTCGGTCCCTTGTCCAAGACTGTGCCCGGGATTATTTTTAACTGGGCTCTGGGGAACATTTCCTCGGTGTTCGGCAGCGCCGTTTCTGCCGAATATGAGGGTGCCCGCCTGGGCAGCAATCTCATAGTTACTGAATGTGGATGTGCTCCAAGCACAGAGCAAAGGAGGGACTCCTGGCCTGTCCACACGGACCCGCCGCCCTCCCCTCACAGGGACGGCTCTTCTGGTTTCAGGAAAGCAGGCGGTAGGAGAAGCAGGCAGATTGACTGGGTTACAGCACAGATTTAGGGCAAAAATTGGAGGAAAGAAGGAGAAAGCAAGACCAAGACAAAGCTTTGAGGGGAAGCATAGAGATCAGCTCTCCACCTGGGAATAATGGATGCAGCCATTCACGTTGCATTTTAGAGTTTACAAAGTGTTCTCAGATACAGTGTTCATCAAACCGAGACTGGTTGATCCCCTTCTCCGTGCTCTGTGGCCTCTGCCTCCGGAGCAGATACTGCATCTGGCCGATTCACACACTGGCCCTGCTGGAGCTGTTCTCCCGGTCCCTATGTCGCAGTGAGCCCGGCACCACAGCCACTCAGAGGCTTGGACCTGTGCCACATTCACCCTTTCTGCCACCACTCCGGACGGGAGGAAAGCTGAATGGGCAAGCTTTGGAAAAGGACAGAAGGCGGGACACTTGCAAGATGTAGACAGCAGGGACGAAGGGTCAGAGGCTCATAGGCAGGAAGCAACCTTGTCCACCCGGCTCCCCAGGCCCCAAAGGATCGGCATGTGGCTGGGGAAAGGCACATTTACTTCCAGTAACCTCAAACCGGAATTCAGCTTTTCCTCCCGTGATAATAGAGGCAACAAAGCACAGTGGTATGAGCAGTACCTATGACTCACCAAGAGCAATCCCAGCCTTTTGTCACCTTTCACCTTTCACCTGCAGGAAAGAGGCTCCTGATTGCTTTGAGGTTATGGTTATGGTTATGGTTAGCACCACCACTAGATCTTGTCATCACATGTTGGTTTTTTATTTTGATAACTACACTAATTGTTTTCTTTTGTAATCCTGCATATTTTATTTTATAGTTAAAAACATATCCCGAGACTTCACCAGATGCCAAAGGGGACCAAAGTGTAAAAGGGTAAGAGCTCCTAGATCTCTGATGGAAGTGGTAGTTCCTGTTTGTTTGTTTGTTTTTAATCCTCACCCAAGGATATTTTTTTCCATTGATCTTAGAGAGAGATCAGTGGAAGGGGGGGAGGAAAGGGAGAGAGAGAAATATTGATTCGAGAGACACATTGGTTGCCTCCTGAAGAATGCGACCTGATTAAGAATTGAACCTGCAATCCTGTGATCCACTGGTGGATGCTCTAACCCATTGGTCAGCAAACTCATTAGTCCACAGAGCCAAACGTCAACAGGACCACGATTAAAATTTCTTGAGTTGATGAAACCGGTTTGGCTCAGTGGATAGAGCATTGGCCTGCGGACTGGAAGTTCCCGGGTTCGATTCCGGTCAAGGTCATGTACCTTGGTTGTGTGCACGTTCCCAGTAGGGGGTGTGCAGGAGGCAGCTGATTGATGATTCTCTCTCATTGTGTTTCTAACTCTATCCTCTCTCTTTCTCTCTGTAAAAAATCAATAAAATATATATTAAAAAAAAAAGAAATTTCTTCTGAGAGCCAAATTTTTTAAACTTACACTTCTTCTAACACCACTTCTTCAAAATAGACTCGCCCAGGCTGTGGTATTTTGAGGAAGAGCCACACTCAAGGGGCCAAAGAGCCACATGTAGCTCGAGAGCCACAGTTTGCTGACCACGGCTCTAACCAGTTAGCAAATCGGCCAGGGCAGTAGTTTCCTGTTTAGCATTTTTTTACAACCATAGGAGTTGGGAAGGTTTCTTGATGTTTGAACTAAATGCCTGCTTATGTAATTTCTGCCTGTATTTTCTTGCCTCCATTATTACTCAATTATTCATTCTTTCATCATATACAGTATTTAGGAAACACCTTTCTTGTACAACACATTGCTGCACAAAACTATGCCACCAGGTTCAAAGCCATCTCGGTTGCCATGGCTCCCTGGGGCTCCCAGCTGGGAGAGGAGTGGGGCTGTGCCCTCATGGCCCTGCCTGCTGCAGCTTGAGGGGGGCGCGGAGGGCCCTGCGACAGGCAGTAAGAGGGGGTGTTGTCTGTAGGGAATTTTATGTTAATACTAAACCGGCTTTTTATTGTTACCATGTACCAGCAATTCTACAATAATGTTAAGCACAGTATTCCTCCCCCCCCCCCCCAGCACACGGGAATTTAGCCACGTCCAGTTCACACATGACACCACGAAGCCTAGAGACTTCTCTTCCCCTCCTCAGCTCCCCATGCCATCAGCTCCTGCTCCGGGTGAGCGAGGCCCGCCCGCAGTGAGCCGGTGCCCACCCGCTGGAGGGACAAGGCAACCGCACATCCTGGCTGCTCTCTCGCTCCAGGGCTGCCTTTTTCCCTTAGCGGGATTTCTTCCTCGAGCATTTCTTTTTCTCTTTTATTGGTGTCTTCTCTCTTTTACTTCTCCTACTCTCTCTTTATGAGTTTCATGAGCTGACTTTTTCTAATGTCTCAAGATGACTCTCAAATCACTGGGTTTTAGCCCTGTTTTCTTCTCTGCATAAGGATTTAATATATAAATTTCCTTCTGAATACTGGTTAGTTATATCTAACAAGTGCTTATATGTTTTATCTCTATCATTATTCAGTTCAAAGGATTTTCTAATTTCTACTATGTTTTCCTTTATCCAAGGAATATTTAGAAATATATTACTTGATATCTAAACAGTTAAATGCTTTCTTATCATTTTATTATTGATTTATGCCTTTCCAAGGACATAGGTTGAGTGGCTTAATCCTTTGATGATGTTTTGAAGCTTGCTCTGAAAGATGGCGTGGATTAATAAAGTTTGATATAAGAATACGTGGCTTCTGCTGCTGTTAGAGGAAGTGCTCTACCTTTGCTGGAGGCCATGCCGTTACCTGTGTTCCTCAGGTATCTGTGACCTGAGGGTCTTTCTGTGTGTGTGTGTGTGTGTGTGTGTGTGTGTGTTTCCATTGGTTGTTGAAACAGGCATGTAAAAATCTTCCACTATGAGTATGGGTTGTTAAATTGTTTTTATTTAATCTTGTCGAGTTGTTTTGTGTGTGTGTGTGTGTGTGTGTGTGTGTGTATACATATACATATACATATACATATATATATATATAATTTATATGTTTTTATTGATTTCAGAGAGGAAGGGAGTAAGAGAGAAGCATCAATGATGAGAGAGATAATCATTGATTGGCTGCCTCCTGCTCGCCCCCTACTGGGGATGGAGCCTGCAACCCAGGCATGTGCCCTTGACTGGAATCGAACCTGGGATCCTTCAGTCTGCAAGCCGACACTCTGTCCACTGGGCCAAACCAGCTGGGGCTGTTTTGAATATTTTAACATATGTTTCTGGCTATATATTACCTTGGTTTGGGGAAAGGAAGAATCATGATGGGACTGTGCTACCCTATTGTCTCCCAAATGGAACTGGGATCAGGGCTCAGTGTACCTTTAGTTCATGATGTGGGTCAGCGTCAGGGGAGGTGGCACCAGGAGGGGAGGCTCTGGTGGAGAAGCCCAGGACACAGCTCTGCAGATGAAGAAGCGCTCAAGGTCCAGGGCTCCACCCGCTTTGCTGCGGATCCTCAGTATAGACCGCATGTGGGAGAGGGCGGGACAGCAGCTTCTTGACGGGAACACGGATAGGCCAGGCCTACAGCTAGAAGTCAGGAGGTGCAGTCCCCAGTCGCACAGGGAAGCCTGAAAGACAGTGACCTCCCATTTATATCCCAGGATCCGTGTGGGGCTTCCCCGTGAGGACAGGGCAGGGCTTGCTCCTGGACCTCCCTTGGCCTCATTCCTAGTCCTGCAAAGCCCCACCACAGCATCTGCAGGCATGGTCGCCAGCTTGTCCTCACGCCCTGGGCTGGGGCCCTGGGCGTTGGCTTTGCTTTTGACAGCTCCTGATTCCAGTTCCTCATCTCCAGTTCCTCACCTCCAGCTGCACGGCACCTCCTTCTTCAAGAAAACTCTGGATTTCCGGTCTCTCCACGATTGAATTAACCGCCTGAAGTTTCCTCTGGCCCCGCTTCTCCATCCTCTACTTTCTGAAGACCTCCAATGGTTTTACCTGCAAGTGTTACTGTCTCCGTTTTTACTCCTGAGGGTGGTCCGCAGCCACCAGGCCTAACCAGGGCCTGCAGAGAGCTGGCAGCTGGCTGAGCTGCAAGACTGAGGTGTGTGTGTGTGTGTGTGTGTGTGTGTGTGTGTGTGTGGCGGGGGAAGGGGGTTCCCAGGGCGTGGAGATACGGCTGCTCATTTCCAGCCGCTGTCAGAAGCTGGATGGGACTGAGTTGGCCCCTCCCACACAGCTTCCCTTTTGATGGACTCGAGATGAACTGATTTGAGACCTCAGTTATATCTGCGAAATCCCCTCCTAGCGGCACCCACACTAACACTGGATTGGCTAACTGGGAGAGGACATGTAGTGGCCAACTAGGGCAGTGACACCGAGGGTCCCCCATCCCCACCTGCAGGAAGTGAGGCTGCTGCACGCCCTGCCCAGGCCCACACTCCAGTACTCTACCCAGTTAGTGCCAGCAAGCCCAGCCCATGAGGAGCCACTGTGCCTGGGGAGAGTGGTCTGAGGGAGGGCTGGGAAGACTGGTTTCAGCGGAGGATTTGAATACAGAACCGCTTCCTCTGCATTCCTGAGGACAGAGCTCAGAGGAGCTGCCTGGTGCCTTGAACGTGGAGGCCTCCCCCGCCAGCTCAGCACCTGTGGCTCCCTGCAGCACCCGCAGGGCGGGGCCTGGTTTTGCTGGTGACCACTCACTCGCGTGAGTTCCGATGGACAGCTCTCCTCTCCTCTCCCGCCTCTGGTCCAACTGATTTTGGTGCAGACTTCTTGTAGTCTTTGCACTTCTCCTCCTCCTCCCCCTCCCCCTCCCCCTTCTCCTGCTCCACTCCCTCCTCCTCCTCCTGCTCCGCCCCTCCTCCCCCTCCTTCCCCTCCCCCTCCCCCTTCTCCTGCTCCACTCCCTCCTCCTCCTGCTCCGCCCCTCCCCCCCCTCCCCCTCTCCCCCTTTTTCCCCCTCTCCCTCCTCCTCCTCCTCCTCCTCCTCCTCCTGTAGGAAAGGTGGGAGTTTATTGAGAACAAGCACAGATTTCCGCCAGGGGCCGGGAAGACTCTCACAGCACAGACTCAAGCGTGGTGAGGGGGAAGTCCCTGCACTCCTTTTGTGAGGCATGTAGTTCTTCCGTTCAAACTGTGCCGGCCTTGACATGTAATTTGTAGCTCCTAATTTCATTTTAGTCTGAAAATGTTAGTGCATATAAATAAGTAAATAAATAATAAAAACATTAGTGCAATAAAAATAAAGAAAAAGAATAAATAAATAAATAATAAATAAAAATGTTAGGGCAAGATCCACAGACTCCCTCTTCAAATAGCATCAAAGCCCCTCTCCTTTAAGATCTCTTTGTAAAGCTTGCCTTCAGTCTCCTGAGCCTCTCTCACGGCAATGCAGCATTTGAATACATTCACCCCCTGAAATGTCTGGCGGCAAATCAGAAGTATAACATTTGGCCGAAACCGGTTTGGCTCAGTGGTAGAGCGTCGGTCTGCGGACTGAAAGGTCCCGGGTTCGATTCCGGTCAAGGGCATGTACGTTGGCTGTGGGCACATCCCCAAGTAGGGGATGTGCAGGAGGCGGCTGGTCGATGTTTCTCTCTCATGGACATTTCTGGCTCTCTATCTCTCTCCCTTCCTCTCTGTAAAAAATCAATAAAATATATTTTAAAAAAAAGAAGTATAACATTTGTTTTCCTGTCTTTTCCAGAGGGAAACCATCTCGATGCCCTTTGTTTGCCCCCCCTCTTCTCGGGGACGTGGGTTTGGGTTGTTCTTGCACCCCAGTGTTGGCGCCGTGTAGAGCTATTTCTGTCTCTCTTCTACAGAGGAGAACGGGAGGCCACAGCCTTGCCAAGGTTACGGAGGCTGGCAGGGGCAGGGCTTGGATTTGAACCCAGGCAGGACTGCTCTGGGGGCCACGCGGTTAACCACCATTTTCACAGCTTCCAGGGGATGACGGGAGAAGTGCCGCCGCGGCCCGCCTGCCTGCAGCGCTCAGCACAGTCCCCGCTCTGCCTTCTCCAGCCCGGTGGGCCGGCTCCTGGAGGTGACCCGCCCTCCGCTGGCCCCTCCCTACGGGACCCCACGCCACATCTCCTCACATCCTGCAGTCTCCCTGCAGCCTCCCTCCACTTCCCGCCTCAGCTGAAATTTAAGTCTTCCTTGAGGGTGCGACCTCCTCTGCCGGCTTCTGACGGGAGCTGTTTATTTTCTTAGAGGTGAGGGTGCTTCCCCGGCTCCAGTGCTGCCTCCAGACCGCCCTCCTCCGACCCCACTGTCTGGTCTAAAATAACCCCTGCCCCAGGGCAGCCCCGGGCTCCACTGCCCTTCCTCCCCTTTGGTGCCGTCTGCCACCTGCCCCCTCCGCCTCCCTCAGCACAGGCACTGCAGACTGTCTGCCTCTCCATCGCACTGTCTGGGGGAGGACCCACCCCCACTGACCTCTCAACAGCACCCCCTGGACCTTCCCACTCCAAACCAGCCAGTTCTCTCCCTCGGCTCGTCATCTGAGGTGCCCCACGGGGATCTCACCCACGCAGCCTGCCTAGGCCCCTCTCCTCCGTTCGTCCGTCTGTGCACTCCTCTCACAAACGTTTCAGTCTCCTGTGGCTTCCAGACCCAGGCTGTCTCCCCTCTTCCAGCCCAGCAGCCCCTCCTTATTCCTTCATCGCAACGACTCTCCTGACAACAAGCAAGCTCAGGCCTCTCCGTCATCCTCCGTGCACCCGTCTGCCTGAATCTCAGCCCTGGGCCCGGTCTGCTTTCCCAGGGTTTCACTCTGAGAGCCGCCGAGCGTTGGAGGAAGTCGCACAGCCAGTTCCACTCCTCACTCAGGGCCATCAGCCGGCCGTGCTTAGTGACCCAGCCACACCATGTGGTCACTGGCCACTTCAACGCCCTGCCCCGGGACCTGTGCGGTCCCCACTGTCTCTCCTCACACTCCGGTGGTCTCCGCCTTACGTCTCAGAGAAAGCGGAAGCCACCAGAGGCGAACTCCCTCACCCTCCTGTTATCAAATCCACGCTGGGCCTGTGTCCCAGTGCTGCCTCCGGTTAGGGCAGAGCGATTGCTGTCCTCTCGGTGTGCCTCAGGGCTGCCTGGAGGGCGGGTAAAGCATACTGTGAGCCCTGGCCGGTTTGGCTCAGGGGATAGTGTGTGCCTGCAGACTGAAGGGTTCCAGGTTCCATTCAGGTCAAGGGCACATGCATGGGCTGCAGGCTCGATCCCTTAGGGAGGGTGCAGAAGACAGCTGATCAATGATTCTCTCATCATTGATGTTTCTATCTCTCCCTTTCCCTTCCTCTCTGACATCAATAAACAAACAAAAATACCCATGCTTGCGACTCAGTAGGCTGAGGTGGGGAGAGGTGAGGATTTTCCTTTGTGACTAGTTTCCAGGTGATACTTCATGCTGCTGGCCTGGGGTCCCACTTGGAGAACCCCTGGAATAGAAGAGCTGCCTGCTCCTGCCCAAGGCTAGTCTCTCTAGCTGTGTTCTGCACCCCATTTCCTTAGTTACTCATTTTCCCTCCTGAATCTGTAACTGCTTCCTCTCAAAACAAACCAAGCCCCGCCGAAACCGGTTTGGCTCAGAGGTAGAGCGTCAGTCTGCGGACTGAAAGGTCCCAGGTTCGATTCCGGTCAGGGGCATGTACATTGGTTGTAGGCACATCCCCGGTAGGGGGTGTGAAAAAGGCAGCTGGTTGATGTTTCTCTCTCAACTCCCATGGACGTTTCTAGCTCTCTATCCCTCTCTCCTCCTCTCTGTAAAAAAAATCAATAAAATATATAAAAAACAAAAAACAAAAAAAACCCGAGCCCCAAACCTGCCTTCCTCTGCCTCATTTCTCCCTCTGACTGCTGCCTGTGTCTGTCAGGCACCTCATCCAGCCTCTCTCTCACATACACATACATGAGCCTGGCTTGGGGTCCTTTGAAAAGACATATAACACATTTGGGAATCAACAGGGGAGAACCTGAGTATGTTCTGCAGGTGGGTAATATTTGGGACTAGTTCTTTTCTTGCGGGCATGTAGGAGGAAGCCTGACTTTTAGGAGATGTATGTTGAAGTGTTAAAATGTGAGGCAGCACGATTTCCAAATTCCCACCTCGTTCAAGAACTCCAGCCCTGGCCGCCCGGCTCCGATGGCTCGGCTTCCTCCCATGCACTGGTCGCTGGTTAGATCCCCGTCAGGGAACCCCCCACCCCCAATTGCTGGCTCAGTCCTCAGTCAGGGACGTGCAGGAAATAGATCAGTGTTTCTCTCTCCTCCCTTCCTCTCTCTCTAAGATCAATTAAAAATATTTTTTTTTTAAAAAGAGCTTTGCATAAATATGTAAATATTTGTATCCTATATAATAAAAGCCTAGTATGCTAGGTAAGTACCCAGTCATCCAGTCAGTCGTTCAACCAATCAAAGCATAAATGCTAATGATATGCTAAGGCCGCTCAATCACTCACTATGACCTGCACTGACCACCAGGGGGCAGATGCTCTGACCAGTAGCTGGCAGATGCTCTGACCAGTTAGCTTGCTGCTGGAGTACGATCAGGACTGAGCGAGATGGGCTAGACACACCTTGGAACCCTCCCTTGGTCCCTCCCCAGCTGGCCAGCCTCCCTTGTCCCTCCCCGGCCTCAATTGTGCACCCCTGGGGTCCCTTGGCCTGGCATGCACCCTCTCACCATCCTGGACCCCAGGGGGATGTCACAGAGCTGATTTCAAGATCAGATCCCACAGGCCAGGCCAAGGGACCCCACTGGTGCACGAATTTGTGCACCGGGCCTCTAGTGTACATATAAATAACCATTGTTAAATCTAAGCAAAGTGGTGGATATACAAATGATAATCGTACTATAGTTTCAACTTTTTTGTACTTTTGAAACTTTTTTATAATAAAAAGTTGGGAAGACGGGATGCAGGGAGATGGAGAAGTGAGCTCAGAGCCAGGGAAGCTGTCCTAGGAGGCCCGGGAGAGGAGCTGGAGCTGCTTTGGCGTGAGGGCCGCTGGGGATCCAACGCTGCTGGAAGCATACGCTTCCTGCCCGTGAAGGGCCTTGGCCAGTGAGACCCGCGTGGAAGAGATGTGTCATTTTGGAACAGAATCTCTGTGAACCATTGTGTGTTTCCACCACCCGCCATGCTCCCCTGGCACACAGCCAGTGTGCCTCGTCCCCTTCCACATCCGGACAGGAAAGCAGCGGCCAGAGGCTGCCTCGCTCCAGCCAGTGCCCAGGGCATTGCTGGGTGGCTGAGGCATAGGCACAGGCCAAGCACCGTGTGGAAGGGCAGAGGGAACTCTCCGTGTAGAATGTCCAAGATAGAATCCTGACAACAGAAGACCTTTTTTTCGGGGGGAGGGCAGGGGAAGCTAAATCAATGGGAAAAGAAATAGAGTTGGGGGAAAATTCTCTATTCCCTTACTTCCACTCACTCCTCACCTCCTCCTCCACTCACTCCTCACCTCCTTCAGGCTGGTGTCCGCCTCTCCTATGTGTGTGCGCGCGCGCGCTCGCGATCTTTCTCAGGCTACTTTCTGAGACTTAACTTGCTGCAGGCAACTTAATTCTCTCCTCCTCTGCACCTTTGTCTTGGCTGCTCTCATCGCCACTGCTGTGCTGGTGACTCCCAAAGGCCTGTTTCTGGCCGGGTTTCCCTCTGGACCTGCACTGCCAGGCAGTGCCGCCTGCATCGCTCCGTTCACCGTTCACAGGGGCTCAGTGCTTCAGTCTAACTGTATCAAGCAAGCACTGATTATTCTCAAACCTGAATTCATCTGTTCTCTCAAACAGGCTCCTTTCCATTGTGCTTGGCTTCCGTCAAGTCCCCAGCCACCCAGCGGCCCAAGCCTGGACGGGACCCAGGCCCTTGCTCTCCTGCAGGGCCTCTGACCAGAGCTGCGATTCTGGGCCAGCTCAGGCTGCCCCTGGCCTCTCCCAGCCCCCGGCACCGCCTGCCGGCCTCACAGGTGGATCACAGCTCTCCCTAGAGTCCGCGGCCTTGCTCGGGTCCTCTCCTGCTTCTTGGCCTACTCCCCCCATCTGGCCTCCTCCCAGCTCCTGCCTCTCAGCCCTCTGACCTCAACCTAAGTCTCATGCTGGACGTTTGGACTTAGGATTCGAAGCCCGTTTTCCCTGCCAGGTGGGGACACAGCTTTCAGTGCTCATTTCACCTCAGAAAGGACCTTGATCTTGGTTCTGCTCTGAAGCTGACGCCCCGTCTCAGCCACGTGGCCGGCCACAGGGGACCTGGCCAGTCCCCATGAAGGGGGGTGCAGCGCGGCTCAGGTCCCACCTCGACCTTCGGAAATGTCTCCTTCCTTGACTTCAGCTTCTAGTTCTGGCAACGGCCAGAGAGAAGCTCCCAAGTGAAAACCGACATCTCACTGCCCTGCTCGCAGCTGCTCCGTGGCTGCTCTCCCCTCCGGGCCCATTCCTGGCACCGGCCGTTCACGGCCTGCGGGCTGACTCTAAGGGAGGCCGCAGTGTCTGTGATGTCTGGGAAGCAGCGGAGGCTTATGGAGCAGCTTAAACCGCAGCTCTGTCATTGGGCGGCTTATGGAGCAGCTTAAACCACAGCTCTGCCATTGGGCGGCTGTGTGAACTTTGGCCCGTCACCCACACCTTCCTCATGCACTAAACAGAGCAATGTTGTGAGGATGAGGATTTATATGATTCTGTGAAGATCTATCACACGCCAGGAACACAGTTCATGCTGAGAAAGGTTAGAGATATTATTGCCCATCCTTCCGTTTGGTATTTAGGCCCCAGCTGGCAAAGCTGACTTACCTGGGACCTCCGTAAGGAGGCTCTTCATCACCCGCGCTGTGCATGAGCTTTCCTCTCCATCTGAAAGTTAACTACTCACCACCCACTCCCTCCTCCATAAAAAACAATAACTTGAAGCCCTGGCCAGTGTGGCTCAGTTGGTTGGGCTTTGTCCCCTGGACTGAAAGGTTGCCAGTTTTTTTTTTAATTTTTATTAAATTATATTCTGTGTACATATTTTACCACTGCCCCCCCCCCATACATACCCTCCCTCCCCAGAGTTTTGTGTCCATTGGTTGTACTTATATGCATGTATACAGTCCTTCGGTTGATCTATTATCTCCCCCAGATCTCCCTCCCCTCCCTGCTGTAATTTGACAGTCTTCTTGTTGCTTTACTGTCTTATATCTATCCTTTGGTTCATCAGAAGGTTGCCAGTTTGATTCCCGGTCAGGGCACATGCCCGGTTGTGGCTGGATCCTTGGTGGGGGGCCTGCAGGGATCCATGTTGTGCTCTCACATTAGTATTTCTCTCTCCTTCTCCCCATCTTCCTTCCTCTCTCTGTAAAAAAATCAATAAAAAACTCACAGCCAATATATACCTTTTGAAAGAATTAGTTGATATCTCAAATCTTCTGGGCAGAGTAAGGCCTCTGTTTTTCTAATGCTGCTAGTTTTTTGTTTTTAAAAAAAAATACATTTTATTGATTTTTTTACAGAGAGAGAAAGGGAGATAGAGAGTTAGAAACATCGATGAGAGAATCATTGATCAGCTGCCTCCTGCACACCCCGTACTGGGGATGTGCCGGCAACCAAGGTACATGCCCTTGACCAGAATCAAACCTGGGACCTTTCAGTCCTCAGGCTGACGCTCTATCCACTGAGCCAAACCGGTTTCGGCAATGCTGCTTGTTTTTTATCTATTGCTGCTCAACAAGCCACCCTAGTATGTGGTATCTTAAAACAGAAGTTATTGCCCGGCCAGAGTTTCTCAGTGGTTGAGTGTCGACCAATGAAGTAGGAGGTCACAGTTTGATTCCAGGTCAGGGCACATGACGGGTTATGGGCTCGATACCCAGTAGGGGGCATGCGGGAGGCAGCTAATCCATGATTCTCTCTCATCATTGATGTTTCTCTCTCTCTCCCTCTCCCTTCCTCTCTGTAAAACATCAATAAAATATATTTAAAGAAGTGCTTGTTCCAGCCGAAACTGTTTTGGCTCAGTGGTAGAGCGTCGGCCTGCGGACTGAAAGGTCCTGGGTTCGATTCCGGTCAAGGGCATGTACATTGGTTGCGGGCACATCCCCGGTCGGGGGTGTGCAAGAGGCAGCTGGTCGATGTTTCTCTCTCATTGACATTTCTACTCTCTCTCCCTCTCCCTTCCTCTCTGTAAAAAATCAATAAAATATATTTAAAGAAGTGCTTGTTCCTTACAATTCTGCAGGTGCCCTGCAGGTCTGCATTTCCTGTTGGCTGGGCTCTGCGGGGTTGGGTATTCCCAGAGGCCTCACTCGCTGACCAGCCGTTGACATTGGCTGCCGGCTGCAGCCAGGCCCTGTGTGGTCCGTGGCCCAGGTCTGCGCCGTGTAGGTCTCCCCGTGGCCGCCTGAGCTTCCTCACAGCATGGCAGCTGGGGGCAAAGGGTCATGTTCCAAGTGGCAACAGTGGGAGCTGCAGATCTCATATGACCCCACCTTGGCAGTCACACCATCACTCACGCCCAGCTCTGTTCAAAACAGGCCAGGGCCAGCCAGAACAGGGGAGGGGCGAAGTGTGCACCGAGGGGGGGAAGTGACCGAGGACGGGCTGTCATTTTCAGCCCTGCACCCTCCCTGCTGCTCCTCGCCGCGCCTCCGCTCTCACAAGGCCCCTTGTCAAGACCCGCTCATGCATCTGTCTCTGGGCCAGCTCCATTAGGGCTCCAAAGCTCACACCCTTTCAAGTATTTCATTTGGTTCACATGTGCTTTTATTATTCTTTTTCATTAATTGCAACACTTAAAAATGGAGAGATTTTACAGAAAACTGGGATTTATCCTTTCTGTCTGGACCGGGAGCTGCCCCTCCAGGTGGGGGGCGTGCCCTGCCGGTGACCACTGTCCGTGAAGGTCTTTGAAGGGAGCCAGGTCTTCTCAACACTGGCACTTGCGTTGCCCAATGAGGTCCTAGGAGAGCTTACAAGTTGAGGTGGGAAAGAATGGGCTGTAACCAGAGAACCGTCACCCCAACAGCAGCGGCCCCCAGGTGCTGATTCAGCTCTCGGCGACGCTGGGAGGGGAGGCACTATCCTCCGGTGGGGATACGTTTTCCACTGACTTTTTTGGGGAGCACCGAGGGGAGGGAGGAGGCAGGAGAAATTTCACTGAGAGAGACACATCCGTTGGTTGCCTCCCTGACCAGGGCTGTGGATTGGGCCTGCAACCGAGGTCCCTGCCCTTGACCAGGAATTGAGCCTGCGACCCTTTGGCCCCAGGTGCCAGTTCTCTGACCACTGAGCTACCTGGCCTGGGCCAGGCATGTTTAATACATGCCTTTCACAGAGGAGGGAAGTGAGTGAATAGGCACTCCCCGGGAGTGAGCTTTCACAGAGAGGGGCAGTAGGTAGGGACGTCTGATCTCTCCGCCTGCGAGATGAACAGGAACCTTCAGTTCTGCGTTTACAGGCTCCTTAGTCATCACAGCAACCCAGCCGAGCAAGCCCTCACTTTTGAGCCGCCTCCTTTGCTTTGTGTGTTTTTCTTTAAAAATAAAACAAAGCGCTGCCTTGCCGAAGCCGGTTTGGCTCAGTGGTAGAGCGTCGGCCTGCGGACTGAAAGGTCCCAGGTTTGATTCCGGTCAAGGGCATGTACATTGGTTGCGGGCACATCCCCGGTGGGGAGTGTGCAGGAGGCAGCTGGTTGATGTTTCTCTCTCATCGACGTTTCTAGCTCTCTAACCCTCTCTCCTCCTCTCTGTAAAAAATCAATAAAATACATATTAAAAAAAAACAAAAAACAAAGCGCTGCCTAGTGGCAAAAGCCCGCCCATCGCTGCTCCCCAGGGGCAGCTGTCACACTGAAGTGTGGGGACCTCCTCGCGCATATTTTGTACTTTTAACAAATGTTCGTTTTCCTGCCTAACCCGGTTAGGCTCAGTGGTAGAGCGTTGGTCTGCGGACTGAAAGGTCCCAGGTTCAATTCCTGTCAAGGGCATGTACATTGGTTGCGGGCACATCCCCGGTAGGGGGTGTGCAAGAGGCAGCTGGTCAATGTTTCTCTCTCATCGACGTTTCTAGCTCTCTATCTCTCTCCCTTCCTCTCTGTGAAAAATCAATAAAATATGTTAAAAAAAATGTTCGTTTTCCTGAACATGTATGGTCGTTTTGTGTATTTTGAAACATGAATGATGCCTGGCCAGTGTGGCTCAGTGAGTAGAGCATTGGCCCATGCACCAAAGGGTTGTGGGTTCAATTCCCGGTCAGGACACAAACCTTGAGGCAGGTTTGGTTCGGGAGACAACCAATCGATGTTTCTCTCTCCTCTGCCCCCCTCTTCCCTTCCTCCCTCCACTCTCTATAAAATCAATGGAAAAAATATCCTCGGGTGGGGATTAACCGCCCCCCAAAAAACCCTTACCTAAATGGTATCATACAACATCCATTTTCGCAAACTCTTACTCACTATGTTGATAAATACGGCCGTCAGCATCCGTCGGAAGGAGACACCGTCCTTTACCCGTTCCTTTACCCAAGGCGGTGAACTGGTTTCCGGTCACGGTCCGCAGGCCTCCTCCCCTGCCCCATGGCCTGTGGAGTGCCCTCTGAGGACACCTGTGGGCACGGGCTCAGGGGTTTCTGCATCACCGGGCCTTGCTGAACGACTGACTGGCTAGAGCTGTTCACATCGTCACAGCATTGGAAGTTCCTGCTGGTGTCGGCAGCGTGATGGTTGTTGCTGATTCCATGTGTGTACAGCAGCATCTCACAGTTTTATACGCATTTCTATATTCCCGGTGATGTTGGGAATCTTTTCCATGTTTACTGGCCATTCGGTGACTAGAAGTAGTAGACACCCGTATCCTTACGTTGACATCAGAAGCTCTTTCTATTCCTAGCCCTCTGTGGAGTCTTGCCTGGCATAGCTTTCACTAATTTTCTCCTGCCTTGTCTCTTCCTTCCTTCCTTCCTTCCTTCCTTCCTTCCTTCCTTCCTTCCTTCCTTCCTTCCTTCCTTTCTTTCTTTCTTTCTTTCTTTCTTTCTTTCTTTCTTTCCTTATTTGCTTGCTTAATTTTTAAAACATTGATTCCAGAGAGGAAGGGAGAGGGAGAGAGAAGCATCAGCGATGAGACAGAATCATGGATCAGCTGCCTCCTGCATGTCCCTCTCGGGATCGAGCCTGAACTTGGACATGTGCTCTGACCAGATCCAACCGTGACCTCCAGGTTCATAGATCTACACTCAGCCACTGAGCCACACATAGTGGGCTCAGTAATGAATTTTTAAAGTAGCCCTCCTTGCATTTCTGGAATAAACTCTTCTTTGTCACACATATGCATGTACACACACATATAGAGACACAGTTGCATAAACTCCACTGGATTCAGTTTGCTGATATTTTATTTAGGATTTTTAGTCTTATAAGTGTGATTGGCCCTCTTTTTCCAGTGTCTGGGGCAGTTTACGTAAACAAACAGTTTCTTTAAGAGTTGGGGGGACGCCGAAACCGGTTTGGCTCAATGGATAGAGCGTCGGCTTGGGGACTGAAAGGTCCCAGGTTCGATTCCGGTCAAGGGCATGTGGTCAAGGGCATGTACCTTGGTTGCGGGCACATCCCCAGTAGGGGGTGTGCAAGAGGCAGCTGATCGATGACTCTCTCTCATCGATGTTTCTAGCTCTCTATCTTTCTCCCTTCCTCTCTGTACAAAATCAATAAAATATATATAAAAAAAAGAGTTGGGGGACACACCTATGAAACTATCTGGGAGCTGTGTGTGCGCACTTTCTGGTTTCTAGTTCAATTTATTAGAATTCACAGGTTTGTTAGGTTTTCTATTTCTTCGTGAATCACCTTGGACTGCCTGTCACCTGATTTCCCAGCTCACCTCCTGCCCCCGGTGGCTAAAGCTCACCCCCCCCCCCCCAGAACCAGTCCCCTCCTGTCCCTTCCAGTAACCAGAGCCCCTGCCAGATCGTCCTCTGGCCTCCGGTCACCTTTGTTCCTCCAGCCTGTGACTTTACTTCCCCTTTGAGGACTCAGCCACGTGTTTAATTGTCCTGGTAATTTACTCATCTTTCCAAGTTTGGTGCTTTTTCTTTCTTCTCTCTGGCTGGATTCTGAAGGCGGTCCCACTTTATAGATAAGAAGGCGAGGGTTCCGAGCGGTTCCACAGCCTGCGGGAGGCCACGCCACCTGTGCTTTCAGCCTTACGGTCCCAGCTCTCCCAGTCCTCATCCTGTGCCGCTGCCACATTATCCCCGCTGCTTCTAAGCCTTAGAATCTAAGGCCTGAAACGCCTAGCACCCTGCCCAGATCCCAGGGCGTGTGCGTCCTTCCAACCAATGTTTCAGCTCACTGTTTGTGGTGAGTTCAGCTCCCGGCCAGGGAATGCAGGGTGAGACGGCGGCCATGGCCCAGCCCGGGAGTGCCCTGTGCTCACCGGGACACGCACACTCACGGCTGTGCTGTGTGCGCAGTGGGTGTGCAGAGCTGACTGGGCTGCAGCTGCTGGGAGAGGTGCTTTGGTGTGGGAGCTCAGAAAGGGTACTGTGACCCTGAAAGGCAGGTTAGGGGACCTCCCGGGAGAGGGTAAGGAGCTGCGATCTGAAGAAGGAAGAGGCCTAGCAGAGGGAAGTGGAGAGCCCGAGGCCCAGCTGGCACAGAGCTCGCCCGGAGGAGCCTGCGGGTGAGGAGTCTGGAGAGGCTGGCGGACCACCCCGGGGCCTGAGCCGGGAGGGACGGGGTCTTTAACTGGAGATCAATGGGACACCGGGAAGGAGCTTCAGTGGTCGCCGACAGTCCAATTTGCATGTCAAAAGGCCTCTCCGACCCGCCAGCAGCCCGCCAGCAGCCGTTCCTGCCGCTGCCGGGGTCAGAGGGCGGCCCGTGCGGGGGTGGGGGGTGGACAGAGGGAGATGTAACGGGGCACACTGATGGGTCTGGACTCAGCACCGGTGCTCACTGTGACCATCTCTGATGGGCCCTGGCAGGCGGGGCCACACGATGTCTGTGTGACACCAGGTCCCCGGGGGCGCACGGCGCGTGGAGCCGGCCAGCGGGCCGGGGCCGGGGCTGCGGGGCCGGGCTGGGGCGGAGGCTGCGGGGCCGGGCTGGGGCCGGGGCCGCGGGGCCGGGCTGGGCCCGGGCTGCGGGCAGCGCTTTCCCCACCCGCCCCCTGGCATTGCTTGCCTCCATGCTGCAGCTCCCCCGCAGAGCCCTCCAGCTCCCCGGTGCACTGTGCACCCCCCCCCCCCCACTGCCGGCCTAGCCGGGGGCTGAGGTGGGGACCCCGGGAAGCGGGGTGGAAGGCTGTGGGCCGGTCACTCCTCCCGGGGGCGGGAAAGGGTCACTCACAGCCAGCCTCCGGGCCCTCCCCGCGGGGTCACCCCAACAGGCCTGTCTCCCAGGGCGGCCGGGGCCCGGGCCTGGTGGGGGGGGGGGGGCCCTGGGGATGGGGTGGGGGTGGGGCTGTGAGCGGGAGGGCCGGCCTCGGGCGGCCCCGGAGGGAAGCTGCCGGCGGGAGGGGGACCGACCTCCCGGAACCACCAGCGAATCCACCGCGTTTCAGCTCTGGGGCTCCCTCCCCGGCCCCTCGGCGTTTCCCTCCGAAATCCCAGCGGCGCCTCCCGCCGCTCCCGGGAACCCGGTGGGGGTGGAGGTGGGGGTCCGGGTCCGGGGGGAGCACACGGCGGGGCGGGCGGTCTACCCTGCGGGCAGCAGGTGGGGTGGCCGCGGGTCGCAGAGCTGGAGGGTCCCCGTGTCCCCGGTCCTGGGGGGCTAGCGGTGCGGGAACAAACTGGGAACCCGAGCGAGCACCGGGCGCCGGGCCGCTCACCCCCCCCCCCCCGCTGGCTCCCCGCCTGCGGGGCAGGCCCAGCGCAGCGGGGATTTGGGGCGATTGGGGTGGGGGCGCCAAGGGCACGACGGAAGCAGGAAGTGAGGGGCCCAAACGGTGGAGTGTGCCCGTCAGCCCCGCGGACAGGCGATTCCTGCTCCCACCCACCCATGGGAGCCGGGCTGCGGGGAGGCCTCCCGCCCCCGCCCCCCAGGACGGCTGGGCGGCCTCCCTCCCCGCGGCCCGAGGCTGCGAGGTGGAGCAGATGGTTCTCGCAGCCCCCCCCCCCCCCAGTCTCCCCCCTCTCCCCCAGACCCTCAGGGCCTGTCCCCTCCACAAACCCGCCACCTCCCTGCCTTCCGTGTGGAACTGGAACTCCGAGTTCAGCCCGGGCCACTCAGGATTCAGGGGCAAATGTAGGACCTGAGCTCACAGCCCTGCGCTCCCGTCCTGCCTCCACCAGCCTCCCCGGCCGGCCCTCCCCTCCCCTCCCCTCCCGGTTTTATTTGCTATTGGGAGGTTCAGGATAAGGGAAGGACCCGCCTTTAACCTCAGACATTTTCCCGGCTCCAAGGCTGATTCTGCATGACGTCCGGCTTTCCATCTCGGACCCCCTCCCCCTCTAGCACCCATACACACACAGGACTGCAGGTTTGAAAGAGGAAAAGCACGTTTGTTGTCGCCGGTGGGAGGGCTGGAGGAGGGTCTCACCTTCCCACACCTCGGGGAGACGGGAGTCTGGGGCAATAGAAAAGGCAGTAGATGTGGGTGCATCTGTACAATATAGAAGAATCTGATATACTTTGTATAAAAGCCACATGTCCTCATGTGTGTCCTCCTGCTGGCTGGCTGGCTGGGGGCACCGGGGACAGGGCTGGGGAGGTCCCCATCGCTGGCTGTCCCCTGTGGGGTCACTTTGGATCCTTGGTGGGGGCATAGCAGAGCTCCAGTGGTCGGGACACTTTCCAGAATTTCTCATTCACCAGCTCTAGGGTCAGAGAGCCATTTAGTGTCTGCAGAGGGCGTGGGAGGAAGAGGCAGGGAAGAGAAAATGAAGTTGGAGAAGGCAGGAAAGGAAATGAGTGAGGTGACCATGGGAGGAGGCAAGGAAAGGAGCAATGAAGAGATGGGGCAAAGGGGGGAAACGTGAAGGAGGAGGGAGAAGAGAGAGGGAGAGGAGAAGGGAGAGGAGAGAGAGGAGAGGGAGAGGGGAGGTGGAGGGGGGAAGAGGGAGAGAGGGGAGGAGAAGAGAGGGGAGGGAGAGGAGAGGGAAGAGGAGGAAGAGGAGGGAGGGAGAGAGAGGGAGAGAGGGAAGAGGAGGGAGGGAGAGAGGGGGAGGGGGTCAGTCAGAAATCAGGATGCTGGCTGTGGAGCCCCAGCCAGCTCCCTGCCCCCCCACCCCGGGGCCTCCAAGGCTCACCGTGTAGGGCCCGCCGCCGGGGGCGATGTAGATGGTGTACTGCTTTTCGCTGACGCCCTCCAGGCTGGGCAAGGCAGGCTCCTCAGGGCTGTCGCCTCCGCCAGCGCCCCCGCCCTCCCCCCCACCATCAGGTCCCGCGGCATCGGAGGCGGCCCCTCCGGGGCCTCCCGGCTCCGCCGCCTCCTGCTGCTGCCTCCGCTCCAGGGCAATGCGCAGGGCCAGGTACTTGGAGAGGTGGTCCACCGTGGCGTTCCCCGTGGTCTTCACGTACCTGGCGGAGAGCGCGCTCAGGGCGGGAGCCAGGGCAGGGGGGGCAGGGCTTTCACCGGGCGCTGGGTGGGGGCTTTTGGCCGGCAAAGCCCACCCTGGGGAGGCCATACGTCTGGTTTCCCAGCGGCCTGGGGAGACAGGGCTCTCACCTTGTCTGGCAGTATTCTCCCTTCTCCACGAGCAGCGGGTGGGGCCGGAACACGAGCTCAATCTCTCCACCTGGCTCGGGGGGACTAGGGGCCCCAGGAGGGCTTGGGGGCCCCAGGGTACCCCCTCCCAGAGTCCCTCCCCGGTCACCAGAGTCTTCAGAACCAGCGCCCCCACCCACCCCTCCAGTGCCTCCTACCCCTGTCCCTACACTGCTCCCCCCTGCGCCCCCGCCACGGGGTCGCTTGGGGGCGGGGCCGGGGGCAGAGTCGGGAGCAGAGTCTGAGCTCACATCCTCCCCATCGCCCTCTCCCTCCCCTGGTTCTCCTTCCCCTCCACTCATCGTGGCGGTCTGATCTGACCCAGGCATCGGCCGCCTCACACGCTGGGCCCTGTAGAAGCAAGCGGTTGAGGTTAGAAAGCATCAAGGATAAGAAGACTCAGATTTTAAACTTCAGGTTGGAAAGATCAGGGGAATCTTAAAGGTGACACCTAATATTTATTAAATACTGACTACCTGCCAAGCACACTGCTACGCATTTTGCATTGGTCCTCTCCCATAATACAAGTAATTACATTACCTCTATTCTATGGCTGAGGAAACGGAGGCTTAGGGAGGTTAAATAACTTGTTTGAAATCAAGTAGTCCCTTGCCTTTCAAAGGAGCCTGCAGCATAGGCTGGCAGAAATGCAGAATTTAAGGCCTACAAAACCACACTTTGCATTTCAAACCAGACCCTCAGGTAACCTGCATACACATTACAGACCCAGCAGTGCTGGCCTAGGGGGTGTTTTAATTCCCAGCAATGAGTCCAGAGCTTACACTTCAGACCACTCTACTATTCTGATTTGTAGAAACTTAGGAGAGCTGTTTTCCTTTTAAGAACAGTAGCGCCTCTTGCTAAGAAGCTGCATTTACAGCCATGACTTCCAGGCCTGGCCATCAGGCCTCTGTTAGCTCCTAGGGGGCTGGCTTACAAGACAGCAGGCGGCAGGCAGCACCGAGTCTGGCCCGTGGGTCCGCCCGCCAGCCCGGCCCGGCCCCTCTCCGGCCGCACCTGTGCACGGCCTGCGTGCACAGCCCCTCCTCGCACCTGTGCACGGCCTGCATGTACAGCCCCTCTCGCACCTGTGCACGGCCTGCATGCACAGCCCCTCCTCGCACCTGTGCACGGCCTGCATGCACAGCCCCTCCTCGCACCTGTGCACGGCCTGCATGCACAGCCCCTCCTCACACCTGTGCACGGCCTGCATGCACAGCCCCTCCTCACACCTGTGCATGACCTATATGTACAGCCCCTCTCGCACCTGTGCATGGCCTGCATGTACAGTCCCTCCTAGCCCCTGTGCATGGCCTGCATGTACAGTCCCTCTCACACCTGTGCATGGCCTATATGTACAGCCCCTCTCGCACCTGTGCATGGCCTGCATGTACAGCCCCTCTCGCACCTGTGCATGGCCTGCATGCACAGCCCCTCCTCGCACCTGTGCACGGCCTGCATGCACAGCCCCTCCTCGCACCTGTGCACGGCCTGCATGTACAGCCCCTCTCGCACCTGTGCATGGCCTGCATGTACAGCCCCTCTCGCACCTGTGCACGGCCTGCATGTACAGCCCCTCTCGCACCTGTGCACGGCCTGCATGTACAGCCCCTCCTCGCACCTGTGCACGGCCTGCATGTACAGCCCCTCTCGCACCTGTGCATGGCCTGCATGCACAGCCCCTCCTCGCACCTGTGCACGGCCTATATGTACAGCCCCTCTCGCACCTGTGCATGGCCTGCATGTTCAGCCCCTCTCGCACCTGTGCATGGCCTGCATGTACAGCCCCTCTCGCACCTGTGCATGGCCTGCATGTACAGCCCCTCTCGCACCTGTGCATGGCCTGCATGTACAGCCCCTCTCGCACCTATGCATGGCCTGCATGTACAGCCCCTCTCGCACCTGTGCATGGCCTGCATGTACAGCCCCTCTCGCACCTGTGCATGGCCTGCATGCGCAGCCCCTCCTCGATGCTGGAACTCAGCGCCTGCTGGTTGTGCAGGCGGCTGAGCCGGATGAGCACCCGGTCTTGGTGGGCCTCGTATTCCTCCCGGCTGGGATAGATCTTCGAGATCAGAGCATCGAAATTGGGGTCTGGGCGCAAAGACCGCTTGGATACCAGCTTCTTGCGGCAGGTGGGGCACTCTTTGTTCCTGGGGCGGAGAGAGGGGGCCCAAGCAGTCAGGCGCCTGGGCCCTGAGGCCTCAGCGCTGCATCTCTAACCCAGCTCCACGGAGCCCTCCGTTACCCGCTCCGCAGCGCCGTGACGATGCAGTCGGAGCAGAAGCGGTGGAGGCACTCCTTGGTGGTCATTGTGTTCTTCAGCATGTCCAGGCAGATGGGGCACATGAGCTCCGAATGCAGCGACCGAGGGGAGACCGCAATCTCTGTGCCGTCCATGATGGCTTCCTGGAGGCACCAGCGGGGGGAAGGCGGTGGCGGTTAAGGCGGCGGTGGGTTGGGGTAGAGTTTTAGAAATAATTGGTCTGCCCTGGCCAGGTAGCTCAGTTGGTTAGAACATTGTCCTGTTATGCCAAGGTTGAAGGTTCAATCCCTGGTCAGGGTGCAGGTAAGAATTAACCAATGGATGTATAAATAAGTGGGACAAATTGATATTTCCCTCTCTTCTTTCCTCTTTCTCTAAGACAGACAGACAAACAAACAAACAAATAAGTAGACAGACAAGTGGCCTGTGAAATGGGAGTTTTGAGAAATACATTGAGACGGCAGAATCTGGATACCCCGTGTTGGCCACTTGAGAAAGATGGGAATTCTGAGAGAGGAGCTACTGATCGGAGGGAATAGAGAAGATAATTAATGTCCCTTAATCAAGAGTAGGCGCTTTGAGGAAGACCTGAGGTTGGAGAACCACCAGAGGGTGAGGGGGCACAGATCTGTGGTTTGGGGACTTATTCAGCAGAGTTTCTCAAAGTGTGGTCATGGCGCGCCCTATGTCAGGGTCTGGGCTCCATCCCCTTGCTGTGTGAGAAGCCCGTTTTCAGTAAACTCCCTGGAGGGCTCGCACCTCTGCCACACGGAACTGCTCACCACCTTTCAGAAGAGGCAGCAATGTGTGCTCTGCCTCTCCGGCTGCTGTGAGAATTAAGGAAAATAAATGTGGACGCGGCCTGAAAGGCTAAGGTGGTCGGAAGGCAGGGCCCAGGGTGGGGAGGAGGCTGCGCGGGCCCGTGGCCGGGGGCGTGGGGCGGGAGTAGCGGAGGGACCGTCACCTGCGGGGTCCGGTGCAGCTCGTACAGGCTCAGTTCCCACGTTTTGCTGGCATTCTGGGCGTTCGCGGGCGTCGTCATGGTGACGGGGCGCAGACCCCGCCGCGGCGGAGGAGGTGGGCTGGGAGGGGGAGGGGAGGGAAGGGACCGGGTTAGGGGCCCGCGCAGACCCCGCCCTCCGGCGCCCTCCGGCCCCCGCCCGCCGGCCCTCACCCCGCTCCGCAGCCCGCGCAGCCGCCGCAGCGCCGCGCCCGGTCCCTCTCCCGGGCCGAGTTCGCCGGTCCGCGGCCGCCGCTCCGACTGCAGCTCCCGCCGCCGCCGCCGCCGCCGCCGCCGCCGCCGCCGCCGCTGCCGCAGGCCCGGCACAGGCACAGGCCCACGTCACTTCCGCCGCCCCGCCGCCCCGCTCCCCCCGCCGGGACGTCACCGCCGCTCGCGGCTCGGGTGGGACGCGACGTGGGCGCCCCGGTCCCCGCCCTCGGGTGCGCCCGCGCCGCCGGGAGCAGCGCCCCGAGGCGCCCGCCACGTGGGCCGCGGCCCCCGCCCCCGCCGGCCGGGCTACCGGCCCTGCCGCCCCCGGGCCTCCCGCCGGAGGGCGGGGCCTGCGCGGGCTCCCGGAGGGCCGCCCCCCCACTCCGCGGCCCCGGCGGCTCGGGACGGCTCCCCGTCCCGCACACAACTTGGCGGCCCGGCCCGGATTGGGGGACAAAGCTGCGCGGACCCTCCGCTCAGCCTCCCGCCCCGAGAGTGCAACCAGGTCCCGAGGCGCCGGGGCCTCCCGGGCCCCGCTCCCCGCCGCTGGGCTCCCCGGACCCTCCGCCTGCTCCCCCTCGAGGTTCGGGGGCGGCGGCTCGGGACGTCCAGACTCAACTCTCGGCCGAGCCGGAGACGCGAGAATTGCGTTTGGACAATCAGGAGCCGCGGCCCGTGCGGGGGGAGGCGCGGAGGGACGGGATGGGGCGCCACGCGGGAGGGACACAGATGGGGCCCCTGCCGGGGAGGGGGTTTGCTGTGCGGGGCCCAGGGGCGAGTGTCTGCAGGGGGAGCGGGCAGAACCTCCGCCGGGGCTGGGCGGTAAAGGACGGGGACGGAGGAAAGAAGAGGAAGGGGCAGCGCGATCCCCACGGAGGGCAGGGGTGAGCGGGACACTGGGGGAAAGACCGTGAGGGGGTCCCCGTCTCCTCCAGCCTCAGCTCCCGGGCTTGGGCTGCAGCTGCCAGGGGGTGGCCTGTTTCTGGGACAGGGCAGCAGTGGGTCCCCTCGCCCCTTCCCCCGGTTACCCCCTACTTCCCTGTCCTCTCCTTCAGTCCGTGGCCAGTCCTTATGTGGGCTCCGGAGTCGATTAGCGCAGACCCCCTCCCTTCCCTCCTCCTCCTCCCAGCCCCCTCCCTTCTGCTCTCCTCCAGCTCCTTTCATCGCTGGTCCATTCCCCTAATCCTGGCCCCCTCCTATAATCCCCCCAGCCGACCCCAGGCCGGCTGCAGCTATTGTAAGGTGGAGAGAAAGGAGAGGGGGGACTCAGAGAAAGGAGAGCGGTGGGGGAGGGCCACCTGTTCCAGACCCCCTCCGAAGGCCAGACTGGACACTGGGATGGGGCCATGAACAAATCACGGTTGGGGAACACAACGTCCAGGGTATTGGGGGGAGGAAACTGGGGCTGCAGGACCAGTGGTAGGGGGTGGGCCAAAGACCCCCTTCCTCAAAAAGACCCAGATTGTCACGAATACACAGTGACATACACTCTCTCCTCACACCCGGCGGCAGGGGTTGCCCTGGGAGACCAGGCGGTGAAAGGGAACAATCCTTTGGGGAGAGGGGGAGGTGGGGAAGGGTCTGAGGGCTTGGACACAAGAAGAACCGGAGGTGGCAGGGAAGAGGATTTGGAATTTATTAAGGTCACAGGCACCCCTGCCTCCCATATTCAGCATTCCTGAGCCATACACTGCCACCTCTTTTGTAGCCTGGGAACTCAGTCCTCAGCAGCAGGAGGCCGCGGAGTGGTGGGGGGCGAGCAGAGTCCCGGTCCTGGAGGCAGTTACATGAAAAGTCCTCCTGGGAGGGGCAGAAACATGGACAGATGCACAGGTGGAGACAAATGGGGTGGGGCGCGCGCCCTCCTCTGTCCCTGGCCCTCGGGAGCTTGGCCCTTCCTTCAGCGCCTCCAGACTCCCCACAGGTCAGCGGGGTTCCTCTTCCCAGCCCTCCCCCTCCCCAGGGCGGCCTCATACCAGTGACTTCCACTGAGGCCCCGGTGATGTATCCACTGTCATCAGATGCCAAGAATGCGACCACATCTGCCACGTCTATGGGAGGAGTGGGGAGAGTGAAGGCTCCTACTCACCCTCATCGACCCAGAGAGCCATCATCTCTCACCGGAACCCTCCCCCAAACCCTGTGAGACCCTCTCTGACACCACAGGCTTTGGGACCTCATTCAGGGCCCTCCCCAGAGCCTCCCTTCACTCAGCGCTCACCCTCAGGGTCCCCCAAATGTCCCATCGGGATCAGTCCGGTCACCTGTAAGGAAACCCTCATGAGTGGCTGAAAGTTTCTTTCTTTCTTTTTTTTTTTTTTTTTTAGATTGAGTCCTGACCCTCTTTTCTTCTGTCTTCATTCCTATGCACTTCCTGATGGCCCGCTTCTAGCCAGGCGCTGGGTCTGGCATTCTCTGGCTCTCTCAAACCCAGCGTCTGGCCTCTGCACGTTCAGCTCTCTGCCCTCGCCCATGGCCTACCTTGTCCAGCACTTTCTGTGGCACTTTCTGTGTCATGGGCGTGGTAATGAACCCTGGGAGGACAGAGTTACAGCGGATCCCGTGTCTGTGGGAGGGAGAGCAGCTGCTGACTGTGGAAGAAGACCGATGACCCTTCCCTCGGAGCTCCCACAGCCCCAGCAGTCCTGGCCCCGGTGTCTGACCAACCTTCCCAGCTCCCGCGCTACAGTCTGGGTCAGCCCCATCACTCCAGCCTTGGACGCTGAGTAGTTGGTCTGTCCCAGGTTCCCCACCTGCAGGTGAGTCAGAGAGCTGGGATGAACCAGGAGCCCCAGGAGAACTCTCCTCTCTGGGCCCTGACCTCATCCCAGCTCCACCTGACCTTCCCTACGATGCTGCTGATGTTGATGATGGAGCCACGACAACCACTGGATACCAGGGCCTGGGCTGCAGCCTGAGTGACCAGAAAGGTACCCTAGTTGGGGGGACGGGGGAGAGTAACAAGGGAGAAGGATCAGCTGGAGCGAGAGTCATCCTGCAACTCCCTTCCCAAGAGAAAGGGGCCAGAAATGGCAGGTTTGGTCACCACCTTGAGGTTGACAGCTATGACTTTGTCCCAGTCATCCTCAGACATGTGGAGCAGAAACTCATCCCTCGTAATGCCCGCGCAGGACACAACGACAGACGGCGGGCGAGAAAAGCAGGCCTACGGAAGAGGGAGGTCACACACCAAAACCATCAAGCGCCCGGGCGGTGGAGGGCAGCGCCTGGAGGGCGAGGTCGCCCGCGTTCACCTGCACTTGCTCCAGCAGGCGCCGGGCGGCCCCGGCCTCAGACACGTCAGCCTGGAAGGCCGCGTGGGCCCCACGGGGCGCCCCCTCCTCGCCCCCCGGGCCGCCCAGCAGCCGCACGGTCTCCTGGGCCGCTGCCCCGTCCAGGTCGCAGGCGGCCACGGCGGCCCCCTCTCGGGCCAGGCGCACACTGACGGCGCGGCCAATGCCGCTTCCCGCACCTGCGGGCGAGAACACGCGGGGTGGGCGCGGGCAGGGGCCAGAGGTGGACAGGCGGTTAGTAGGATCCGGGCCAGCGGCTGCAGAGGCCAAGGGCACCCCAACCCGCCCTGAAAGGGACCCCGCAACCTGTGACCAGGGCCAGCGCGGAGCCCAGCCGGAGCGGAGTCGCCATGGCTGGCTGTGGGCGGGACCAGCCCGGAGCCAATCCGGGCGCAGAGGGGGCGTGGCGAGAGCAAAGCCTGGCCAATGGCAGCCGCGGCAGCTTTAGCCGCCGGCGGCCACCCGCTCGAGCAGACCTCCCACCACGGGGGCGTGGCCAGGCGCCGCTACTTGGGGCCACGAGGAGTGGGAAGATGAGGGGCCCCCATTTCCCCCCAAAAGACAAAGAATGCATTCAGGGCGGGAGATCCGAGGACTTTTTATTTCCGGTCACCACCCCACCCCCTCGACCCAAACAGAGATATAAAAAATATTAGAAACAAAAATCAGGCAACGAGATTAGCAACTAAAGCCCCCCCCCCCCCCCCCCCCAAATCAAGACACACGATTGAAGTTTAGTAGATGTTTATCGCGACTCCAGCTGCCGGGACTCCCAGGGCTCTAGCCCTGCCTGCAGCCTCCACCCACAGGCGGGGGGGGAGGGAGAGGGCCTGGAGAAACCTGTGTGGGGCAGCTTGGTTGTCCGAGAACAGGTGGGGTAGGAGACTCCCGGTAGGCTGCCATCAATGGCCTCTTCCAGCCTTCCACCTGGCCCCATTTAGCCCCACACCCAACAACGTGGTCAGCACATGCCCAACACTATGGTCCCTCTGGCCTCTCATGCTCATCTCCTCAGCTCCTATAAGACTGTCAAATCTTGCTGCTTTCATGCCGAAATGACTACTTCCCTAGGCAACAACTCCTTCCTTTGGCAGATGAATCTGGCCAGAGCCCCCAACCTCCGCAGACCCCGGACCCAGAGGACTTCAGAGGCTAACGGTTTGGGGCTGGGGTGGGGGCAGTTTACTCCGCCTCTCACTCGAGGTGGGCAATCAGCACCATCATGCCAACTCCTCCCAGCAGCCCCAGCACCTCCAGAAGTGACTGCAATGGCGAAGCCTCCCTCAACAGCTCAGGCAACACGGACACCGTTGCTACGTAGATAAAGCCACCTGCAGTGAATGGCAGAATCCAGCCAGGACCTGTACCACCTGCAACTTCACTGCCCACTGCCCCGCCTTCCGTTAAGAGGGCACAGGCGGTGCCTGCCAGCGCCCCTATTGCCGTCAGTAGTTGCAGACACATTGCCTGGTGGGCAGAAAAGAGAGAGAGGCACTCAGCATCAAAAGGGTATCGGTAGTTTAGACATGGCTGCTAGGAGGTAGGTATACATGGGCAGGGTGTATGTCTTTGGAAACAAGAGGTACGATAAAGCCCTAGCTGGTTTGGCTCCGTAGTAGTGTTGGCCTGCAGACTGAAGGGTCCCGGGTTCGATTCTGGTCAAGGGCACATGTCCAGTAGGAGTAAAGGAAGCAGCCAATCAATGATTCTCTCTAATCATTGATGTTTTTCTCTCCCTTCTTTTTTTTTATTTTATAAAATATAATTTATTGATATTTCACAGAGAGGAGGAAGGGAGAGACAGAGAGCTAGAAACGTCAATGAGAGAGAAACATCGACCAGCCGCCCCTTGCATACCCCCTACCAGGGATGTGCGCGCAACCAATGTACATGCCCTTGACTGGAATCGAACTTGGGACCTTTCAGTCCGCAGACTGACGCTCTACCACTGAGCCAAACCGGCTTCGGCTCTCCCTTCTTCTTAAATTAAAAAAAAAAAAAGAAAAGAAAGGGAGGAGGTCTAGAATAAGCATTTTCTGAAAAGTCTTAGATATCAAAAAGGTCCTTTTCACAGACCTTTTGATTCAGTAATCTAAGGTGGGGAGTGTGGTCTGAAAGACCCAATAAACCATTCAGATGGTTTATGGACCACAGTTCAAGAAATGCTAAGTGCCCGGGCTTATGTGGCTCAGTTGGTTGGAGTGCTGTCCTGTGCACGGAAAGGTTCTGGGTTCTATTCCTGGTCAGGACACATACCTAAGTTGCAGGTTTGGTCCTGGTTGGGACACGTACAAAATAAAGAAAACGCTTAGGTAAGGATTAAAAAAGAAGAAAAAGAAATACTAAGCATAGAAAAAAGGAACCGAACTTCCCCTCATGTCCAGGCTTACTGTCAATAACAGTGTGACTTGTTTGAAAGGAGAGGCAGACCTGGGTTTGGGGTGGATGAACGGGGAGTAGGCACATCATCACCCACCTGCTTTTTGCTGCAGCCAGACTGGACCAAGATGGCAAAGTCGCCAACTTCGTGGGGTACTTCATGTAGCAGGACAGTCATTGTGGTCAGGATCCCCAATCCCAGACCCCCTCGATATGAAGCACCGATGGCCAGACCATCTGTGAAGTTGTGTGCCAGGTCAGCAGCCAGATTGAGGTACCCTGATACGCGGAGATCTTACACGGGAGGAAAGGAAGACAGAACAGTTAGACACCCCATCACCCCATCTCAGCCCTGGTCAGTCATTCTCACATCTTCCCCCAGAGACCACTTCAACCAGCCCTTCAGTGTTTTCCGGACACGTCATTACCCACTGCGCATGTTCCATGTGATTCATGACGATGCCCCGGGCCCAGGCTTACTCTGGACCTCACCTGAGCCTGTCTTTTCCTCTTCAGAATTCTGAGGTCTCATTGGCCCATCTTTGGGCCCTGTGCCCCCTCCTCTCCGCTTCCTCAACCCCTCTGCTTCCTTTTCTTCTTCCTTGGAGTTCTGTTTCTCCTTTGCAGAACGCTCTGAGAGAAGGAAGGAGCCGATAAGAGTGGGGAACTGCCCTCGCACCTAAGGGCCATGAGACGAAGGGAGTCTGAGGCGAGTGAGGCGGCTTCAGTGAGGTTGTTCCTGGGCTTACCCTGTGTTCCGTGTCCATGACTTCCGTGTGTGTGATCATGTCCATGACTGTGTCCGTGTCCTCCTTTCACATGCCTCACAAATTTCTCCACCACAAGAAAGGCGACAATCCCACTGAGGACCCACAGTCCCACAGACAAAATAGGGCCCTGGCCTGGGAATGGATGCATTGAGATATTAAGGGAGATGTGGGTTCCAGACTCTCAGGTGTAGAAAAATTGGGAGGGATAAACCTTCCCCAGCTCCCAATCCCTATCTCCATCCTCCCCTTCCTCACCACTGTGGGAGTGTCCATGTCCCGGCTGCTCCTGAAGGTGGTGAGAATGAGGTTCTGAAAGGGGAGGAAAGGGCAGATGAGAAAATCCCTGCCCCAGGGGGATATGTTTGCAGAAATATTGGAAGGTCAGAGATCACAAAGGGGGAAGAACCCTTTACCCAAAGAACAAAGTATATTAAGACTAGAGGCCTGGTGCATGAAATTCAGGCATGGGGTGGGGTGGGTTGGGGGGTGGAGAAGTGGGGGGAAGGAAGGTCCCTCAGCCCAGCTTGCACCCTCTGGCAGTCCGGGAGCCCTTGGGGATGTCCAGGAGCCCAGTCCAGGAGCCCTTGGGGATGTCCAACTGATGGCTTAGGCTGTGCAAAGGGGGCTTAAGCCATCAGTTGGACATTCTCGGCACTGCCTTCGAGGTGGGTGGTCCCTACCACCGCTGCTGCGCTCACCAGCCATGAGCCTGGCTTCTCATTGAGTGGCTTCTGACTGAGCTGTGCTCCCCTTGGGTGTGCTCCCCTTGGGTGTGCACTGACCCCCAGGGGGCAGCTCCTGTGTTGAGTGTCTGCCCCCTGGTGATCAGTGCATGTCATAGCGACCGGTCATTCTGAAGTTTGGTTGATTTGCACATTGGCCTTTTATTATATAGGATTTGAGGTAGTGACTTGAGGTTACTTACCCAGGGCATGAGGAATGAGGTGCAGGAAGGCATCTCCCAGGAGTCCGCCAGAAGCAAAACTGAGCAAGATCTGAAGCAGAGAGCGGTGCCGGGGGGAGTTTGACTCCACAGGAATAAGGAAGAGGACGAAGAATGGAGCTGCAGAGATCAGCACTGTGGCCCCCAGTGCCTGGTAAGGGAGAGTCAGGGGTCAAGTGTGCAGGGTTTCCCAAAATCCAGAACCAGTCCCTCTCTCCCCCATCCCCTAGGGACTCACGTAGGCCCAGAGAGTGATGGTATCCAGGTCCCGCTTGCTGCCTGGAACCTCCCCATAGCCTCCATGGCTGTGCTCATGGCCATGTCCATGTCCTCTGTGGTGGAGGCTCTCATGGGAGTGGCCTTTGCTATGGTCATGATGCAAATCCTCATGCAAATGTTCGTGGTCATGACCATGGGTATGCCCATGCCAGATGCTCTCGTGCGTGTGGCCATGGCCGTGGGCGTGGCTGTGTCCATGATGGAAATCCTCATGTGAGTGGCCGTGGCCATGGAAGTCTTCGTGCAGGTCCTCATGCAGGTCGCCGTGACCCTCGTGTCCGGCCACTAGCAGCCCCAGGGCCGCCCAGGTCAGCAGTCCCACGGCCACCCAGAGGGGGGCCCCCAGGCGTCTGGCCATCACGCTGACCAGAGGGACAGAAACAGTGACTCCACTTGATCAACTCTACACCTGTGCGGGGTCCACTCACTCCGCTCGCGCCCTCCGTCCACGCCTACGAGCCGCTCCCCCATTCCATGTTGCCCCCACCCTCGGGGTTCCCAACTCGTTCTTTTTATTCCGAACCTCCTCCAGATTTAGGGCCCGGGACACCCGCTAAGCTCCGAGCCTCCGCTTACAGACTCTCTGGGCCCTCGTCTCTATGATGAGGTGGGGAAAGCCTGGAAAGGACGGGGGAAAGCGGGGAATGCTCACCGGCTCCGGGATCCTCTCCACGCCAGGTCTACTCGGACGTGGCAGTCCCGCCTCTAGCTCTCGCGGGAACAGGAAGTCTCGTCTCTCGGCTCCAGTCCTTTACCAATATGGCGGCGCCCCGGCGGCGGGGGGCCGGCCCCGGCGCGCGTGCGCGGGTGCGGAGGTTATTTGAGGGGAGGGTGGGCGCGGCCGGCTCCCAGGCCGGAGACCGCCTCCTCCGTTTTCAACTAGACGAGGGGGCGGGAACTAGCTCGGCGACTTCCCTTCTGTACCAAGATGGCTGCCACATCGGCGCTGTCATTTTGGTGCAGAGCAAAGCGAAGCGCTTAATTCGACCCGGGTCAGACCGGAGTCTCTTTCTCTAGGGCTGCTTCGTGCTCAGCTGGCCTCTCAGTCAGCCCCTGGGGACCTCTGGTACCTCCTCGCTATCCCGGCGCTCAGCCTGGAACCATGTCTTGGGCTGCTCGCCCGCCCTTCCTCCCCCAGCGGCATGCCGCGGGGCAGTGTGGGCCGGTGGGGGTGCGAAGAGAAATGCATTGTGGGGTCGCGTCCCGGTGGCGGCGGCGACGGCCCTGGCTGGATCCTGCGGCGGCGGCGGCGGCGGCGGCGGCCGGAGGACAACAAACCCCGGAGCCGGAGCCGGGGGAGCCTGGACTGGACGCGATGGGCGACAGCGGGCGGGGTGAGTGTCCAGCGAGCGGCCCTGGGAGCCAGGGGCCGCGCTCCCTGCACCCCTCCCCCTCTCGGGGTGCTCTTCCCCCTGCGCTCCCGCCCCCTTGTTTGTAAACACGCGTCCCCTCCCTCCCCGGGGCCCTGGCGCCCTCCCTCCGGGGCGGGGCGGGGGAACTTCCGCCCTCCGGCCCCTGCGCTCCGGGGCGGCACACCGCCCTCCGGGGCTGGGGCCGGAGTCCTGGCGTGTGAGGCGCCTGGCTTTGGAAGGCGGGTCCTGCGTTCTGGGAGAGGTGTCTCCCGCCTGCCTTGTTTTCCTGCGCGCCCCGGCCACGATGGGAGTGGAGGGCCTAGCCCACGTGTTGCCCCACCCACAGGAGACTGGCTTGGGCGTCTGGCTTGGGGTGACCAAATACATTGCTTGGAGGTTTCCTCGCCTGAATTGTCCTTCTCTCCTTTGTGAATCCCTCCTGTCGCCACAATTAGAAGTTGAACTGTTGTGTGATAACCGGGTGTCTCTGGGCATGGGAACGGGGTAGGTGGGGGGGGGGGCAGGGAGCAGTGGAGGATTTGAAAAAGTCTTCAGTTGAATGATGGAGGACTCATTTTCTCTTTTTGTCTCTCCTGTCTGTGTGTCTTTGTGCCTCTGTGTGCCCCTCCCCCAGACTCCCGAAGCCCAGACAGTTCCTCCCCCAATCCCCTTTCCCAGGGTGCTCCTCCCCACTCTCCTCCTGGGCCGCCTCTGCCCCCGTCAGCAGCCCCTTCCCTTGGAGGCTCTGGGGCCCCACCCCCACCCCCGATGCCACCCCCTCCCCTGGGCTCCCCCTTCCCCGTCATCAGCTCTTCCATGGGCTCCCCTGGCCTGCCCCCTCCAGCTCCCCCAGGATTCTCCGGGCCTGTCAGCAGTCCCCAGGTGAGAGGGTGTGATCCACATTCTGCCTCCACTTTCATTTCCTTGTGACCTGAGATCCTCGTGTGAACTTCCCCATGACCCAGTGGCCTCCAGACCTAATTCTGGCAGGCCTGCTGTCCTTGTGAGACCCCCTGAGGTGACTGATCTTGCAGTGCATGAGTCCACCCCAATCCCAAAGGAACCCCAATATTCCTAATGTCCTTTCATCTGTCAGTGGTTTTCTGCCCTTTTGGTCCCATCTGCCCTTCTGAGATACGTACCTCAGGGCCACTGTGTTGCACTATTTCAAGGGCCACTGTGCGTCCAGGCTCCGGGCTGTGCCCCAGGCCTGCCCTCCACGCAGACGGCTGTAACGGTGCCCTCTGGGATGTGCAGTGCAGGGCCCTGCCTGGGTGTTAGGGCATGCCTTCCGTCTCCTCTGATTCTCTTTCCCAGTGAGTCTCCCCATGACTTCCCTATCTCCCCTATCCCAGATTAACTCAACAGTGTCGCTCCCTGGGGGTGGGTCTGGCCCCCCTGAAGATGTGAAGCCACCAGTCTTAGGGGTCCGGGGCCTGCACTGTCCACCCCCTCCAGGTGGCCCTGGGGCTGGCAAACGGCTGTGTGCAATCTGCGGGGACCGGAGCTCAGGTATGGGGCTCAGGAGACCAGCAGATGGGAAGAGAGGCACCCTGTTTGCCTTTCACCATCCCCGTGGGATTCCCAGGGCCCCATGGGCTTTCTTTGGAGCAAGTGAGCAGGGGAGGCCCAGTGAGAGCTAAAGAACCGAAGCTCAGATGCGGTGGGGCGGTTAGAGGGGAGAGGGGACTGGACCACCTCCCGTCCTCGTTTCCCAGCTAAGCACAGAGTAGACTTGGCAGGAGACTCGTGGTGAGCGATCTCCATGCAGCCTTGCTGTTGCCGTCCCCTCCCCGCAGGCAAACACTACGGCGTGTACAGCTGTGAGGGCTGCAAAGGCTTCTTCAAGCGCACCATCCGCAAGGACCTGACCTACTCGTGCCGGGACAACAAGGACTGCACCGTGGACAAGCGCCAGCGCAACCGCTGCCAGTACTGCCGCTACCAGAAGTGCCTGGCCACGGGCATGAAGCGGGAAGGTAAGGGCCCGCCCGCCCAGGCTGCCCACCCTCTGGGAGGGGGGAGGAGGCAGGAGGGAGGAGGGAGGAGGAAGGTTAGGACCTCTCACCTCTCAGGAAGACTGGACGTTTTCTCTCCTCCAGAGGGCGATATTTGATTTCTCTCCCCTCCTCGTCAGCTCTTCTCCTGAAACCCTCATCTGATCCCTTAGTTTCCTTCTTAATGGTTCTGCCTCTGCCTCTGGCCTGTGCCTGTGACCCTGCCCAGTCTGGTGTGAGGGTGGATAACTTTCCTCCCGTGACAGGCATCTCTGTGTCCCTCTCTGACCTGAGCAGCCCTTCCTCTCTGACCCAGTGCTCCCTCTCTGGTCTCCTCCAAACTCCTCTCTGGAGTCCGCTCTCGTAAGCTACAGACTTTATGAAGACCTCAGGGCTACCGCCCCTTTTAAATCTTATCTTCTTCAGTCTGCCTCTGGAATTCTGAGAGGCACCTAGAGAGAGTATCTTGATTAAATCTCTCATTTTAAAAATATATTTTATTGATTTTGTACAGAGAGGAAGGGAGAGAGATAGAAAGCTAGAAACATCGGTGAGAGAGAGTCATCAATCAGCTGCCTCTTGCACACCCCCTACTGGGGATATGCCCGCAACCAAGGTACATGCCCTTGACCGGACTCGAACCCGGGTCCCTTCAGTCCCCAAGCCGACGCTCTATCCATTGAGCCAAACCGGTCTCGGCTAAATCTCTCATTTTAGAGATGAGCCCGAGGCCTAGCTCTTCCCAGGTCATGCAGTAAACGAGTGGTAGAGCTGGGATGAGAACTCACGTCTCTGAAGATCCAGGCCAGTGCTCCTTCCACTGCCTCTGTGTTGGGTCAGAGAGCACAGGATTTGCAGTCAGGCACTCTTAGATTCAGATGTATGACTTACCATTGTGTGAACTTGGGCATGCTATTTAATTCTCTAGGCCTGAAATTCTTCATCCTTAAAAATGGAGACAAGAGCCTGGCCCGTGTTCCTCAGTGGTTAGAACATTGGCCTGCGCTCCGAAGGGTCCACTGTTCCATTCCGGTCAAGGGCACATACCTGTGTTGCAGGTTGGATCCCCACCCTAGATGGGCAGGGCACGTGTGATCAGGATTTAGGGAAGCAACCAATCAGTGTTTCTCTCTCCTCCTCCTTCTCTCCCTCCCTCCCATCCTCCCTTCCACTCTCTAAAAATCAATGGAAAAAATATCCTTGAGTGAGGATTAACAAAACAAGATAAAACAAAACAAAAACAAAACAAAAAAAGGAAAAATGGATACAAGGACTCATAGGGTTGTTATAATAGAATGAATGTTAAAATGTGCTTGGCCCTTATTAAATGTTAGCTTTCTCCCTAATTCCTTTATCCTCTCCTTCCCTCTCCTTCTTGGTTTATGTGCCCTTTTACAATCCCTCTTCCAGAGGTCCCTAGTCTCTATTATTTGTAGTGACTCCCCCGTTTCTATAAATATCTCCTAGGGCCATCAGATGCTGGTAAGGCCCTAAGGACACTGCAGAATCTCCTCCTGGCAGGCTGCTGACTTTCCACTTTTTGTCCCCTCCCCCCAGCGGTACAGGAGGAACGGCAACGGGGGAAGGACAAGGACGGGGACGGAGAGGGGGCTGGGGGAGCCCCCGAGGAGATGCCTGTGGACAGGATCCTGGAGGCAGAGCTTGCCGTGGAGCAGAAGAGTGACCAGGGCGTTGAGGGTCCCGGGGGAACCGGGGGCAGCGGCAGCAGCGTGAGTGATGGGGTCAATCCGCTCTCCTTCCTGATGGGGGTGGGGGCGTGGGAACCTGGGTCTGTCCTGCCTCTCCGCCCCCCCCTTCCCCGCCTCCCCCTCACAACCGTCCTAACACTGCCTGGAACTGGAAGTGCTGCCAAACCAGGTCTCTGAAATACCTGAGGTGGGTGAATGTGTCCTCTGTCCCCCTCCAGACAGCCCCCTGGTTGGCAGAACCACAGGCAAGTCCCAAGTCAGTGTTCTCACAAATGCCGGGAGAAAAGCCTGACGAGGCCCTGGGAGTCCCAGGGGTCGGTCACATGGGGCTTGAAGAGAGATACCACGTTGTAGGAGCGGGTGTCAAAGTCTTACAAGGGGAGCTCCCAGCGTACTTCCAAACCTCCCATAACTCTCACCCCATCTCCCGCAGCCCAACGACCCCGTGACTAACATCTGCCAGGCAGCTGACAAACAGCTCTTCACGCTTGTTGAGTGGGCGAAGAGGATCCCACACTTTTCCTCCTTGCCTCTGGATGATCAGGTCATATTGCTCCGGGCAGGTCAGTGACCTTGGGTCCCTTTGACCTCTTGACCCTTTTTGACACGACCTTCAGTGGCCCCAGTGCACACTTGCATACTCGGGGAGCCAGGCTCATTGACTTGGCCGCCTTTTCCTCTCTCCCCCTGGTGCACTTTGAATCCCACGGCCTGATCTCTGGCCCCTGGCCCTTGTTGCTCCCGCCCAGGCTGGAATGAGCTCCTCATTGCCTCTTTCTCCCATCGATCCATTGATGTCCGAGATGGCATCCTCCTTGCCACAGGTCTTCACGTGCACCGCAACTCTGCCCATTCCGCAGGCGTGGGAGCCATCTTTGATCGGTCAGTGGCCCTCCGCTGGGCTGGCCTATAGGTAGAGGGGGTGGGGCTATAGGCTGGTCCGTGTCCAAGGCTGGCTGAGCTGTGACCTTTGAGTGACCTGCAGGTCCCTCTCCAGGGTGCTGACAGAGCTAGTGTCCAAAATGCGTGACATGAGGATGGACAAGACAGAGCTTGGCTGCCTGAGGGCAATCATTCTGTTCAATCCAGGTAAGAGGAGGTCATCCCATCTCTCCAGACCAAAGCAACCTTGGAGCCTCCTCATCTCCGGAGACTCCTAAGTTACCCAGCTCTCCCCTCAGTGAGACCCTCTGCCGGAAATCTCCCACATAACCCGACGCATCCCCTGTCCACTAACGCATTCCCCTCCGACCCCTCCCACAAACCCAGTTCCCTGACCGGCATCCGGAGAAGGGCCAGTAGAGGGCCCGAAGGCAACAGCTGCTCATGTGGGCCACGTCGCCCCGTTTGGGCTGATGTGACGGCCGCCTCCTTCCCCCTCCTCCCCCTCCTCCTCCTCCTCCCCCTCCTCCTCCTCCTCCTCCTCCTCCTCCTCCTCCTCCTCCTCCTCCTCCTCCTCCCCCTCCTCCTCCCCTCCTCCCCTGCTGTTCCAGATGCCAAGGGCCTCTCCAACCCCAGTGAGGTGGAGATCCTGCGGGAGAAAGTGTATGCGTCACTGGAGACCTACTGCAAACAGAAGTACCCTGAGCAGCAGGGACGGTGAGGAGGGGTGGGGTGAGGGATTGTGGGGACTGAGGATCCCAGGGGGGTGGAGGTTGGGGGGCCACAGGGGTGGAGGTGTGTTTAGGGCCTATGCGATCCCAGCTCTCACTCCCGTTCTCTCGCCCCCACCTCAGGTTTGCTAAGCTGCTGCTACGTCTTCCTGCTCTCAGATCCATTGGCCTTAAGTGTCTAGAGCACCTGTTCTTCTTCAAGCTCATCGGTGACACCCCCATCGACACCTTTCTCATGGAGATGCTCGAGGCGCCCCACCAGCTGGCCTGAGCCCGGACAGACGTGGTGCTTCCCACACTGGAGGAGTGCACATCCGGGGGACTCCGAGCCTTGGGGGCAGGGTGGGGAGGGGCCGTGTGCCTGGAGTGTTGGTGGGGTGAGGACTAGGGAGCAGGACCGAGACCTCCAGGGGATCATCAACCCTCCAAAGGGTTCGCGTGATATCCCAAGTCAGAGGGGACCCCAGACCCTGTGAGAGCTGGACCTCTCGGAGTTTGTCTGGGTCCACCGTGGCCGGGGTGCGTCCTCACCGGCCCGGAACGCTCTTCCCAGCACAGAGCACTGGCCTTGCTCCGGGGCCTTGCTTCCTTCTCCCTTGCCTCACTGGCTCCCTGTCTGGAGAGCGGATACGGGAACTCTCCCCGAGATGGATGTTGGGGGGCAGGCCCCCCATTACTTCCATGACGGACATGAGAGTAAGGCTCCGACAGGCCTTCCTCTCACCACGGCTGGCGGATCAGGGCTGCTCCGTCACTGTCCGAGTCACTCGCACGTCACCTCCCGCAGTCAGACTGGGAACAAGGTGGTGGTGGTGAAGGGTGGGTAGGGCTGTAGGACCCATCTGCTATTTTTAATTTCCTATGAGGATAGAGACTTACAGTTAGACTCAAAGAAGTACTGTACGCCCCGCTGACTCGATGCCAGTGGTGGAGGTGGGTTGGGGAAGGCAGGGCCTCCGGGCGGGGGCCTCACCCCTCGCCCATCTCTTCCTGTCTAACGGGAAGGGCCTGGGCTGCGTGGCAGGGTGTCCGGCCGGGCACACCTTAGGCTGGGGCAGCCCGTCCGCACCGAGGGGAGGGGCGGCCTGTGGAGATGGGTGCCGGGCTGCATGATTTTTGCCCTGCAGCTCTTCTCTCCGGGGTTTCTTCCCTCTTTCCCTCTCGTATAAAACTGCTTTCGAATTAAAACGCTGTTTTCTGGCCTGAGGTGACTGGCGTGGACAGTGCTGCGTCTCGCGGGTGTGGGTATCCGGGCGGTGGGGACCTCCAGACACGCTCCCTTGACACTAACGGAGCCTGAGGCTCCCTGGGGCCCGCGGGCGGCGCAGGGTGGGGGACACAAGGCGCCCTTTGTCGGGAGGGGGAGGAGGTGTGGCGGCGGGGGCGGGGCGGCCGGGAGGAAGGGGGGCGGCGGTTCTCAAAGGCGCCTTGTTCGCTGCGCCCTCCTAGCGCCAGCGGGCGGCGGCGCCTCGCCTGCCCCGTCTCCGTCTCCGTCTCCGTCTCCGCTGCCCGGGCTCCGGCAGACCCGGCGCCGTGCCCGGCCCGGCCGAGGGGCTCCTGGGCGCCGCGGCCGCGGGCCCGCCCGGAGGGAGGCGGCCTCTTGTCCCTGGGTGACCCTGTTCCAGCCCGGCCGCTGCCCCCTCGCTCTCCCTGGGTCCCTGTCCACCTGGGCTCCGGGGACCCCCCGCCCCCCTTCCATCTCCTGGGACTGGTTACCCGTTTGTCTGCGACCTCTGCCCCACGCGTTCCCGAGACCTCTGCCCCGGCCCCGGGTACCCCCCCGCCCCCGGTCTGCCCCCCCTCCCCCGTGGGGTGCGGGTCCCCAGCGCTGTCCGCGCCGCGGCTATAAATACCGCCGGCCGCTCTGTCATTACGCGGGCGGGGCGGCCGGGAGGTAATTATGGGGACCCGATGGGGGGGCAGCGACCCCCAGGCCCGCCCATCCCCTCCCCCTGCACCCAAACCCCACCCAGGACGCTGCCGAAGGAGGGTCCTGGCCCCCAGGGAGAGGGAAGGGGGGGGGCTGTGACTGCAGGTCTGGGTCCTGGAAAAGGACGGGGCGTGCGGGAGATATTGGGGTTCCCGAAGAATCGTGGGGTGCAGTCCCCTGGTCCTCGCGAGGAGCAGGTCAGGAGGAGCCCCCGCCCGCCCGGGCCAGGTGGAGGCGGGGTGGGGTTTGGCGGGTGTGGGCGGCGGCCGGGGGCGGGGGCTGGCCGGGGGCGGGGGCGCCGTGGGGGCTCCGGCCGCCGGGGTGGCCGGGGACACACAGGAGCGGCGGCCGCGGAGGAGCGAGCAGCGGAGCCCCGACGGCGCCTCGCTGCATGGAGCTGGGCCGCTGAGCGCCGCCAGCCCCAGCCTCTGCCCCCGGACCCGCCGGCTCAGCGGGGCTCACCGCTCGCTCCCGGCAGCCTCGGTCCCTGCAGCCCGCGCCGTCCGTCTGTCCGGCCATGGAGCGGTGCGGCCGCCTCCTCCTGCTCCTGCCGCTGGTGCTGGGGCTGAGCGGGGCCCCGGCCCGGGCAGGTAGGCGCCCCGCGCCCCGGCCCTGGCGTCGGGCTGGAGCCCCAGGACCCGCCGGGACAGCGAATGCCTGGGGCGAGCTTCTGATCCCGCCGGGGCTCCGGGGACCAAAGGTCTGGGTGGAGGGCAGGACCCTGGGCGCCGGTGCCAGCGTAGGCTCCTTTCCACTGAGCTGACGGGAGGGCAGCTGAGGCTGAGGTGGGGCTTCAGCTTAGAGGGCCATGGGGGGCTGCTGCTGGGGTCCTGGCGAGAGCACAGCGGCCAGGCCGTGGGGTCCAGCCTGCGGGCGAGGGGAGATGGATGGTGACGGGGGTGTGCATGTCTTCGGGACTCTCTATCCATGTCTTGGGGCCCAGGGGAGCATTCCTGCCGGTGAGAGCAGAGCCAGTCCGCAGAGAGGGGGTGCCTGGGCTATTTTTTCCGTTGGCTCCTCGGACAGGATCCCCTTCCCCCTCCCCGTGCCCTCGATGCTGCCACGCGGCTGGCTCTGGGGAGCACTGGGGCTGGCTGCCAACAGGACGGCCGCTGGACGGAGGGGGATCAGGTGTCTGAGGTGGGAGCCAACCCTTCGCATTCCTGCCCCGCCCCTCCCCCTCCGGCCAGCCGGGCTCTCCTGGGACCCCGGTGTCCACAACCCCAGCCTTTTCCTCCTTTTCCCAGGACCCAGGGCTCCTGGCCCCTAGGAGAGGGGGTTTGATGGGGCGGGGGCGGGGGTGAGAAGGACTCAGAGCACCTGGGTGCTAGGCCGGCTGAGCAAGCCGCCCCCCACTCCTGGAAACTCTGGAGACTGATTTGCATATAACTTGACTATTCATTTCTCCTCCGCTTTGGAAAGAAAGCGGTCAGCGTAGCAGCAGAAAGGACTTAGATCAGATCGCAGAAGGAAGAACTTCCCAGCTGTGAGCCGTGTGAGCTCAGGGACGGGAGCCAGTGCGCAGTGTCTAGGCTCCAGGGTCTTTCTTGGGGGAAGGGACCTGGCGCAGGGAGGTGGGAGATGCTGAGAAGGTGGAGATGGGACTCCACAGGCGAATTCAGAGAGTAAGGAGGGGGCCCTCGGGGCCCAGAGGTGGCGTGGAGGGGGCGATGGGGCTGCTGGGGAGCCGGTGGGGCAGTTGAGGCCGGAGACCCTGGGGCAGCGATGAGCCGAGGTAAGGAGACAGGTGGGCAGCGTGGAGTCCCCTGGAGGACGGAGCTGCCCTTTGCAGGGGGAGGGTGGACGCACCTCCGAGGTCTCTGGCCGGGGTCTCTGAGTCTCTGTGTCTCACTCACCGCTGTCTCAAAGCGGCCCTTGTGTGTGGTGTTTGCGGAGCTGCCACACTCAGGGCCGGGCTCGGGTGGGGGTGAGGTGGGGGGGCAAGGCCGCGGTTTCCCGGCTCCTGGACTCAAAGGGCCTTTTCTCTGCCTGCCGGCACCACCTCAGCCACCCCGCCCAGCTCGCTCTCCAGACCGCTCTGCCTGCCCGGCCCTGCTTCTGTGAAGGTTCAGCAGGAACTTTCTTTGGGGCTTTTCCAACCTGGAGCTGGTGGTGTGAGGAGCGTGAGCAGTGGGAGCCAGAAGCGGGGTGGTGCCCTCTGTCTCCCGAGTCTCAGCCCGAGGAAGCCGGTGCCAGGGGACAGGCCGGTGGCCTGAGTCCTGGGTGCTGAGGGGCGGGGGTGGGGGGGACAGGGTGGGAGTTCCAGGTGTGGGGAGCTCGCTGGGTTTTGGGCAAGGACTCTGATGGGATCCACAGATGTGTGGCTCGGAGCCCTGGACTCGCTCTGGCTCCCCGTGGCAGCTGCACGCTCCCCTCCACCTCCCTCCCCTGCCGTCCCTCAAGCTAGAGACACAGGCCTGGGGGTTCTTCTGGCGTCCCTGCCTCTTGGGGGGGGGGGTGCGACCCCACCTCCCCGTCAGGCGGCTGCAGCCGTTTGAAGCCTGCTCCCCGCGGGGCGCCCCGCTGCCCCACCCCCCACCCCCCTGCACCCTGCTCCTGCCGTGCCCAGGGTGATCGATTGCCCAGATGTTGTTTGTGCTGGAGACGTGGGCCGAGGCCAGAGACCCAGAGACCCAGAGATACAGACAGGCAGCGAGAGGGAGAAGGACCAGGAAAGAAAAAGGGGGACAGTGTGAGGGGTGTGGAGGAGGATGGAAAAGACGGGGAGACAGAAGACCAACAGATACAGAGACGAAGAGGAAGAGACAGTGAGGGAAAGACGGGGAGGTGGGTGGAGAGTTGAGAGAGATCTTGAGAGAGATTCTTAGGCAGAGATGGGGCGGGGGGGGGGGGGCATGAACACAGGTCCCCGCTGTGCTCCTGAGGCGGTTCCAGGTTCCATCCGTCAGGAGCAGGTGAGGGCGTGAGCCCAGGCGTTGAGTTCCGCACCACAGAGTCCCCCCTAGGCCCTCCCGAGGCGTGTCCCTCCCCCTGACCCGCCTGCACCCCCCCCAGGTGCGCCCCCCGTGGATGTGCTCCGGGCCCTGCGCTTCCCCTCCCTCCCTGATGGTGTCCGGAGGGCGAGAGGCGTGTGTCCCGCTGACCTGGCCTACCGAGTGTCTCGACCTGCTCAGCTCAGCGCTCCCACCCGCCAGCTCTTCCCAGGTGTGGGCGACGGGGGAGCGGGGGAGCGGGCCGGGCATGGGCGGTCTGGGATTAGACACCCGAGGGAAGGGGTTCTGGCTCTGTTCGCCGTTCACTCCCCGGCGTGTGTCTCTCTTGGGTCCTAGGAGGTTTTCCCAAAGATTTCTCTCTGTTGGCTGTGGTCCGGACGCGCCCTGGCCTCCAGGCCCCCCTCCTGACGCTCTATAGCGCCCAGGGCGTCCGGCAGCTGGGCCTGGAGCTCGGCCGGCCCGTCCGCTTCCTGTATGAGGACCAGACTGGCCGGCCTCGGCCTCCAGCTCAGCCCGTCTTCAGAGGCCTCAACCTAGCAGATGGCAAGTAAGTTAGTGTGTTCCTCGGCTCTGCCCGGCCTGCGCTGCCAGGAACTCCCCGTGGCCACTGCCCAGGGCCCCTGCTCCCTAAGCTAGAAAACCCTGCCCAGCCTTTGGCCATAAGCACCTGCCCGCTGCTCAGACTTCAGTCACTTGTGGCTCAGAGTGTAAATCCTGGGTGTGGTGCTGGCCTGCACCTCGGACAAGTTCCTTCCCTTCCTGTGCCTCCATTCTGTGTTCGTAAGAGAGGGATAATGCAATCAAGAGAAATGTGTTTCTTGGTGCCGGGTGCGTTGTAAGTACTCGATGAATACGGGCTGCTGTGATTACTATTATTATTATTGGTCCTGATCCTTCCCTCAGCTGCTCCCAGCTCTTAGACCTTCCCTCCTCAGCCAGTCACATGCCCCTCTCCCACCATGACCAGGTGGCACCGTGTGGGTGTGGCTGTGAAGGGCCAGTCTGTCACCCTCATTGTTGACTGCAAGAAGCGCGTCACCCGGCCCCTCCCCCGAAGCGCCCGTCCGGTGCTGGACACCCATGGCGTGGTCATCTTCGGTGCCCGCATCCTGGATGAAGAAGTCTTTGAGGTAACCAGGGCAACCAGAAGACAGAGTGATTTCTGGCCCCGGATCTTGTGTCCATTATCCTTCTGGCCCCAGCATGCCATCTTCCCATGCCCTAGCTCAGTGGTCCTCAAACTCATTAGTCCACAGAGCCAAATATCAACAGGACAACGATTGAAATTTCTTTTGAGAGCCAAATGTTTTAAACTATATAGGTAGGTACATTGTTATTAACTTAATTAGGGTTCTCCTAAGCTCACCTTTGCTAAAAATTCAAGGGGCCAAAAAGCCACATGTGGCTCACAAGCCGCAGTTTGCCTACCACTGCCCTACCTCTTCATTTTTCCTCTCTTGAATGTATAGTTCCATTTCCTGTCCAGGGCTAATTTTCTCTTAGGAGAGCTAGGTGTCCACTTATATTGCAGGACTATCCACAGCCACTCATTTTGTCACTCAGTCTTCATCACTCTGCCCATCCATCATTCAACCAATCTTTCTACCACTCATCCTTCACCCACTCACCTGTCTGTCCAGTTACGCAGTCACCCACCTACTCAAGCATCCAGGTTTGCATCCATCCATCTGCCCATCCTTCCCCTGCTCAGCCACTTACTCCTTCAGTCCACTTAGCTATCAATCTGTCCTTTCATCCATCTGTCCTCTTTAACCCATCCGTCCATCTACTCACTCATCCATCCACCCACTTACCCCATCTGCCCATGCATATAAGAATGGATGCAACCATTGATCCACCATTTACACAACCACCTCCTCACCTACCCACCCTCCATCCAACCATTCATTTATCCACATTTTCACTTCTATCGACCTACCCACCAATCTGATTCCATCTATTCACCAACTTCATTCATTCATTCATTCATTCATTCATTCATTCCACCATCCATCAACCTTCCAATTCAGTCATGCATTTGAACCCCCATTCACTCACCTACCCACCCACCAGGCTAGTCAGTTAACATTTTCTGAATACCTGCTTATCAATGCCAAGGGGAAAACAGAAGAATAATATAAGGTTTCTATCATTCCAAGGAGATGAGCCAGTATCTCCAAACAAGGTAGGTTGTGTTAAGCATCACATGTGATCACAAACAAAAGCCATTGGGACCCCCCTCCCTCATTTCTAGAGTCCTGAGACTTCTCATCATTACTGCCAGTGGAAGGTCAAAGCTAAGCTGGGCCACTGTCTCCAGAAGCCCCTGTGACAAGGCTCAGGCAACCCCCCCAGGGCAGGGGCACAGGCAGAGCTGGACGGAATTCTAGTTCTGACTGTACCGCTCTGAGTGACCTTGGGCCAGCCATTGCCTCTGAGCTTTTCAGAATGGAATGTGTCTGAAAGTGGCATAAAGACCCTGCCACTGGCTTTCCCAGTGGTTGTGATGGTCCAATGGGCACTGGACAGGGCTGTGCCATGGAGGGCCGGTAATGACCTTCCATTATGTAGTTTACCTGGGACTGGCCTCCTGCCTTTTGTCCCGGACTGTATATACCCTTTGTCTCGCTCTGAAGCCCTTTCTGTCTCCTTCCATTGGCATCCCTTCCTCGTATCTCTACAGGGTGACATCCAAGAGCTTGTCATTGCTCCGGGGGTGCAAGCTGCCTATGGATCCTGTGAACAGAAGGAGCTGGAGTGTGAGCGGGACTGGAGGGAGAGGCCTCAGAAACAACAGTCTCACCGAGCACAGAGGTCTCCAAAGCAGCCATCAGCGAGACTTCACAGGCCCCAAAACCAGGAGCCCCAGAGACAGGTGAGGAAGTTGGGTGGACCCCAAACTGCAGTACCCCCCTCCCCCAGGGAGGGAAGATTCTCAGATATCTCCCCAGAGGAAATCCCCCAATGTCCAGAGCTCCCCATTCTTTTTGGGCTCCTTTTAGCCCCTTCCTTATGCCCATCCCCAGTCATACCCCTCTATTCCCATCACTCACCCCCAGTCCTCATTCATCAACCTTTTTATTTTCACTTAAAAATAAAAAGTTGTTATGAAGAACTCATGGCTGGGAGCTGTGTCCCCTCCTTGTGTCTCCTCTGCCAGTCTTCCTGGACTATGCCGTTGGGTTTCCCACCCTTCCTTGAATTAAGAGATTGGGAGAGAGGGTGTGGGTGGGACTTGGGGACACAGGAGGGAAGGGCAGATTAGGGGAGAGACAGAAACAGGGAGAAAGAAGCTGCAATGGAAAGACCTAGGAGGAGAAATGGGGGAGGAAGAGAAGAAAGAGGGAATCCCAAAAGGGTGGTGAGCCAGTGGAAGGTGGCTGGGGCCATCTCTGGCCCCTGCGCACGGAGGCGTAGGGTAAGGGGCTGGGAGGGAGAAGGACAAGAAGATTCCGGGTTGGTGGAGCTCTGAAGGTTAGGGTGACAGATATGATGTGGGGTCAGTAGTCTGAAGTTGAAGCATCAATCTCTTAATTATGTCTGCTTCTGTCTCACCTGCGGGACCCACCTCCCCTTCCTGCCTCTCCCCATCTCTCTCCTGTCCCCCAACCTCTCTTTTCATCCCCAACTCTGTTTTCCAATTCCTCCCCTACCTCATTTCCCAATCCCGTACCATCTCACCTCCCTCGTCCGCCCCCGCCCCTCCTCCTATCCCACTGCCCCTCCCCGGACCCAGCCCACTGAGCCTCTCCACTATGACTACGGGCCCCTCTATTACGATGAGATGACTGCGGGGACAACCCCTGACTACCAGGTAAACTGGAGGGACCCCTTCTTTCTCCCGTCCCCCCCCCCATCTCTGACCCCCAGTTCAAGGAGAGAAGCCATGCATTTAGATTACGGGAGTTTCCTCACTGTCGCCTCCCATGTCTCTGCTGCAGCGGCCTCGGAGCCCCACCCACAGGGCTCCCGCTTCCCCCAGGGGCCGTCGCACCCCACCCCGAAAGCCTACCCCACCTGCTAAGAGGTCCGCAGCCCGGCAGGCATCCCCCTCATCAGGCTGGAGACCCTCTCGAACTGGAGGTTCTGGGCCAGCGTGGGGCCAGCCTTCCCCCTCCCGGCGCCCAGCTCGACGGGCAGCTCCCCACACTGCCCGGGCCCCCCCCAGGACCAGAGGCAGCAGTTACCGGCAGGTAGAGCCGGGGCATCCAGATCTCTGCCCCCAAATCTTCATGGCCCGGGAGAGTCATTCTCCCTCCGCTGTCCTAAGGGGCTGCAAGATCTGCGATTTCCCCCACCCCCCACACACAGACACTGCCCCAGCGAGGGACACAGTGCTGCTTCGCCTTCCTCTGGCTAACCTCTCTCCTTCCTTCCACCTGTCCCCCCTCCCCCCATACTCTGCTCCCCTCCCCTTGGGATTAGTACCCCACCCCAGGAGAAGAGGAAGGAATCCTGGAGTCCAGCCCCTTGCCACCCCCTGAGGAGGTAACTCCACCCCACCACCCAGCGGGGGGCAGCGGGGGGCTGTGACCCACCCCTCAGGCCCCCTGTCATCTGGACGAGTCAGCCCCCTCCGGCCGGAGGGCTCTTTGTCATACGCACTTACGGCCTTCTGCTCCTGGTCCTCCCAGCCCAGTGGGTCTGCTCGCCTCTCCCTCTCAGTAAGCCATTTTCCTTAGTGTCCTGTCTCCTTTCATTGCTCCTTGATTCTGGAGTAGCCTCCTCTTCATGTTGGTGTGAAATGGTTTTACTTCCTGTGTCATGTTCTGTTCCTAGGAGCCACTTTCTGTCCAGTGCTGTCTTCTTCTCTTCTGCCCTTCTCTCCATCATGTCTTTGGTCACTCCCTGGACTCTGCTGTCTATCTTATGTCCATGGACTGTCCGCTCTGTGTCCAGCCCTCCGGCCACCCTTCTGGTTGTGCACCACTTCTTCCACCAAGCCCGTCTGCCGGACATCTCTCCCGATTCTGGTCTTTGACGGCCATCGCCTTTCCACACAGCTGCTCCCCTTGCTCTTCTTGGGAGAGAAACTCCAGTCCTAGTCACCCTCAGGATCCTTTGGGCGAGGAGTTGTCACACCTGGGGTCCAGGGGGAAACTCCTCTCAGCCCTAACGCCCCCGTCTACCCCTCTCCCTCCCCATCCCCATCCCCGGGAAGGAGCAGACAGATCTCCAGGTCCCCTCCACAGCTGACAGGTTCCTGACAGAGGAATATGGGGAGGGGGGCACAGAGCCCCCGGCAGGGCCCTACGATTACACCTATGGCTATGGGGACGATTACCGTGAGGAGACGGACCTTGGCCCTGCCCTCTCTGCGGAGACAGCCCACCCCGGAGCCGTAAGTGAGAGGCGCTCCTCCAGTCTTCGCGCCCTCCCATGGGAGCCGCAAGAATCTCTTGTTGTTTCTGATCGCTGTCTGTCGGCTCTGAGCTGCTTCCCACTGGTGGTTTGCCGTTTCTGTCCACAGAAGATGTATGTGTTGCTTGAACATCTTCCTTCCTTCCTTCCTTCCCTTGTGCAATATCTTACCCTGTGACTTCTTATGAATCCTTCTGCCCAGGGCAATGAGATTTAAAAAATATATATATTATGGCCACTTCCTGTCTTTTTGGTCACTTCCTGTCTCAATCAAGCTGGATTTCATAAAGCTTTTGGTCAATAAGGTAAGGACCTTATGCCCATTTTCAGTCTGTCTCCATCGTTTCTTCTTGACAAAACAATTTTTTTATCCATGTTGCTGCCAAGTGTCTCAGCTTCTAACCTGTCTGTCCCTTCCGGTCTTCTCCAGCCATGCCGTCTGTCTTGGTGACTGTGCCGTATTGGATAGAAAGGGACTTACTATTTGTATTTTGACTCTAGCTTTTCATGCTTTCTGTGACAATTTCCTTTGATAATGAGCTACTTCCAGTGTGTCTCAGGCCATCCAAATCATAAAGGGTCCGTTATGGGCCTAGATATTTATCATGATCACTTCCTGTGTGTACTCACTTTGCTGCTTGTGTTTTCTGAAGAATTGTCTTGCATTGTCATCAGCTCCTATCCAGGACTCACTTTCTGTCTGTTTTGTGAATTTCTCCCATCGGTCATGGTAGCCAGGTTGTTATTGAAGGTCCACTTCCTGAAGTCTCTTTTCTTGGCTGCTTCCTGTCTATCCAACCACTTCCTGTTTGTTCAGTTCACTTTCTAGCCATTTTGGCCAGGTTTAATTTTTCTTGGCCCTGGCATCATTCTTGCTTCCAAGTGTTTGTCCCCTCATTCTGTCTCCCTTAATTGTTCCCCGTGTCTCCAACCACTCCCTCTTAGATGGGGCATTTCCTGTCTACACCACTGCATCTTTGGCCTGTCTTGCAGTTAGAGCTGCCTTCTCTGTCCTGCATCGTCCTGCATCTCCTTTCTCTAACATTGCCACCCTTCACCTCCGCTGCCTTGCTTTTATGCTGCTTTCTGGAAATGTGAGGTTGCGCTGTAATATGGGGGAGTTTGGAAATTACCGTCGGTCAGGATGGAGACGGCGGACATTCCGATGGGAGAGTTGCGGGTGGTGGTGAATGTCCTCTGTTCTCCCTGACCTTGTCTTGGTTCTGGCCCCGGAGTTGGGGGTGGACACCTGAATGGAAGTGTGGAAGAGGGGCAACTGCTAGGCTCGCAGTACAAATGAGCACCAGGGTGAGAGTTTAGTGTCCTTGATGAGAGAGGAACTGTGGGGACTTGAGGGAGATCTGCTCTGAGGCTTGACCAACTTAGCCCAAGAGCTGTATTTTTTGTTGTTAATCCTCACCTGAGGACATTTTCCTATTGAATTTTAGTGGAAGAGAGAGGGAAAGACAGAGAGAAACATCCAGGTGAGAGAAATGCATCCATCGGCTGCCTGACAAGAGGTACATGCTCTTGACAAGAATTGAACTTGGGACCCTTGGTCTGCAGGCCAACGCTCTATCCACTGAGCCAGGCCAACTAGGGCAAGAGCTGTATTTTAAAATATATATATTTTATTGATTTTTTACAGAAAGGAAGAGAGACGGATAGAGAGTTAGAAACATCGATGAGAGAGACATCGATCAGCTGCCTCTTGCACAACCCCTACTGGGGATGTGCCCGCAACCAAGGTACATGCCCTTCACTGGAATCGAACCCGGGACCTTTCAGTCCGTAGGCCAACGCTCTATCCACTGAGCCAAACCGGTTTTGGCAAGAGCTGTATTTTTTTTAAGAACCTATTATGGGGTGGAAGTTTCAGATATCGGTGGGGATTGCCCTCCAAATCTACTTAGAGTATGGATGTTAAGAAGTTTTTAAGCTTATGAACTCCTTGAAATTCTAGGGAAAATTCTGTGAGTAAGGGCATACATTTTTTTCTTTTCTGAAGACTATAGATTACAGCATATTCTCATATGGATCCATACTCTCCCTTCAAACTCCAATAAAAATCTATCCATAATCTTGGAGAGATTTTTATTTGGTGGGTTGGAGTAAGGGTGCAGAAGTTGATGGTTTCTTAAAGTTCTAGGGATTCTTGGGGTCAGAGAGAGTATGGGGGGTAGGGTGGGGTCCTCCAGAAGAAGCTTTGGGAAGGTTAGGGCTTTGGATTCCCAGGAAACGTGGGGACCTTCCTGAAAGAAGTTCTCAGGGAGGTGAGGAGGTTGTCTTTGCTGAGGTGGGGCTGAGGATTGGGGTGTGGGGAGCCCTGAGGTCTCCTTGGCAGGCCTGGGGTCTGTGAAGAGAATCTTGGGGAAGGGACTGGGTTGGAGGTAGGCTCAAGGAGGCCTCCAGAAGACCTGAGAATGAAGTGGGGAGGTGGGATGGGCGGAGTCCCCTTGTCCTGGCTGCTCACAGGCCCCACTGGGGGTTACATGTGTGTCTCCCTCAGGCTGCCCATGGACCCCGGGGGCTGAAGGGAGAGAAGGGGGAGCCTGCAGTTCTGGAACCTGTAAGTCACTCTGGCCATTGAGCTGAGGGCAGTGGGAAGAAGGGAAGAAGGCAGGTGTGCTAGTCCCGTGGCCTCTGACTCTTAACGTTTGACTCTGCAGGGAATGCTAGTGGAGGGGCCGCCTGGCCCAGAAGGCCCTGCGGTGAGTCTGAACACTCTTTCATCCGTGTCTTCCCCATGTATGCCCAGGCCTCCTTCTCAGAACTCCAGAGCATTCTTCCAATCCGAGCTCTCTCTGCTGTAGAGACCACCCCTCAGCTACATCCCCTTTTCTCTCTGAATGCCCACAGCTGACCCCTTACTCCTTTGTTCCTCAGGGACTGACTGGTCCCCCTGGCATCCAGGGCAACCCAGGCCCAGTTGGAGACCCTGGCGAGAGGGTAAGGGAGTGTCTTCTGTATGGGAGGGGGCACTGCAAAGGAGCCACTAAAGGGGGCCACATGCTTAGTGATTTCTCATTAGCTGGCTGATCAATGAACAGGGACTGGTGTCCCCAGCACTTGCAAATAGGGCAGACTGGTTGGGGAGGACAGTGGTCTTGGGTCTTACCCTGACTTTTCTCCAGAGGGCTGGGGTGAGGCTCAGGAAAGATCTAGGGAAGTCTGCATTTGTCCTGTTGAGGAGGGTTCCCAGAGGACTCTAGGCCTAAGACTCCCCTATCTGTCACCTACCCTCCTCATTCTCTCCCACTCCAGGGTCCTCCCGGCCGGGCAGGGCTCCCTGGATCAGATGGGGCGCCTGGCCCTCCCGGCACATCCCTCATGCTCCCGGTGAGTTGTCTTCTGGGCTTTGGGAGGGGCTGCGGGGGAGGGCAGGGGATTGTGCTGTGTCACCGAGAACCAGGAGTCTCTAAAGACCATCAGTGCAAAGAAATGGGCCTCTTGGTGGAGGTGACGAGGGCCTCATTAGATGACCTAGAACCCAATATGATCTAGAGTCAAGCTTGGTTCATCTAGAGTGGAGCAGGAAATTGTATATTTCGGGGGTCTAGAACCAAAGGAGAGTCTTTTTGGAGGAAGAGGCTAGACATCGGGGGAGGAGGACAGAAGCTGAGTTTCTGAAAACCTCTCAGTGATTATCTGAACACCTCCACTGGAAGATATGGAAGAGGGCAAAAGGCGGTGTGTGTGTGTGTGTGTGTGTGTGTGTGTGTGTGTGTGTCTCGGCCTGGGAGCTGGAGCAGAAATGCTGGAGGACCTCTGGCTGGAAGGTCCCAGGGATTTCCTGGAAAGAACTGGGCCTTCTCTCCTTGCCCGTCAGTTCCGGTTTGGCAGTGGCGGGGGTGACAAGGGCCCTGTGGTGGCCGCCCAGGAGGCTCAGGCCCAGGCGATCCTGCAGCAGGCGCGGGTGAGTAGGGCTGGAGAGCATTGTGGTGGGGGTGGGGGAGAAGGAAAGATTCTAGCAGGGGTTGGGAGGGTAGGCTGGAGGGATATGGGGAAGGGGAAGGTCTGGGCTGGTTTGGGGAGGGCCACGTAAGGCTGTGAAACACGGGTTAGGAGTGGGAGGGTGAGTTTAGAGGGTGTCCTGGCGAGGGAGTCTCCAGCTGCCTCTTCTCACCTCTGCTGTGTCCCCTGTCCCCTAGATGGCGCTCCGTGGACCCCCTGGACCCATGGGATACACAGGTCGCCCTGGACCTTTGGTGAGCGAAGGGGGGTGGGGTAGGAGGTACTTTTTGTGTGTGTGTGGGGGATGGACAGTTCTGGAAAGGGCCCAAATCCAAAGTCATTTTGCTTTTTTGGGGAGGTTTCGGGGTCACTGTTGGAGATGTCCTTCCATATAGCCAACCTCTCTCTCTCACAGGGACAACCTGGGAGCCCTGGTCTGAAGGGAGAGTCTGGAGACCTAGGACCTCAGGTGACACCCCCCACCCCTTTGATCCCCAACGCTGTGCCTCCTCCCCTGTCTGTGCCCGTTAACCTTGACCTCAACTTTCCCTCCCCAGGGCCCCAGGGGACCTCAGGGCCTCACCGGGCCTCCCGGCAAGGCTGGGCGAAGGGTGAGTGACTGAGTGTGGGGCGGGCGAGGTGGGAGATGGCACCGAGGGTGGAGGGCTGGCCCCTGCTTGTTCTGACACTTCCTTTGGATCTGCAGGGCCGGGCGGGTGCTGACGGAGCCCGAGGGATGCCCGGAGAACCTGGTGTGAAGGTGACAGCTGGCCTTCCTCTGATGCTCAGCTCAGCCCCTCTAAGCTCGTCATCTCAGGAGGCCTGGGTTCCCGGGCTCCCCCAGGAAGTGGCACCCCCCCTCAGGGCACTAGGGGGTGGGGCGGGAAAGGGCTGGGGCTTCACGTGGCCGCCCCTCTCCCCTAGGGTGACCGCGGCTTTGATGGGCTCCCAGGCCTTCCCGGGGAGAAGGGGCACCGGGTGAGTACGTTGGGCAGGGACGTTGGAGAGGGCCGGTGTCTGTGCTGGGAGCTCTGAAGCCCCTTCCCTGTTTCCCAGGGCGAGACTGGTGCCCACGGCCTCCCTGGGCCCCCTGGCGAGGACGGAGAGCGGGTGAGTGTGGCTGGGCCGGGGCCGGGCTGGCCTGGGGGAGGCTGGGAGGCGAGGCACGTCACCACGTCCTCCTCCTCCAGGGGGACGACGGGGAGATCGGGCCTCGGGGGCTGCCTGGAGAGTCGGTGAGTGTCCAGGGGCGAGGTCCCGGGGGGCGGGGGGAGGGCAGGGAGGGCAGGAGGGTGGGGGCAGGAGGGGGGGGGCCCTGGGAACGCCAGAGGAGGGCATAGATATGAAAGAGACACTCATGTGTGCCTTGTCCTCTCCTCGCCGAGTGTAGGGGCCTCGAGGTCTCCTTGGCCCTAAAGGCCCGCCTGGTATTCCTGGACCCCCGGTGAGTGACTGCCCCTGACTCCTGACCCTGATCTCACCCCCTGACTTCTCATCTTCCTGACTGCCCCACCTCCCCTCCCGTTCCCGCTCCAGCCTCTGCCCCAGGGGCCCTCTTAGGGCCTTCTGGTGTGGGGCACCAAAGGCTCGGAGAAGAGCCAGGAAAAAAATCATCAAGAAAAACAAAACAAAAACCCACAAACCCACAGCCCCACAGCCCCACGCCCTGCGGCTCTGGGCCGGCTGTGTGCTGAGGTCTGGGAGGGACGGAGGACTGACCGGTGGCTCTGCCCGTCCCACCCGCTCCCTCGGGGACGGCCCGGCTCCGGGAAACCACAGGGCCTCCCGGGCGGCTGCCTCCCGCTCACACCCTCCCGTGTTCCAGGGCGTGCGCGGCATGGACGGTCCCCACGGCCCCAAAGGGAGCTTGGTGAGTGATGGCTGGCGACTCCACCCGGCCCTGGGCCTGCCAACCCTGCTCCCTTTGCCCACGCTGAGCCCTGCCCTCCGGTCTCGCCCCCGGGCCCTCCTGCCCGCTCCTCCCCGTCTGACTGGCCACCGCCGCCTCTGACCCTGCCTGCTGCCTGTTTGTAGGGACCCCAAGGGGAGCCAGGGCCTCCCGGACAGCAGGGAACGCCTGGCACCCAGGTGAGTGGTCTGCCCGCCCCTCCGCGACCCCAGCGGCTTCCCTGGGCTGCCCCGTGGTCAGACCTGAGTGGGGACCGGAAGCGAAGGGTCTCCAGTCCTCGCTGCTGGTGCTCTGAGGGGGGTGCTGGCCGCAGGAGAGAGCGCCCCCACGGCGGGGCCCCTGTGACTTCTCTCTCCCCGCGTATAGGGTCTCCCTGGGCCTCAGGGTGCCATCGGCCCTCACGGAGAGAAGGTGAGCCCGCTGTGGGAGCAGGGCTGCGGGCGGGTGCGGGGAGGGCCGTCTGGCTGGGACTGAGCCCTCGTGAACCGGGGCCTCCTCGCCTCCCGCAGGGCCCCCTCGGAAAGCCAGGGCTCCCCGGCATGCCCGGCTCCGATGGCCTCCCGGTGAGTGCACCCACTTCTTGTCCCAACACCCCTCGGCCTCCCAGCCCACTGAGCGGCCTCCAGGGCCCCAGGGCCCGTCCATCCCGTCCCGTCCCTGGGAGGTCCCTGTGGCACCTGTGTGGCCAGCTGGCTTCGTCAGCTCACGGGCGTTCGGGTGAAGGAGTGTAGAGGGTGAGGAAGGCGAAGGGACCAGCGCTCACATTCTTCTTCCTGCCCCAGGGCCACCCCGGGAAGGAAGGCCCCCCAGGAACCAAAGGAAACCAGGTGAGCCTCCACCTCCCCACCTTCGGGGCGCTCCCCAGCCTGGGCCTCAGGTCCCTGGGATTCCCCGTCTCGTCATGAACGAGGCTCTGACTGTTTTTGTCCACGTCACTTCCGATTTCCCACGCCCTGAGGCCACCAGGACGGCACCCCGACCCCTTTACCGATCCCTCTGTCTTCCTCCAGGGCCCCTCTGGACCTCAGGGTCCTCTCGGGTACCCCGGGCCCCGAGGTGTCAAGGTAAGACCACAGCCGGGAGATAGAGGGCTGCTTTCGGGGGGCCAGGCGGGTCTGGGAGCCCGTCCCTGACCGCTGTCTCTGCGCCCTGTCTGACTCCAGGGTGTGGACGGAATTCGGGGCCTGAAGGGTCATAAGGGTGAAAAGGTGAGCAATGTGCCCCGACTTCCCACCACCTGCATTCTGCCTCCACCAGCCTCTGTCCCCTCCTCCTCACCCGCCCCTCCTGCTGCCCCTGCTGCCCTCCGCTCCGGACACCTGCCTTCCACACACAGTCTCCGGAACCCTCCGTCTCAGCCTCCCGACCCTCTGTCATCCGGGGTGTCCTCTCCCACCTTCTTTAGGGCGACGATGGCTTTCCTGGGTTCAAAGGTGACATGGGTGTGAAAGGTGACAGGGTGAGTAGAAGCCCCCACACTGCCCCCCAGTCCGAGTCCTAACGATCCTTCACTCTGGAGCCCCCGGCCGATCCCTTTGACGCCCCGGGCCCAGTCTCCGGTGCTCTGCACCCGTTAGGCCGGACCCCAGCAGGGTAACAGCCCCACAGCCCGAGTCCCTCCGATCCCCGCAGTCTCCCCCCCTGTGGCCCCTGGCCTGCAACGGCTTCTGGGACCCCTGCCGCCCTCTCAGCCACTGGGGCCGGCCTCTCCCCTGGGGCCCAGCCCCACCCAGGCCCTGACCCTCACCTTCACCCTCTCGTGCAGGGCGAGGCTGGAGTCCCTGGTTCCAGAGGAGAGGATGGTCCCGAGGGGCCGAAGGGTCGCACTGGGCCCACCGGAGACCCTGGGCCCACGGGGCTTGTGGGCGAGAAGGTGACAGGGCGGGACCCGTGTCTGCTCTCCCGGACAGGGGGGAGGCGGGCCTGGCCTGGGGGCAGGGCGGGCAGGCTTGCCAACAGCTGGAGCCAGTGAGTCGATCGAAGACGACCGTGCATTCATTATGCTCCTCCTGTATGCGGCACCTCCTGGACGCTGGTGGGTTGAGGGGTGATGGATAAGAAGCCAGGGAAAAGTCCCCGTCCTGAGGCCGATGGGGACAAGGCCGAGGCTGCCCTAGGTGACTGAGGCGCAGGGCAGAGGGCACAGGCGTTCCGAGAGGAGAGGCGGGAGTGGTGAGCGGGCTCGGGGCCGTCAGACAGAGAGGCCGGGGCGAAGGCTGCAGGTGCGGCCTCACAGAGGCCCCGGAGGTGAAGGTGCTCCCTAGTTACAGCCGGGGAGGGCGGAGCCCGGCCTGAGCCAGGCCGCCAGGCTGGAGTCCCTGCTTCCAAGCGCAGCCCACAGCTGCCTGGACCGCAGCCTGCAGCTTCGGAGGCCGGGGTGCAGGGGGCTGAGGGAGGGGTGCGAGCGGAGCGGAGGCAGAGGTGTCCCCAGCTGTGTGGAGGCCCGCAGGGGCAGGGCAGGGCAGGGGCAGGGGCAGGGGCAGGGCAGGGGCAGGGGCAGGGGCAGGGCAGGGGCAGGGCAGGGGCAGGGGCAGGGCAGAGGCAGGGACAGGGGCAGGGGCAGGGCAGGGGCAGGGCAGGGCAGGGGCAGGGCAGGGGCAGGGGCAGGGCAGGGGCAGGGCAGAGGCAGGGACAGGGGCAGGGGCAGGGGCAGGGCAGGGCAGGGGCAGGGCAGGGGCAGGGGCAGGGCAGGGGCAGGGCAGAGGCAGGGACAGGGGCAGGGGCAGGGCAGGGGCAGGGCAGGGCAGGGGCAGGGGCAGGGCAGGGGCAGGGCAGGGGCAGGGGCAGGGGCAGGGCAGGGGCAGGGGCAGGTGGAGCCCGTGTTGACAGGCAGGGACTGGGTCACAGCCCCCAGGAACCTGGCTGAGTGGCAGACACCGGGAGGGCAGCTTACAAGCGGGCAGCGCTGGCCGGGAGACGGGCAGGGCCTGGTGGGCACGGTGCTGGGTGCGGCTGGCTCCCGCCCGGAGGGTTGGGGACCCCAGGACCTCAGGGCCCCCCTGGTGCCTGTGGCTCCTCCAGTCCTGATGGCTCCCTGTCCCTCCGCAGGGCAAGCTGGGAGTTCCTGGTCTGCCTGGCTACCCCGGACGCCAGGGTCCCAAGGTGACGTGATGCCCATGACCCGCTCCTCCCTGCCCTCCCGTGACACCTGCCGGTGGGGACGGGCTGGCGGCGAGCAGCAGGGTTCGCCTTGGAGCCAGCCTCCCGCCGCCTCACTGCCTCTCCTGACCGACTTCTCTGCTCCCTCTTGTCTTCCAGGGCTCCCTCGGATTTCCTGGCTTCCCCGGAGCCGGAGGAGAGAAGGGAGCCCGGGTAGGCGGGGAGGGCGCGGAGGGCAGGGCGCTGGGTGGGGGCGGCCCGGTGACAGTGACGGTGACGGTGGCGGAGGCGGTGGCGGAGGCGGTGGGTGTGGCGGTGGCGGTGATGGTGACCGTGACGGTGACGGTGGCGGTGGCGGTGGCGGTGACGGTGGCGGTGGCGGTGGCGGTGACGGTGGCGGTGGCGGTGGCGGAGGCGGTGGCGGAGGCGGAGGCGGTGGCGGTGATGGTGACCGTGACGGTGACGGTGGCGGTGGCGGTGGCGGTGGCGGTGGCGGTGGCGGTGACGGTGGCGGTGGCGGTGGCGGTGACGGTGGCGGTGGGGGTGGGGGTGGCGGTGACGGTGGCGGTGGCGGTGGCGGTGGCGGTGGCGGTGGCGGTGACGGTGGCGGTGGCGGTGGCGGTGGCGGTGGCGGTGGCGGTGGCGGTGGGGGTGGCGGTGGCGGTGGCGGTGGCGGTGGCGGTGGCGGTGGCGGTGGCGGTGGCGGTGGGGGTGGGGGTGGCGGTGGCGGTGGCGGTGGCGGTGGCGGTGGGGGTGGGGGTGGCGGTGGCGGTGGCGGTGACGGTGGCGGTGGCGGTGGCGGTGGCGGTGGCGGTGGCGGTGGCGGTGGGGTGGGGGTGGGGGTGGCGGTGGCGGTGGCGGTGGCGGTGGCGGTGGGGGTGGGGGTGGCGGTGGCGGTGGCGGTGGCGGTGGCGGTGGCGGTGGCGGTGGCGGTGGCGGTGACGGTGGCGGTGGGGGTGGGGGTGGCGGTGGCGGTGGCGGTGGCGGTGGGTGTGGCCGTGGCGGTGGCGGTGACGGTGACGGTGGCGGTGGGGGTGGGTGTGGCCGTGGCGGTGGGGGTGGCGGTGGGTGTGGCGGTGGGTGTGGTGGAGGCGGTGGCGGTGGCGGTGGGTGTGGCCGTGGCGGTGACGGTGGCGGTGACGGTGGGTGTGGCGGTGGGTGTGGCGGTGGGTGTGGCGGTGGCGGTGGGTGTGGCGGTGGCGGAGGCGGTGGTGGAGGCGGTGGCGGTGGCGGTGGGTGTGGCGGTGGCGGAGGCGGTGGTGGAGGCGGTGGTGGAGGCGGTGGCGGAGGCGGTGACGGTGGCGGTGGCGGTGACGGTGACGGTGGCGGTGGCGGAGGCGGTGGCGGTGGCGGTGGCGGTGGCGGTGGCGGTGGCGGTGACGGTGGCGGTGGCGGAGGCGGTGGCGGTGGCGGTGGCGGTGACGGTGGCGGTGGCGGTGACGGTGGCGGTGGCGGTGGCGGTGGCGGTGGCGGTGGCGGTGGCGGTGGCGGTGGCGGTGGCGGTGACGGTGGCGGTGGCGGTGGCGGAGGCGGAGGCGGTGGGTGTGGCGGTGGCGGTGGCGGTGACGGTGGCGGAGGCGGTGGCGGAGGCGGAGGCGGTGGGTGTGGCGGTGGCGGTGGCGGTGGCGGTGGCGGTGGCGGTGGGTGTGGCGGAGGCGGTGGCGGTGGCGGTGGCGGTGACGGTGGCGGAGGCGGTGACGGTGGCGGTGGCGGTGGCGGTGGCGGTGGCGGAGGCGGTGGCGGTGACGGTGGCGGTGGGTGTGGAGGTGACGGTGGTGGTGACGGTGACGGTGACGGTGACGGTGGCGGTGACGGTGACGGTGGCGGTGACGGTGACGGTGACGGTGATGTGCTCTCTCCCCCCAGGGCCTGTCCGGGAAGTCAGGGCCGCGGGGAGAGCGGGGCCCCACGGTGAGTGCCGGGGAGCGGTGGGTCAGGCCAAAGGGGCCGTGGGTTTTCTGGCAACTCCTCTCCCCTCTCCCCTCTAGGGTCCGCGGGGCCAGCGGGGGCCCCGGGGCGCCACTGGGAAGTCCGGAGCGAAGGTGAGTGGCCCTGGCGGGCTCCCGGGCCTGCCCCCAGCCCGGCCCCGGCCCCTCTGACTCTGCTTCCCCGCAGGGAACGTCGGGCGGCGACGGCCCCCACGGGCCGCCCGGAGAGAGGGTGAGTGTGGCCCCCGGACCCGGAGCCGGGGGGCGGCTCCCCGCCAGCCCAGCGCCCTGCCGCGGCCCGCGCTCACCCAGCTCTGTCTCTAGGGCCTCCCCGGGCCTCAGGGCCCCAACGGGTTTCCTGGCCCCAAAGGACCGCCGGTGAGGTGCCCTCTGCCCTCTGCCCTCTGCCCCCTGCCCTCTGCCCTCTGCCCCCTGTCCTCTACCCCCTGCCCTCTGCCCCCTGCCCCCTGCCCTCTGCCCTCTGCCCTCTGCCTCCCCGGTCCCTGAGCCCTCCCGTCCCTCCCGCGGAATCCCTGACACAGACCCCTTCCAGGGCCCCCCCGGGAAGGACGGGCTGCCGGGCCACCCGGGCCAGAGAGGAGAAGTGGTGAGTGGTGCGGCCCCGCGGCCCGGACTCAGAGCCGCAGGGAGCCGGCCGGCTCTCAGCACCCTCCGGGGTGGACGCCCGCGGCAGGGAGGGAGGACCTGCCTTCCTCCAGGTGCCTGACTGCTCCCTCTCCTCTCAGGGCTTCCAAGGCAAGACCGGCCCGCCCGGGCCCCCGGGGGTGGTGGGCCCGCAGGTAGGTCTGCCCGGCGGACAGTGGACCGGCCTGGCCCCGGGCCCCGTCCTCTGCCTTCCCGTTCGGGGCTGGCGGGTGGGGGCGGGCTGGGCTCTGCTGCTGAGCTCAGTGTGTCCTGGGCCCTTCCCACCACTGGGCTCAGGTGGTGCCGGCTCCTCACTGGGCCGCACAGGCGGGCGGGACTGCCCGCAGCTTTGGGCCGGGTGAGGGGTCGGGGTGAGGGGTGAGGGGTGGGGGAGGGTGTTAGGGTGACCCGGTGGCTGCTTTGGGCCAGGGTGAGGGGTGAGGGGTGAGGGGAGAGGGGTGAAGGGTGAGGGGTGGGGAGGGTGTTAGGTGGCCCGGTGGCTGCTTTGGGCCAGGGTGAGGGGTGAGGGGTTGGGGGTGAGGGGTCGGGGTGAGGGGTGAGGGGTGGGGGAGGGTGTTAGGGTGGCCCGGTGGCTGCTTCGGGCCCGGAGGAAGGAGAGGTCTGAGACTGGGGTCTCTCGGCCCCTCTCCAGGGAGCAGCAGGAGAGTCGGGGCCCATGGGGGAGAGAGGTCACCCAGGCCCCCCAGGGCCCCCCGGAGAGCAGGGGCTGACGGGAACGGCTGGAAAAGAAGGCACGAAGGTCAGTAGTTCGGTGCGGGGCGCAGCCGCTCAGTGGGAACACGGGACGGCCCGGCCCAGCGAGGGTGACACGAATCCCTGACGTCCGTACCTTCGGGCAAGGCGGGGCGGAGGAGACAGGGCCATGGGCCCGGATGCCTTGCAGACCCGCTTTACCAGCTCACACTGAAGCCGGGGTGGCTTTGCGAGCCAATGTCACCCCAATAAGTTCAACTTAACAGAATTCAGTGGGGGCCGGCCGAGGGGGGCTGGGAGAGTGGAGATGTGAGGGGGCAGTGATCTCTGCAGTGCTCACCACCTTCCCTCTCCCCCTAGGGGGACCCTGGCCCTCCGGGGGCCCCAGGGAAGGACGGGCCCGCCGGGCTGCGGGGCTTCCCAGGAGAGCGAGGCCTCCCCGGCACCGCCGTGAGTGGACCCCGAGGCCGCCAGACTGAGCCCCAGACCCCCTCCGAGCCCCCCCCCCCAAACCTGGTGTCTCCGGGCTGGCCTGGGTGTCCCCCTGCCCCGGCGTTCCCTGCCCCGGCGCCCCCCTGCCCCGGCGTCCCCCTGCCCCGGTGCCCCCCTGTCCCGGTGCCCCCTGCCCCGGTTTCCCTGCCCCGGTGCCCCCCTGCCCCGGTGTCCCCTGCCCCGGTGTCCCCCTGCCCCGGTGCCCCCTGCCCCGGCGCCCCCCTGCCCCGGCGCCCCCCTGCCCCGGTGCCCCCCTGCCCCGGTGTCCCCCTGCCCCGGTGCCCCCCTGCCCCGGTGCCCCCTGCCCCGGTGTCCCCTGTCCCGGTGCCCCCCTGCCCGGGTGTCCCCTGCCCCGGTGCCCCCTGCCCCGGTGACCCCTGCCCCAGTGTCCCCCTGCCCTGGTGCCCCCTGCCCCGGTGCCCCCCCTGCCCGGGTGTCCCCCTGCCCCGGTGTCCCCCTTGCCCCGGTGCCCCCCTGCCGGTCTCAGCTGTTGCTCTGGATCTCCGGTTTGTAGGGTGGAGCCGGTTTGAAGGGGAATGAAGGTCCGGCCGGTCCCCCCGGTCCCGCGGTGAGTCTGGGGCCCCTGGGGGCATGGCGGCCGGTCTGGCAGGGAGGCAGGGCCAGCCGTATGCCTCCGATTTGGGGTATTCTCCTGGGAGCCGTGGGGGCTCTCTGGAGTGCAGGCTGGCCTCCTTGGGGTCTGACTCGATTCCTCTCTTAGGGCTCCCCCGGGGAGCGCGGAGGAGCGGGGTCCGGGGGACCCATTGGCCCCCCGGGCGCCCAGGACCTCAGGGCCCCCCTGGAGCAGCCGGCGAGAAGGGCGTCCCGGTGAGTGTGGGCCGGGGCTGGGCACCGCCCACGACCGGGCGTCCAGGCCTGACCCCTCTGTCCACCTCCTCAGGGCGAGAAGGGCCCCATCGGCCCCACCGGCCGCGACGGGGTGCAGGGCCCCGTGGGCCTTCCCGGGCCCGCTGGGCCCCCAGGCGGGGCAGGAGAAGACGGGGACAAGGTGAGGGAGCCACAGCCCGACCAGCCTCTTTCCAGATGGCAGTGCTGATCTGACAGCCTCACCTGCCTCCTACTGTGTCCCCCCTTCCCCACCTCCTACCATCCCCCCCACCTCCTACCATTCCCCCCTTCTTCCCGCCTCCTACTGTCCCCCCCGCCTCCTACTGTCCCCCCCGCCTCCTACTGTCCCCCCCGCCTACTGTCCCCCCCGCCTACTGTCCCCCCCGCCTACTGTCCCCCCCGCCTCCTACCGTCCCCCCCCGCCTACTGTCCCCCCCCGCCTCCTACCGTCCCCCCCCGCCTCCTCCCGCCCCCCCCCCGCCTCCTACCGTCCCCCCTGCCTCCTACTGTCCCCCCCCCGCCTCCTACTGTCCCCCCCGCCTCCTACCATCTCTCCCCACCTCCTACTGTGTCCCCCCCCGCCTCCTAACGTCCCCCCTGCCTCCTACTGTCCCCCCCGTCTCCTACTGCCCCTCCCCACCTCCTACCATCACCCCTGCCTCCTACTGTCCCCCCCGCCTCCTACTGTCCCCCCACCTCCTACCATCCCCCCCTGCCTCCTACTGTCCCCCCCCGCCTCCTACTGTCCCCCCACCTCCTACCATCCCCCCCTGCCTCCTACTGTCCCCCCCTGCTCCTACCACCCCCCCTGCCTCCTACTGTTCCCCCCTGCCTCCTACTGTCCCCCCTCGCCTCCTACTGTCCCCCCCTGCTCCTACCACCCCCCCTGCCTCCTACTGTCCCCCCCGCTCCTACCACCCCCCCTGCCTCCTACTGTTCCCCCCTGCCTCCTACTGTCCCCCCCACCTCCTACCATCCCCCCCTGCCTCCTACTGTTCCCCCCCTGCTCCTGTCCCCCCTCCCCACCTCCTACCGCCTCCTCCCCACCTTCTACGCCCCCCTCCCCTAACTCGCCTGCCTCCCCTGCAGGGCGAGGTGGGGGACCCCGGACAGAAGGGCACAAAAGGGAACAAAGGCGAACACGTGAGTGCCCTGAGCTGAGCCTGGCCCCGCCCGCCTCTCCCCGGCCGGCCTGCCGGCCTGCTGTCTGACTCTCCTCTCCCCCAGGGCCCGCCCGGACCCCCCGGACCCCTCGGGCCTGTGGGGCAGCCCGGCGCCGCGGTGAGTGACCCACGCCCGCCCGGCCGGAGCCGCATCCCGCTCCCGGTCCCGTTCGGCTGCTTGGGGTGGGATGGAGGATGCAGGAGGGACTCGGACCTGGGTGTGCGCTATGGCCATCTGGGCCCTTGTCCCTGCCCCCACTGCAGGGCGCAGACGGGGAGCCCGGGGCCCGGGGCCCTCAGGGACACTTTGGAGCCAAAGGCGACGAGGGAACGAGAGGGTTCAATGGGCCCCCCGGGCCCATCGGCCTGCAGGTGAGGGGGAGCCGGCCAAGAGCTGGGCCAGGAGCCCGTCGGATGGGAAAGGGCGTGGGGCAGGCGGTGGGTCCGAGGGGAGCTGGGCCTGGGCTGCTCACCCGGTCTGTGCCCTCTGCCTGCTCAGGGCTTGCCAGGCCCCTCGGGGGAGAAGGGAGAAACAGGAGACGTGGGCCCTATGGTGAGTGTGACCCCACTGGCCCCGCCCCACCCCACCTCTGGTCACCCACCCGCCCAGCCCACCGCACCTGCTCCCTGCCTCTGCCCGCCCCTCTTCTCTGCCCTGTCCCTGCCCTGCCCAACCCCCACGTGTCTGTGCACGCCCCTCCACCGTGCCCCCCGCTCCCCTCCCCCCCTCCCCTGCCCCCCTGCTAGCTCCGGTGCATCTGTTTCCCCCCAGGGACCACCTGGCCCCCCAGGACCTCGAGGCCCCGCTGGACCCAATGGAGCTGATGTGAGTCCCCGTGGCCTCTGGTCCCTTCAGACCGATGTGGCCAGTCCTCTGCCTCCCCCCCCCATCTCCCTCCTTCTCCCCCCCCTCCCCCCCCATAAACTGGTCTCATCTCAGAGGCACCTCTGGGAAGGCCTCCCGCTGCTCCTGAGACCTGGGGGGGCCTCACCTGGCCCTCCCTGGAGCGGCACCTCCCCGCTGAGCCATGACCCGTTTCTGTCCCCTCCCAGGGTCCTCAAGGCCCCCCCGGAGGCGTGGGGAACCTGGGCCCCCCTGGAGAGAAGGTGAGCAGGAGGGCGAGGCCTGCCCGGAGTCTGGCTGTTCCGTTGGGGTCCGGAGAGAGGAGGTGTGGGGACCATGAGGAGTTTGGGGCCAGGGGATTTTGACCCCAGTTTCCTTGCAGGGGGAGCCAGGAGATTCAGGATCCCCTGGGGTCCAGGGGGAGCCAGGCGCCAAGGTGAGTGATGGCTTTGAGGTGTCATTCCCCACCCTTCACCCCCTCAGCCCCCCTCCCCCCCCCTCAGCCCCCTCCCCCCCTCAGCCCCCTTTCCCCCCCTCAGCCCCCCTTCCCCCCCTCAGCCCCCCTTCCCCCCCTCAGCCCCCCTTCCCCCCCTCAGCCCCCCTTCACCCCCTCAGCCCCCTCCCCCCCCCTCAACCCCCTCCCTCAGCCCCCCTTCCCCCCCTCAGCCCCCCTCCCCCCCTCAGCCCCCCTTCCCCCCCTCAGCCCCCCTTCACCCCCTCAGCCCCCTTTCCCCCCCTCAGCCCCCCTTCCCCATGACCGGCTCCTCAGCAGGAGCAGTGCCCAGCCTTCTCAGGGCCTGTCCCTGGGCCTCTGCGCACCCTGCCCCCTTTCCGGGCGGAAGGCCGGACCGGTGGGCTTGCCGGTCTGGTGCCTCCTCCGGTCGTGGGGCCTGGGGGCTGCAGGCGTCCTGGAAGCAGGGGCTCATCCTTGACCTTGGGCCCGCCTGTCCCCCTCTCCCTGCAGGGCCCTCGCGGGGAGCGTGGGGAGAAGGGCGAGTCGGGGCAGCCGGGAGAGGCTGGGCCGCCCGGGCCCAAAGGCCCCACCGGGGACGACGGCCCCAAGGGGAACCCGGTGAGTCCGAGGGCGGGAGGAGGTCTGGGACTGGGGCCGGGGGTGTGAGGACTGGCGGGGGCCCTGGGAGGAGGGCTCTGGCAGCGAGGCCCCTGGGGAGATTGTGGGGTTTAGGGAGGCTGGAGGCTGGGGCTGGAGGCTGGGGCTGGGGCTGGGGCTGGAGGCTGGGGGCTGGGGCTGGGGGCTGGGGGCTGGAGGCTGGAGGCTGGGGGCTGGGGCTGGGGGCTGGGGGCTGGGGCTGGGGCTGGAAGCTGGAGGCTGGAGGCTGGGGGCCGGGGCTGGGGCTGGGGCTGGAAGCTGGAGGCTGGAGGCTGGGGGCTGGGGGCTGGGGCTGGGGGCTGGGGCTGGGGCTGGGGCTGGGGGGCGTGGGCACTGCGCTGGGGTGTGCTGGGCCCACGGGGTCTGCGTGGCTCTGGGCGGCCAGGCGGTATGACCTGCTTTCCCTCCCGCTAGGGCCCTGTCGGCTTTCCCGGTGACCCTGGCCCTCCTGGAGAAGGTGGCCCTCGCGTGAGTCTCGGCCAGTGTGGGGGGCGGACAGGCCTCTGGCCGCTGGGCGGGGGTGGCCGGGCGGCTGGAAGGAGGGGGGTCAGCACGCTCAGGTGACCCCCCAGGCCGGGCCCTGACCTGGCCTCCTCCCCGCAGGGCCAGGATGGGGCGAAGGGTGACCGCGGAGAGGACGGCGAGCCGGGGCAGCCGGTGAGTGACCAGTGCCCCCCTGAGCCGAGCCCTCAGCCCTGCTCCTCTCTGTGCCCCCTGAGGGCCTGGCTGGCAGCTACACCCTGCCCACACTTATCCTCCCTCCTTAGGGGTCCCCTGGTCCCACTGGGGAGAATGGACCCCCCGGGCCTCTTGGAAAGCGGGTAAGTGAGGTGACACCTGGGGGCGCCCTTGGGTGGGGGCAGGGGTGGGCGACGCCGTGGCCGGGCAGGGAGAGCTGTGTCCGGGCTGACCTGGGTGTGTGTGCTGGAGCACGTGTGTGTGAGTGCTGAGCATGCGTGGCTGTGTTTGTTTCCGGGGTGCCGTGTGTAAGTTCTTGCCAGGGGCGCGGTGTGAACACACCGGTCAGAGCAGACGGGAAGGCTGGCTTCCCGGGCAGGAGGGGGGCGTGGCCACTCGCACTTTCACACCTGGCTTCCCGCTCCCCCCACCGCCCATGATGGGCCCTGTGCCCTCATCCGCCTCCTGCCTCCGCCTGCAGGGCCCTGCCGGCACGCCTGGTCCCGAGGGACGCCAAGGAGAGAAGGGAGCCAAGGTGGGCGAGGCGCCTGGGTGCTGGGCCGTCCTCCGTCTTCCCGCTCCTCTGCTCCTCAGAGTCCTCTGCCCCCCGCCCCACCCCCCATCTTCCCTCTCCTCTGCTCCTCAGAGTCCTCTGTCTCCCTCCTCCCCACCCCCCCAGCCCCTGTGGGAAGGGGGTTCCCTCTACTGCTCCTGCCCCGGGGCTCCTGGGCTCAGACCCATTTCCTGCATCGCCCCATCGCCCTTCCTGCCCCTTAGAACACCTCCCGTGTGCGTTTCAGGGGGATCCCGGCGCTGTGGGGGCCCCGGGGAAGACGGGCCCCGTGGGTCCCGCAGGCCCAGCAGGAAAGCCCGGTCCCGATGGCCTGAGGGGGCTCCCGGGCTCGGTGGTGAGTCTGGAGGGGGAGGCTGGGCTGGGGTGCCATGGGAGGGGCGCTCTGCCTCACTCTGGGTCTCCTCCCACCTGTAGGGCCAGCAAGGTCGTCCTGGGGCCACGGGCCAGGCCGGGCCCCCGGGTCCTGTGGTGAGTGGCTGGTGGGGGGGGGGGGGGGGAGGGGGCTGGGCAGGGGGCAGGAGTGAAACCTGGAAGAGCGGGAGGTGGGGGGCTTGGGCTCTCCTCTCCCGGAAAGAGTGACTTCTCTCTCCCCACAGGGCCCCCCGGGGCTCCCTGGCCTCCGCGGTGATGCTGGGGCCAAAGGAGAGAAGGTGAGTGACAGACGAGTGGCCAGTGTCTCCCCCCCCCCCCCGCCCTCCCCCCCGAGAGCTGGGACCTGAGTCCCCGCTGCCCTGGCCCCCGCTCGGGCCTCCGGGCCTCAGCGAGAGCTCCGGGCGTGGCCCCTGCCCCCTACCCCGCGCCCGTCCCCTCTGCTTCTCCCTGACCGCCCTCTCCTCCAGGGCCACCCAGGTCTCATCGGGCTGATCGGGCCCCCTGGGGAGCAAGGGGAGAAGGGGGACCGGGGGCTCCCTGGCCCACAGGGCTCCGCCGGACAGAAGGGGGAGACGGTGAGAGAGGCTGTCCTGGCGGGGTGAGGTGGAGATTCCCGTCGGGATGGGCTGGGGGTGGGGAGAACCAGCTGAACTTGGTCCCCCCTTCCCTAGGGCATCCCCGGAGCCTCTGGCCCCATCGGCCCCGGAGGGCCCCCGGGCCTCACTGTGAGTACCACCTGTTCCCCCCGAAACCCCCCCCACCGCTCCCATGGCGATGCCAGCCTAACAGGCTCACCCGCAGTGGCTCCGCCCTCCCCAGGCCCCCTGCCCCCTGCTCCCTCGCGCCCTCCTGTGACCCCCTGCCTGTGGCCGTGGGCTCCTGGCCTTGCCTCTATGCCTGCGCCCCACCTTCCCCGTGTGACCTCCCTTCCTCGTTCCTCCCTCCACAGGGACCCGCCGGCCCCAAGGGCGCCAAAGGAGCCACAGTGAGTGACCCCCGACTGCCCGCCCCCAGCCGGACGTGGCGCAGTCTCTCCAGAGCAGTGCCCCCGGGGGGAGCACTCCCAGCCTGGATCTGGAGTTGACCCCACTGTGGCCTTGACCCCTCCGTGACCTCGTTTACTCCTTTGCAGGGCCCTGCAGGACCGAAGGGGGAGAAGGGCGTCCAGGGCCCTCCGGGACACCCGGTGAGTTAGAGGCCCGGCCCGCGTCCCGGCGTCCCCCGACCGGCACCTTCTCTGCTTCACCCGTCCTCTCCGTCTGCCCCTCCGCCAGGGCCCCCCAGGCGAGGTGATCCAGCCCCTGCCCATCCAGATGCCCAAGAAGACGCGGCGCTCCGTGGACGGCAGCCGCCTGATGCAGGAAGACGCGGCCGAGCCGGCCGGGGGCGCCCCGGGCAGCCCGGGGGCGCTGGAGGAGGTCTTCGGCTCGCTGGACTCCCTGCGGGAGGAGATCGAGCAGATGAGGCGGCCGACAGGCACCCAGGACAGCCCTGGCCGCACCTGCCAGGACCTGAAGCTCTGCCACCCAGAGCTGCCCGATGGTCAGTGCCAGCGGGCACATGGCGAGACGCGCAGCCACCAGGCGTGACGAGAGAGTGGTGTTGCAGTCAGGGGCGATGTCGGGTGGGGTGAGGGGACTGGAACACTGGCGCCCACCAGCACCAGTCCTGCCAGTGTGCAGCCTCTGCCAGCCTGCCATCTGCAGAGATAGATAGCACATGTGTGCACAGGGCCTGCGCTCACACAGTCGGACACGTGTGCAAACCTACAGTCACACATGTGCAAACCTACAGCCAACACACGTGCAAACCGATAGCCACACGTGTGTGCAAACCTTCAGCCAACACATGTGCAAACCTATAGCCACAGGTGTGTGCAAACCTACAGCCAACACGTGCAAACCTACAGCCAACACATGTGCAAACCTACAGCCACACGTGTGTGCAAACCTACAGCCAATACATGTGTAAACCTATAGCCACACATGTGTGCAAACCTACAGCCAACACGTGCAAACCTACAGCCACACGTGTGTGCAAACCTACAGCCAACACATGTGTAAACCTATTGCCACACGTGTGCAAACCTACAGCCAACACATGTGCAAACCTACAGCTACACGTGTGTGCAAAACTACAGCCAACGTGTGCAAACCTACAGCCTCACACTCATCGTGCTCAGGAGCGGGGCATGCTGCTGGTGGGGTGTCAGGGAGGGGGGCCGTGAGGGAAACAGTGCCGGATGTGCTAGGGGCTCCGGTGGGAGAGCAGGGCGGAGGCTGGGAGCGTGTAGGGAGCGGGGGTAGGGATGTGGTGCAAAGAGCATCTTCGGTCTGAGCCGCCCCCCCCACCCAGGAGAGTACTGGGTGGACCCCAACCAGGGCTGCGCCCGCGATGCCTTCCGGGTGTTCTGCAACTTCACGGCGGGCGGGGAGACGTGCGTGCAGCCAAGGGACGATGTCACTCAGGTGCGGCCTGCGCACGGAGGGCGGGTCTGGGTTCACGTGACCAGTTCCCGGCAGTGCCCTCTCCATGCCTGCGCCTTCCTCCTCCCTCCTCCCCCGCCCCTGTGCTCACCACCCGCAGCCCCTGTGCTCACCACCCCGCAGCCCCTGTGCTCACCACCCCGCAGCCCCTGTGCTCACCACCCGCAGCCCCTGTGCTCACCACCACCCCGCAGCCCCTGTGCTCACCACCCGCAGCCCCTGTGCTCACCACCCCGCAGCCCCTGTGCTCACCACCCGCAGCCCCTGTGCTCACCACCCGCAGCCCCTGTGCTCACCACCCGCAGCCCCTGTGCTCACCACCCGCAGTCCCTGTGCTCACCACCCGCAGCCCCTGTGCTCACCACCACCCCGCAGCCCCTGTGCTCACCACCCGCAGCCCCTGTGCTCACCACCCCGCAGCCCCTGTGCTCACCACCCGCAGCCCCTGTGCTCACCACCCGCAGCCCCTGTGCTCACCACCCCGCAGCCCCTGTGCTCACCACCCGCAGCCCCTGTGCTCACCACCCGCAGCCCCTGTGCTCACCACCCGCAGCCCCTGTGCTCACCACCCGCAGCCCCTGTGCTCACCACCCGCAGCCCCAGGCAGACACTCGCCTGACTGGCTCCCACTCGGGCGTTTCTCTCCGCGCCCCCTCCTACGCCTGCCCACGCCCGGCCCGGCCCCCTCCTTGGCCTTGACTGCGCCCTCTCCCCAGTTCTCCTACGTGGACTCGGAGGGCTCCCCCGTGGGCGTGGTCCAGCTCACCTTCCTGCGGCTGCTCAGCGTCTCCGCCCACCAGGACGTCTCGTACCCGTGCTCCGGGCCGGCCCGCGACGGCCCCCTGAAGCTCCGGGGGGCCAACGAGGACGAGCTGAGCCCTGACACCAGCCCCTACGTCAAGGAGTTCACGGCTGGCTGTCAGGTGGGCGGAACGGGAGGAGCTCAGGGGGTGTGGGTGGGGGATGGAAATGGGGCTCATCTGTGTGCACAGCAGCATCACCAAGGACACAGCTTACACAGGTGGCCCAGCGGAGACACAGGACTGGGCACCACCCCACAGGTCACACAGGCACATGCACACGGGAATCATGCCAGCTAAAATCACCCCCCATACACACACACACACACACACACACACACACACACTCACATCCACCTCCCTGCCTTCCCGTCACGGGGCGCTGGGGGTCACCGCTCGCCGTGCTCAGAGGCCGGCCTGGGGTGTGCCCCCCGCCCAGCGCGCCCTCCCGTCTCCCCCTGCAGACACAGCAAGGCCGGACGGTGCTGGAGGTGCGGACCCCTGTGCTGGAGCAGCTGCCCGTGCTGGACGCCTCCTTCTCGGACCTGGGCGCCCCCCCGCGGCGGGGCGGGGTGCTGCTGGGGCCGGTCTGCTTCATGGGCTAGGACGTCTCTCGGACCCCGGCCGTGGAAACCAGGCCCCCGAGCCCCACCACCAGCTCCAGGCCACTCTGGAGGGCTCCTCGCCAGCGGGGCCCTGGTTCCGAGCACGGAGAGCCCCCGTCAGGGCAGACGGGGGCGGGGGAGCCGTGCCAGGCCGCCCCGGGAGGGGTGGCGTCTGGGGCTCAGGGCCCCCCGCCTGGCGCCTGTGACCTGTTAGACAGCTGACACACTTATTTAAAACTCACCTCCCAACCACCCCAAACAAGAGGAAGAGAAGAAAGGACACTGTGTATTTTGTATTTAAAAGTAATTATATTAATTATTTAAAGAGTGGAAAACAGTAACAACAAAGGTAGAGATGCCAACCAGCGGACCTGGGACGGGCTCTGCAGGGATGACCGGGTCCGTCCTGGCCTCAGGGCTCCCCAGTGACTCGAACTCCACTCCTGCCCAGCGCCCGGCACCCACTGTGAACACGGAATACACGCCTCCTGCCTCAGGGCGCTCCGCTCCACTTACTGGCTGTTTGGCTCCGACCCGCACACTTGCTCCCCGTCACCTGCCCGGGCTCGCGGGAACGCGGCTACTGGGGGTGGGGGGGCCGGGGAGGGAGGGGTGTGCGGGCTTGTGCACCGGCTGCTGAAGCACCAAAGTGTCAGCTGGGCGGTCACCGGCCGGGCCCTGAGGACCCCTGGCCCCGGGCCGCCCTCCCCGGCGCTGCGGCTGAGGACCTGTGCGGCCAGGGTGGAAGGGCCTCGGGGCCTTGTCCAGCCCGGTACCCGCGTCCGCTCTGGCTGATGGTTAAAACGTGACCGTTTCCCCCCAGGGTGGATGTGTGCTGCATGGGTTACTTCCATCCCCACACCCCTCTCCAACCCCACCCTTCCGGGCCCAGCTGTGGCCAGAAATGGTGGCTTCACCCGCTCCCAGGAGGGCCTGTCCAGCCGGTGTCACAGCGTCCCGGTTCCCTCTGACTCCGCGCTGGCCGGCTCCGGGAGGCGTGCCTCCGGCTCCCGGCCCCTTCAGGGGCCTCAGGCTGGGGGCGCCTAGGTGGCCCGTGCGGGACTGAGGCTCCTCTCGGTGACCCGGCCCGCCCCTGTGGCTCTGGGCCTCCCCCCCCTCCTCCCCCAGGCCCTCCACCCCCGTCCCGCCCCGGGCTCACTCTGCGGGCGGCTCCGCGCGGTCCCTCCGGGACCTGGTCGGTCCCCCTAGCGGCCCCCCGCCCCCACCGGGCCTCCCCCTCCGCCTCCCCCAGGCTCTGGGCCTCCCCTCCCACCTGGCCTCCCCCTCCCCCGGGGCCTGCCCCTCGCACCGGGCCTCCCCCTCCCACCGGGCCTCCCCCTCCCACCGGGCCTCTCCCCCCCACCGGGCCTCTCCCCCCCACCGGGCCTCTCCCCCCCACCGGGCCTCTCCCCCCCACCGGGCCTCCCCCTCCCTCCCCCGGGGCCTCCCGCCCGCCCGGCGGGGCGGCTCCACGTATCCGGGACCTCGGCCCAGTCACCCTCCGGCTGCGGGGCCGGGGGGTGGGCGCGGCGCGTTCTGGGTTCGCGTCAGCACCGGAGGGGCTCCCTGGGCCCACGGACCCCCCCCCCCCCCCCCCCACTTCCTCCCGCGGAGCCCCGACCACCCCGCCTGGGTCGACCTGACCCCAAGGACAAACCCCAGACCCTAGTGCAGGGCTAAATCCTTCTCCGAGCAAAGCTCTCTTGGGATGGGTGGGGAGGGGTGGGGTGGGGTGGGGTGGATGGGGGTGTGCATAGAAACCTCCACGGAAAACGGGTCTCAGGCGAAACCCCTCCGCCCGCCCCGCCGGCGCCCGCGTCTCCCCGCCTCTGGCGCCCCCTGGTGGCCGTGCCCAGACCGTCGCCCCTAAAGGGCCCCGAGACGCCCAAGAACCTCCACCTTCCTCCGCCCCACTGATCCCCACTCCCACCCCCAGCCCAAGAGGGGACGATGGGAGGGAAGCCCCGGTCTCGTCTATTTGGGGTCAGGACAGGGTTTTGGGGACCCCACGCCCTCCATCTCAATCCCCAACCCTGACAACCACCTTCCTTCCCAGGCTTCCGCTGAGGAAGTGATCAGACCTAAGTAGACGCCCCCTCCCCCCCGCCCCGCCCCGCCCCCTCCCCCATCCGTCTTCTCCCCCCCCCCCCTCGCCCTGCGGAGCGGAGGCTTCTCAGCTTCTCTCTGCGAGCGGAGGGGCCCGAACCCCTGGAGGCCGTCCCTGGAGCAAAGGGGCGATCCCCAAGACCACCTCCGGTCTGACGCAGGCTCGGAGCTGTCCTCCGCGGACGCAGGGCCGCACAGTCGCTCGGTGACAGGCACGCGCGGCGTTAGGCCCGGGCCGGTGCACAGACGCAGGGCTTAGAGCGATCGGTGCCCGGTGCCCGGAGCCCGGTGCCCGGAGGAGTCCGGAGGAGCCGGAACCACAGCCTCTGCCGCGGGGCGAGCGGGGCGCCCGGGGAGAGGAGAGGCGGGTGAGGGCCGGGCTCCAGGCTGGGGTTGGGGTGGAGCTGGCGTGTTAGTGCAGGTTCCCCGCACTTGGATGCGGGATGCCAGTGGCTCAGTGGCTTCTGGGGACACACACAGAGAGAGGCCGAGACCTTGAGGATCTGGGGTTTGATTGGGCCAGAACATAACCGCCTGCAGGAGGGCCCGGGTTCCTGACGGCCTCTAAGGGAGTTTAACGTGAATCCAACCAGGAAGGGGGAGTCCTCGCTGGTGTTAGAAGCTGAGGGAGCTGAGGGAGCTGGGTCAGGGTGGCGGAGGGCGGAGGAAGGAGGAAGCCGCAGGGCTGGGGACGGGTCCGCTAGCCTGTGCCGCCCGGAGCTGCTCCTCAGACTTGGGCCTCTGTGACCTATGGTAAAAAACAACTTGTAACATGTGCACCACTTAGATCGCTGTACCGGCCACACTGCGGGTCCCAGAAGGCCCTGGGCTTCCTGTCCCGTCCTCCCGCTTTGGCCAGCTGGATGCTGGATGTGCAGTTTCTGAACGGGCAGAGCAGGGTGGGTGGAGGAGACAGGGACGGGAGGGGTCAAAGCAAGGCTCCAGCTGCCCCAGAGAGAAGCTCCTGTGTGCAGGGTGCAGCGTGTGTGTGTGTGTGTGTGTGTGTGTGTGTGTGTCCCCGGTGCTTGCCCTCCCCTCACCTTTGTTATATTTTTCTCATCTCCCGGGCAGTTTCGTGGGAACTGGCATTGCCGGCAGAGTGGGGAAGACCCTCCCCTTCATTCATATTATTGGGTGAAGACCGGGGCACCTACAGGGGCACCTCCTTACGGCTGCCCCCAAACGGCCGGAGGAGTCGGCCTCAGTGAGAGCCAGCCACCGCACCGCCTTCCCACATCAGGTGGCTGAGTCGTCCACTCTGTCCTGCCTCTGTCTATGAGCACATCTTGCTTCCACACTGAAGTATTTTGATTCCCAAGAAATAGAAAGGCGGTTTTCCAAAGCATGAAAGCAGAAGCCACGTGGGACACTACGGAGGCTGGAGCAAAGGCCAGGCTCCAGGTCTCACCACTGCGTCCCTCAGAGCTCGGGCCGAAGCGTGCGGCTCCCGGCTCCGTGTTCCTGTGTGTGCCCGGCCTGGCTAACTCTCCTCCCTGAGGGAGGTATACACATTACTAGTGTGTTAGAGATTTCTCATAACTCTGCAGCTTTCCACTTGTGGCTGTTTTTATGAATACCTCAAGATTTTTCTTACTTTCCAAAAGTAAAAATATATAGAAACAAACCAACAAAAACTGAAAACTAAGAAACGTGTTTTGGAGATATCAGGGTTTGGGAGAAGATGGGAGGTGGTGCCATGTTTAAAAGGAGTCAGACAGCAAAGCTGCAGAGGCCGCCGGCCTGGCTGAGCAGACCTGGGGCCCGTGGTGGCTCTGGCACAGACAGGCTGGCAGGAGACCTCTCCGCCTTCCCAGCGAGGCCCCTCCTTCATTTAGCTCCCAGTGGGCTCTGCTTCTGACTGGGCTGCTCAATCCCAGCATCAGTTCCTCATCATAGACCATAAGGGACTAGTTCCCGCTTAACGACACCTTTGCCCTGGGAAGACCCGGGCGACCCTGCCACGCTGCCCTGGTTACCGGACACACTGGCACCGGGCCAGAGCGCCCCTTCCCTCTTGATCTCAGAGCTGTCCGCACTCATGCTTTTTGAGTTTTTTTTAAAAACTAAATTTATTCAAGTGTTTATATTGTTTTTCAAGAGATATATTTTATTGATTTTTTACAGAGAGGAAGGGAGAGGGATAGAGAGCTAGAGACAACAATGAGAGAGAAACATCGACCAGCTGCCTCCTACACCCACCCCACTGGGAATGTGCTCGCAGCCAAGGTACATGCCCTTGACCAGAATCGAACCCAGGACCTTTCAGTCCGCAGGCCGATGCTCTATCCACTGAGCCAAACCAGTTTTGGCGCTTTTTGAGTTTTTGTTACAAACAGCTGTTTGTAATCTGTTTATTTTTTATTTTTTATTTTATTTTATTGATTTTTTACAGAGAGGAAGAGAGAGGGATAGAGAATTAGAAACATCAATGAGAGAGAATCATCGATCAGCTGCCTCTTGCACACCCCCTACTGGGGATGTGCCCGCAGCCAAGGCACATGCCCTTGACCGGAATCGAACCTGAGAACTTTCAGTCCGCAGGCCGACGCTCTATCCACTGAGCCAAACCGGTTTCGGCTGTAATCTGTTTTGTTACTGATTCAGAACAGATTAAGTTCCAGAGGGAATTTATTATGAAATATTGGGGTAGTTGGGGGTTGGAGGGAGGGTTGACTGTATTGGGAAAAGCGAAGACAGTCTGGGACCTCATGGCCTCTCCGCAGGCTCTGTCCCGGGAGCAGGGGCCACCGCCCGGCAGACCTGCCCTCGGTCTCTGCGTCTGGCTGCCAACGCTCAGGCTCCTTGAGGTCCAATCTGGTTGGCTTAGCTGCTGGGTCAGCTGTGGCCCTGAGAACCCAAGAACCCACTTTCCATGTTGGGCCCAGTGAAATATATGTATACATACAGTACACACTGAGTGGCCGGGTTACTATGACCTCTGAGCGCATGATAATCTGGCCACTCAGTGTATATCCTATATAATGAAAGGCTAATATGCAAATTGTCCCCTCAACCAGGAGTTCGACCAGCAGTCAGGCTGGCCAACTGCCCATGTGCCCTCCCCCTGGCCAGGCTGGTCGGATCCCACCCATGCACGAATTCATGCACTGGGCCTCTAATATGTATATTAGAGGGGACACACTGAATGGCCAGATTATTACTCATTCAGAGATCATAATAATCTGTCCACTCAGTGAATATGGAGCACGGGGGAGGGGTAGAGAAGTGTTGGGGGCATAGGTGGGATTACTGAGGTACACCAAGAGGTGTCTGCATCTTTCCCCTCTCTGTGCATTTGACCAGCATGCTCCAGCCAGCCTCTTCATGACTTGCACTCCCCCACCCCTTCTTCCCCGGGGCCACCCCAAAGTCATGTTCAGCACTGTAGCCACGATGTCATGGGCTCTCTGTCCTTGGAGTCAGCACCTCTACTGTTTGTCATTTGCTGCTTTGCTCTTCAGTACGTGAATGTCCGTGACCCTTATGTCCATGGGCCCTAGGCATTTTTGTCCTTTCTGGACACTTTCCTAAAAAAACCCAGAAGTATATTTTATGAGTGTGTTGGTCATACATAATATGTTAATATTGTAAATTAAGATATTTTCTTCATTCTAAAAGTTTATTTGTATTTTAAAAGATGTAAACATTTTCATGAACCCCCAAAATATTGTGGGTCCTATGCATGGTATCTGCTATGCCTAGTAGATAAGTGGGCCCTGATTGTGTCTTTGTGGAGGTTCTGTACTTTATTAATAAAACCCCCTTTCCTGTTTACTGGGTTTGTCTTGACCAGCCGTTTCCAACTGGTGTGCCACAAGAATTTTTAAAACATGCAGCACCCCACTATACAGGGGCACGGACCTTTCCCTCGAGGTTGTCAGTAAGAAAATGACAGCAGCCAGCACAACAACAGCCGTCCAGTGGGAATGAAGCAAAGTCATGTCGGTGGCGTGGTGCTGCCGCAGCCTACACGTTCAGCCACATCTGTTCTAACCCACGTCCTGTGCAGGCCTGCCTGTCACTCCAACCCTCTCACAGTGCTGACAAGTTCCCTTCCTGTTTGTTCCAAGTCCAGGTCCCGCTGTTGGCCTCTAGGTGGAGACAGGACCTATTTAACACTCCCCCGTTTTAAAGAACACTTTAGCCCTGGTTCCCTGGTTGAGCATCAGCCTAGGAACCAGGATATCGCAGCTCGATGAAATGACAGAAACAAATATGACTTCTGTCCTGGTCTCAAATATTAATTAAAATGATTAAAAAAACCCTAATGAACTATTCTAAACCCGGCCTATGTCTGAAAAACTGATATGCACACATCTTTGAAACTGGAGATGTACGCCCCACTGACCGACTCAGAGGAGTTTAAGGAGATCTGATGAACACAGAGCTATGGGATGTCTGCTCCCAGAAGCTGATGCAAACAACAATATAAAAAATAACTATAGACCTAGCCAAACAGTGGACAGAGCGTCAGCCTGCAGACTGAAGGGTCCCAGGTTCCATTCCGGTCAAGGGCATGGACCTTGGTTGCGGGTACATCCCCAGTAGGGGATCTGCAGGAGGCAGCTGATGGATGTTTCTCTCTCATCGATGTTTCTAACTCAATCCCTCTTCCTTCCTCTCTGTAAAAAAATCAATAAAAATATTTTAAAATAACAATAATATGTTATGCTCTCCTGCCTGTTATTTATAATCCTGAGCTTATGGTGATTGTTAAACTTAGAAAACATTCTTAATGATTGACACACATTGTCCTGTGTGAGTTTTAGCAGCAGCTGCAGGCTCAGCCCTGGCTGGTGTGGCTCAGTGCATTGAGCGTCCTCCCGTGCACCACAAGGTCGCCGGTTTGATTCCTGTCAGGGCACGTGCCCAGGTTGCAGTTTCCATCCTTGGTTGGGGTGTATACGGGAGGCAACTGATCAATGTATCACTCTCACATCGACATTTCTCTCCCCCTCTCTTCCTCTATCTCTAAAAACATCAATAAAAGGTATTTTTTAAACATTCAGGCTCGGCGTCAGTTCCACCTGTGATCACTAGGAGGAATGGCTCCACGCCTTCCTGGTTAGAGTACAACATGAACTTGGGCACAACAATGAAATAAAGCACATTTCAGGAGGTCTGCTATCAGTTGTCCTCCTATTCAACAAGAAGCATTGGTTACCACCAAGAAGTTTATTTCTCCAGGCCTGGGTAAAACGGCAATGACATCCCAGGCTCCTCCCCGGACGCAGTGGTCACCGAGCCCTGGAGGATAAACATGGCCACGTTACCATGCCTTCCTGCCAGGATTTAAGTGGTTTACGTTCTCAGGAAAGGGCACTCGGTAGACGGAGAACTTGAGGAAGAGGCAGCACACTGGATTAGAAGGCAGGGACCCAGAAACTGGTGTTGGGGGCATGGTTCCGTCGTGATGTCCTTGTGAAGGCGGGAGGTTTCTGGGCAGCAGAAGCTCAGCAATCCTTGTCCCAAGGCCACAGCGATGCTTGAGCTCAGCTCAGCAGCCCTGGGAAGAAGACAGGAATTAAAGACAGGAGCTCAGGGCCACATTCCTCTCCCTCTAGAGCCCCAGGGAGAAAAAACTCCAGAGAGAGGCTGAGTGTGGGTCTGGTGAGCAATGGGGGAGAGTTCCTGACATTGCCTTCGGCACGGGGGCAAAGCTCACTGCTCGCACCCGCCTAGAGGTGAATATGGACAGAGAGTTGGGGGCAACTGGCTCAACCTGAGAAAGTGGGACAGCCCCGGAGGTTTCACAGGCTAAGGGCACCTCCTAGGACACAGATGCTCATGAATGCTCCCAAACTCATTGGCAATGGAATGGATTGCCCCCCAAGAGGGAGGAAAGGAGCAGAGGCACTACCTGTTGGCTGAGGTCATTGTTATCCTGAAAGGGAAGGGAAAGAAGTTGGATTTAATGATTGAGAAGTAAAGAGCAACAGCATCTTAGACAGGCACAGACATTGGCATCCCACGCCCACATCGCTGGGAGTGACAGCAGCACAATCTGGAGACTTGAGCTGGCCCAGTGGGAGCGCCTGCTGGCCAGGCAGCAGGGCAGCAGCCTCAGGGGTGCTGCGGGGCCAGGATCTCAACCCAAGCGCCTTTCCCCCACACGCTGCTGTCCCTGACCCGAATCCGATTCCACTGGCCTCATGCGCTCTGTCATTTGCTTTTCTGCCTCAACTTCACTGACTGAGACAGTGGAAGGGCAATATCAACTGCTTTCCAGAAGGTTCTTACCTCGCTGGCCTCGGAAGCGGAGAGTGATGCTTACCACGGCGGTGAGGAGCCCCAGCACGAAGCCCCCGACTCCAGCCAGCATCTTGCTCCGGGCAGAATCGGACTGGGCCTCTGGGAAGGAGGGACCGGGGCCAGTCTCCCTCCACCTGCCACAGCCCCCCCCGCCCCCCGACACCCGGAGCCTGATCTGGTGCTGTGGAGGGGAGCGGGAGGACAGGTGGAGCCTGGAACCACTGTGGGGACGGAGTAGATGTGGAAAGCACCCCAAAGTTCTGGGCCTCATGCTGTGACACCCACAGGAGGCGGGTGTTTTGGTCAACCCGTGAAGTCCAAGGACAGGGACAGGAGGGAGACAGAGGGAGAGGCCGGGTCCCAGGCTGAGGGCCAGGTCGTGAAGGTGGTTCTTTCCTGACAAGGACAGGTTCTTTAGCTCTCTCTCTCTCCCCGTCCCCACCCAGGGCAGGGAGAAATGCAGCACATCCCTGCTGCTCCAACCTAGACTACAGCTAGGGGATGGTGAGGGCACATGGGGGCGTGACCCCGGGGGGCAGGGAGAGGAGCCCAGAGCCTGGAGCCCAGAGGGACTCACTCCACTCCACAGTGACTGCGCCGTCCAGGCTGGGGTGCTCCACCCGGCAGGGGTACACATGCCCCCGCTGGGGCACCATCTCCAGCATCACCAGGATCTGGAAGGTCCAGTCCCCGTTGTGGATCAGGTGGTGGACATGACGCCCGCTGTCTCCTCCTGTCCGTTCAGGAACCAGCGGACTTGAACGTGGCCGGGTAGAAGTCGGTCACGCGGCAGACAAGCAGGTTGGGGAGCTGCAGGGCCCCCTCTTGGAGGGGGACACGTTCACCTTCGGCTGGACTGGGAGCGGGAAAAAGGATCTTGTGACGACGCAGACAGTTAACGCAGTGCGTTTAGCAGGTTTCTGGCAAATGGACTTTAGAGGCTGAAGGATTTCATCTGTTAAGCTACTTGGAGGCCGAATATGGGGAACGGTGCAGGGAAACAATAAAGTTGCAATGTCCCAAGGACAGCCTGTCATACACGAATCAGGAAGAGCAGAGAAGAGAGGGTCAAATTTGGCCCTTTCTCCAGAAACGTAGGCGGCGGTAACTAATGTTGAGAAAGGAAATGTGAACCAGCTATGAAACGGCTTGAATTTCCACCCCCGCCTGTCCAATAGGATGGTCACTCCTTCCAGACACAACCGTGGAGTCAGACTGTCCAGTCCGCAGCCTTGCTTTGGTCTGTCAGCCTGATGTCCTCATGAAAAGAGGTGAGGGACTGAAGTGCCTTGGCTTGTTTTTCTCTTACCTGTGTCTCCTGGCCATCTCACCAGGGCAAGCTTCACACACCCATGCCCTCAGCTCTTTCCTGTTGGACCAGCCAGGAGCCTGCCCTTCCCCATGTGCTCTGGCCCCTGCGCCCGGCTCAGCCCTTTGGGTTCCGGCCGCCGGCCTGGGACTGGGGCTTGGAGATGGGAAGGAGAGCCGCCCTCCTCTGCCCCCAGCCCACCCAGCCGGCCCGCCCCGCACCCCACCTCTGCGCTCCAGGGTGAAGGCCCTGTCCAGCTCGAAGTTGTGTCTGCACACCGCGTCCACCGCGCCCTGCCGCAGCTCCAGGAACTCCCTCTGTATGTTCCAGTTCCTGGCCGTTGTGCGCCCCAGCTCGGTCGCAGCCACGAACACGCCCACGATGCTGTCGAACTGCACGAACACGTCTCTGTTGTACACGTATCGCTCCAGGAAGCGGTGCGTCCCGTTGAACTAGCAGTCGCTCCTCCGCTGGTACACGCGGACCTCTGAGAGCCAGAAGGACCAGGCGGCTCAGTGGGCTGCCCACCGGCCGCGCCCTTCGCTGTTGAGGCTCAATCCCCAGCAGGGGGCGTGCAGGAGGCAGCTCATCAGTGATTCTCTCTCATCATTGATGTTTCTATCTCCCTTTCTAAAAAAAGTAAAGTAAATAAAGAAATCCTACAGAATCACAAAATTTACCAACGGTGATCTGAAACAGAACAGAGGCTCAGAGTTTGTGAACATACGGGATTTAACACTCAACAAAGGGAGTCGCTCAGCAGATGGGGTTGAGGAAACTGGCTTAGCTATGAAGGGGAAAAATCTAGATCTGTACTTAACATCAAAACCTGGACCCCGGAAGGATTAAAAACCTAAACATAAATATTAATAGTAGATTCTACGGTAAATATGAGAAGGCACAGGTGAATACAGTTATGAACATGGGGGCGAGGAAGCATTTCTTAAGCAAATGTAAGAACTCTAGAGACCCAGTGCATGGAATTCATGCACTTGCGGGGGAGGGCCCTCAACCTGGCCTGCGCCCTCTCACAGTCTGGGAGCCCTTGGGGGATGTCCCATTGCTGCAGAGGCAGGAAAAGCTCTCCTGGCTGCCGCTGCTGTGCTCACCAGCTGTGAGCCTGCTTCTGGCTGAGTGGAGCTCCCATGTGGGAGCACACTGACCACCAGGGGGCAGCTCCTGCATTGAGCGTCTGCCTCCGGTGGTCAGTGTGTGTCATAGTAACCAGCTGTTCTGCTGTTTGGTCAGTTTGTGTATTAGCTTTTTATTCTTTAAGATAAGGGGAAAATATAATAAAATGTATTACATTAAAATTTAATACTTCTGTTAAGCAGAGGGTATCACTAATAAGTTAGTAGACAGGGAATAGAAATAGACTCATAGTATCTAAAATGGAGATAGTGTCATATCCAAAAATCATTGCCCAGACCAATGTCAAGAAGCTGTAACTCTGCCCTAACTGGTGTGGCTCAGTGGATAGAGCGTCGGCCTGAAGACTGAAAGGTCCCAGGTTATATTCCAGTCAAGGGCATGTGCCTTGGTTGGGAGCACATCCCCAGTAGGAGGTGTGCAGGAGGCAGCTGATCGATGTTTCTCATAGATGTTTCTAACGCTCTATCCCTCTCCCTTCCTCTCTGTAAAAAATCAATAAAAAACATTAAAAAAAAAAAAAAAAAAAAAAGCTTTGCCTAAACCAGTTTGGCTCAGTGGATAGAGCGTCAGCTTGGGGACTGAGGGGTCCCGGGTTCGATTCCGGTCAAGGGCATGTACCTTGGTTGCGGGCATATCCCCAGTAGGGGGTGTGTAAGAGGCAGCTGATCGATGACTCTCCCTCATCGATGTTTCTAACTCTCTATCTCTCTCCCTTCCTCTCTGTACAAAATCAATAAAATATATTAAAAAAATAAAAAATAAAAATAAAAAAAGAAGCTTTAACTCTATGTTTTCTTCTAGGAGTTTTATGGTTTCAGGTCTGATGTTTACGTCGTTAGCCCACTCTGAGTGGATTTTTGCATATGGTGAGAGGTGAAGGTCATTTCATGATTTTCTGCGGGTGGATACAGAGACTGACCTTTCCCCAAAGGGTGTTCTTGGCACTCTTGTTGACATCAGCTGACTGTAGATGTGTAAATTATTTCTGGGTTCTCCATTTCTTTCTATGGCTCTACATGTCTGTTTTTATGCTGGTACCATACTGTTTTGGTTATTGTAGCTTTTGATATATTTTGAAATAGGAGGTGTGATACCTCCATCTTTGCTCTTCTTGCTCATGACAATGGCCGGAGACAACTGATTACAAATGGCTGGCTGCCTGCCAGTTGGGGGATGTCTACTGAAGGAGTCTTAGGGTGCAGCTCCTCCACATGACTTAAAATGTATCATAAATGGAAACTGCAGGTGGAATTTATCACAGGACTTCCCAGACCACAGAAATGAGGGCAATGCTGCCCAGAGGCGGAAGGAAAGAATCAGAAGATGTCACCCCGAGGCTCACCACGTCAGGGCAGGGCTGAGCTCAGGAGCTGCCCCGAGTGGCTGTCAAGGAACCTTGAGGTTCCAGGAGCAGCAGGAGGAGGGTGTGGGGGGCCTGCCATGTCTCTGTCACTGCAGAGCTGGCCAGGATTGATCTGGGTGAGCTGGTCAGCGTCCCCGTCTTCCCTCAGTGTTCCTCTTGCCCCAGCTTAAAGCTGGGGTCAGGAGCCGCCACACCAGCCTCGGCGACACCCACGACGTTTAGCCCACGGGGTTCCAGCTGCGCTCATTCCTCTCCGACCTCCCGACCTGTCTCTGTGCCCAGTGCCTGCCCTCAGCCCGAGTCCCTGGCCCATCCAGGGTGGGGCCTCTGTGGCATCTGTCGTCACCTGCCTCCCTGCTCCATTCCCTGCCTCTAACTCTGTTTCCTGTCCCACTAACAGGGCTCGCACCTGCTTGCCAGACAGGACACATTTCTGTTGGTCCTGAAGAGTGGTTTGAATTTTTTTCTTTTTTTAAAAGCAATTGACTTTCCCCTCCCTCATAAAATCTAATTTGCAACGCACAGGAATGTCACACAAGGGTCTCTCAAAGCTGCGTTTTTTTGTGTGTGAAAATATTAGAGTTTGTGAAACTCTCGGAAACATCTGAGCTTTCCAGAGTAAAGCCTGACAGCGTCTGTAAAGTAGCCCATCTCTTCCGAGCAGACAGTGCTAGGAGTAAGTGACGACTCCGGTCTGAGGAAGGCAGCCCAGCTGTGTGCCCGGACAAACAGCACCCTCTTGGCGTCCCCACCTGTCCACCTCGAAAAGGGAATGTTCTATCCGCTTCTCTGAAAGGACTACCCCTAAGACGACATAAGACAGGTAAAGGAAGGCTGGAGCACAGTGTCTGTCTCACTGGGGGCGAGAGCCCTCCCCCCTGAGCTGTGAGGTCTGGAGACAAGAGAAGCCTGGCCTGTGCAGAATGACTCCAAGGGCTGCCCTGGCCCAGCTGAACGCTCACACAGGAGTTTATTAACTCATGCTGGATGCTGAGGTTTGTCTCACCCCCTCTTTCCCGGCTCTGGGGGAAGGTGCAGACACCCAGGGGAGTGGGAAGAAGAAGGAAGCGGAGGGCTCTGTCCACCCCACTGGTGCCCTGTGCCCGGACCCCACATCTCACCCGCAGCGAGCTCCTCAGCATCGATTGGTGGGAAAGCTCTGGGCCCGTCCCCTCCCCAGCCGGCCCTCACACGGTGCACACTCATCTCCTGCCTCTTACTGACCCGAACCCCTTGGCCTCCCCACCCCCACTCCCACGCTGCTCACTGCTCGCCCCAAAGAAGCCCGCCGTACTGCAGTGCACTCATCGCCCGCCGTCCACCGCTGTCCACCTGCCAGAGGCCTTCTGTGCCTCCTGCCCGCCTCCCCTCTCACGTCCCATCTCCCAGCTGCTCCCAGGGCCCTGCTCTGACCCACACGCCCCACTTCTCCTCTCACCTGCAGGCACAGCCCCACAGCTGAGCGGCCCGGCCAGTCTCTGCCCACCTGAGTGCGCATGTCAGAACGGTGAGGGCCCCCTGGGAGGCACATGGGCATTTCTTTAATTATTTCAGCTGAACTCCAGGCGATAGGCAGAGCCACGCCCTGGGAACATGCTTTCCCCCAAAAGGCAGACATGTTGTCCGTGCTGACTTTTTACCTTTGCCCAAGTGTCAGCTGTAGCGGGCTTTGATATGTAAATCCAGGCAAGCACCAGGAATGCTGGGGCCTACTCAAGAATGCAAATAAGCTCCTTTGACCCTAATTTTGGTGATACTTCCTGATATTTGGGATTATATAAATAAATGGGCTGCGTGGGCTGGGGGTCCCTGTCCCTCCATCAGAGAGGATGGTGTCCTGCCTGGCTCCCAGCTTTGCTTCTGTCTTTCTACCTGGTCTCTATCTTTTATTTTTTAATCCCCAGCTGCCTTCACTCAGGAACTGGACCCGCTCCTTTTCTGTGCTGACACGGAAAAGAGAGAGACTCCCACACAGAAATCTCTCTTTCCTTCTGTCTGAGACGTGGGTGCAGTGGGGAGGGTTTGAGCAGGTGGCTTTGGGAGTTCTAAATGCTGTTGGCCCTAGAAGTTGGGGAAGACGCTGAGGGACCTGATTCTTAGGGAGAAGAATGACTGGCTTATGGGTGGGGATGGCGAGGGTGGGGATTTTAACATACACCACTCGGTTGGTGGTTCCCTGTTCTGCTGGCTGGGCCCGGTGGAGAGCTGGAACCAAAGGGGCCATTTCCTGCTTCCGCTTCCTCTCTGGCCTGGTCCTGCGGAAGGGCCTCTGCCAGAGCGCATTTGGCTGTGTGACCTGGGATCCCCGTTCTGGTCTCCGATGCTGGAATGTCACCCTAACCCTCTGAGGGCCGTGCCCCCCGAAGCCACTCCTGGCCTCAGGCACATTGTGTCCAGCAGGAACAGAAATGTGAACCAGCTATGAAATGGCCTGAATTTCCACCCCTGTCTGTCCAGTAGGATGATCACTCCTTCCAGATACAACCATGGTCAGACTGTGTCCAGTCCGCAGCTTTGCTTTGACCTATCAGTCTGATGTCCTCATGAAAAGAGTGAGGATCTGAAGTGCCTTGGCTTGTTTTTCATTTACCTCTGTGTCTCCTGGCCATCTCAACCAAGGAGTTTCCAGCAAGATCCACAAACCCATGCCCTCAGCTCTTTCGTGTTGGATCAACAGGGAGCCTCTGGGGGGCAGTGTGGCCCCTGGATGATGTCGGGCCCTCACAGCCTCTGTGGATTGGGCCCACCTGGGATGCCCCCTCCCCTTGCCCCCGTCACTCCCCTGAGCCAGGCCCCCCATGAGCAGCGGCTCTGCACTTACCTGGGGTGTCACTGCCCTGAGCCCAAGGGGAGCCCAACATCACCAAGAGCACCATCAGAGCGGCCATGCAGGGGACCCCAGCAGCCTGCGGGACCACCATCCTGGGTCCCGGGGAAGGCCTGGCCGGAGATCCGCAGAAGGAGCAGAGCGCACTGGGTGGGCCTCCCTCCTCCAGTATCAGAGTCCCTGAGCCAGGACAGCCCTGCCCCCTGGGCGTGGCCAGATTCCAGAAAGGGAACTGAGGAACAGGCCTGTCCCTCCAGGCAGAGGGCGGGGAAAGCACAGGACCCATCAGGGTGTGAGGGCCACTGAGGACAGTGAGGTAAGGTCCTCGTGTGAGGATCTGGGTGAGTCTTGGGCTTGTTTCTGTGCTTCCTTTGCTGGGGAGCAGACACCAGCAGGCCAGTCCTGCCTCGGCCCCCTCCTCCCACCACCCCCGTATGACGAGTTCTGGGGGTGGGCAGGCCTGAGCAGTTACAGGGCGGGGGCTGGACTGTCCCGCAGAGCTCGGTGCAGCCATGGGAGGGCTGTGTCCTCCCCGCAGAGGCCTGCCTGCCTCCCGCACAGGGCAGGAAGGGGCCTCTGACCTAGCACCAGGCAGGCCTAGCTCTGGGCAGCTCTTCTTGTCCTTCCTGGGCCACGTTCTTCACGTTTGAGGTGGGGATGGTAGCGCTGCCTTCTCCGTAACTCTGTACAGGTGAGTGAGAACAGTCAAGTAAAATGCCTGAGAAACTTGAGGATCTGAGAGAGTGTGAATAGACCAATGATGTTCTAAGGACCATCCTTTTCTTGCAATTCAGTATATTTTGGGGGGTAAAGTTTTAATGCCAAATAACCCCCCAAAACTAATTTACATATAGTTCTTAAAATGAGGTGAACATCCCCCCTCCCCCCTGCACAAACTTCAGAGAGAAAATGACAAAAGAATCTAATTCCCCACCAGCTTACTAAGGACCTTATTAAAATGCCGACACTGAGTGAAAGCACATCTGGTAACTGGAGTTAGGTTTGCTGCTGGGACCAGGACGTTCCGGTGAAGCGGTCAGACTCAGGGTCAGACTCGGGGCGGCTCGAAACCTCCCCGCTGGGAAGCCCGCCGGCTGCCTCCTGCCCCCAGGCCAAAGCCAGGGCCAAGCTGTTGGAGCACCAGGACTCCGTTCCTCTCTCTGGGACAGAGAATACTGTGGTGCCTATGCCGCTGGTTTATTGGAGGACTAATTGGGATCCTCTCTAAAGCAGAGCCTTGCCCATGGGAAGGTATCAAGCGATGTTAATTATTACAATGCTAGGTTAGTTCAGACCCCCACAAACTCTTTAATCAATACAACACATTGTTTAATCCAATAATAGAAACTCTACTATCCCATATAATAAAGAGGGAATGTGCAAATTGACTGTCACACCATCACAAAGATGGCAATGCCCATAGCCAATAAGGAGGGAATATGCTAATTGACTGTCACACCCTCAAAGATGGGGGGCGCCCAGAGCCACAAGATGGCAGTGCCCAGTACCCTCAGTCCCCCAGCCGCCCAGGGCTGCCTGAGGCTGAGGTAACCAGGGCAGCTGAGGCTTGTGCTGCCGGCAGTGGCAGCAGCAGAGGTGTGATGGGGCATTGCCTTCCCCTGGTCACCTCTTGCCCCTGAGGGCTCTGGACTATAAGAGGGGGCAGGCCAGGCTGAGGGACCCCCCCTCCAGTGCATGAATTTTCATGCCCTGGCCTCTAGTTTTACAATAAATACCAGAGAAATTTATGGAAGCTCCATTCCCCTTTATTATAGTTTCAAACCTCTCTGTAATAAAACAGAGAATATAAAGGAAAGATATACCATTAGACTTAATGTGAAATGATTAGAGAAATTATTCTTAAAAATAAGATTTTTAAAAAGGTGACTTATACCACCACAGTATTGTATGAAGAAGAAATAAGAGTAATAACTAGAAATTAAACAATAAAATATTGCTTTCTCTTTATGTTTGGAATAATCAAAGACTTTTTCTAGAATTATCAAGGGTATAAAATGATAAAAATAATATCATTTGATAACAATCAAATTAATTTTTACATGACATTAATTTCAATGTAAAATTCTGAAAAAAAAAAAAATCCATGCCAAAAAACATCACTACAAATAAAAACACTCATGGTAAACTTCAATGACATTTCCAGGCACCCCACCAAAAGGAAGGTGATTACGCCCCGGCTGCTTTGCTAAGTGGTTAGAGCATCGGCCCACACACCGAAGGGTGGATTCCCCATCAAGGGCATGTACCTTGTGTGGGAGGCAACCAATCAATGTCTCTCTCTCTCTCTCTCTCTTTCAATCTCTCTCTCTCTCTCTCTTTCTCTCTCTCTCTCTCTCTTTCAATCTCTCTCTCTCTTTCCCTCTCCCTCTCCCTCTTTCTTCCTCCCCTTCTCTCTTTAAAAAAAAAAAGAATCAATGGAGCCGAAACCGGTTTGGCTCAATGGATAGAGCGTCAGCTTGGGGACTGAAGGGTCCCGGGTTCGATTCCAATCAAGGGCATGTACCTTGGTTGCGGGCACATCCCCAGTGGGTGGTGTGCAAGAGGCAGCTGGTCGATGTTTCTCTCTCATCGACGTTTCTAGCTCTCTATCTCTCTCCCTTCCTGTCTGTAAAATATCAATAAAATATATTAAAAAATAAATAAATAAAATAATACATTTAAAAAAATAAAATAAAAATTAAAAAAATCAATGGGAAAAATATCCTCATGTGAGGATTAACAACAACAAAGCAATTTAAAAAATAAAAGGAAAGTGCTCATGTCTCCTTTCAGCAGTCCTCCTCTTAGCCCCAATCCCACATGCTGGTCCTGACAGCTCTCCCACCGCCTCTCCCAGTAGGCCTGTGTCTTCTTTCCTCTTCCCAGGTGGTCTGGTTGGTGAGCCCCTCAGGCTGCCTCCCCACCCTCTCCCTCGCAGGGGGAGGGCAGCCGGAGCCAGCCCCTCCCGCCTGCCGCCTCCTTTCTCCTCGCTGTCTGGCCCAGGTGGCCACTGCAGAGGCACCTGAGCACAGAGGAGCCAGACCAGAGCCATGCTCCTGCCGGCTGTCGCCCTGGCTGTCCTGCTGAGCCCCTGGGGGACTGGGGCCATCAGGGGTGAGTGCTCAGTGGGCAGAGCGGGTGAGGTCATCTTTTCTTGCTCTCCTAACAACAGCAATAACCGTCTATGAGCACCTACCAAGTGCCAAACCTCACTTCATTTTCACGACCACCTTTTCAGGAAGGTGCTTATTAGTCTCATTTTAGAAAAACAGAGGCTCAAGGGGGATTAATAAACGTCTCCTGAGCCTCACGTCACAGCATTGGTGACGGAAGAGCCACAGTTCTGCATCCTCCTCCGGACAGTCTGTCTCTGTCTCTGTCTCTGTCTCTGTCTCTGTCTTTGTCTCTGTCTGTCTCTCTCACATTTCCAAGGAAAACCTCTTAAAACAGGAGTCTGCCATGTCTGCCCACTGCCCACCCATCTCTGGTGGCCTCCGAACAACAAACCAGCTCCACTTCTCCGTGCACCTTACCTGTGTGGTTCGTCATGTGTGCAGTGACCACTTCCGCCTTCCTAGAACTTTTCTCTCGATCCCCGTCTCTTATGAGCACACTTTTTCTTTTCTTCCTGCCCTTTAAGCCTGTCCTGTTCAGCCTTTTATTTATTTATTTTTATTTATTTAATTTAAAAAATATATATTTTATTGATTTTCCACAGAGAGGAAGGGAGAGGGATAGAGAGCTAGAAACATCGATGAGAGAGAAACATGGACCAGCTGCCTCCTGCACTGGTCATGCCCGTAACCAATGTACATGCCCCTGACTGGAATCGAACCTGGGACCTTTCAGTCTGCAGGCCGACACTCTATCCATTGAGCCAAACCGGTTTCAGCCTATTCAGCCTTTTAAAAATGTCCACGTTGCCAGGACATGGGACTGCACACCCAGACCCTGCTGTTAGGACTTCCTGTACCTTTCTTGGGTGACCCAATCCAAACGTATAACTTCTCCTGCCAGAAGGCTCCTAGCCCAGTCTAGCCCAGTCTAACCCAGTCTAACCCAAGACCCACCTGCTTGTTTCAGCCTCCCTCAAATCCACACCACACTGTCCCCTGCAATTCAAACTCAGCCTGTCCCAAACAGAACACTTTCTCGTCTCTCCATCATGTCCTTACCTTCATTGCCTTGTCAGATGCCACAGTTCTCCACTCAAGGGTCTTCCTATCCCTCCTCCCATCCCATCATCTACTGATCCCCGTGGCTTCTCATCTCCTACTGCCTTTCAGACCCACCTGCTCTCCTCCATCCCCCTGTGTTCCTGCCCCACCACCCGGCCACTTCTCACCTGATTGTCCGAGTCCTACCGGTCTTGCTTTCACATGGCCTCCCCCAGTCCATCTTCCCCGCTGTTGCCACCTCCTAGTACAAATCTGACCATGTCTCTCTCTCTCTCTTTAAATATATTTTATTGATTTTAGAGAGGAAGTGAGAAGGGGAGAGAGAGATAGAAACATCAATGATGAGAGAGAATCATTGCTCAGTTGCCTCCTGCACACTCCACACTGGGGATTGAGCCCTCAACCCGGACATGTGCCCTTGACCGGCATCGAACCTGGGACCCTTCAGTCTGCACATTGACGCTCTATTCACTGAGCAAACCGGCCAGGGCCACGTCACTCTCTTGATTGAGAGCTTTCCATCACTTCCCAGGGGCTGTGGGATCAGCCCAAATGCTGCTCAGCACACAGGCCAGGCCACCATGCGCCCCTCACACCGACCCTGCACTTCTCCAGGCTTTTTCACCTCTCCACTCCCGAGCCCTGTCTTCTGCTGGGCGATGCCATTGCCTGTTCTCTGCGTCCCTAACCCGGTGACACCAGCCCCAGCAGCCCTGCTCATTTCTCATTTGCCGCGGATGCTCCCCGCTTGCTCGCGGGCAGCAGCTGTGTGCCCGTGTCCCTCAGCACTGGTCTGTGTGCCCAGCGATGGCTTTTCTCCGTCTTCCTCATTCTTTGGATTCCAAGCAGCAGAGGACAAGGACCACATCTTCTGAGTTGTCTCCTTAGTCCCCGGGGAGTGGAGCTGCACAACAAATGTTCTAAGGTTTTGTTTTCTCTCTCTCACTCTCTCTCTTTTACTGAATGAAAATTAACATGCTTGCTTTAAAATGCACAGAACTTCAGCTTTAAGAATTTGTGAAAATGATAAAGATGAAACATCCTAAGGTGGACAGACTCATCCATTCGGCCAGTCTGTGCTGTTTCTCTTCTCTGTAGGTGAGCAGTTCTCTAGCCACTAAATTCAGTGAATTCTTTCACTGACCATGAGTCCTGCCACCAGGAGCATCGAAAGAGAGAATTGTTGCCCACGTATTGGAGTGGTGGGTGGGAATCTTTAACTAGGGAGCTAAGCCACTGAACCCCGTAGTGTCATTTCCCCTGAGTCCCTCTGTCTCTCTTAACCCCAAACGCTGTCACTTTTATTGTTTTACTGTAAGACTAATAGATTTTCCTGTTGCCAGAAAATATCCCATAGATATTTTAAATGCAACAATTTTTATTTCCAATTGAAACTATACTTAGCCACAAATTCAACAAGAAAATTTGTGAATGTTGTATGAATATTAATAGTTTTAATTTTAATATGCCTAATATAAAAGTGTTTTTATTACTGAACAGGGCCCAGGCCCAGAGAGGGTCTGCCTCAGATGGGGGTGTAGTGTGTGGGCTCTTTTTTTATTTAAAATATATTTTTATTGATTTCAGCGAGGAAGGGAGTGGGAAAGAGATAGAAACATCAATGATGAGAGAGAATCATTGATCAGCTGCCTCTTGCATGCCCACACTGGGGATCGATCTCACAACCCGGGCATGTGCCCTGATTGGGATTTGAACCATGACCTCCTACTTCTGTGGTCGGCAAATTGCGGCTCTTGAGCCACATGCGGCTCTTTGGCTCATTGAGTGTGGCTCTTCCATAAAATACCACGACCTGGGTCTATTTTGAAGCAGTGGCATTAGAAGAAGTTTAAAAAATTTTACTCTCAAAAGAAATTTCAATCGTTGTACTGTTGCTATTTGGCTCTGTTGACGAATGAGTTTGCCGACCACTGTCCTAGTTCATAGGTTGACGACGAACCACTGAGCTATGCCCCTGGGTGTGTGTGGGTTCTTGACTTGAGCAGGAAGATTTCACAACACAAATCCAGGTGATGCAGAGAGTGTGCTTATTAACGCTGGGAACAAAGGGAGGACTTGGCGTAGGAGAAGCAACGGAGAGAGCCGAGGCTGGGCTGCTTTGGTTTTCTAGAAATGTTACAGTGAGCCGAGGAGCGGCTGCTGTCGGCTCACTGGGAAGTCACAGTCACAGTGAAAGAGCTAAGTCAAGGTGGGGCTGCTGTCAGCTCACTGGAAAATCAGAGAGGAGAACCCAGATGGCGATGTAGGTAATGCCTGTATTTCCCACAACCACATCAAAATTGTAACTAAAATGCACAACAACCGTCATTCAGAACCACCCTAAAGCTGGCTGAATGGAAGTCCTACAACTAGAGAACTAAAGAAGAAAGCACACTGACACTGGGAGGAGGGGCAGAGCTGCAGAACGGGCTTGTCCAACACTCACTTGCAGAGTTGTTTGTTTTGTGTGATTTTTTTTGTTTTGTTTTTAAAAAAATATATTTTATTGATTTTGTACAGAGAGGAAGGGAGAGAGATACAGAGTTAGAAACATCGATGAGAGAGAGTCATCGATCAGCTGCCTTGCACACCCCCCACTGGGGATATGCCCACAACCAAGATACATGCCCTTGACAGGAATCGAACCCGGGACCCTTCAGTCCCCAAGCCAACGCTCTATCCATTGAGCCAAACCGGTTTCGGCTGTTTTGTGTTTTTAATTGGGAGGGCTGATATCTCCAAGGCCTCCCAGGAGAAGCAGAAGTTCCAGCCCCACACCAGACCCCCAGCCCAAGCTTCCAGGGCTAGGAAGAGAAGTTCCTATAACTTTGGAGACTGAAAACAGAGGGGATTATGGCTGAGTAACATAGAGGCTGCTGAAGTCCTAGATGTTCCTATTAAGGGGCCCACATACGAACTTACACAGTCTCGCTTCCTCTGAGCCCCAGAGCCTGGTGGCATCTTTCTGGGAACCTGGGAGCATACGGGGAGGAACTGGACTGTCTGGCATTGGGGTAGAAACTTGGGGGCGGCTTTCTCCCAGAGAGGAGTGCTCACAGGAGTCATTGTTCCTGTGCTGGGACCTCTCCTGTCACTGAGCTCACAGGCAGCCATATCTGAATTTCCATCAGCATGGCTCACACTGTTTGCTCTGCCCTGGTGACTCCCTGAGACCCCACTCCATCCAATTTGCAGCCCCACCCAAGCTGTTTGCAGCAGCTTTTCCATATGAATGGCCTGTTCTAGCTCAGGCTTCAGACTTTGCTAAAATCTCTTAAACAAACAGCACCTGGAGTCAGCATGTCCCAAACCTATCAATAAAAGGTCCAGGACCCAACACCAGCCTTGCCTCATAGCTGGGTCTCCCTTGGGCATTTCCTAGCCCAGTGGTCAGCAAACTGCGTCTTGCAAGCCACACGCGGCTCTTTGTCCCCTTGAGTCTTCTAACTTCACTTCTTCAAAATAGACTCGCCCAGGCCAAAAACCAACTTCTGCGCATGGGCCACGAAGTTTCAATCGCACTGTATGTGCACGTCTGCACGTGGTATTTTGTGGAAGAGCAAACACTCAAAGGGCCAAAGAGCCGCATGTGGCTCCCAAGTCACGGTTTGCCAACCACTGTCCTACCCCAATGCAAGTAACAACCATCTGCAGGATGCTCTGTAGCTCCTGCCAGGTGCCCCAGGTATTGGCTGACTTTGCACCTTCCTGGAGACCTAAGAGCCAGTGCAGCCTGCTTCAGACCATTCCAGATTACAAATCTACACATCCACAAGCAACACACACAAGGGGCAGACTCATTGAGCACCAAAGCCCCCCTGAAGCAAGTCCTGATCCATAGGGGTGTCTCCTGCACAGCAGCTCTTCCACTGTAGCTGCAGCTGGTCCTCACGGCCAATTGGCCAGGAGGTCAATTCCTCCCAGCGATGCCAACAGCAATCAAGACTCAATTACACCCTAACTGGTTTGGCTCAGTGGATAGAGCATCAGACTGTGGACTGAGGGATCCTGGGATCATTTCCACTCAAGGGTACATGCCTGGGTTGTGGGCTTGATTCCTAGTTGGTGGTGGACAGAAGGCAGCCAATCAATGATTCTCTCTCATCATTGATGTTTCTAGCTCTCTCTCCCTCTTCCTTCCTTTCTAAAATCAATAAAAACAAAACGAAACAAAAAAGACTCAACTACAAGCCTGTGCACCCAGCCCACACAGGGCACACCTAAAGTGCCAGATCAGGTGACTAGGGAGGCGAGCTACTGGGCTCTACAGGACACCTACTGCACAAGACCACTCTATCAACTCCAGGAGACATAGCAGCCCTACATTGAATACATAGAAACAAACACAGGGAAGCAGCCAGAATGCAGAGACAAAGAAACATATCACAAATTAAAGAAATGGAAGAAATCTCCAGAAAAAGAACTAAATGAAATGGAAGCAAGCAAACTACAGATACAGAGTTAAAAACAATGTTTAAAAGATTGCTCAAGGTTCTTAATGAAAGTTTCAAGGGATTTAATGAGACCTTCAAGAGAATTAAAGAGAGCATCAAGGGATTTAGTGAGACTTTCAGGATCTTAGTGAGAATGTCAAAGACACAGAGAAGGACCTGTCAAAAATTAAGCATACACTAACTGAAATAAAGAATAATTTACAGGAATACAACAGTAGAGGATTCTGAGAATCAAATAAAAAATTTGGAATATGAGGAAGCAAAAAATACCCAATCAGAAGAGCAAAAAGAATCCCCCAAAGAATCCAAAAACATGAAGATAGTGTAAGGACCCTCTGGGATAACTTCAAATGTATCAACATTTGCATTATGGGGTGTCATAAAGAGAAGAGAGAGAGCAAGATATTGAAAACTTATTTGATGAAATAATGACAGGAAACTTCCCCTTCCTGGTGAAAGAAATAGACTTACAAGTCTAGGAAGCACAGAGAGTCCCAAACAAGAGGAACTCAAAGAGGACCATACCAAGACTCATCATAATTAAAATACTAAGAGTTAAAGACAAAGAGAGAATCTTAAAAGCAGAAAGAGGGAAGATGTTAGTTATTTCAAGAGAGCACCGATAGGACTGTCAGCTGATTTTGCAATAGAAATGTGGGAATGGCCAAAACTGGTTTGGCTCAGTGGACAGAGCGTCGGTCTGCAGACTGAAAGGTCCCAGGTTCAAGGAGGTGTGCAGGAGGCAGCTGGTCAATGTTTCTCTCTCATCGACATTTCTAGCTCTCTATCCCTCTCCCTTCCTCTCTGTGGAAAATTAATAAAATATATTAAAAAAAATGTGGGAATGGCAAAAAATAGGCAAAGTGATGAATAGCAAGGACCTACAACCAAGATTACTCTACTCAGCAAAGCTATCATTTAGAACTGAAGGTCAGATAAAGAGCTTCACAGACAAGAAAAAGCTAAAGGATTTCACCACCATCAAACCAATAATATAAGAAATGTTGAAGGGTATTCTTTAAGAAGAGAAAGAAGGGTCCCGGGTTCGATTCTAGTCAAGGGCACATACCTGGGTTGCAGGCTCCTTCACAGCTCGGGCCCTGGTCAAGGCACATGCAGGAGGCAACCAATCGATGAGTTTATCTCACATTGTTTCTCTTCCACCCTCCCTAAAAATTAATGGAATAATATCCTCAGGTGAGGATTAACAACAAGAAATAAACAAATTAAAATACTCCACTGGATTTTTTGCCTTAGAATGTGCAACTGTGATTCAAATTCTCTTAAAAAAAAAAAAAAAAAAAAAAAAAAGGAGGAAGAGAAGAAAAACAAAACAAAACATGAACAATAAAATAGCAATAAATACATACCTAAAAATCAAAAGAATGAACAAGAAATCTAATGAACAAATTAAACTGATGAATAAAATAGAATCAGAGGCATGGAAATGGAATAGACTGCTGAATCTCAGAGGGAGGGGAAATTGGAGGTGGGTGGGAAAGATAAACCAAAGGTCTTATATGCATATAGGCCTTACCTATGGGAACAGAGAACAGGGTCGTGAAGGTCTCAGGTGGGGTGGACAGGTGGAGGGGGACAATGGGGTGAAAAAAGATCTGTAATACTCTCAACAATAAATATTTTAAAATAATTAATTCATTTAAAAGAAAATCAGAGAAAAGGGGCCTTGGAGACAGGATCAGGGGTTAGTCCAGGACAAGCTGCTGCTGCCCATTTCTCCCCTGGTTGCAAGTCTCCTGGGGACCCTTAGATTTTAGGAGAAAGAAAGTAAAAAGTTCATGCCCAAGAAAGGACATGGGCATACTCTGGGCACCCTTTTTCTCTCTCTTCTGCAGGTGAGAATCTGAGGGAGGGTTTCAGCAGAATATTCATCAGCTTTCCATGTGCGTTTTTAATATGCTGATGCATCAAAATGAGCTGATAAGGAGTCTGGGATTATTCTTTGGTTTGTTTTACTGTTTTACTTTTATCTTGGGTTTGTCTGGCTCTAATCAGGCTTTTATCATTTGTTTCCTGACTTCATCTGTCCTTGGGTTTGGCTGGCACAGATGGCGTTAATTAGGTCTCTGTCCTCTATCTCCGTGACCGGGGTGACAAGCTATGTATTCTCTGGTTAGGGAGGAGAGGTATACACCGTTTTCTCTCAAGTGTTCTTGGTTGGGGAAGGTAAGGTCCTCCGATTCACTAGCTGGCTATAAGTTGTTCAAATTGTTTGGTCTCATTTAATTATCTTATCTCAGTTTCCCCATTCCATTTGCCTGGGAATTTTTCTAGCTCCTTACTATTCTGCCTTATTATGAACAAAATTACATAACCTACCTTTTTAAATTTTTTAAATTTTTATTTTTAAAATATATTTTATTAATTTATTTTACAGAGAGGAAGGGAGAGGGATAGAGAGCTAGAAACATCAATGAGAGAGAAACATCAATCAGCTGCCTCCTGCACACCCCCTACTGGGTACATGCCTTTGGCCGGAATCGAACCTGGGACCTTTGAGTCCGCAGGCTGACACTCTATCCACTGAGCCAAACTGGTTTTGGCCTTTTTCTTATTTTTAAAAATCTTTATTGTTGAGAGTATTACAGATGTCCCTCCCCTCCTTCGCCCCCCTCTTCCCCATTGCCTCCCTCCACCCGGTTCCTGCCCTGCCCCAGGTCTTCGCAACCCTGTTGTCAGTGTCCATAGGTAATGCATATATGCATATAAGATCTTTGTTTACTCTCTTCCCGCCCCCAACACCACCTCCTTCACCAGTCTGTTCCATTTCCATGCCTCTGATTCTATTTTATTCACCAATGTATTCTGTTCATTAGATTTCCTTTTTTTTTAATTTTTAGATTCAATTGTTGATAGATATGTATTTATTGCCATTGTATTGTTCATATTTTTGTTCTTCTTTTTCTTCTTCTTCCTCTTATTAAAGAACACCCTTTGACATTTCATGTAATACTGGTTTGGTGGTGATGAACTTCTTTAGCTTTTTCTTGTCTGTGAAGTTCTTTATCTGACCTTCAGTTCTGAATGATAGTTTGGCTGGGTAGAGTAATCTTGGTTATAGCTTCTTGCTATTCATCACTTTGGATATTTTCTGCCACTCCCCCCATAATGTGAATTTTGGTATGCTTGAAGTTGTCCCAGAGGCTCCTTACACTATCTTCATATTTTTGGATTATTTTTTCTTTTTGCTCTTTTGATTGGGTGTTTTTTTTTGTTTTTTTTTGCTTCCTCATATTTCAAATTGATTTGATTTTCAGAAACCTCTACTCTACTGTAAATTATTCTTTATTTCAGTTAGTGTATGCTTAATTTCTAACTGGTCACTTTTCATGTCTGAAATTCTCACTAAGATCCTAAAAGTCTCACTAAGTCCCTTGAAGCTCACATTTCCCTTGAAGCTCACATTAAGATCACTGAATAACTTGCCGAAACCGGTTTGGCTCAGTGGATAGAGCGTCGGCCTGTGGACTGAAAGGTCCCGGGTTCGATTCTGGTCAAGGGCATGTACGTTGGTTGCTGGCACATCCCCAGTCGGGGGTGGGCAAGAGGCAGCTGGTCGATGTTTCTCTCTCATCAACATTTCTAACTCTCCATCCCTCTCAATTCCTCTCTGTGTAAAATCAATAAAAAATATATTTAAAAAAATCACTGAGTAACTTTATAAGCATTGTTTTGTACTCTGTATTCAGTAGTTTGCTTGCTTCCATTTCTTTCATTTGTGACCTGTTTCTTTGCCTCTGCATTTTGGCTGCCTCCCTGTGTTTGTTTCTATGTATTGGGTAGAGTTGCTATGTCCTCTTGAGTTGGTAGAGTGGCCTTGTGTAGTAGGTGTCCTGTAGAGAGAGAGAGAGAAACATCGATCAGCTGCCTCCTACATGTCCCCTGCCAGAAATCAGCTCCACATCCAGGCATGTGCCCGGACTGGGAATTGAACTGGCAACCGAGAAGGACTTACAGTAGAGTAGAGGTTTCTGAGAATAAAATCAACAATTTGAAATATGAGGAAGCAAAAAAAAAACAAACACCCAATCAAAAGAGCAAAAAGAAAAAGAACCCGCCGAAACCGGTTTGGCTCAGTGGTAGAGCGTTGGTCTGCGGATTGAAAGGTCCCAGGTTCGATTCCGGTCAGGGGCATATACGTAGGTTGCGGGCACATCCCCAGCGGGGGGGGGGTGTGCAAGAGGCAGCTGGTCGATATTTCTCTCTCATAGCAATGCTTAAGTCTTCAGGAACAAGAGAAACAACCTGAATTTTATTTTATTTTTTAAAATATATTTTATTCGCCGAAACCGGTTTGGCTCAGTGGTAGAGCGTCGGTCTGTGGACTGAAGGGTCCCGGGTTCGATTCCGGTCAAGGGCATGTACCTTGGTTGCGGGCATATTCCCGGTAGGGGTGTGCAAGAGGCAGCTGGTCGATGTTTCTCTCTCATCGACGTTTCTAGCTCTCTATCTCTCTCCCTTCCTCTCTGTAAAAAATCAATAAAATATATTTAAAAAAAATAAAATAAAATATATTTTATTGATTTAAAAATATATTTTATTGATTTTTAACAGAGAGGAAGGGAGAGGGATAGAAAGCTAGAAACATCGATGAGAGAGAAACATCGATCAGCTGCCTCCTGCACACACCCTACCGGGGATGTGTCTGCAACTAATGTACATGCCCTTGACCGGAATCGAACCTGGGACCTTTCAGTCTGCAGACCGACGCTCTATCCACTAAGCCAAACCAGTTTTGGCTATTTTATTGATTTTTTACAGAGAGGAAGGGAAAGGAATAGAGAATTAGAAATATCGATGAGAGAGAAACATCAACCAGCTGCCTCTTGCACACTCCCCATCGGAAATGTGCTCGCAACCAAGGTACGTGCCCTTGACCAGAATTGAACCTGGGACCCTTGAGTCCGCAGGCCGACGCTCTATCCACTGAATCAAACCGGTTAGGGCAACAACCCGAATTTTAGATAGTAGTTTCTCTCATTGTTTTCCCCAGTTCTCTTCTTTCATTGTGCACTTCTCGTGTTCTGTGTTACTCCTTCATGTTCCCAGTAATGTTCCTTTATCTGCTGGCTTTCTGTGCTCGGTTTACTTTTCCTGCTTATTCACTCGTCCGCCAACCTCCCTCCTTGCGCTGCCTGCAGCCGACCACGTGTCAACGTATGCGGAGTTTGTGCAGACGCACAGCCTGTCTGGGGAGTACATGTTCCAGTTTGACGGGGATGAGCAGTTCTACGTGGACCTGGACAGGAAGGAGACGGTCTGGCGGCTGCCGGGGTTTATCCACACCTTCGACTACGATGCTCGGAGGGGCTTGCTGACATCGCCATGGCAAGAAAGAACCTGGACACCTGAGCCAGCGGGCCAACCACACCAGCACCATGAATGGTTCTCTTACCCTTGCTCATCCCTCAGCCTGGCAGGTGGGGGCCCGGAGCCCACTTGTGGTGGCCCCGTGAGGGTCAGAGGAGGCACTGCCCTCCTATTCGAGGAAGAGGCCGGGCTGAGGGCGGCCGGGTCAGGGGCACAAGAAGCCGTGACTCTGATCTGGGCGCCCTGGGGGTAGAAGGGGGGGGGGCCCTGAGAGGGATGACCCCTAATTGGAGAACACTGGGCCCCAGGTGGACCCTTAGAGGCAGCCGGAGGCCCAGGCTCACCAGGGCTGTCCCCCTCAGAGCCCCCCGAGGTGACGGTGTTTACCAAGGAGCTGTGGAGCTGGGCCAGCCCAACACCCTCAACTGCCACGTGGACAAATTCTTCCCGCCCGCGCTCAATGTGACCTGGCTGCGCAATGGGCGGGCGGTGACGGAGGGCATGGCCGAGACCATCTTCCTGCCCAGCGCGGAGTTCAGCTTCCACAGGTTCCACTACCTGACCTTCGTGCCCTCGGCCGAGGACCTCTACGCCTGCCAGGTGGAGCACTGGGGCCTGGCCGGCCGCTCCCCGGGCACTGGGGTACGGGGCCGCACCCGCAACACCGTCCCTGCACCGTCTCTGGCCCAGCACCCCTCGCCTCCACACCTGCTCTCTGGCTTTCCTTATCCCGTGGTGTATCGTCACTCTGCCCAGCCACCATCTCATGGGTTCTAACTTTTTTTTTTTTTTCAATTCTCACATGAGGGTATTTTTTTCCATTGCTTTTCAGAGAGCATGGGAGGGAGGGGGAGAGAGAAACATTGATGTGAGACAGACACAGCCTGGCTGCCTCCTGCACGCACCCGACGGGGGGTGGGCGGGAATGAAGCCGCCACCCAGGCGTGTGCCGTGACCAGGCATGGAACCTGAGGCGCTTCGGTGCGCCGGACGGCACTCTAACCGCTGGGCACACTGCCAGGGCCCCTTAAAGCCCACACCCAAGGCCTGCTCCTGCTCTCCACACCTCTGACTTCATCTTTCCTCTGTGCCCAGAGGCCCAGGAGCCCATCCAGGTGCCCGAGACAGCAGAGACGGTGGTGTGTGCCCTGGGCCTGCTGGTGGGCCTGGCGGGGATCGTGGCCGTCTCCATCGCCCTGAGGAGCAGGCGGCCTGACAGTCCCCGGGGTGCAGGGGCCCCTGTGAGTCCCCGGGGGCGGGCAGGGGCTCAGTGGAAAGGGGAGGCGGGCGCTGGGGGGCTGTGTCCTCACCAGGGCCCGCTGCCCCAGGCACGTAGGAGCCAGCCCCGCGGTGGGCTCTGGAGAGGAGAAACGGCTGTGTCTGCGGGCTGCCGGCCGGACTGCGGCAGAGGCGCCAGCCGGTCGCCTGGGCTGGGCAGCTCAGGGCTCACAGGAGTTGCTCGTGAGTGAAGTTTGGCAAGGGCTCCTGGCAGGTGACGGAGCCACTTTGGTTCTGGGTGTCAGACACGTAGGAAACACGCGACATGGATGTGCACCCGTGAGTGTCAGCACGGCCGTGACCAGTAAGTTCTCGCCAGGAGAGCAAACGCTGCAGCACCCCAGAGGCTCTGGTTTGAGCAGCACACACTTAAAGCTTTTCAGGAAGTGGGGCTCCTTTTTCCCATAATGCACAGCTCCTGGCACACAGTGGGTGCTCAGCACCTGTCTCTTATAGAAGAGTAACTTATTACGTAAGCAGTAGGTACCCACTGGACACTTTCTACCTCGAAGATGGCACCTCATCTGGAGCTGGTGCAGCCACGCGGTGTGCTTGGGGAAGTGTAGGCAGTGATGTGGCTTCCAGGGGGACCACTGAGAGGCGGCGTGTGATCGGCCAGGCCCCCTGGGGTGCTGGGGCAGGTGCTGGGAAGGGTCTGTGCGGGCGCCCAGCGGCCCAGACCAGCGGCGGGACACGCGGCGGGAGCAGGCGCCGGGGCCAGGCACCTCCTCGCTGCGCAGCGTGGGCCCAGGCCGCAGAGGCAGGAGCGGTGAGAGCTTTCATCCCAGAGGGAGCGGCTTCGGGAGGAGGCAGCAGCACGGTGCCCGCTGGCCGCAGTGTAGACGGTCCTTGGAGCCCCTAAGGGCAGCCTCTCACTGCCCCGCCCTCCTCCCTCTCCACCCGCCTCCGTCCACTGGTCTCACTGGTGGGCGTCACCGTCTGGGGAGAGCTGGAGAGGGGGAAGGGCTCTCCCTGGGCGCCTGGCTTCTCACCCGCCTGCCCTGCGGCAGCAACACCTGCTGGGACCCCCACCGCCAGCCTGGGCAGGAGGCAGGGAAGGGGGGGAGGCAGGGAAGCAGGGGAGGCAGGGAAGGGAGCGGGAGGCAGGGAAGGGGGGGAGGCAGGGAAGGGAGCGGGAGGCAGGGAAGCAGGGGAGGCAGGGAAGGGGGGGAGGCAGGGAAGGGGGTGAGAGAGGAAGAGGGTCAGTGCCCATGGGGTGCCCTAACCCCACTGTTTGTCCTACCGCAGGTGACAGGCTGTCGGTGGCAGAAGAGGGCTGAGGGGAGACAGCAGGGTCAGGCCTGCTTTAAAGCTCAGGCCCTTTGAGCCTCTGTGTTCACATCAGTGACTGAGGCCTGTCTGTGACCTCTGGCCCTTGGCAGCCTGCCGAGGCCCCCTGTAGACAGATGTCAATAAAAGATGAGGTTTGAAGTGTGGTGACGCCGCATGGTCTCGGAGTCTCCGAGCCCGGCTGCCCGGTGTCTCCCTGCCAGGCTGCCCGTGCGGCAGGCGGGCCGCAGCCCAGGGCCTCTCCCGGGCTCCACACTGCGGCCCCCTGGGCACACGTCCTGGCCGGGACGCGGTGCCCTGCGGCACTCTGTGGCCCTGCCAGGAGGTGGGTCTAGAGAACGCTGGCCGCCCCCGGCACTTCCCGGTCTCAGCGTGGGCACAGGAGCAGGCAGGTGGGCGCTCACGAGCTCACCATGGGGCTGGCTCACTCGGACGATTCCTCACTTCCTCTCTGCGCTCTCCCCTCCACCCTCTCCTATGTCACCCGGAGTCAGCCCCCTCTGGCCTCTGACCTCCTGGCCCTCTCCCCCGGCAGCAGGAAGACCCATCTCCACCAGACCCACTGCTCCTCCAGCGAGGTGCTCCCCTTAGTGCCTCCGTGTCTTCTCCCGCACAGCCCCTCCGGGAGAGAAGACAGTGGGTGCTGGGCTGGGCCAGGACAGGCGGGGAGCTGTCTGTACTGTGCCCACTGCTACCCCACCCACCCTTCCAGCCTCACTTCTCCCCCATCTTCTTTCAAGGGCGCCGTGCCCACCATGGAGGTCCCATGTGCTAGCTGGTTTACTCATGTCTAAGCCCCAATTGTGGTTAAGGTCCTAGCTCTCCCTCTCCCTCTCCACCCCCCACCCCCCAAGCAAAGTATGGAGATGTGCACGAGCAGTTTCAGTGGGGGAATTCGGACATAAACTACTCCACCGTCCGCTGCGTGGTCTCGGGGTGCCTGGCGCAGAGTAGGGAGCGTGAGGGGGATACAGGAGCCCAGCTTTGCTTGAGGAGGAGCCACCACCCACTTCCCACACGGGCTGTACTGCCTGACCCTGGGGCCCAGGCCCTGCAGGGCAACCGTGGTTCCCGGTTCGGATCTTTGATGTTGAAACGGTGTGAGGGTTTTGTTTGTTTGTTTGTTTGTTTTGTGTGTGTGTTTACATTTGTTTGTTCTTGTTTTCTTTTTTTTTCTTTTGAGGTTTAATTGACATACAACATTATATTAATTTCAGGTATTGCTAAAAGAGTAAGTCTCAAGAGTTCTCATTACAAGAATAATATTGGTAACTAGTATGGTGAAGGTGTTAACTACTTATGACAGTGATCATTTCACTCAAATGTCGTGTCATTAAGCTGTGCGCCCGGCAGGCCAGCCTGACCCTCTGTGAGAGGGGGATGTGGGGGCTGTGGAGGGGAGAGAAGTGGGTATCTGGGGCCTGGGTGGTGGCAGGTGGCCTTCCCTGGTCACTCCCCCCTGACCTCGCACTCACTCTTCCAGGCCTGAGTCAGGACCAGGGCCCCAGAGCAGCAGGGGGAGGGTTTGGGAATTGGGGGCTCACATTCTACAGGTCTGAGGAGACTCTGAGCCCCCCTGGAGGAGACGGAGAAGCTGATTGGCTTCTTTAGAAACCGGACACCTCATGGGAGTGAGAGCTGGGGCTGGGCCCTGAGTATCCAGGAAGGAGGACCGCACACAGGTTGTGAGAAGGAGAAGTGAAACCCCAGGGAGATGGGGCTCCCAACACTGAGCTTCCCCCCCTCAGACTGTGCCCTCTCCCTCGGCTGAGCCCCTGAGAGCCAGGCCTGGGGTGCTGATGCTTCATTACCAGACGCAACCCAGTCATGGCACCGGTTTCCAGACTTAGGCCGCCCCGCCCTGCCCCGCCCCGCCCTGCCCTGTGGGGTGGTGGGGAGGCGCTGGCAGAGCGGGAGCAGGCAGTGCCACTGTGGAAGGAGGGCTGTTGACAATGACAAGGTCGAGGGGACGACAAGGTCGAGGGGACCAGGGAGAGCCGAGCGGGAGGGCAGGAGGGAGGAGCTCGGGGCTGAGCAGCAGGCTGAGCCCCTTTCAGGGGCGTGCTCTGTCCTGTGGCACAGTCACCACCAGCCGTGTGGGGGCTGCACAGCCCTGTCCTCACGGGGCCAGAGCCAGGCATGGGCAGGTCTCTGCTCCTCACGGAACCGTCCTCTTGGTGGTCTGAATGCAGATTCCTGCAGAGGAGCACTGAGGCCCCCTTTCCTTGCTGGCTGTCAGCTGGAGCCCCCTGAGCTCCTAGAGGACGACTTGGGCCCTGGACGTGGCCCCTGCAGCACCGACCCCCCCCCCCCCCACACACACCCGTGGAACCTCTCTGACCTGCCCCCATCTCTCCTGCAGCAGCTCCTGCTCCAGCCCAGAAACTGCTCTGCCTCCCGGTTTGCAGAGGTGATGGGCGGCCCACTAACCCGTGTCTCCCTGTCCAAGGTCCTGAACCGCAGTGCAGCACCCAGGTCTGCCTGTGAGGACGCAGCCCACGGCTCCAAGGACTGGCCTAGACACAGTCTGATTGTGCTGGAAGCATCAGGATCGAGGAGGGAGAGTCTGGGGAGAGTGACAGCCAGCTGGGAGCTAAAAGGAATGGGGGTACCTGCAATGAGGGGGTGGGGGCTCTAATCTGATGACGGATTAGGGGTGTTAGGCAAGAGGGAGGGCCAAAGCAGCTGAGAAATAGGGACCCCACCCACTTCCAGGCCCCAAGGCACAAGGTTAGAGGGAGAGGAGACCCCACGGGAGTGTTTTGGGTTATAATCCAGCACATTGTTGCTCACACTGTCCCAGCCACGTTCATAGCCAGCGGTGCTGGGGCTCAGGTGGCCCAGCCATGCACTCCCCCTTGGGGAGGTACAGTCCCCTTCCCACATTCCAAGGTGTTCCTGGCTCATCTCGCATCTGCTTATGTCTTACCCTGGAATCAGCTATTTTTCTGAAGAGCTCTGGTTCCTTTTATTAGAGGATGACATTTTGAGACCTGCCTCAACCTACACAGCGGGTTTCAGGATGACCTGTAGGAGGGCTGATGCACAATGAAGATACTACATAAGAAATATGAATTTTTAAGGCATTGGGAGGCCAGGTGGAGCCTCTTGCAAGAAGAGGAACCCAGGAGTCTGGGTCCTGCCTGCTTTTATTCAGTTTGGTTACACATTTTCCCTTTAGCAATGCATGTAGGCAGATCAAAGGTAAAGTCTGGTAAACAATGTAAAGATGATCAGGCCAGGAAATTGCCATGAGCCATCGCCATCACAGCAGGAGCAATCTACGCTGATTCAGCCCTGCTGAGATTGAGGTCCATCGGTCTTTGTGTCTCTTTTGCACTTTCATGCTAATGCTGCTGTGCGGTGGTCTCTGGCAGAGACCAGGTCTGTGCTCATTTCACTTTCCAAAGAGGACACAGATCCTGAGGGCTCCCACATGCTCCACAGCTGGCTGTCATGCTAGCACCGCCTCAGCACTTGTCGGAGCAGCTTTGCATGGCCAGCACTCAGGGCCAGTCCTCCATGCGCACCTTTATTTCGTAAAGCTTCTCTTGTTCCACTCTGCAGGGCTCACACATTAATAATTGTATTCCCTAATATTTGGAGATTTTCCTAGAAACACTAATTTTACATTTCAGTAACAAGTTTCACTTATAAAATTGACCAGACCAGGCAAGAGGGAGAGGAAGGAGTCCCTCACACTTTCTTTTCAGGTGGGATTTTCTCTGTTCCTGCTGCTCCTTGTGTGGGCCCGGGCCTGCGGGAAGGATGGCTCCCTTGGGCCATGAGAAAAAATGATGATGTGAGAACACCTTTCTCCATCACATCCCCAACCCTGGGCTTTCCCTCTGGCCACTCCCATCTCCTTCCCCACCCCCACCCCTGCCCAGGAGCCTTTCCCTCTCTCACCTCAGCTATTGCCCAGCCTCTACTGAGAGCCCCTGCCCAGTGAGAGGAGAGCCAGTCCTCCCACTGGAGGGCAGAGAGGAGGGAGGTCAGGGCCAGGGAGGGAAGGACGTGATAGCAGCAAGGACTTTGGAATGAGGAGGAGGTGTGAGTGATCAGAGTGCCTAGTTTACTCCTGGCCTCTTTGTTTAGGAGGGAATGGAAGGGCCTTGGGTGTAGGGGCAGAGAGCATGGGCAGAGCACCGACAGCAGTTAGCATGGCATAGACTGCAGGGAAGCCCCAGGCCTGGCAAACAGAGCCCAAACAGCAGAGCTTGGGGCTTTCTTAGCAAGGTGGCAGCGGGAACACCCCCAGACCCCACAGACAGAGCCAGGACAGCAGGGCATAGGGGCTTCCTTCGTGTGTCAGTGTCAGCAAAGCCCCCAGGCCTGGTAGACAGAGCACACTGCAGGGCACTGGGGCTTCCTTCCCATGGCGCATGGCAAGGCAGGCAGAGAACAGAGAGCAGGGCATGGGGCTTCATCTCCATGGCTGTAGCAAAACCTCCAGGCCCACAGAGAGCAGAGAACCACAGGGAATGGGCCTAAGGCATCAGTAGGACATCCCCTGAGAGGTCCTGGATTGTAGAGGGTGCAGGTTGGGCTGAGGGACTCCTGTGCATGAATTAGGTGCCTCTATTCTACCTAATAAAAGAGTAACATGCTAATTGACCGTACCTTCGAGACATCCACCATCCAATCAGGAATGAGCACGCAAATTAACCCAACAAAGATGTCGTGTTAATTTGCACACACAGGTGTTAAGAGAGCAGAGAACCACAGGGGATGGGACGGGATGCTTGCATCGTTCTGCACTACCCCAGCCACTCTGGGCTTCTGGGCAGTGTGGAAAGGTGGAAAGGTGGCTCTGGCCAGAGCCAATGCTGCTGGCAACCAGGGGAAGGAAGGCCCATTCTTGCATGAATCTTCGTGCATTGGACCTCTGGAGATCAAATGAAGATAAAACGAACAAGCAACACCAACACTTTGTCACCCAGATGTGATGTTTGAACTTTTAACACAGAAAGCTGGTCCTAAGAGAAAACAAGCTTTGTATCCCGGCCTTGCAGGAGGAATTGCACACTGGTAGTTCCCTGGGTGAGAACAGCTCTCCCTTTAGAGTAGGGGTGTCGAACTCAATCAGAGAAGGGGCCAAAATCTAAAATCCAGCCTAAATCACGGGCCGAATGGTTTACTGAACAGTCATAAACTGTCATTGTGATGGAAACGCAGCGGAGTGCAGTGATGACAGCGCGGTGCGGGCCACATTGCAAGGCCTGGCGGGACGGATTTGGCCCTCGGGCCTTGTGTTTGACACATGTGCTTTAGAGGCCTGCCAGCTGGTCAATGCAGACGGAATAATGGAATCAGAATGTCAGCATTGTGCCCACCAATGTGACCACTGGCTCAGGGAAGGCATTGTAATTAGAGTCGTTAGAACAGATGACAGGGAGCTGGAGAGTTACTTCGAACCAAAGGCTCACGCCCATAGATCGTTTGCTATCGATGAAGGGAGGAACTATCTTTACAGAGCAGGCTGTCACCACCATCTCGGTGATCCGCACAGGCCCACCAACAAAGGACAAGCAGTAATCATTGCTCCCAGAGAGGAACAGTGAAGCATACAGCATCACCTGTTAGGCTATCGCTAACACCTCTCACCTGAATCTAATCAAGCCTTTGGTTGAAAGTTTGTTGGTAGAGGAATAAGTAAAATTAAACCACTGAGGAACATCATACACATTCAGAATGTGAGCTATTCTACAAGATAGTTGGCCAGGTCTCTTTAAAAAGGCAGTGCAATAAATCGTGGGGTGGGGAGGGATTAAAAGGGACTCAAGAGACATTACAATCAAATTTAATGGGTGATTCTTAACATCTTTGGGGGAAAATAGATATAAAAGCACTTTTTGAGACAAATTGGAGCATTTAAATATGGGTAATCAATGAATTAGGAAATTATTTTCTGTTTTGTTCAGTATGATTATGGTACTCTGGTTACATAGCAAGACACCTTCATGCTAAAGTATTCTGTATAATAAAAGGATAATATGCAAATTGACCGAATGGTGGAACAACTGGAATAACCAAACAACAGGTCACTATGATGTGCGCTGACCACCAGGGGGCGTATGCGGAATATGGCAGATGTTGGCTGCAGTGGGATGGTGGAGCAGGTGAGTGGGGGCACCAGACCAAGGCGGGGCACCAGTTGCTGCCATTGGGGAGAGCCTCTGGTGGTTACTGAAAATTCTTTGCTCCCGTGCACTGCAGTCCTGCCCAGTGCTTGCACCCACTGCTGGTGCCAGAGCTGCCACTTGCACCTGCTACCAGTGCCCGGTGCTGGTCCTGATCACTCGGTGCCATCAGCAGGTGCAAGCTGCAGCAGCCGGTCTTAATTGCCCCTGAGGGCTTCTCCACCTCCCCCTGCTCCTGAGGGCGATCAGGGCAGCAACCACCACTCACACCCACTGACAGCACACAGGGGACTGGGGCCATGGTGGGAGGGGCTGGGTGGGGCTACAGAGGATGGGCCAAGAACTGCCCCTGTGCCTATCGCAGCCTTGTGGCCCACAGTTCCTTTCAAGGTGCAGGAATTTGTGCACTGGGCCCCTAGTCTATAATAATAAAAGAGTAATATGCAAATCGTCCAAATGACTGAACAGCAGAACAACCATCTGGACAACCTTCCGGACAACCACCTATGACATGCACTGGTGCCAGACCAGCCAAGGCAGGTACTATGGGATTGGTCAGGGGGCCCTGCCATCCCCCAGGATCACCTCACAGAGGGAGGCCCTGGTCACCAGCCAGCGGCACTGTAGTGGGTGTGCAGGGCCTGCCAGCGATTACCCTGCAGAGTGAGGCCCAGGCCAGCCAAGCAATCACACCCTATGCCTGCCACCTGCAGAGGGAGGCGACTGGTGGTGGGGAGGGGTACTGCGCCGCACAGATGGCAAACAGTGGCAGCAGTGGGGGCGGGGCCATCTGCTGGCAGCCAGGGGAAGGAAAGCCTCAATAAGCCCTGATTGCCAGCCAGGCCTAGAGACTCTATCCGAGGGTCCTGGGTTGTGAGAGGTCACAGGCCGGGCTGAGGGGCCCCCTCCCATGCACACATTTCATGCACCAGGCCTCTAGTTTAGAGATAAAATTCCATGATGCCTTTATTTTGAAATGGATTCAGATACACAAATTCACACAGTTGAAAAAAACAGGCAAAATATTGACAGTTGCACTTTTTCCAGCTTTCCTCCATGTTTAGAATTTTCATAGTGTGTGATGCTGAGCTATACTTGAAAAGAGAGATTACTGGAATCTGAACCCATAAGTTGATGTGTGCCTCCTATTGAATAATTGAATTGCTCCTCCATAACAGATATTTTAAATATTTTGTTCTTTTATTTTAACTAAAATAAATAAGCATGATGTAATGCCTTTAACATTTTGGTTAATTACCTGGTTATTAAATCTGTAATAATAAAAGCATAATATGCTAATTAGACCAGATGTCCTTCTGGACAACCTTCTGGATGAATATAGGGCTGTGAGGGAAGCCTGGGTCCTGGGTGCCAGAGAGAAGTCAGTGCCAGCAGCCAGGGGAAAGACGGCCTACTCTTGCACGAATTTTGTGCACAGGGCCTCTAGTATATACATAAAATGTAACCACTTCTTTTAGAACTTTTTCAACCATGGGTTCAGAGCACAGTCTCATTTTATCTTGGAGACAATTGCCTCATTAAATTTTATCCTTTGATAAAAATGTTTTGCAGTCAAAAATTACTAAAATACTGTCTATATACATCTCATGAACATCAAGAATAAATCTGCCTAGCCAGTTTGGCTCAGTAGGTAGAGCATTAGCTTTTGGACCAAAGGGCCACGGGTTTGATTCTAGGGACCCTTTGGTCACATAGCTGGTTGCAGGCTCCTCTCTGGCCTGGGCCCTGGTCAGGGCTCTTGCAGGAGGCAACGAATCGATGTGTTTCTCTCTGTCTTCCCCTCTTTCTTCCACTCTCTCTAAAAGTCAATGGAAAAATCTCTGGGGAGCATTAACAAAACAAAACAAAAAAATAAATTAAAAATAAAAGAATAAATTCAACTGTAAAAATATTAAGATGGTTTGTGATTTTGTACTTTTCTCCATGTTTGAAATTTTCTTGTCAACCCTAATCAGAAAACAGACAAGGTTAATAAAAAAATAGCAAAATTCAGAAGACACATAGTTTCCAAAATCTTGCAAAGTTATTATTTATTCCTGATCTATAGTTTTTGTCATCCTTTTTCTGTCCTCTCACATGGTCAATACAAACACAGATATTGCCCTCACCTCACTTTCCTCTCATGGTCTTGTCCACCTTCCCCTCCTACACCCTGGTTCCCACTGGCCTGGCCCCTCATAAAGGTCCCATGTCTAAGCCCAAGCCTGAAGGAGGGTTAGGAAGGATGGTGGGTATGAACAGTTCCCACTCAGCCTGTTTCCTCCTCACACTGCAAAAGCAATCACTGGGAACTATTGGACTTGTACTTGGGGAATGAGGTTGCTTCATTTCTTCACACTTTCTAATAGTTCTTCAGCTCAGCTCAGTTAATTGGCCTTGGTGGGGAAAATACGATTTCCTACAGCATGGAGGAATCTTGGGCAGCAAGCTACACTTAAAAAGGGATATATCTATATCTATCTCTATCTCTATCTCTATCTCTATCTCTATCTCTATCTCTATCTCTATCATCTCTATCTCTATCTCTATCTCTATCTATCTCTATCTCTAGAGCACATGTGTCAAACACAAGTCCCGAGGGCCAAATCAGTCCCGCCAGGCCTTGCAATGTGGCCCGCAACGCGCTGTCATCACTGCACTCCGCTGCGTTTCCATCACAATGACAGTTTATGACTGTTCAGTAAACCATTCGGCCCGCAATTTAGGCTGGATTTTAGATTTTGGCCCCTTCTCTGATTGAGTTCAACACCCCTACTCTAGAGGGAGAGGGAGAAGGAGAGGGAGAGAGAGAGAGAGAGAGAGAGAGAGAGAGAGAGAGAGAGAGAGAGAGAGAGAAAGTGTATGTGTTTGTAGTCTCATTCTTTGATTCAAGTAGATGGAGTCAACCATATCTGGATGTTTTTTCTAAGTTTCATTTCTGATTTCTTTTCTTGCTTATTATCTAGAACACAGCCAAAAACTTTCGGTATAGAAGAAGAAAGATAAACTCTGCAATTTGCCTTGTCCTGTCTCGCTAGCTCTGTGATCATATGCACCTCAAGTTAGTTTCCTCTTCTCTACAACAGAAATAGCAATGCACACGTGATAGGGGTGTGGTGTGGACTGAAAGAAATAAGTGTAAAGACTGCCCACCAAACAACAAGAAAGCCCACTGCACGGGAGAACATATTTGCCAATGCTATACCCGATAAGGGTTTAGTCTCCAAAATTTGCAGGGCACTCATACAACTTAACAAAAGGAAGGTAAACAATCCAATCAAAAAATGGGCAAAGAACCTAAAATAGACACCTTTTGAAAGAAGGCCAAGAGACATATGAAAACATGCTCAAAGTCACTAAGCATCTGAGAGATCAAAACAACAATGAGGCAACATCTCACACCTGTCAGAATGGCAATCATCAATAAATCAACAAATGACAAGTGCTGTCCAGAATGCGGAGAAAAAGGAACCCTTGTGCACTGCTGGGGGGAATGCAGACTGGTGCAACCAGTTTCAAAAAACTGAAAATAGAACTCCCATTTGACCCAATAATCCCACTTCTAGGAATATACCCCAAGAAACCAGAAACACCAACCAGAAAGGATATATGCACCCCTTTGTTCATAGCAGCACAATTCACCATAGCTAAGATTTGGAAACAGCCTAAGTGCCCATCAGCAGATGAGTGGATAAAAAACTGTGGCACATCTACACAATGGAATACTACGCTGCTGTAAAAAAGAAGGAACTCTTATCATTCACAATAGCATGGATGGACCTGGAGAGCATTATGCTAAGTGAAATAAGCAAGTCTGTGAAAGATAAATATCACATGACCTCACTCATTTGTGGGATATAATGAACAACAAACTGATGAACAAAAATAGATCCAGAGACAGAGAAGCATTGAATGTCAAACTTTAGAGGGAAGGCGGGGGTGTGGGGTGAGGGTAAGGGGGTGTGGGGGGGCGATGGTAAGAGATCAACTAAAGGACTTCTATGCATGCATATGAGCATAACCAATGGACACAGACACTAGGGGGGTGAGGGCATGTGCTGAGGGGTGGGAGCAGCCGGGGAGATGTCAACAATGGGAGAAAAAGGACACATATGTAATAGTTTAATCAATAAAAAGGAAAAAAAGAAAAGAAATTCTAGTGTGAGATTTTAGGGAAAAAAGATAGTTTAAAAGACTTTTAAATCATTTTTCTTGGTGTTAGAAATATAATTCAAATTTGAAAATTTTCAAGAGACTGCAATAAAAGTTTGAATTGTTTTTTTTTTAAATAAATTTTTATTGTTCATATTATTACAAATGTTCCTCCCCCCCCTATTGCTCCCCTCCACCAGGTTCCCACCCCACCCTCTGCCGTTTCCCCACCCCCCATTGTCCTTATCCATAGGTGCACAGTTTTTGTTCAGTCTTTTCCCCTAGAATCGTCAGCTCACTCCCCTTTCATACCTCTGATTCTATTATATTCACCAGTTAATATTGTTCATCAGATTTTTTAATTCCCTTGGTTTTTAGATTCACTTGTTGATGGTTACGTATTTGTTGTTCATAATTTTTATCTTTATTTTCTTCCTCTTCCTAAAGAACCCCTTTCAGCAGTTCATATAATTCTGGTTTGGTGGTGATGAACTCCTTTAGCTTTTTTTATTTGTGAAGCTCTTTATCTGGCCTTCGATTCTGAGTGACAGCTTTGCTGAGTAGAGTATTTTTGGCTGTAGGTTCTTGCTATTCATCACCTTGAATATTTCTTGCCATTCCCGTCTGGCCTGCATGGTTTCTGTTGAGAAGTCAGCTGACAATCGTATGGGTGCTTCTTTATAGGTAACTACCTGCTTTGCTCTTGCTGCTTTTAATATTCTCTCTTTGTCTTTTGCTCTTGGAATTTTAATTATGATGTGTCTTGGTGTGGTCCTCTTTAGATTCCTTTTGTTTGGAGTTCTGTGCGCTTCCTGGACTTGTAAGTCTAATTCTTTCACCAGGTGGGAGAAGTTTTCTGTCACTATTTCTTCCAGTATGTTTTTGGTATCTTGCTCACTCTCTTCTTCTGGGACTCCCATAATTCTGATGTTGGTTTACTTGAAGTTGTCCCAGAGGCTTCTTACATTATCTTCAACTTTCTGAATTCTCTTTTCTTCTTAATCCTGCAGAGGTGTGTCCTTTGGCTCTTTATGTTCCAAATCTTTGACTTGATTCTTGCGATTTTCCATTCTGTTTTTAGGACTCTGTATAATATTTTTTATTTCAGACAATGTATTTTTTATTTCTAGTTGATCCCTTTTCATATCCTCATAGGTCTTGTTTATTTTATCGGCCTTTTCTAGGAAATTATTGAAAAACCTTATATGTGGTTTTGAACTCTATCCAGTTGCTTTTTGTTCTCCATTTCTTTCGTTTGTGATCTGTTTCTTTGTCTCGGCATTTTCACTGCTTCCCTGAGTTGGTAGGATGGCTTTGTGTGCTAAGGTGTCATATATGGTTCAGTGGGTCAGCCTCCCAGTTACCTGAGGTGGACACTCTTGGTGCACCCTTTTGTGGACTGTGTGTACAGCCTTGTAGTTAAGTCTTGATTGTTGTTGGTATCACTGGGAGGAACTGATCTCCAGGCCAATTGGCTGTGAGGATCAGCTGTGTCTATGCCAGGAGACAGCCTTATTCGACTAAACTTGGAAAACTGCAAAAGCCTCTGTCCTCAGCTTGGATGGGCGGAGTTTCAGGGTGGAGCTTACAGCCTTGGCTTACTGTCAGCCCCGCCCTATGAGGTTCCTGAGTCTCAGTGTTCCTCAGTGTCCTTCAGTACTCACTGCAAGCACCTCTGAGAGAAAAGTGCCCTCGAGTTTCGCCTGCTACCAAACAGTCTAGGCTCTCCCCCAATGAGCCCAGAACTGGGGGTAAGTGCAGTTGGAAGTGGGGTTGGAAGTGGGGTTCAGAGTGTCTGGAGCTTTTGTCTCCTTCCCGCTAGGGCAATCCAGCAGCACAGTCAATAGTCCAATCTCTGTGCACAAAGTGCGCGCCTCCGTGACTTCCTTTCATTGCTCTCCTGAGTTTCCGCTTTATAGCCCAGACTCCCTCCATTTGAGCCTGGGTCTCCAGGGTCTGGCCTAGAAGTGGGGTTCAGTGCAGTCCGAACTGAGGCTCAGCACAGTCCGGAGCTTTTATCTCCTTCCTACTAGGGATCGCCAGCCAGGCACTCAGCCGCCCTTCCTCTCTGGCTCTGTCCTCTCCCCGTGCACACTGTCTCCTCCATACCTTAGGCTTTTACAGCTCCTCTGATTTTCCTTCTGGTTTTCTCTTTCCTTCTCCGTGTAGAATTTCCAGTCAGTCAATTTTCCTGTAGTTCTGGATAATGTCAATTTTGTATTTTAGTTGTACTTTTTTGAAATTGTTGTGTGAGGCTGTAGTTAAGCGTTTACCTGTGCCGCCATCTTGGTTTCTTCAGGAAACCCAAAAAGTTTGAATTGCTGTGTGTGTTTTTTAAGAGAGTGCCCATCAAAATAGCTGGCAGTCAGCAAGAGCTCGGTGTCAGTCCTCTTCCCTGGCTCCTCTCCAGCTCCGGGCTTGGGGAAACAGCGTCTCTCTGTGATGTTGTACAAGTGGGGGGAAGGTGACAAATGCCCCCCTTGCTCTGGACTGAGCCCTTCGCCACAGCCCCCTCACAGACTGCTCTTTGAACCGGCCTCTAGGCCCCCAGCTCCCGGCTCATCTGCTCCTCACAGCTGTTTCCTGGCCAAATCACTGGTTAAATCACCAGGGCACTGGGGAGTCTAGTTCTGAGGTCAGAGCTCGTGATGGAAGACAGGATGCTGGGGCTCAGCTGGAGCAGGAGAGGGACTAAGTGGTCTGGGTCCCCCTCTGCTTGGAACCATGCAGAGTTTAAGGGGAAGTCCACGCATGCCAGTCCAGCACCCCGGGAAACTGGGGCCTCGTAAGGAGTGCTCCCCAGGAAAGGCAGTGGTGCGACGGGAAATCTAACCCAGGAACCCGAGGGGACTGGGGCCACTCTGCTCTTTGTCCAGAACCACCATCACTGCCCTTCCTGCCCAGAAGCACTGTGGGCCTCAGGGCGGGCCAGCCCTTTCACCATCACAGTTAGTAACACCAGCTTCCATTCCCCTGGGGTTACTTAGGGTTAAATGTGTAAGAACAGACTAGCAACCAGGAAAAATGGTTTGTTGGAGAGGAAAAAGGATGATGGAAACCATGAAACTGGCTCCTCGCAGCAGCTCTGGCGGGCGGTACAGACAAGGCAGGACCGGTGGTCACCACCGGAAGAATCCTGCGTCTCTATCACCTGCCTTTGAGGGAAGCCAGTGCCAGTATACTGTCTGTGCTGCAGGAGCAGAAGAGGAAGTATTTCTCGATTGACACGTTCTTCTAGTCGCAGGGATTGCAACAGCCACGGACTCTCTGAGGCCTGACAGTTGCAGTTCGTTGAGGATCACTTTATTTTTTTATTTTAAAATTGTTTAAAAGTTGAATTTATCAGGTCCTGGTGCACAGTATTCATGCACTGAAGAGGGGTCCCTCAGCCCAGCCTGCCCCTTCCCCTATACTGGGAGCCCTCAGGGATGTCCTATGATGGCGTAAGTCTGATCCCCATTGGGAGCGGACCTAAGCCGCAGTCTGGCCTCCCTTTGCTTGAGGCGACTGGGCTGATCAGGGGAAGGTGCCAGCCCCATCACCCCACTGCTGCAGCCACTGCCAGTCACCACAGCTGCCAAGGTGTTTTCATCAACAGAGTCCAGTCCCTTTACTATGAAACAATGACAACTTTCTAAGATGTGTCTTTCATAGGATATGACATTCCTTTCTTTATTTTTCTTTTTATTCTCTCCCGAGGATATGTTTCCATTGATATTTTTCCCTTCCCTCCGAGATTGCAGGCTCGGCCCCTCCCCAAACCTAAAGCCTCCGTTCCAGGCTGTAGGCTTGGGAAGGGCACCCCCCCCAGGTTTAGGCTTGGGAAGAGGTCCCCCTTCCCCCTGCTCCCCTTCCCTCTGATCACAGGCTCAACCCCTACCTAAGCCTAAAGCCTTTGCCCAGGTTTAGTCTTGGGAAGGGGTTCCTCCCCCTCCACACCTCCGATTGTAGACTCCGCCTCAGGCGTTAGGCTTGGGAAGGGGACACCCGCCCCTCCAATTACAGGCTTGGCCCCTTCCCAAGCCTAAGGCCTCTGCCTGATGGCCGGCCTGGAGTAACCTGGGTGCCAAGGAGGTTCCCTGGACCCAGTATGTATGCAAATTAACTGCCATCTTTGTTGTGTTAATTTGCATACTCGCTCTAATTGGCTGTGGGCATAGTGAAGGTACGGCCAATTTGCATGTTTCTTTATTATTTGGTAAGATTGTTTAAAAGATGAATTTATTGGCATGACCACTGGTTATCAAAATTATACAGGTTTCAGTGTGTGTGTGTGTGTGTGTGTGTGTGTGTGTGTGTGTTTTAAACCAACCTTTAACAAATTAAAAAAATTTGGGAGAGAGGAGAAAGAGAGAGAGAGATAGAGAGACATTGATTTGTTGCTCCATTTATTTATGCATTCACTGGTTGATTCATATATGTGCCCTGATCAGGGATGGAACTGACAACCTTGGCATATGGGGCAACACTCTACCTGGCCAGGGCTGAGGATCACTTTAGAAACATGCCACTGCTTTTTTCTCAAATGAACACCTGACAAAAATCCTTATCCCTGGAGAATCCCTTTTCTCCTCCAACTTCAAATCAAACTTTTGCTTCACTGACAAGACTATCAATACCCTCATTCGGCAAGCACACTCGAGACATCAGGTATAAATATTTACTTGTTACACAAGAACACAAACATACATCAAACTTAGCAGGAAGATTGGTCCCTCTTATTTGCGCAAGGAGTGATTCTTATCGTGACCACCTTAGATTGAGGGGGCAGGCCTGGTCCTCAGGGAGGGAGGACTCCTGGCAAGGGCAGTAAGGCGGAGCCTGGGCAAGGCGGCTGATGGCCCTGCCACCACATGGCACAGCAGAGAGGCGTGGAGTTTGGAAGCAGTGATTTAGGCCAAGTCAATAGATCTCTGTGAGCCTTTGTTTTCTCTTCCATTAAGTGGGGCAATAGAATCTAATGACCAGCAATTGGATGGCTTGAGAAGCACAAGATGATGGTACGGAAGTAGTGAGCACGGGGTCTGGGAAACGGTAAATGCCTGGTGTATGTTAGCGCTCACTGTCCCTCTCCACCACCAAGGTGATGTAATGTCTCCCTTTCATGAGGTGAACACTCACCCCAATTTGCCCAGGACTTCCCCAGTTTTATTGCTGCAAGTCCCGTGTCTGGGGCAAACCAGAGGCAGTTGGTTGCCCTCCATTTAGCACACCTTGATGATACACCTGTCCAAGCCTCAGCTCCGGGCCTGCAGGGCCTGGGCAGGGCTGGGGAGCTCCTGTGCAGAGGCCCTGGATGAACACAAATGCCAGGAGGTGGTGTAACCATCGTAGATGCTTACGTTTAAGTGGCACCGGCGGGGTAAGCATGTGACGAAAAGACAGCCCACACATCACAAGGGAGCCGTGGGAGCCATGAACGCACAAAGGGGCAAAGCTTAGGAGGAAGGAAGTCTTACGTGTGAACTAAAAGTGGAAGTCACCAGTCTGTTCGCTGGGAGAGTCGTCCAAGGCTGCGAACAGCCACGATGGAGAGGCCATGTTAACGCAATGCAGGGCACTCCTGCTGGAGTCAGGAGACAAGGCAGTGGTTGAATGGAGAGGGCCCGTGTGCTCAGTGAGGTTCCTTGTAGGCTTGTCTGTGTGTGCATGTGTGTGCATGTGTGTGCATGTGTGTGCGCATATGCATGTATGTGTGCACGTGCATGTGATGGAAGATAGGATAGTTAGAAAAGTCTTTACAGTGGAGGAAGCAAGTTGTTCTTGGAAATTCTGTAGGATTTGCTGATGGGAGAGGATATTCTGGGCAGAGAGAACAGCATGTGCCAAGGCCCAGTGGCAATAAGCAGCGTGGGAGAACCCAAGCAGGCCCATCCTATCTAATAAAGAGGGAATACGCTAATTGACCCTCATGCTGTCGCAAAGATGGTGGTGCCCACAGCCAATGAGGGAATATGCTAATTGACTGCCACACCCTCAAAGATGGCGGTGCCCAGTCCACTCAGCCCCACCGGGGTGGCAGGCGCATGACAAGGCTGGGCCCGCCCATCTCTGGAGTCCCCCAGTCCTCTCAGCCCCCCCCAGCTGCCCAGGGCCGGCCTGAGGCGCAGGCAAACCTTGGATGGTGGCTGCCCAGCTGCCCAGGGCCTCCTGAGGCTCAGGTAACCAGGGCTGGCTGAGGCTTGAGCTGCCAGCAGTGGCAGCAGCAGAGGTGTGATGGGGCGAAGCCTTCCCCTGATGACCAGGTTGCCTCCCGCCTCCCGGACTATGAGGGGGCAGGCCGGGCTGAGGGATTCCCTCTCCAGTGCATGAATTTTCATGCACTGGGCCTCTAGTCTTTATATAAATATGTATTTATTTTTATGAATTTCAGAGAGGGAGAGAGATAGAAACATCAATGATGTGCCCTGGCTGGGAATCAAACCATGATGTTCTGGTTTGATTAGGTCAATGCTCAACCACAGAGCCACACCAGCCAGACAAGAGAAGGCTCATCTTTGCCCCGAGTTGAGCATGGAGTTCAAGGGAGGGCGAATGAGGGTCGTTTCTTGAAGAGGCAATAGGGCTATAGAGAGGCTTGCAGAGAGCTTTCCCCTTTAAGGGTAATAAGCAACATGGTCAGACTTGTTCTCTAAAGCATCTCTCTGGCAGCTACAGAGTCAGGGCTGGACTCATCAGATGGAAACGAGACTGTGGATACAAGACCAGACTAGTGGTCTGAAGAGTCCCGATGGCCCAGCCCAATGGGCGCTGACAGAAATGACAGAGGAAAGCTCAGCAGGTGTGAGGGGGGCGAGAGAGCAACGGGCAGAAGTCCGGGCAGAGTACCAAGCTCTGGCTCAAGTGCCTAGAATACGGCACATTAGTAATCCTGGCTCTGCTCCTCCTGGTAGAGCTGTCACTGAACCGCTCTGAGCCTCCGTTTCCTCACCTGTAGAGGGTGGTGACTACCTCATGGTGTTACTGAGGACTTGAACTGTAAAGGCGTCAGAAGTGTCTGGGACACCCCCTCGCCCTTCACGCAATGCACGCTCCTGGAGAACCTGGAGCTAAACCGTTCGAGAAGACCTGCTTTGGGGTTGGGCTTCGTATGTGGGCAGAGCAGCTCCCTCACTGCGATCTATTGAAAGTCAGCCCTCGACACAGGGTTTGTAAAAAGAACAACAACAGAAAGAAGTGTCTGGCACACTGCAAGTTCTCTCCGAGTGCTTGTGCAGGAACGGAGAAGTCACAGAGGGACACATTGAGGGGGGAAATCGGGCTGTTTCCGGACACGTGCTGAGTGCCGGCGCCCGTGGGACATCGCCATCAGGCAGCTGAGAAACAGACTTACGACTTTGGAGGAGCTCATGGATGGGCGTTGCCTCCAGACAAATGAGTCAAATTGCTTAGCAACAAGGTGCGAGCGAGAGGAGAACCAAAGGGAGCACAGCATCTCCTGGGAGGCTGAGCCTGACCGTGGCCACACCGAGGAGGAGGGCCGTGTGAGGGGAGGAGTGGTGTCAAAGGAGCCGGGGAAGCCCAGGAGGCACTTCAGAGAAACTCATGGAAACGAGACTGAAACTCATGGAAACTCATGGAAACTCCCGTGCTTCAAACTTGAAGTAACAGGAAAAGGGAAGGAAAGAACCCAGAGGGGAGGGTGGCACAAAATAACTAGATTCAGGAGGAAGTCATGCTCACCAGGTGGCGCCAGAGACCTGTGTCTGTTTTACAACGTGTCTTCCCAGCCGCCAGCCTTGCAGAGTCCAGGTGGCACTAACACTCCTCAGTCACTCAGTCAGATGCCCACACTGCAAGCTCCGGGCCTGTGCCTGTCCCTGCGTCTCCATCGCTGCTCTCCATGCCAAACCTCCTCACTGGTGGACCAAGCCTGACAGCTTTAAATGAGCACTCTGCATCATCCCGCCACCCACAAACCCACGGCTCCTGACAGCAGTTGCTTCCAAGTATGTCTCCTCGCTGCCCACCAGCCCACGGTATTGGGGTTCAAGTCCCCCCTCCAGCACTCACTGGGGCCACGTTGGGCAAGTTCCGTACCCTCTCTCTGTGCCTCATGTCCTCATCTGTTAAATGAGAGAATGACTTACCTCACAGAGTCAAAATGAGGACGAAATGAGCTTACAGTTTCTATCTTTTCGTAAGTCGTGTGCTTGGCATAGATTTTTGGGATAAAAATTCAAGTCCTTATTGTGGCTCGCCCACTTTTCTGAAAGCACTCCCTTCATTCTTGCTGCTTCAGTGCCACCTGCGTTCTGGCCATTTCCCATCTCCTTTCCTCTGCGGACAGTTTATGCCCCGCCTCCTCCCAGCCGCCATCACTCACACGTCAACTGCGAGCTCTCATCTCTGATTAGCCATCTCTCAGATCAGAACCCCCTCCTATGAATTCGTCTTAGATCTTTGCATACTGTGCTGCTAAGACCATTTATAATTACAAAACACACAAAACCACCCTGCAGCTACCTGATGTTGCCCCTTTCCTCACTCCCAGCACGCCAACCATGGGGCAGAAAGCTGTCTCATTCGGGACTGGAGGCCAGCTAGTGGGAATTTGGAAAGAGCTTGCACCAAGGCGATCTGGAAAGGCAATCAGTAAGGATGTGAGATCATGGAAATGTCAGCTCAGTTCCCACCTACCATTCCAACATCTTCCCGCTTGCTATCAGTCCCTCTCGTTGCTCAGGGAAACCTCCCTTAGCTATTTGGACACACCCCCTCACCCCCCGAATCTTTGGTCTCGTCCTGGGAGCCCAATGAGGACAGTCCTGAACGGACTTAAGAGAAAGGTTTGCAGGGCGGGACTGGGGTCACACATGGAAGCCAACCAGTAAAACCAGTTTCCATGATTAATAATCGAACCCTATGATAGAGCAAGCTTCTTCTTTTTTTTTTTTTTAGAGCAAGCTTCTTAAAGACAGGGCCCCGTCTTCCATTTACATCCCTACCCCCCAACTTAGTAGAGCTTCTTGGGAAATAAAAAGCAGGCAAGGAAACTCAACAAAAGATGTCAACTGAATAAATACTTTCTATGGAAACACTAGGGGCCCAGTGTACGAGTTCATGCACCTTGAAAGGAACTGTGGGCCTGGAGGCTGCTGTAGGCACAGGGGCGGGTCTCAGCTCCTCCTCCGCAACCGTCTGGCCCCTCCCACTGCCTCTGCTCCCATGCACTGACAGCGCCACCCTTCTCATGCGACAGCAGTGGATGAGAGCCAGCGCCAGTTAAGTGGCAGCTGCTGCTAATGCCCCTCAGGAGGGGGAGGCGGAGAGGCCTGAGGGGCGATTAGGACCACAGCTGTAGCTTGCACCTGCCGGCCAATTGAGGCCAACGCTGGTGCCGGCTGTGGGTGAAAGCGACGGCTCCGATGCTGGCAGCAGGTGCGAGTGCCTGGTGGACCTCGGCATGTGGGAGCAAAGAACTTTCAGTAACCACCAGAGGTTCATCCCGATTGACAGTGACCAGTGCTTTGCCTTGGTCTGGTGCCCCTGCTCACCTGCTCCATTGTCCTGCTGCAGCTGAAGACCACGTTCTGCATGACCCCCCCCCTGGTAGTTAGCACATGTCATAGCGACCGGTTGTTCATTTGTTTGGCAGTTCGGTCTATTTGCATATTAGCCTTTTATTATATAGGATTTAAGGGGAGCAGATGGCATGAGAGGAAGAAATAAAAAGCAGCAGCAGTGGTCAGGACCACAAGAGCTGGGCTGCTCTGGGAAGGATCCCTCCAATCCCAGCCCCCAGTGCCAGCTGGGCAGACCAGCTACTGTAGGAGGCCTTATCCCAACAGTATAGCACTCAGTCTGTCTCCTGTAACCACTACAGTGTCCAAATGGTGGGAGAGAGTAGAGCTGGGGCTTGGACTAACAGAGAAAGTGAATCAAGGACAGACTGGACAGATAGGCTGCTAGTGAGGAAATCCACATGCTATGGAAACTGCCTCATGTGGCAGGGTGGGGGTGAGCCACAGGGCCAGGCCAGGTCCCGTCTCAGCCTTTTCTAGAGGACAAGCCAGGCTCTTCTCACAGCACTTACAGCGTTCCTCAAGTCCGGGTTCAGGAAACTCCGTCTACAGGACCCCAGACTAAGGTGCCTCCAAAGGTACAATGTTAGAAACATACCTAACATTTGATAGTTGACATTTTTTTATTTTTCCAAACTATAATAAAAAGCATCTTGAGTTTATGAACACAAGGCATAGAACTACAGTCTGCATTAAGATTTTGTAACTAGTCTCCTCCCCAAACTAGTCCAACTCAAACATGAAATTCCTTCTGAAATGTCAGCTGACTCCTGGTGACCTGTGAACCACACCCACTGTCCTGTCCACAAAGCTGCTCAGTTCCTGGACTCAGGCCAATGGCTTCTTCCTTGGAGTCAATCCAGCTCATACCTGGGCCCTTTCCTGTTTTATTCTTCCTAGAACTCGGCCTTCTCTTCCAAAGCCTTGCCTTGTCATCAGCCTGAAATCCTAGACAAGAATCTAAATAAACCTGTCACCTCCACGTTTATTTGTAAGACTTTTAAATCCTAGCCCACTAACACAAACCTTGGTAAAGTACCTCGAGTTCTCAAAATCTTTCCTAACACGAGAACTCAAAGGGGGCTAGCTGAGGGTACTCAAAGCACCCCTTAGGCTGGCCAAAAAGCCACTCGGGGGGTCTCCTCCCCATGAAAACCAAGTGAAGGACTTTGAACAACACTACTAAGTAGTTTTCAATCCTGCTGCACATCACTATCTCCTAAGCTTTTGAAATGTGTTGCGCAGGACCCAATTTGCTGAGAATTCATAACCATAGAATACAGAAATTGCATTGTTTTAATAAGCTTAGTTAAAATACGTAAGCAGGGTTGAAAAATCGCTTTTAAAGTCTTCACTACCATCTCCATCTTCTTTCTTCCAGCATACTTATGGGGGAAGCCATTTGCTTTAAATTCCCAATTCAGTTTTTATTACAATATCTAGGTTCTTACATGGCCCATTACATTAAGCTAGAAGTCTTCCTTTTAGTCTGTTAAGTCCCAGATTCCTGAACTATACCAGCCCCTCCCCTTAGAGCAAGACAAGGGGTTAGACTTGTGGAGGTGCTTCCGTGACTGGAATGCTCAGTTGTCATGTTAGTAAACTACGCCAGGCCCTGTCAATCTATAATCGGAAGCCAAGGTAGCAAATTCCCATTCCTCCCACACGGCGCCGCGGAAAACCCGTCTGCTGCAGGAGCCAAAGGGCTTGCTTTGCTCTCCTAACCTGGCAGGAGCCATGAGCCCGAAGGTCACTCTTTCGGACTCACTTTACCATGGGCAGAGGCACTTCCTTTTAGCCTGACAGCAACTGCCTACAGGTTTGTATAAAAACCAAGACACTATCCAACCACAGGATGACTTCTACCTTCTCACCTCAAACACACTTTTCTCAAAATTCTCAAGATAATTTACCATGTTCCTTTTGAAGCACCCCAGAAACAAATGTTAAGATAGTGCAGAACTTGAATAATACTTTCTTTATTTACAAGTTAGAATCAACAGACAAAGACAATCCAGGGGACCAAATGGGGAGATGACAGAAACCCCCAAGGCCCCCAAATGGAGCAGAAGAAAAAAGGGAAAACAGAGTAGAAAAATGTCAACGTAAAAAATGAGCTCCCCCTTCTTCCTTCCCCACGGAGGCCAAAGGGACCACGGCCCCACGAGCCTGAGCCTTACCTAGCTTAAATAAATTAGAACAACCAACCTCACAACAGGGCCGCTACGGCCTCAAGGCAACCCCCATTGGGGTCTTTGCCCACTCCCACCGTCCGGTCCCAATCGTTTTGAATGGGGCCCTATGCCCAAGAGGTCACTTTCAATGGGGCTGGGAACGCAACCTTATTTTGTCCATTATGCTCCTCCTTCGGCAAATGTCCCTGCATCCCTCCCCCCTGCAGAGCCAGCTCTCCTACAGTGGGGGGAGTGGGTGAGATGAGCAAGTGTCACAGCACGGGGGAAGGGGTGGGGGCAGGGTGGTCTAAGGGTCCGGTCCTGCGGAGCCTCCTGCCCCATCTGGCTGGGCCCTTAGCCTGAATCTGAATCACTGGTGTCCGAAGAGGAGGAAGATGAAGAGGAGGAGCTGGAATCTGAGCTGGAGCTGGAAGCGCTGAGGCGTGACACTGCTACTTGCTGAGCAGATGACGACTCTGTTTTCTCACTCGCTGCAGGACAAAGTTAAAGATATGTAAGTCGGGTCTCCGTTTGTGAAGAAGGGACAGTCAAGTTAGCAGAACAGTGAGCTTGCAGTGGTGAACGGGATACTCACCTTTCTTGGGGGGCTTTTTGGTGGAATTGAGCTGCCCACTAACATCTTGTAACCGCTTTTCTAGTTCCCGCTTCTTCTCCAAAGCCAGCTCCTCCTTTGTCTTTCCCACAGGCTTTTTAATGGCTGGAAAAGAGAAGATCAGGCCTAAGACACGGCACCCTCGTGTTGCCAAGAGCCTTCCATCCTGATAGCTGACAGGAGTACACAAAGTATGCACTCCACTATCGCCTTTCTAAACCGTCCTGGGACTCGCACAAAGACAGTGGGCCCGCCCATACTCACTGTAGGGCTTCCGTGGTTTCTTTCTAAGGCAGGATAGGACGTAACGCTCAAGCTCTCGAAGCGTGGATGGCTTGAGAGTTTCAAAATCAATCTCAATCTCTTCCGGGTTTGAGTCACGTAACGAGGGCTCCCTGGCTTGGATTATGTGCACAACTCGGCCCAGCTTCTCCCCAGGTAATTTATTGATGTCCAGGCTCAACTGCCGCTTCTCATCGTAACTCATGGGCCGACTTTCCTCCTCTTCCTCCGAATCATAGCCAGCAGGAAGGGTAGGCGGGGCTGTCTTTGTGGCCTTTTTGGGTAGTCTACAAGCAAAAGAAAATTCTCAATTAGAGAAGCATCCTTTAACCTCTGATCAGGCTCCTACTGTTCAATCCAATAATGTCTCTTTGTTTTGTGTTAGGTTTCGTTTTTTAAGCTTGTGTCCTGGTTTGGGGATTTTTGTGTACGGTTACCATTAGATTTGTAAAAAAACCCGAAGCTGCATATACAGTGGCTTGAGTACATCTGATCTCCTTCCTCCTTTGCCCGTTCAGACCATTACCGCCTTCCCTTTTATGGTTTTGTCACAAATTATGTTTATACTCGCAAAGTTTTTTTTTGGTATCTTACTCTTGTTGGACACCATGCTCTTTAGATTTCCTGCCTAGGATGCAGCTTGGTTTTCCATTAAGGCATATGAGTCAAGTCAGAGGTGGGCTACTGGGACACTGCATTAGGGAATGCCAACCATTTTATTCTGGGCTTTGTGAACTAGATATAGGTATGCTGGCTTGTGTAAGCACATCTTTCTTCCCCAAATCACTATTAACCAACCTTTACCATGGAAAACAAGAAAAAGTATGCATTTACTGGTTTAGAGAAGGGGGTAGTCAAACTATAGCCTGTGCCATTTGTTTTTGTAAATAAAGTTTTATTGGAACATATATTCATGTTCATATCTTTATTGCCTATGGCTACTTTCGCACTGTCAAGAGTTGAATAGCTTTGAGAGACCCTGTGCTCCTCAGAGTCGGTCTGTCACCTGGCCGCTCACAGGAGAAAACATTAAGGAATGAAGGATGCATCCTCCTGTTACAACTCACTTGGTGCCACTTCCTCCAGAAGGTCCAAAGCCAGGGGGACCTAGTGTAGCAACGCTGCCAACCCCACTGCCGCTGGCCTTCTTGGACTTTTTGGACTGAGAGAGGCGGGGTGCCCGAGACACCCTGTCATCTTCATCTACCCCAGCTCGGCCTCGATGCTTCTCTGCCTTGCGTTTCTTCTTTTTCTCTTTTTTCTCTCTCTTCCGCTTGGGCTTGGATATTGGGCCTTGGGACAGGGCAGCCAGTTGTTCATGTACTGCCCGAAGCTAGAAAGGAAAAAAAAAAAAAATCAAGATGTGAAATATACATCAAGTAGAACAATTCGAAGAAAAAAAGGGCAAAGAAAGGCAATAACGTCTTAATGAGCTGAACAGAGAGAAGTACCTGTTCCTGCAGCTCAGCCAGGCGATGAGCCCGTTCCTCCTCGGAGTCAGAGCTCTCACTCTCTTCTTCCTCTTCCTCCTCCTCCTCCTCGGAAGAGCTCTCACTGCTACTCTCCTCACTAGAGGATTCTGAAGATGATTTGGCCAGGCTGGCAGGCAAGGCAGTAGAGATTGGCAGAGGCCCTGGCTCCAGTGGTTCATCTGGCATCTTGGCATAACGGAACTCAAATACGTCCTAGAAAGAGAGGCCGACTCAAAATCAGGCTGGGGATAATGCCCTGACTGCACCCAGCCACCTGGTGACACGGCTCCAATTTACAACTGGAAGGATTAAGAGACCCTCATGTTAAGACTGACCATGCAGATGACAAAATTCTCTCCCCAGACCTAGTCCTTCTCGACTGCAATCTTGACACTCACCTGTAGCTTTCGTGCCATGGCCACAACATCGTGGTCTGGGGGATTGTACTTATAGCAGTTGGAGAACATAAGCCGCACATCAGCAGCAAACTCCTGGGCATCCCGGTAATCCCGATTCTCCATCTTCCGCTGCAGAAGGAGGCAGCATCAGAAGCTGCACAGGCAGGGAGACTCACCTTTCCCTGCCAACCCGACACCGCAAGAGCAGCCCTCTTGAGAGCACAGTGGGGGTGATAAGGACCTGTGCCCTGGGGTTCAAGTTTGAAGTCAAAGGAATTTGGGTGGGTTGAAGAAATATCCATGTTTAGGGGGAAAAAATCCTTCTGAAGTAACAGGGGTCGGTGACCCCTGGCTATCCTTCACCCCGTAACTACCCTAACCCAATACCCCAGTAAGCAGGACTTAAATGTATATAGTGCTCTGAAGACCCACCATACAATTTCAAGCTCCAGAAAATAGGGACTCTTAGCAAGCACTTGACTGATTGCCACGTTACTATTTTGTAAAAGTAAAATCCTAAAAAACACAGATTGCTGTTCCCATAGGAGGTGACTGAGTTTTTATTGATTCCCTGGCTCCGATCACTGCCTGCGTGTCCCATCTGCCCCATGCAGTGGGTACCTTTACAGTGCTGAGGTCCATGGGGTGCTTAATGATGTCATGGTAATCATGCAGGCCAAGAGCAGAAGCATCCACCGGCTTATAGAAAGGCCATGCATAGGCAGCATGCTTCTTCGAGAGTAACTCCTTCAAAATGCCATTGCAATGTTTCAACTGTTCCGACAGCTTTCCTTTCTTGGAGCTCTGGTGTTGTTGCTGAGAGTCCGGCAAGTCTTTGCGTGGGGGCTTGATGGGGCGGCCACTCTCTCTGCGCATAGGGGGAAGCCGTGCTGCCTTTGGCTCAAGACCCCCAGGGGGACTAGCTGGGGAACCAGGAGCCAGGATGGCTGTAGGTGTCGGGGTAGTAGTATCTGCTTTCCGTTTTACCCCCTTTTTCTGCAAAGAAAAACAAGACAGGAGCCTTTTACCTCAGTCCACCTCAATCAAGCTTTCCCTCCCGGTTGTCCGAAAGAAACCCATGGGTGTATACCTTGGCAAGGGGCTGGGCTGGGGGAGCTGCAGAGACAGCAAGGAGCGGGGGTCCGGCGGAGTGCAAGGACTTGAGAAGGGGAGAAGAGATGACTGACGGGTGGGGAATGTTGAGGACAGTGGTAGGTATCTCAGGAGGTGGAGTATACAGGGCTGTGTGAGATACAGAAGAGATAGCAGGCACCTGGTGGGCACTGGTGATACTGCCCTGGAGTGCTAAAAGAGAAAAAGAGGTTAGTTTGATCATCTTCCCCATCTTTTGGTCCCCCATGAGCAAAACTCCGACTCTTCCTACCTGCCAACTTGGCCCCCTTCTTGTGGCTGTTCTTAGGGATAGTCACCACAAGCTCTTGCTCCTCCTGTGGCATCGATGCCACTTTCTGTAGGAAGATCTTTTCCAGCGTTTGTGCCATCAGGACAATATCATCAGTGGGCTACAGAGAACAGACAAAAAGGTTCAAATATTAGCGAAAAATAGATTACTTTCCTCAAAGGAATTCCTAGCTTCAGGCATCATCACCTGTAGATCCTGTAGATTAAGTTTGTCACGAAGAACTAAAAATCACCTACACGGGACACTAATTCTCAATTTCTCTCTCAACCCTGTCCCTCAAATGCAACCAAGAAAGAAAATTCAGAAATAAGGGAAGGAGATCTGACAAGGAAAGCAGATCCTGCTCTTTTCAGATCTCTAGGAATTTCTAACAGGGCCACCACCCCCAACTATGAAGAGTGTCTTCTACTTGACCTTTAACCCTGGATTTCGGAAGCCACATCACGGGGTAGTGGTACCCTAGGGAATCATATTCTCTAGATCCTGACTACTAACTACTATGGTAATGGAATTGTGTAGACAAAACTCCAGCAACGAAAACACCATCTCTCCTGTCTATTAATGAACACACAAGAAAAACTCACCTTGTTGTAGATGTAACAGTTGGTGAACATGGTATTAAAATCCTGCATACACTCTGAAGCAGCCCAATAATAATTGTTTTCAAGTCTCCTCTTAATAGTACCCATGTCCATAGGCTGCTTTATAATTTTGTGGTAATCCTAAAAAAAAAACCCAAAACAAAAAAAAAAAAACCAAAACAAAAAGGTCAGAGCCATCAAAAAATGCACACCCCGTTCTCTTAAGCAAATTACTGATCCTCCAACACACACACATACGCGCATACCCTGTGTCATAGGAGTACAGGGTCCCCTAAACTGCGGCCCCGGTTTAAACTACAGGACAGGAAAAAAAAAAAAAAAAATGAATAGGATTAACACCCAGCAGGAGGCCCCTACTGTCTTTCTCTAACCACCCATACCTCCCACCCACTCGGCAAGGTTTCCCATCCTGTGACATTACCTCTGGGGCTGGCTATCCATGGGCTGCATGAGGGAGAGGAAGAAGCTAAGAATTTTGGCCACCGTGGTCCTCTCCCAACCAGGGGTGGGAATCTGTAAAATGGAGCCAGGGCACAAAAGTTAAGGAAGGACACACGGAGGGCACAAAGATAAATGCCAAGAGAGCAAACTGTTGGATCAATGGCAAAGGACCAAAAATTCAGAAATTTGGTGGCTATCTGCTCAATGGGGGGAGACGGGAAATCCCTAGGGGCCGCAGTAACTATACTAGACAGCCCACCCCCACTCACACACATCCTTGTCCATCCCCACACCTCCCCGCTTCAACTCCTCAACTCACCGGCAGACCCAGTTTGACAGCATCCACAGGCTGCCGAAAGGGCCACGCAAACTGGTGTTTCCACAGAGCCTTCATCACCACCTTGTGCAGGTACTGCAGCTGGTTGGTAACTCGGCCCGGCTTTTTGGGATTGGATACCTCCGGGGGCGGTGGGTTGGCAGGGGTCAGTTGTAAAGCTGGCACTGAAGCCATTGTGGGGCTTTCGAACCCCTCATACAACAGGGAGGGCTTCCGAATCCTTTTCCCAGGCGCTGCAGCTTCTGGGCCCAGCCCCAGTAACCCTGCATTCCCCTCCCCAGGGAGCCTGTGAAAATGGGAAACAAAATTAGATGTGGCAAGCTATAGAAACCAGGGAAGAGTGTCATTTACACTACACGCCCAATAAATCCAGGCTTGGGAACTAGTGAGAGGTAGGCAAGCTTAACTACAACCAGTACCTCAAACATCCTCAGAGATTTTGTTCTCGTCCCCCATCCCCATGTTTTTGTTTCCGTTTTTCTAGCACACGTACTTAGATTCTACCTTCTGGAGTCTGATAGGTTCTATCATCTGGTTTTTAAAAATTACTCAGGAAAAACACACAAACAAATTGTTTCTTTTAGGACATAACTTGAGAACCACAGGCTTATGGGGAAGAGACCTAAGTAAAATGGGTGGAGCCTAGAAACTCAAGCTCCAAGCCTGAGGACCTCATCCACTAGGGGCCTAATGGTTGCCATGGTGGTCGAGCCTGGGGGAAAGCAGGTGAAAAGAGGAAGGGAATGAAAAAGGGAGAATTTCATAAATGCTGATGAGACAGCTAAGAATCCATGAGGGCAGAAGAGATCAGCATCTTTCACATGCTCTGCATAGTTAACTTCAAAGTAGAAAACAGACCCCGGAAATCTAACGGAAAACCATACCAACTTAAAAAAGAAAACTGGACAAGGAACGTTATTTGTCGGACTTCACAGAGGGGAATAATCCATCTGCCAGCCCCCAGAATTTTTGGCAAATCAAGTTTCCTCGCTCCAAGGGCCTCAAAAAATAGAGCTGTCCAGTCAAGGTCACGAGAGGGTTAGACCATCGCCCCCACCTTGCCAAAAAACAAGATTCCAACAGTTCCTACTGAAGCATCAACTCTGGAGACTCAAGGCCAACAGCGGTTCAGCTTTACATTCTCCTTGGTGCTCCTCTGGACCAGGTGTTTCAGGCCCAAGATTAGATCACTACCCTGAGATCTTATTGACACCCGAAGACAGGAGTCCTTAGTTCCACCTCCCACCTTGAATGAAACTCAAGGATATTCAAAACGTCCCCTCCACCGAACAAAACACTCCTCCACACCCCCACACAAAACCGACCCAGTCACTGTAAGACAAGCAGGGGTTTAATGACCTAGCCCAGATACAAAAACCCACAGGCTAAACAATAATCCCTCTACCCCACTCTGGGAATTCCCGTAGCCAGTGCCTGAAGCTGTCACCATGGCAACCCTGTAAGGCACTCGCTGTGGCCGGGAACACCTCAAAAGGACGGAAAAACCGTCGCTAAACACAAGGCCCACTGCCCGCAGCCCCATCAATGTGGTCCTTCCCCATTACATTCCGCCGCCAACCTAGCTGGAACCGACTCGGTTAAGACTGGTCCACCGCCGAGAAAGTGGCAGAGACATTGACAACCTGTCCTCCCTCCATACGCAGCGGCCGGGGCACGACCAGTTCCAAAACCGTCGCTCAAGCCCCTCCGCGCGCCCCGAGTCAACAGTCGCGCCAAGGAAGAGCAACGCGCCCAAGTCAGTTCCGTGTTCCCGATCCCTCACCCCGTGCCGCAGCCCCCCAACGCCCGTCCCGCTCGCGACCACGTACTTGTGGGGAGTTACGTTTTGCAGCATCTTGACCGCGGGGAACCGGCGCTGCACTCAGCCGCGGCAAGTCCGGGTGGCCTCGCTTCCCCTCGCCGCCCGGTCCAGCATAACCCGGCAAGTAGGGGGGGCCGCTGCCCTTGCCTTCCAGGCGACAACCCCCCCACCGGGCAGGTGAGAAAATCTCCTCCGCTGTTTCAACGAAAGCTCCCGGTAGCTTGGCGCGCTCTGCAGGAGGCGGACAGCGAGAAAATGGCGGCGGCCTCAGCAGAGGCAGGCGAGCGAGGGGGGAGACTCTTCCAACCCTAGGAAGGCCCCCGGTCCCAGACACCGTCGTCAATATTGCCCGCTGTTGGTCTGCAAGAATCCCCTCTTCCTGCGGGGACTGTCCGGGCCGGACGAGGTCCCGTTTCAATCTCGATGGAGGCGGATGAACACAGAAAGTGGTTTAAGGAGCCGCCGCCTCCATCTTTGAAATCCTCTTGAGGGCGGAGTAGAGGGGGTGGACAGATTCCGAGGACTGGGCGGGGCCCGAAAAAGGGGAGCTCCGGGGGCTTCTATGGGGTCTGCACTGTCCGCCGGGAACGGTCATAGGCCGAGACGAAGGCCATTTCCAAGCGGATGGATGTGGATTGCAATGGCGGGCCCCGACGACTGGAAAGCTCTGTATCGGTAGGCAGAATCCTCCAGCTCGTTCTAGAGGTTGCTCCACTCCAGCGCGAAATGGCGCCGCCGAGCCCCGCGCCAGCCCTTTATATATAGGCGGGGGGGCGGAGCTTCGCCGCTCATGCGCGCCACCGCGCTCGAGACTTCCCCCACCCCCGGCGCGCGCGCACGCCCGGGAAGCAGTCCAGGCGCAGGGGGAGGAACGCCTCTCCGCGGGAGCATCTTCTATTGGCCCGCCGGAGCGGTTACGTCATAAACCTGATTCCCAGCGCGCCGGTCACCGGGCAGAAGAGTGCCGCATACGCCCTCAGGGAAGCGGCGGTCATGTCGCTGAGCCAATTGGCTGCGCTGAGGGTCGGCGACTCCAGGGGGAAGGACGATGGCGGGGTGCAGCAGCCCCTCCCCACCTCCCTCTCCAACGAAGTCTTCCCAGGCCTCCGGGCCCGGTGCGACCGGCGACTGCCAAGCTCGGGCGGGCCGGGCCATTCGTAGCTCCTCCATAGGCCAGAGCCGCAGGACTGGGGGGGCCGCGGGGGCGTAGCCAACCTCGGCGGCTGGGTGTGGCCGCAGGGCGCCGCCCGCTGATTGTTCTCGACAGGGAGGCCGCGGCAGTGGAGAATCTGAAATGAGGAAGAAGACGCCATCTTAAAGCCACGGCCTGGTGCTCTGGCAAACTGCTAAGGGTCCCCAAAGTAGCGGAGACGGGATCCAAAGTCTCGCATGTCCCACAATAAAAAACAAACACAGGCATATCAGAGTCTTAAAATAGTCCCTGCCCTCCCCCAGGTCAAGCAACATAAAGACAAAGGCAAAAAACGCCCCCACGCTTCTACCAACAAGGTAAAACCTAGAATTCGTTCCAAAAACTTGCACCCCAAGCACATCTCCGATCACTACCCACTCATACTTTATGAATACAAATACCTGCGGGCTCGACCAAATCTCAGCAGCCCCAAAGTGGGGCCAAAATCTGGAAACACACCTATACATGAAACCCACCTCCTCCCCAAACTTCATTCCGACGTCTGGCTCAGAGCGGAAAAAACCAGTCCTGCGAGGGGCGAGTCTCGGAGAACACCTTTCCCGGGCCGAGCGCTCGGACTGCCCCCGCCCAGGGAAAGCCGCACCCCGTCAGGGCCCCTCCGCCGAGCGGGCGGAACGGCCCCATCCCCCACCGGGGTCCGCAGTCCTCCCCACGGAGCGGCGGTCCTTCGGTCAGCGCCAGGGAGGAGGGCGCGCGGAGGCGGCGGCCGCTGCGGCTCAGCAGCCCTCCCCCTCCTCCTCTCCCCTTCCCCCTCCCCCCGGGCCGTCCGCCTCCGAGGAGGGGCAGGAGCCATTTTGGGAGCTCAGTCTCGCCCCCTCCCCCAATCCACGCATTTAAGTCTTCCCACAATCTGGTTGTCTGAATAGGGCTGGGCAACGGATGGACTGAATGAAGAGCACAGCAAGGTCAGGCTCTCTGAAGCCAAGATCTCCTGGGCTCCCCGTCCCCTTACGGGAGAGGAAATCCCGCCCCTCCCGTTTCCCCTTTTCTGGACACCCAAGAAAAAGACTGCATATCAGGAAGGAAATTAATGCAAGCCCACGAGTACATGGGCCCCCTCCCATCGGAAGGGCTCCCGAGGGCCTAGATCCCTGAATTCCAACCCCGTCGCCCGTCCTCGGCAGCAGTTCTGAGCCTTGACCTCGTTACTGCGTCTAAAATGGCCGTCCATCTCCTGTCTTCACCACCTCCCCGGCGGGCAGACCCTGCGGGGGAGTGCGCCCCGGGGAGGAAGACCTGCCGGCCCCCCTTCCGCCGGAGGCCGGGCCTCGGCCCCCAAAGAGCACGCGGGCCGCCGCGGCGGCGGGAGGGCAATGACACAGCAACTTTGCGGAGCCGCCCCCCCGCCCCCGGGGCCCAGCCCCCGTGCTCGCCGCCGGCCTGGCAGGCCTGCGGAGGCGGCCCGGAGAGGAACGTTCAGGCGGGGAAGTGCTGGGGCTTGGAAAGCGAAAGGGCAGCCAGGCATTACTGCGGCTGCATTCCGCAACATCACCGCTCCCCTCCCCCTCAAGCCTCCCTTCCCCCCGTGAGTCACCCCGGAGGCCACAGCTCCTCAGTGATTTGGAAAAGCAGCTCTTCCCTCCTTTCCGCTCCCTCCCCCGCAGCACAGGGAGCGAACTGTTCGGGAGGGGGAGAGGAGGGAGGCGGAAGACGCCACCCTGGAGAAACCTGAGACCTGGGAGCGGTGACATCTCGGCGGTCCCCAGCCTCCCTCCCCCGCTCCGGGCCACGCCGCCGCCCGCCTCCCTGCAGCCACCCTGGGCCTGCTCTCTGCTCCCCACAGGCCCGGGCCTCCGGCCGGGGGTAAGCACATGCTCAGTAAGACCAGCGGCGCACAGCAGTCTGTGCAGGAGGCTCCCCAGGCCGTGCCCACGTGAGCGCAGCCTCGATAAGAGCTCGAAGCGCACACCGGATGGCGCCATGTGACCACGCGAGCGGCGCGCCACACAAAGGCGCAGGGCGCGCTCGGGTCTGCGGGGAGCGGGCCGCCTGGCTCACGCGGACTGGCCTCTAAGCCTTCCCCCACCCCGCCCGCCCAAGGCCTCCGGGCTGTGTACCCCCAGGGGACGAGGGGAATGGGGGCGCACTCCCCTCCGCCCTCCAATACCGTAGGTATGGAGGCATGAGGTTGGCCATTCCCCTCCCCCACCCGAGGTGGCCTCTCCTGCCGGCCCCCCTTCTCACTCCCATTGGCTGTGAAATAGCTGAAGGGCAAACCCACCCTCAGGATGGTGCTCTGAACCCCAAGAATCTCCCTCCCGGACTCCCCAACTCTGGTTAAGCACGTATATGACTGGCAACAACCCCGCTCCAGGGCCCCTTCTTACCTGGATCCTGGAACCTTCCAGGGGGGATCCAGTGTTCCCCTCGGCTTGGAGTGGGGGGAAGATGCAATCCGGGGTGTCACCCCCCACCCCGGAAACTGAAGCTGTGTGGGGGGAGGGGGCGTAGCCCCCCGCCCCTCCCTTCCCGGTCAAGTAGGGGGGTGGGGAGATCATCGGGGCCGCGCGGACACGTCAGCAACGCCCGGATTGGCTGGCCCGAGTCACGTGCCCGCCCCCCTCCCGGGGCCAGCTTCCCGAAGGTTCCGGGGGTCGCACGAGGGGCCTGGGGCAGTGCCCGGCCCAGGCCTACGTCTAGCGTCTCCGCGCGCCCCAACGCCGCCGCTCCTCTAGACCCGGCTTCCCGGCCGCTGTCGCCGGCCTGTCCCCCCCACGCCTCTCCTCACGGGTCCAGCATGGCCGCCGCAGCCGGGAACGTGGCACTGCGCCGGCGCAAGGGGCGCCCGGGCGGGGGAGGGGCAGGCCCGGGGCGCGGGCCGCGGCACAGCGCAGGCGCCCGCGGCGGCGCGGCGGGGCGCGCGGTGGGTGGGGCGGGGGCGGGGGCGGGAGCGGCCGCGCGGCCTCCGGCTCCCCTGCCCCCTCCCCGGCCCTCCCCCGCCCTGCCCCGCCCTGCCCCGCCCTGCCCCGCGCCCCGCGGGCGGCCGCACTCGCTTCCTCTCCCGCGGCTGAGGGTGCAGCTCGGCCGCCCTGAGCGGAGCCCCCGGAAAGGCGCCTCGGAAGTCCTGGGAGGAGAGCGGGCCCCGGTCCCCCCGGGCTGTGGGAGGGGGGCGGGGTTCTTCCCCGCTAGCGGTGTGCTTGGGCCTCGGGACAAGGACACGGTCACCCGTGGTGTCTGCCGCGGGGGCATGAGATGTCTTAGGCAGTTTTGCAGCCTCTCGCTTGCCCTGAACCTAACTAAACTTCTGCGTTTAAAAAAAATATATATACTTTTTTGATTTTTTTACAGAGAGGAAGGGATAAGGACAGAGTCAGAAACACTGATCAGCTGCCTCCCTCACACCCCCTTTGGGGATGTGCCCACCACCAAGGTACCTGCCCTTGACCGGAATGGAACCTGGGACCCTCGAAGGCTCCGTCCACTGAGCCACACCGGTCAGGGCCTAACAAAACTTGGTAATGGAGACCTGCTGGTCCTGGGCTCCCCGCCTTCTGCAGAACTTACCGGCCTTCTGCTCACTTTCACCTTTTTACTCACCTCATGCTGGACCACTGAAATTAAAACGGATAGTTCTTTCTTAAGGCTCTGCCCCCTACTCTTTAAATCTTGAGTCAATCCCATAAAAATACAGAGATTGAGCTGCCACCTAAAGCAGACCTTTTACTCGTTCACAATACTCTCTTCCTTGCCCCTCAGTATGGTTGAATGTTCGCTCTGTAGTCCATACCCCATTCTCCCACCAAGAACAGGCCCTCAGAGAAGGCGCAGCTTTCCCTCGCCGGCTGCACACGTGACTCACCACTGTGCTCGAAGTCCTCTCTTCTGCTGAAGAAAATGCGTTTTCTTTTGACCTGGTTGACCTTATCACTCTGAAGCTAGCCTCTGTTTTCTACAAATTGGCATTTTAAAATCTCCATTCTACAAGCTCCCAAAAAGGAAAGAAAATAACCTTATCACTATTGTACCCCTTTAGACTCTTACCTCATCTCCCCTGCACAGTCAGGACCTGAAATTACCTAAGTTCTCTCTGCCCCTCTCTCCCACTACTGGGACTGCTGGCAGAGGGCACCAAGGCCCTCCTCGTTGGCAAAGGCAGGAAGCACTTTTCAGTTCTTGCCTTAAGTGACCTCTCTGAAGCATTTGACACTTGATCATGCTTCCTTCCTGAAATTCTCACCCTTGATTTCTGTGACCAGCCTTGCTGGTTTCTCTCCCTACTTGTCCAGCGGTTCCTCTCCAGTCTCCTCATGAATTCTTATTCCTGCCAGCTGATGTTTGTCAGGATTTTGCTTCAGTTTGCTTCTATTATAGTTCTGTTCATCTTCTCCAAATAATTTCACTCAATGACACAAAGCTCAGATCTGTACCCTCCGGAGCTTAACCTGCTACTAAATATTACCGCCTGGATAACCTCCAGATGTTTCAGCCTGGCCAGAATGGATTCCATCTGTACACCCGGGAGCCCTGCTCCTGTGTTATCCTGGCTGATGGTCGCTATCCTGTCACAAAGCCTGGAATCTGGGAGTGCATTCTTGATTACTTTTACTCACAACTTTCTACCCACTATCCTTACCATTTTGCCTCTAAAATATCTATCGAATCACACTGTCCTTCTATCACCTGAACTACATCAGTAGCTTCCTAACTGATTTTTCTTATCACTAAAGCTGCACTGTTCAGTACAGAAACCACTAGCTACCTGTGGCTATTTAAGTTAACATTAAATACAATTTTAAATTTAGTGACTCAGTTACACTGGCCACATATCAAGGTCTCATTAGGTGGCTAATGGCTGACTACTGGACAGCACAGATTATGGGACATTTCCACATTGCAGGAAGCTCTGTTGACAATGTTGCTCTAGATTTTTCTCTCTGCCTCTGCCCTGTGAGGAATGAGTACAACTCTGGCCATGCGCAAACCCTGTGTTAGTTCCTCATGGCCTGGGAGGTAAAACCCACATTCCTGCATTGACAGAAAGGCCTGCCTTCCTCTTTGGCCTGTGTCTAGCCACTTGCTCTTGTGCCCTGTACTCCAGCCATAATGAACTATTCCCAGGACACACCATTGTTTTATGCTTTTGTGTTTTACACATATTGCAGTCTAACATGCAATAGGCTTTTCTCCAATCCATTTGAGTCCCCAGAGCATCTGAAAAGCCTATACTTGCCTCCCAAATTCAGCTGGCTGGCTGCACAGTCCTTGGTGTCCTGATGATTGCACCTTTCACAGTGAATGGCATTTGCATGATTACATGTGCCTCTCCCTCAGTAGACTTTGATCTTGAGAACAGGGCCATGTTGTATTCTAACCCCCCGGTATAAATCCCCAGCTTCTGGTGTACCTGGCTAGTATGAGGTGCTCACAAAGAGAGCAAATGAAGAAAATGAATGCTTAAGTAAGTATACAACTTAGGTAAGAATGTAATGTATTTGTTTATGGGGTACCATGCATAGTATTGGAAAATAATCATAGTAAGACACAGTCATTGCCGCCATGTACACATTTGAGACATGGGGTGGTGTGAGGGAAGACAGAGCATTGTGGCATCCGTCATCTTTATACAGCAGGGCAGTCCAGCCTGGCCAGAAGAGTATAAACTACAAGCAGTGAAGCGGTAGGAGGGAGGCCCCGAAGGTACATTAATTTGAGGGGATGTTGTGAAGGGTTTCTAGTGCTGCTAGGTTTGAACTCAGCTGGGAGCCGCTGGAAGTTTTTGAGCAGTGACTTGATCAGGGTTATGTAATAGGATAGGAACTCTATCTTCATATCCCTAGTAGCTAATGCAATACTTGTTAATAAACACAAAATGAAGAGGGTAAAGGAGAGGATAAGTGGTGATGGAAAAAGGCTTGATTTTGGGTGGTAAACACAATACAATACACAGATAATGTATTATGGAATTGTACTTCTATTGACTAATGTCAGCAATAAATTCAATAAAAAATTTTAAAACCTACAAAATGAAATTATCAGGTTGGAATGAGATGAGACTGGTGATAGCTAACATTTACTGAGTACCTGACACATATCAGGCCCTGTTAAAAGTCCTTTACATGTATTAACGCTCTTAATCATTATAATCCTACTAGAGGCCCAGTGCACAAAATTTGTGCGTGGGTAGGGTCCGTCGTGGCTGCCGGCTGCTGGCAAGGGCTTCCCTTCTCCAGCTGCCAAGTGATCAAACTCCCGGGAGGTCTAATTCCCAAGGGGACACTTTGCATATTAGGCTTTTACACACTGAGTGGCCAGATTAGTATAATCTCTGAATGCATAATAATATGGCAACTCAGTGTATAGCCTATATAATAAAAGGCTAATATGCAAATTAACCCCTCAACCAGGAGTTCAACCAGCAGGCAGGCTGACCAGCCGCCCATATCCCCTCTCCCTGGCCAGGCTGGCCAGACCCCACCCATAGATGAATTCATTCAATGGGCCTCTAATATATATACACCAAGTGGCCAGATTATTATGCATTCAGAGATCATAATAATCTGACCACTCAGTATATATATAGATAACGTAGATACTGTAGACATCAGTCTCATTTTTCATGTGAAGTAACTGAGGAAAGAGATATTAAATAATTTGCCCATGGTCACACTTAGTAAGTGACCAAAGCTGGGATTTGAACACAGGCGTTTTGCCCCTGGATGGTATGTTATTCTGGTTGCTAAGCATAGCAGGAAGTTTAAGATCCAGGATTGGAGTTGGAGAAAAACATTAGGAGAGGTAGATTTGGGAATCATCTTTGAGGCAGGGTTTGATTTATAAGGTAGGTGAGGTTTATGAGGAAGTAGGAAACAGAATTTAGTTATGGACAAGGATTGAGCTTTGGGTTCCCTCCTTAGGGAGAAAGAGTAGGAAATGGAACCAAGGGAAGGGCATCAAAAAGGGAGGAAAAGCAGAACAAGGGAATGTTTTGTGCTGCCCTCTGAGTAAGATGTCCTCCAGTGAGGACACTATGTTTCTCAAATGAGTTCTCTAAAAGTATATTTTTATTTATTTTAGAGAGGAAGGGAGAGGGAGAGATAGAATCATTGACTGGCTGCCTCTTGCATGCCCCCAACTAGGGATCGAGCCTGCAACCCGGGCATGTGCCTTTGACCAGAAACGAACCCCAGACTCTTCAGTCCGCAGGCCGACGCTCTATCCGCTGAGCCAAACCAGCTAGGGCTCAAATGAGTTTTTAAGTTTGTGGTGTGGACCTCTTTGGCAGTTTGGTGGCACCTTTGGACTTTACCCAACAATAATATTTGTAAATATGTAAATAAACAATTATGAAGATATCTTTAAAATGTGTGGTAGTCTAGCAATATATGTATGTTTTGTAAAATTAAAAAAAAATTATTTTAAAGGGGGAGAGAGAAACATGGATGTGAGAAACATCGGCCAGGGATTGAACCCACAACCTGGGTGTGTGTGGAATTGAACCTGTGACCCTTCGGTGCACGGGATGATGCTCCAGCTGAGCCACATTGATCAGGGTAATATGTGTTTTCTTAATAACACACATATGTTTCTTCACTCATACATTAAATAAAATGACTTATTGGCAGGTCTAACAACTCCCATAATTATAAAGTAGAGAGATTTTGAGATGTCTGTATTTGTGGTATGAAAATATTAATTGATGATGATTTCTATTGATGACAACATTAACATACTGCTATTATTACAAATATTTATTTTCTACATTCATAAAACTAAATTTTAGTTAGAGGTTACTGAAAATAAGGTGACTTATTTATTCCATCCAGGTTCATGGACCCCTGGAATTTATGACGTGGGCTGCAGGCTAAGCACCCTGTTCTGACTGATGAGGAAGTGACAGGATAAAGAAAGGGAAACAATCACTAGTTGGTATGGGGCTCACTGCTGATATTGGAGAGCAGTTTCCGTCATCCGGGCCTAGAACTCAAGAGTGCAGAGGACCCAGGCCACGTGATGCAGACCGAATGCAGTGCAAAGGAAGGGGCTATTTTGATTGGGGGAATAAAAGCTACCTTGGTAGGAAGATTTACTTGGCAACAGTGTGCACCGTGATTAGCTTTGGAGAGACTGGAGGTGGGTCAGCCACCTTAGCATGTTCACTCATGAGATGAGGAGGGTAAAGTAGTTGTGGCACTAGAACTAACACTCTGTGGTCCCATGGTCCCACGTGGCTTTGCCTCTGCCTGCCTCTGGCCTCATCTGCCGGCTCTGACTGCTCCAGCCACATGGGTCCTTCCTCACTTCCTAGAAGGAGCCAGCCCTTTCCTGCCTCTGGGCCTTCATATGCTGCTCCCTCCATCGGTGCACTCTTCCCACCTACCTAATTCTTACCTTCAGATCCCATCTCAATATCAGGAGGTCCCCCACTCCAGTTAGTCTCTCTTAGGGAATCAGAATTCTTTTTCTTCAGAGTATCGTTTACAATTTGCTCTTATAGATTTGTTTACTTAATGTCCCTTTATATTATAACTAGAGGACTGGTGTATGAAATTCATGCACAGGTAGGGTCCTCAGGCCTGGCTGGCGATCAGGGCCAATCTTTGGGGCAACTGGTGGGGCAATTGAGGTCCCCACTCGCACCCATCTTGGCCTGGTGCTGCCCTCTCATCTGCTCCACCATCCAGCTCTGGTCCTGCTCTTGTCAGGGCCCATAGGGGCCGGCAGCACACACCATGTTTTGTGCTGCCCTTCTGGTGGTCAGTGCACGTCTAACTCCCAGTTGGTCGAACTCTCGCCCATGTGAACAATTTGCATATTAGCCTTTTACTATATAGGATTAGATGGTAGGTGTCTGGTATCCAGCATACTTCCAGGTGCGTAGAGGATGGTCAATAGATATTTGTTAAATAAATAAATGAATGGAGGTCTTTGAGCCACAGTTCTTGTTTATATAGTGAGCATAGTAAATCTCAACCTTGTAGAGTGTTGAGAGGGTTACTACTCCTTTAGTAATGTAGCTAAAGGAGAGGATGAGTATGGATGTGAAGAGACACAGAGCTAGACATGAAGGGAAAGTGGGAGCTAGGTTTGATCTTTGAAGTAGGAGGTGGCGGGGACCAGGAAGAAAGTGGCCGTTGGGAAGAGTGGTGGGTGCATAGGGAAGGCAGTGGGGGGTGAAGGTGCTCATAGAGTAGAGACATTGCTGGTTGAGATCTCTGTTAGAAGGGACGATCTATTTTAAAGTTAGAAGGATTCCAGTCTCAGATTCAACATCTTCAGTAACAAACTAGCAGCCCATTTGAATTTATTTTAAAAAAATTTTAAATTGATTTTAGAGAGCAAAAGAAACATCGATGTGGGAGGGAAGCATTGACTGGCTGCCTTCCACATACATGTCTACCGGAGATCAAGCCAGCAACGTGGGCCTGTGCCCTGGTTGGGAGTCAAATCCGGGACCCTTTAGTGCATAGGATGGCACTCAATCACTGAGTCACACCAGCCAGGCACTAGCAGCCTATTTATTCCTCCAATGAGCAGTCACTTGGTGGGCCTTCTTGGTAGATGCTGAGAAGGTAAAAAAGAATATGACATGATCCCTTAAGGCTGTGGTCGGCAAACTGCAGCTCTCGAGCCACATGCGGCTCTTTGGCTCCTTGAGTGTGGCTCTTCCACAAAATACCATAGCCTGGGCGAGTCTATTTTGAAGAAGTGGCGTTAGAAAAAATTTGGCTCTCAAAAGAAATTTCAATCGTACTATTGTATTTGGCTCTGTTGAATGAGTTTGCCCACCACTGCTTTAAGGACCTTGCAGTGGGGTCAGGTGCAGCAGACAAGAATAGAAGAGAATACAGTAATAAAAGCGATGGCAGGCGCAGGGTGCTGGGAGCACACCGAAGACGCTGTGCACTGATCTCTGTTCAGTGCTCCAAAGACTTCCTGAGGTTTCATCCCGTAGGGATGCAGAAGTAGGTTCAGTAGGGTCCAGATCACAAGTATGATGTGACTGAATATGCATAATAAAATATCCCTTTAGTAGTATTGGGAAATAACAGTGAGATTGGAGACAGAAACCAATTATAAGCAAGTTGTCGTAATCCAGGGATCAAACCAGTGGTGGCCTGAGCCAGTGGGAATGGGAAGAGAAGGGAGGGCAGGTTTAAGAGCTGTGGAAGAGGGGATAGGACTTGGCAAACAACCGGCTGAGAAGATGTGAGGAAAATGAGGTTGGCTCACATTGTAGCTCAGATAATTGGCTGGATAGTTAAGCTATTCAGGTCTTGAATATAAAAGTGGGAACTTATTGAGAAGAGAAGGTGATGAATTTGGTTTTGTAAATTTTGAGATGGAGATGCATTCAGAGTAGTAATTATTCAACTTAATTTGTCTATTAGAATTCATTATTGAGCCATATGGGTTTATGAGACAATAGAAAATAGAAAACTCACCCATTTTTTAAAAAATGAAAGCACAATTTAAAAACCATAAGACACTGCTTTTCATTTAAAACATCTTTTAGGCATTTTTTAGATAATGGAGGGGGGCGGTGAGAACACATTACGTTAAATGAATTAAGTGTTTTTAATGTTTTTGGTGAGAGTATTATAGTTATTGTAAAGAAAATTATCATCTATTTTAGATTCCCTTAGAAATATTCCTCATGGACTATAATGACAGAATTTCTGTAAAATACAGGGGAAAAGTGTGTAGAACAGGACAATAAATTAAGCATGAATGGAAGACTCAGAATGCTGAAGATCGTTGAAACTTATGAGAGTACATAGGAGTTTATTAGATTCTCTTGTGTATGTTTGAATTTTTTTCTAGTAGAATTTAAAAAAAAGCGTTTTAGTTATAGATCCAAAGGAAGTCTGTTAGTGGAATATAAATATTTTATTAATCAATATAGAATCATAAGTACATTTTGAGTTTGTGACAAGGCTGGTGACAGACTAGAGCCCCAGTAGAAGCCATCTCTCCCCAGCAGCTCCTGGCACCCCGTTTGTGCCACTGGGGTGCTGTACGTTCAAGAGAGTGGTGTTGGGTGCTTGTTTGGTTCGTGCTGATCTCTCCTGCTTTGGAGATGGCTCTGCTGCACGGAGGCGCTGTGCCCACAGCTCACTGATCTGGAGGCACCACCTGTACAGGCTGGCCCAGTCTGTTGTCTCGCCCAGCGGTGTGCAACTTGAAAGCTGGAGTCTGGAGGCCTTTGAAGGTGAGGCATCTTCATGGCAAGTACCCTGCTGCTGGCCCAGGGCTCCCTCTCTGGGGCTAGCTTATTCCACTCTTGATTTCCTGAGCTCACTCAATGTCCTTCTAATAAATTGCCACTTATAAATTTAATCTAAGTTAGGCCCTAGCTAGTTTGGTTCAGTGGATAGAACATCGGCCTGCGGACTACAGCCAATCAATGATTCTCATCATTGATGTTTCTAACTATCCCTCTCCCTTTCTCTCTAAAAAATCAATTAAAACAAAATTTAAAAATATATAAAATATACAATTCTCTTATTTAAAAAAAATTAAGTTAGGCCTGGCCAGCATGGCTCAGTGGTTGAGCATCAACTTGTGAACCAGGAGGTCATGGTAGGATTCTGGTCAGTGCACATGCCTGGGTTGCAGGCTCAGCCCCTAGCGTGGGGTGTGCAAGAGGCAGCCAATCAATGATTCTCTCTCATCGTTGATGTTTCTAGCTCTCCCTCCCTTCCTCTTTGAGATCAATAAAAACATATTTAAAAAAATTTAAGTTAGGCCGAAACTGGTTTGGCTCAGTGGTAGAGCATCGGTCTGCGGACTGAAAGGTACCAGGTTCGATTCCAGTCAAGGGCATGTACCTTGGTTGCAGGCACATCCCCAGTGGCGGGTGTGCAAGAGGCAGCTGGTCGATGTTTCTCTCTCATCGACGTTTCTAGCTCTCTAGCTCTCTTCCTTCCTCTCTGTAAAAAATCAATAAAATATATTTTTAAAAAATTAAGTTAGCCAGAATTGGTTTTTATTGCTTCTAACCAAAAGAGCCTTATTAAATGCAATAAATGATTGCATAATTATTATGTAAATGTGTTTGGTGTTGAAATACGTTTTAAAATTTCTTAAGGGAGACTTTTGTGGGGAATATGGTCTGAGAATTGCTGTTGTCGACATCCAAATGGAGCCGCACAGGCAGCTGGGGACAAGGGGTGTGAGTCAGCAGAGCTGACCAAAGGGGCAGGTTGGTCAGCTCTGTTAGTGGTGCGGGGAAGTGCGGGAGTAAATGCCATCCCCGACATGGACAGTGCCAAAGAGACGGTTGAGAACACACCTCCTGGGACACCAACATAAAGGGTAAGGGTGGCAGGAAGGGAGGAGTGCACGAAGGAGACAGAGGACGCCAGGGCACAGGAGAGAGCGCCATCTGATGTCAGAAGCGTAGGCAGGAGGCCCGGCCAGCAGTGTCAAATGTTGCGGACTGGGAAGAGTCCACGTGACTCAGCAACACAAAACTACTCGTGGTAATTCCATTGTGGAGGCTTCAGGATTAAATGGCAAGTATGAGAGGGGAGAGATGGTGGCCATGGCTTGTTCAGCAGATTTGCCAGGGAGAAAAGGAAGGGAGAGTTGGGTGTCAAAGCTGGATATTGGGCCAAAACCGGTTTGGCTCAGGGGATAGAGCGTCAGCCTGTGGATTCTGGTCAAGGACATGTACCTTGGTTGTGGGCACATCCCCAGTAGGGGCCATGCAAGAGGCAGCTGGTTGATGAGTCTCTCTCATCGATGTTTCTAACTATCTCTCCCTTCCTCTCTGTAAAAAATCAATAAAATATATTTTAAAAAAGAGATGGGAGTTTTTTCTTAAAAAAAAAAACAAAAAACGCTGGACATTGGGAACTGCTCTGTGTTTCGAATACAGTGGTTTCCAAACCCTGCCCCAACCCTGACACCACCCCCCCCCGGCCGCCCTGCCCAGCATTGCTCACACATCCCAGAGGTCATGGGCTTGGTTTTGTTTGGGGCTGTTACTGCTGTCATCTGCTTTTCTAAAGGGAATAGGAACTTTGAAAGTCTCAGAAACATAGATGGGCCATGTTCACATGGATTAATTTCTAAGATTACTTAATTGCCACATTAGTTCTTTCTCCCCGCGTCTTCCCCCACCCCTTCTGCCTTTCTCCTTTCTTCTCCAGCGAACTTGCAGCTCTACACTGACAGCTTCTGCCTCGCCTCCCACTTCTCAGCCCACTGCCATCTGGAGCGCTCCCACCACACGGTGACATTGCTCTCCCTAAATTCATCGACCAGCTCGTACTCCAACGGAGGACACTTTCCAGGCCCTCTGAGAAGCTCTTGGCAATGCTGGCCTTGCCCTGCTCCCTGGGACGCCTGTTTCTCTTCATCAGAGTCTTCCTTGTTCTCATTCCGGAATGCTCCTGCTGCTGCCAGGTTCTTACAAGCTCTTTCATTTCTGTGCCCTGGTTAGCAGGTCCCGAGGGCACCTGGCGCCCCCCTGCAGGTGCTCTGGGCTGCTCCCTGTCTGCAGGGCATGTGCTTCCAGCCTCCTGGCCAGTTGGCTCCCACTGGAGAGCTCGGCAGGCAGGAGAAGCCAGGAAGCTCCTGCTTTGTCTCTCAGAGGCAGGAGCAGGTAGTGACAGCAGCAGCAAGAACAGGCGAGTGTGGACTGGAGCCTGCTGGGCAGAGGAAGCACCCTCTCGGTGAGCCAGCCTTGCTGGCGATGACAGCGCTTCGGTAGATCCAGAGCCGACTATGACTGGGTGTCCCCCGGGCAACAGAGGTGCAGACACGGTTCCAGCTCCGGCCCAGCGGCGTCTGACAAGTATTTGAACATTTGTTCAGCCCCCCAGCCCCTCTCTGTTTCCCTTTTGCACTTCTTGCCTTTGCTGCAGATTCTCGATAGTAAACCCCCGCCGGGAATACCTAGCGTGGCTATGTGCTCCCGATGGACCCCAGATCTTGGCTGGCGTGAGGCTTGGGGTTGGAGCTTGTGCAGACGTGTCCTGTGCCTCTCCCCGCCCCTCACTGCACAGTTCACTGGGTGATCTCGTCCACCACCTCTGCTCCAACCCGCACGCTTCTCAAATGAAGGCCCTTCAGCCCAGAGCTGACATCCACATCCACAAACCTCACTCCACGGGCATCTCAAAGTCAACACGTGCAAAGCGAAATTCATTCTCCTCTTCATCAAACCTGCGTTTATGGCATTTTTTTCTACCTCAAACCTGTCCATTGTGACTCACCCCACCACCCAGTCAGAAAGCTGGGTGTTATCCTGACGCCATCTAACCTTCCCTCGGCTAATCAGTAGCCAAGGTCTTTAGCTTCTGCTTCCTAATTATCACAATACTAGTGACCCGGTGCACAAAATTTGTGCACATTAAAAGGGGATTAATTAGAGAAAATAATTTTATATTGCTATTTGCTCTTTCTCTATGATAGAAATGTCAGAGATGAAAGAAAATTAGTAAAATGTATATGAAAACCTTTCTCCTGTCAGAGTCTGGGGCTCCCCAGGGGACCCAGAGTCAAGTTCCCACCCACCCACATGCACTTCAGAATCGTGTGAGACCAGACTTGCCTCCCCCCCCCCCCCCCACACACACACACATTGGGCTAGATCCAGACCCGGCCAGTCCCACGCTTGTCAAGCCCTGCTGGGAGGAGCTGTAGCCTCGGGTCCCCTGACCCAGCGCCAGGATGGGGTGTGTGGCCTGAGGTCCCCCAGCCCAGACTGGGGCAGAGGGCATGCCTTGAGGTCCTCCATCAAGCCCTGCCAGTGAGGGATATGGCCTGAGATCCCCTGTCAAGCCCCACCGAGTGGGGGGCACAGCCTGAGATCCCCTGTCAAGCCCTGATAAGTGGGGGTATGGCCTAAGTTCTCCTGACCCAGCACTGGAGGTGCACCTTGAGGTCCCCCTTCAAGCCCCACTGGGTGGGGGGCATAGCCTGAGGTCTCCTGTCAAGCCCAACCAGGCAGGGGGTGCAGCCTCAGGTGCCCTGGCCCTGTGCTGGGGTAGGGGGTGCAGCCTGAGGTCCTATGTCAAGCCTCACTGGGGTGCAGCCTCAGGTCCCCTGGCCTGGTGCTGGGGTGGAGGGTGCGGTCTCAGGTCCCAGGACTGGAAATGCACATTGAGGTCTCCTGTCAAGCCCCACGGGGGTGGGGGAGGGAGTAGCCTCAGGTCCCTGCTGATTGCTCATTAAGGCTACTTATGGGAACTTGGCCTCAGCTGTGGGTGCAGCCATCTTTGTGATGGAGTGGTGGTCAATTTGCATATCTCCTCTTTATTATATAGGATTCGATTCCCCTATCTCCACCCCTCATACTTAACTCAGGTTCTGAACGTTTGTCACCTGGATCGCTGCTATGTTGCCACAAGAGGGCGGAGTGTGTGCCACTTTTTATTTTGATCTCATACACTACACACTCGTGGCCAGCAGTTCTGCCTCAATTCTGTCTAAGCTCCAGTCCTTGTTGGCAATAGCGGGACAGCTCTTTGTGAAGGTGGAAATGATGGTGCACGCGTCAGTTTTACTGTCTCATCATCTGCCGAGCAGAAGCTGGGCCCTCCTTGTGGCATAATCGGGCTCTGTGATCTGTTCTTGCCCACGTTTCCAGCTCCACGTGAACACGCCTCAGCCTGCATGACCGGACAGGGACTCGTGAGCAGGGTCCACACACCCACCCCAGCTTCACGGGGCGGCACGGGAAGGAGCTCTGGGCCTCTGACTTCACACGCGTGCCCACCCCTTGCCCTGGAACGCTCTTCTCTTCACTCACGTCCTGTTGTCAAACCGTTTTTCTTCATGAGTCTTAGAAGCCGTCCCAAGGTGTCTCACCTGTTCCTTCACCTTCATACAATGACTACTTCCAGAACCACGGGGCACGTTTTAATTAAACACGTTACAGTGTTGGGTGTGTATTCATTGGCCTTCTCCCCCCACTAGACTTTAAGCCCTTTGAAAGCAGGAACACGTCTTACTCGCCCTTGTATTTTCTGGCTCCAGAACGCACCGGAGCTAGTGATGGGAGGGGAGCGCGGAGGGCCAGGGGTTTGCTGCGGGAAGAGGAGCTTCATCCCGGGGCGCTGGCTGGGTGAGACTCCTGGCTGAGGCTGAGCAGGCGCGGAGGGGCCCCCACCAGGAGGCAGGCTTCCCTGCTCACTTACCCCGCCCAGTCACACCCCGCTCTGGCTCTGGCCTGGGAAGCCCTCTTCCGGAGGTTGCTGGCTCCAGGCCTCTCTCCCCGGCGACTGGTGATGTTAGAGCTTTCCCTCCTGTGATTGGTTAGCCAAAGGGGCAGGGACCCTTTTGGATGTGAGCTGGCGGAACAGGGTCTGCGAGGGAGTTGGGCAGCTGGTGGCAGCTCCCTGCCTGCAGTGTGGGTGAAGGATGGGTCCTGAGCAGGACCCCGGCCCTGGACCTGCGCTGCTGCAGCTGCTGCACCTCCTGTGGCTGCTGCCCCACTCCGGGGCCGCCCCTCCAGGTAGGACAGCCCCTCCCCTTGGCTTCAGTGCCCACCCAGAGCCCTGGAGGAGAGCCGCGCTCTGTAAATGCTGGAAGGACTGCCGGGTAGTGGAGACCAGCAGAACTGGGACAAAGCTACAAGGGCTGGGTGGCAAACTGCCAGGGGTACTATTACATTTCATGTAAGAGCCTCTGAAGCAGAGATTATTATATCCATTTTCCAGATGACGAAAGTGAGGCTCGGAGTTTGAGTAACTCCTGCAAGTTCACAGTGGGAGGTGGTAGCGAAGCAAATGCTATTTCCATGGCTCCACGCAAGAGCCACCACACTGGGCCATCAGCTCACCTTGCAATTCTGGAAAAGTTTTTCTTGATTTCCCTCTCTGGAAAGGATGGGGCAGGATGGAAGAATAATCTGGAAGACCCCTCTTACTCAAAATGCCTGGGGGGGTTCTGCCAGAAGTTTCACAGACAAGGGCTTCTTTCTTGCAGGTCTGAGGTCACTTCCCTGGTCTTGTTGTTGCAAAGGTTGGAGGTGGAGTGAGGGGAAGCGTTTTTGGGGGCTGGTGAATTAGACAAAGGTCTCCCTGGTGCGGATGCAGCTGCCTGCTGGGCGTGTGCTGGGTTTCAGCCGCCAGTAGTGCACGCACCGTCCCCATTGGGACCCTTTAGACAGCAGCCGTTACCTCCAGGCCTCGGACAGTTGGCCTTCTGACGACAGAGGCAGTTGGGAGAGATCCCAGCCATTTCTTTTCCACCCCCCGGGGTGGGTGAGCCCAGATAAGAGACACTGGAGGGGTCCCCCCAGCTCCGGTGCCCAGGCTGACCCGCCCTGCCTGTCTTCCCGCAGCAGCTGCAGGGTGGCGGGCCGGCCTGCAGAACCACACGTTCCAGCACACGGTGTACTGCCAGGACTGGAGCCCGGGCGTGGGGCTCTCCGAGACCTACGACGAGGACCAGCTCTTCTCCTTCGACTTTTCCCAGAACACCCGCGTGCCTCGCCTGCCCGAATTTGCTGACTGGGCGCAACAGACTAGAGATAACCCCACCATTTCCTTTGACAAAGGGTTATGCCAAACCTTGGTCCAGGAAGTAGGCCCACAGCTTGAAGGGAAGATCCCGGTGTCTAGAGGTCAGGGTTTTTTGGGGGTGGGTGGGTGCTGCATTCGGAACCTCATTAATCCATACCCAGAATTGTTCCCTCACACCAGCCCCCACCTTTGGGGCTCTGGGGCTCCCCCGGCCCTTGGGTTTTCTACCAGCCACGGGCTGCACCGGTCTCTGTGGGGTCAGGAGACAGGGGCCTAGGTTGGGGCGTCCCAGGGTGTGCCAGATTGAAGTCAGCGGGAGCAGGGGGCCAGGGGACGTGGGCGCTGGGATGTGCTCAGCAGGATAGACGGAGGGGCCCTGCTGGCGTTCCCTGAGGAGCAGCTGAGGTCGGAGGCCACGGGGGGCTGGACAGGAGGAGCTGCGGGAAGCAGGGCGGCCGCAGTGGCCGGGCCTGGCTGTGCCTCTGCCTCTGCCTCTGGGTCCAGTTCTGCTTCATGCCTAGGAGACCTCAGAGCCCAGCGCCCCGGGACCCCCTAAAGCCCGCCCCTCCGTGTGCCACGCCCCCTCCAAACACTGGGCTCCCTGAAGAGTCCCCTCTGTCCCCCCGCCCGCCCTCCAGGGTTTCCTGTGGTCGAGGTGTTCACGCTGCAGCCCCTGGAGTTCGGCAAGCCCAACACGCTGGTCTGCTTTGTCAGCAACCTCTTCCCCCCCTCGCTGGCGGTGGCCTGGCAGCATCACCTGGCCCCCCTGGAGGGCGCCGGGCCCACCTTCGTCTCAGCCCTGGATGGGCTCACCTTCCAGGCCTTCTCCTACCTAAACGTCACGCCGGCGCCCTCCGACATCTTCTCCTGCATCGTCACCCACGAGATTGACGGCTACACAGCGATTGCCTACTGGGGTGAGAGCCTCCTCCCCGCCTGCCTCCGGGGGCAGAAGGGGCAGACCCCGAGCCTTCTTCTCCGCTCGGGCCTTGTTTAGTCCGGTCTCCCCCTTTCACGCCTCAGTTTCTCCCTCGCCAGCCCAGACACCGCATAGTCCCCAGGGTGGGGGCACCCTAACCAGGTCTGGGACCCACCTGCTCCCCTGTCTCCAGTGCCCCACAACGCGCTGCCCTCACACCTGCTCGAGAATGTGCTGTGCGGCATGGCCTTCGGCCTGGGCGTGCTGGGCATCCTCGTTGGCGTGGTCCTCATCATCCGCTTCCGGAGGCCGTGCTCCGGCGGTACGTCGGGGTGGGGGTGCCCGGATTCTTCTGGGCCTGAGGGGGACTGAGAGGGGACTGAGAGGGGCCCTCGGGCCCTTGGTGGTGAGGCTGGATCGGCTCCGTGGGCATCGCCTGCTTGGGGTCCGGGTTACACACAGGCTTGGGGGTCACAGGGATGGCTTTGAGGGCAGAGGGGTGATGGGAGCTGCAGGAAGGGTGGGGAGATGATGGGCAAGGAGAGATCAACTTCTGCCGGGCCTGCTGCCGGCTGAGGGGTGGAGGGGACCCCCCTGATGGCTTTCCCCATCCTTCTCTCCTCAGACTGACTTCCTGATCTGAGACTGACGCCTGACCCTGGCCATCCAGCAGAGCTGCTCCCCTTCCTCACGGGCTGCCCGGCCCCACTCCTCCTCAGAGCAGAAGGCCTGGGGCTGTGCCCGTGTGCCCGTGTGTCTGTGCATGTGTGTGCAGGTTTCTCAGCTGGGGCTGTGCTGCCCCGGCCTGCATCCCAGGGAGCCAGTGGCCGTTCTATCGTGACCACAATCGTTCCACTTCAAGGCAATAAATCTCGTTACTTTCTGTCGGTGTGGCTCCTTTTTTAACTCATGGTGTTCGTTTCTGGAATTCTCAACTTGAGTGAGTTGTCATGTCCAGTTCAATGTGCCTTAACCTGAACCTTGGCTGGGGGGGGGGGGGGGATTGGAAACCTCAGCTCCTAGTGGCCTCCGCCGGTCCCAGCACCATGCGATGCTCCCACCCCCGCCAGGTGTGCTGACGGTGAGGAGCGAGGGCAGAGCTGCTTCCTGGTCTGGGCGCACACAAGGCCGGGGTTTTGCCTGTGGGCGTCCTTGCGCTTCACTGCCTTCAGAAGTGCACACTCCCTTCCACCTTCACCGTCGCCCGGAAACAGGCTGCAGGAGCAGGAAAGTAAGCCTCAGACGCTACTCTTTTTCAAAAATCCTCACCTGAAGATACCTTTCCATTGATTTTTAGAAAGAGTGGGAGAGGGAAAGACGGAGAGAAACATTGATATGAGAGAAACACATCGATTGGTTGCCTCCTGCACGCGTCCTGACCAGGGCCCAGGCCAGGGAGGAGCGTGCAACCGAGGCACATGCCCTTGACCGGAATCAAACCCGGACCCCTTGGTCCACAGGCCAATGCTCTATCCTCTGAGCCAAACCCAGTGATGGTGATTTTTTTATTTTTATTTTTTTAGAGAGAGAGGAAGGAAGAGGTAGAGAGGGATAGAAACACCAATGATGAGAATTGATGAGGTCTGCATGCCCACTACTGGGGATCAACCCACAACCTGGGCATGCACCCTGACTGGAAACCAGGCTCCTGGTGCAACCAGCTGCGCCACTCCGGCCAGGCCAGACGCTGTTCTAACTGTCATGTCAGTTCTGTGAAAACAGTGCACGTAGGCTCCTGAAGTGACAGCTGAGCAGGCTGGAAGGGTCCAGAATTCACGTGTCCTTCCAACCAGTCTGTCCTCCCGGCTGGTCCAGGTAGAACTGAAAGTGCCGCCTGGGCCCATAGTAGGCCCTCGCTCGGGCCAGCACCACTCCTGGGGCAACTGCTTTGATGTGCTTTGCTTCTTGCCTTCTTCAGGGGTGATGACGAGAGTAGGGCTGATGGGATTGATGTGAAGCTTAACTACGTTACTGTCTGCCAGATGCTTAGGATGGTGTTTGGCAGGTGGAAAAGTTACTCAAAAACTTGGCAAAGATTCTCTCAGGGGTCGTAGCAGCATCAGTGACTTCTTTCTCTTTTCTGAGCCTACTTTGAACCTGTCTTCAAGTATTACATTTTCCCCTTTTGAGATGTTTTTCTTTTCACTTTACGTTCTACATCTGTCTTTCATTATCTACGCCTTCCTGATTTCTATTTCCCAACTTATGGGGAAATTCCAGCAGTCAAGCCTTGAAGCTGCTTTTGTTATGCTGTGTGACCTTAGACAAGCCACATACCCTCTCTGGGCCTCAAGTTCCTCAGTTGTAATATAATGGGCTTGGGTTAGCACTTTTTGATCAAATATTCTATTAGACCATCTCTCCCCCCTCCCCTTTTTTTTGGTCTGTTAGACCATTTCTTAAAATACTCAGTATTGGAGTCAGAAAAAAAAAGGGGGGTGGGGAGAAGCACTCAAGACCCTCTCTACTCTGGGTTCCGCTTCTAATAAAAAATATCACTGCTTTGGCAGTTTTCTCAGTGATTAGAGCATCGGCCCACAGATTGAGGGTCTGGGTTTGATTCTGGCCAGGGTCAAGAGCATGTACTTCGGTTGAAGGCTCAATCCCTGGCACCAGTCAGGGACTTCTTAAGATCATAAAAGCTTAAACCATAAGGTTTCTAAAAGCCAACATTAAATCTATTCAAGAGGGAATCTGTGCTAACTGATGAGCTGCAAATGGAAGAAGGCAATTGCAATATTTATACTGACATAAGATTATATTAAAAAATAAAAAAGATTACTACATAAAATACACTGAGTGGCCAGATTATTATGACCACCTGATGTTTGTAGGAATATTAGCCGTACACTGCATCATATGGGATATGGAAGCCGAAGGCCTGTTCGAACACCTTTGCTGTCTGAAGTTACCAAGATAAAACGTCTCCAATTCGCACAGGAACACAAGGATTGGACAGTCAAGCATTGGGAAAAAAGTCATGTGGTCCGATGAATCACATTTCCAGTTGCATCATGCAGATGGCAGAGTGAGAATTTCTCAGAAACAACATGAAAGCACACACCCCACATGCATGAGTACAACCCTTCAAGCTGGTGGGGACAGTGTTATGGTTTGAGGCATGTTTCCTGGCATGATTTGGGCCCTTTAATTCGTGTGGAACAACGTCTGAATAGCACAACATGCCTAAGTATCGTTGCTGATCAAGTCCATCCTGTCATGTTGATGGCGTATCCCAATGAGATGGCTTCTTCCAACAAGACGATACGCCATGCCACAGTGCTTGTATTGTGCAGGAGTGGCTTCAAGAACATGAGGGAGACTTTACCTTGCTTAGGTGGCCCCACAATCACCAGGTCTCAATCCAATTGAGCATTTGTGGGACGAAGGTAAAAGGCCATCAGGCAGCTGGTTCCACAGCCGTCAAACCTCACAGAACTGGACAGTGCTACTCATCAGGCATGGTGTCAGATTCCTTGAATCACCTTTCAACATCTCGTGGAGTCAATGCCAAGAAGAATCGCTGCAGCATTGAAGGCAAAAGGTGGCCCAACGAAGTATTTATGAGGTGGTCATACATATCTGGTCACTCAGTATATATTAGAAATCCTTACAAACTCACAAGAAAATGCAGTTTTTATCTTTTTAAAGTTTATTTTCATTGTTGAAAGTATTACAGATGTCCCTCTTTCCCCCCCCATTGACCCCTTCTAGCTCGCCCCCAACCCCATCCCAGGCCTTACCACCCCATTGTCTGTGTCCATGGGGTATGCATATATATGTGCACACAGGTCTTTGGTTGATCTCCCCCCCACCCCCCGCCTTTCCTCTGACATTCTGCAGTCTGTTCCATGCTTCTATGTCTCTGGATCCACTTCGTTCATCAGTTTATTTTGTTCATTAGATTCCAGTTATTACTGAGATCGTGTGATACTTGTCTTTCTCTGACTGGCTTATTTTACTTAGCACGATACTCTCCAAATCCCTCCATGCTGTCTCACAGGGTAAGAGATCCTTCTTTTTTACTGCTGCAGAGTATTCCATGCTGTAAATGTACCATCTACTACTGATGGGCACTTGGGCTGTTTCCAGATCTTAGCTATGGTAAATTGTGCTGCTATGAACATAGGGATGCATACATTCTTTCTGATTGATGTTTTAGGTTTCTTAAGATATATTCCTAGAAATGGGATCCCTGGGCCAAATGGCAGTTCCATATTTTATTTTTTGAGGAAACTCCATACTGTTCTCCACAGTGGCTGCACCAGTCTGCATTCCAACCAGTAGTGAGTGAGGGTTCTTTTCCTCCACATCCTTGCCAGCACTTGTCATTTGTTGATTTGTTGATGGTAGCCATTCTGACAGGTGTGAGGTGTTACCTCATTGCCATTTTAAGTTGCATCTCAGTGAGAATATCTTAAAAGATTTTTGAACAAATTTTAATACATGAAAATTTAAGAATATAGAAGTTATAAGGAAATAGTCAAATATTCAAACTACCTTTATTCAATTACCAACTCACAAAGTTAGTCACATTTTCTAATGTAATATATTAATGTAGACATATTGCTGTTTCTACTCTCACACTTTATAAAACAACTTTATTCTAATCCTTCTAGTGAATTTATTGAGATTATTTTAGGATGCTGTATCTTCTCTGAATAGCTGGGACAAAATGGCCTTAATTTGGAAAGAAAAACCCTAAGGACTTCTATACAAAGCTAGTTCCTCTTTTTCAGACGAGTGATTTTGAGTAAAAGCTCAGCCTTGCATCTGTCTGTCTGTGTATGAGAATCCCCGGGCTGGCATTGGTGTGATTGCTTTCTTCTCGTGTTGAGGTCTGTATTGATCTAGAATCTTTCTACTCAGTGTAAGGATACAACTTTTTTCCCCTCCAAATAATAACTTGATCTTTTTAATACCAATGACCAAATATTCCACTTATCTCCAAGGATTTTCACACCAGGTTCCCTATATGGATGGATTTGCCTATGGATAATTCAGTTACTTTGTCAGCATCATATTGTTTTAATTGCTGTAGCTTTTTTTTAAAATATATATTTTATTGATTTTTGTACAGAGTGGAAGGGAGAGAGATAGAGAGTTCGAAACATCAATGAGAGAGAGTCATCGATCAGCTGCCTCTTGCACACCCCCTACTGGGGATATGCCCGCAACCAAGGTACATGCCCTTGACCGGAATCGAACCCGGGGCCCTTCAGTCCCCAAGCCAACTCTCTATCCATTGAGCCAAACCGGTCCCGGCTAATTGCTGTAGCTTTTTAATATTCTCTTCTTTATCAAAATTGTCTAAGACACTCAAGGTCCTTGTTTTCATGGACATTTTGGAATCAACTTGTCAGTTTTTCCCCAAATTCTGCTATGCTTTTGTTGGGACATTTTGGTTATGTCATTTGGATATGGGGGAAATTGATTTTTTCATTATGTTAGAATGCCCCATCATGAAAATGACATGTCTCTTTACTTCTTTAGGTCTTCATTTATGTGATTTAATAAAGTTTTCCCTCATAAAATTCTACTTTTATGTTAATTTTTACATATATTATGGTTCTTATTAATATTAAAAAGGTTTGGCAATTTTCCATCATTTTAACTGATTATTAGAAGTACTAGAGGCCCAATGAACGAAGATTCATGCAAGAACGGGCCTTCCTTTCCCTGGCTGCTGACACTGCCTTCGCTGCCCAGAGGCCCAGAGCGGCTGGGCTGTGCGGGACACCTGCACCGTCACCATGCTATGACACAAGGTCCTGCCCCCCTGCAGCCGGCACCTGCATATGCAAATTAACAAAATATTTGTTTAATTAATTTGCATACTCACGCCTGATTGGCTGGTGGGTGTCATGAAGGTAAGGTCAATTTGCATCAAGATAGGATTTAGGCCCTAGCCAGTTTGGCTCAGTTGATAGAGCATTGGCCTGTGGACCAAAGAGTCCTGGGTTCAATTCTGATCAAGGGCATGTACCTTGGTTGCAGGCTCCTTCTTAGCCCAGGCCCTGGTTGTAAATCGTGCAGGAGGCAACCAATCGATGTGTTTCTATACACATTGATATTTCTGTCTGTCTTTCCCTCTCTCCTACTGTCCCTAAAAGTCAATGAAAAAACATCCTTGGGTGAGGATTAACAACAACAACAACAACAACAACAAAAACTAATAATAAAGTCAACTTAAAAAAAAAAGTATAGGATTTGGAATAATAAATCTGGAGTTCACGTTATGCTTCGTTACTTGGTACCTGGGTAAATCTGGGCAGCACTGCCCTTCCTCGCCTCCCTTCTCTCCTAGTTAAATGGAGATCACGCTGGGCAGGAGCTGTGGTGGCCAATCAGGCAGCATACCCCCTGGTAGTGCAAGCGATTTGGCTGCAGGATGGAAGGAAGACCAACTGGTTACAGCCACTGGGCCCCGGAGGTCAGGTCTGGAGCTAGAATCCCGGTGAGGAAATGTGTGTGTGTGGGGGGGTGCGTGCGGGCGAGGTTGGCGGCCTGGGAGCAGCGCAGCCCTGCAGAAGCGGGTGTGTGCAGTTTTGAGAAGACATGAAGGAAGTCACAGGGTGGTCTTGGGCGACTGCGTTCAGGATGCAGCTGATAGTGGTGGCGCAGCTCCTGAGTCCAGGACGCGGGGGCTGAGCTCAGCGCACCTGTGCTGGGGGAACCAGAGAACCGCGGGGGGCGCGGCGAAGGACGCGCCCAGAGAGGCCTATCCGCTCGGCCATCCTCTCGGGAACTGCGCGCCACCGCACCACCACCGCATCGGGACCCCCTCTGGGACCCAGCCGCAGCCGCAGCCGCACCCGCAGAGGCCGCCCCGCCGCCACGCCCGCGATGGCGTCCTCCCAGCCCGCGGGCCTGGGGCGCCGGCTCCCTCCCCCGGGAGGGGCGGAAGGGCGGGCGGAGGCCCCCCGCCCCGGGCTTCCCGCAGAGTTGGCGCGGGGCGCCTCGGACCGTCCACTCTGGCGCGGGGCGGGGCTCGCGGGGGCGGGGACGGGGCAGCGGCGGGAGGCCGGCTGTCCCCCTCCAGGCCTGCGCTGCCCGCACACAGTCCCCGGCAGCGGCCGCGGGGCCCTGGGGTGACTGGCGGGACAGCTGGTCTGGAACAACGAGCAGCGTCAGAGGGAGCACCTCTCCGCCGCGCGCAGTCACGGGGTTCCCATCCTTCAGGCTGCACCGCCGCAGCCTTCCCCGGAACAGAAGCGAAACCGCGGCTCCGCTGCCTCCCCTTTCACATCCCTCCGCGGCCACAGTAACAGAGTCTGGGCGCGGGTGCGGGTGCGGGCACTCCTCTGTCCACAGGAGCCCCAGGCCTAGTTCCTGCGGGGTTGGGCGCCTCCTACCCAGGGGGAGGGAGGATGCGAGGAGTGTGTGTGTGCGTGTGCGTGTGCATGTGCGTGCGTGCATGCGTGTGTGTGTGTGTGTGTGTGTGTGTGTGTGTGTGTGTGTCTGGGGAGTGTGTGTGTTTGGGGAGTGTGTGTGTGTCTGGGGAGTGTGTGTCGGGTGTGCATGCAGAATTCACCCAGTTTGGAGCTGTTGAAAGAGAAAGTGGAAGGGACTTTAGTTCTGAGAGCAGAAGGAATTCTGAGAACAGGAGGCCTGGCTGCATGCGGGGCACTTTCCTTTCTCCTTTCCCCAGTGAGGCCACCACCAGCTTGTGGGTCGTCTCAGTCCCAGGGGCAGCGAGTGCGTGTGCGTGTGCGTGTGCGTGTGCGTGCGCGTGTGTGTGTGTGCGCGCGTGTATGTGTGCACAAGCCTCTAGACTAGGGTGTGTATCTTTGGACCTGTTTCCAAAACTTAAAATGAGGACAATTAACAGGTCTTTGAGATTAAGCGAGGCAGCATGTAAAAGGCCCACCTATAGTATCTGTCACCACATAGAAGCTCAGCACGTTTGGACTCTCCACCCATTTCTGCCACTCCAACACATGGGTGCTCATCGGTGAGGTAGTCTCTAGATCACATGTGTCAAACACAAGGCCCGCGGGCCAAATCCGTCCCACCAGGCCTTGCAATGTGGCCCGCACCGCACTGTCATCACTGCACTCCGCTGCGTTTCCATCACAATGACAGTTTATGACTGTTCAGTAAACCATTCGGCCCGCGATTTAGGCTGGATTTTAGATTTTGGCCCCTTCTCTGATTGAGTTCGACACCCCTACTCTAGATCATTCTCATCACCGGCGCCGGGAAACACGGCACACCTCCGGTAAGCTCAGTTATACGGAACAAGGCTTTCTTTCTGACAGTCCTTCCCCTTTGTGTTACTTTTGGTGCATGCTTTTCCTCCCCCCATTTTTTTTCATAAAGATCAGAAATTTCTTGGGATGGAGGACAGACAAGTGTGGCAACAGCCCCCACCCCACCCCCGTCCTCTTTTGTCTAAACTCACTATTAAACCAAATCCAAGCACTTTCAGAGGCCCGGTGAGAACAGGCAGCCCTGGAGCCTGTTGGGGAGCTGAGAGAGACCAAGTTAAGGCTGTAAATTTGTGATGGAAAAAGCCACCAATGCTAGAACTCACAATGGGACAGGAGAATGAATTGACATTTACAATCTGTCTTTTCACCCTCGCTGGTTTGGCTCAGTGAATAGAGCCTCAGCCTGCGGACTGAAGGGTCCCGGATTTGATTCTGGTCAGGGGCACATGCCCAGGTTGCTCGATCCCCGGGGGGGGGGGGGGGGGTAGAGAAGGGCCCAGTGAGGGATGTACAGGAGGCAGGTAATCAATGATTCTCTCTCATCACTGATATTTCTATCTCTCTCCCTCTCCCAAATATATTTTTGTCTTTTCCAGGGTAATGGAAAGATATTTTATTCTCATGGATGGCAAAAATCAACATAGTTAAAATGGATATATTACCCGAAGCAATATACAGATTTAATGCAATCCCCATCAAAATACCAATGTCCTTCTTTAAAGAAACAGAATGAGAAACCACCAGTTTTGTATGGAACCACAAAAGATTCTGAATTGCTAAAGCAAATGTGAGAAAAAAGAACAAAGCTGGATGTGTCACACTGCCTGACTTCAGATTTTACTAAGAGCTACAATAATCAAAACAGTACGGTACTGGTAGAAAAACCTACACACAGAAGGACCAATGGAACAGAATCGAGAGCTCATATATAAAAGCACATATATATGGGCAAATAATTTTTGACAGAGGAACAAAAAGCACACAATGGAGAAAGCCTCTTCAATAGATGGTGCTGGGGAAATTGGAAAGCCACATGCAAATGAATGAATTACAGATTGTAATGAATGTACAAAATCTTACTCAAAATGGACCAAAGACATAAATATAAGACCTGAAACAGGAAATTACATAGAAGAAAACTTAGGTACTAAACTTATGGATGTTGGTCGTAGAGAACATTTTATGAATTTGATCCCAGAGGCAAAGGAAGTAAAGGCAAAAATAGATGAATGGGATTGTAACAAAACAAAAAGCTTCTGCACAGCAAAAGAAACTGACGACAAAACAAAAAGGCACCAACCGAATGGCAGATATTCGCCAACAACAGCTCCAACAAGGGGGTAATATCCAAAATATATAAGTAAGTCATACAACTCAACACCAAACAAACAAACAAACAACCCAATTAAAAAGTGGCCAGAGGACCTGAACAGACACTTCTCCCAAAGCATACGAATGGCCGATAGATACATTTCCACTAGCTATAGGGGAATGCAAATAAGAAGTATGAGACACCACCTCACACCCGTTAGAACGGCTACCATCCACAAGACTAGCAATGACAAGTGTTGGAGAGGCTGTGGAGAAAAGGGAGCCTCATTCTCTGCTGCTGGAAATGTAGACTGCTACAGCCACCATGGAAAGCAGTCTGGCGATTCCTCAAAGAACGAAGCATAGAATTACCATACGACCAGCAATCCCTCTTCTGGGTATCTACTTTAATAACTTGAAAATATTCATTTCCAAGGACATAAGCAACCCTAGTACATTATAGCATTATTCACAGTGGCCAAGATATAGAGACAACAAAATGCCCTTCGGTAGAGTATTGGATAAAGCAAAGGTGGTACATGTACACTATGGAACACTACTCAGCCACAAGAAAAGATGAAAGAGCATCATTTGCAATAACATAGATGGACATGAGAATATTATGGCAAGTGAAAGAAGTCAGTCAGTAAAAGCTAAGAACCATATGATTTCACTCACATGTGGGATAGAAAACAGACAGCAAACAGTATGGTGGTTACCAGAGAGAAGGAGGTGAGGGAGGGTAAAAGTTAAGGGGCCAAGTATAGTGATGGAGAATGATTGTATTTTGGGTGGCGGGCACACAGTGCAATGTCTTTATAGATTTTTGTATCATAGACATGCACACTTGAAACCTATATGATCCTATTAGCCAATGTCACCCCAATAAATTTAATTTAAAAATAAATTCTGTTTTTTCCCAGGGGAAGAAAAGTAGGGAGGATTTATCTTATTTTTCTCATGGCTTCATAATGCAGGGACTTGCCTTGGCTCAGGTGGGACCAGTGGGGGAAGCACACAGGGGAGTTTCGAGGTTGGGGCAGACAGGCGAGCTTGGGCACTGGCCCATCACCAGCATTTATCAAGGGGTTAAGCAGAGTTGGACTGCTGGCTGCCCTGAGGGGGCTCAGGGTGTAGGAGGTAGGGTTTCCTGCCCCAGGAAGCAGAAAGGAGGACATGAAACTCCACTGGCCGGACAAAGGAAGACGGGAGGCCCAGGGGGGTTTTCAGGCCAAGTCCCTGACCCTGGGGAGCCTCCTTTATTCTGCTGTCTTGTGTGAGGCCAGAGGGAACCCACGCTCTCCCGTGCCTCCTTCCTTCTCCGCATCCTGCCTCTGTCACCTGCCCCAGAAGGTCCCTTCCTTGTCCTCGGCCTGCTGGGTGACAGGGCAGACCCAGAGTTATGGAATATCTTCCCAACCTCCCTCCCTTTAAGGAACAAAATATGCTATCTAGTCGGTCTTTGGGGAGGACCTTGAGAGGAAACAGCTTAACCAGCTTAACCACCGACCCAGGGAAATCCACATGCAGACAGGATATTCCATTCCACAGTAAGAGCTAAGAGACCAGGAGTTGTTTAGAGCCCAGGGCAAGATGAGATTTACCTAGCAACTGATGACGCTACTCTGAGGCACACACCGATTTGTCTCTATGTTTGTCCCCCGGCTATCTAGCCAATCTGGCAACCCTTAGTTTGGGACACGACTTGGGTGAGCTGGTAGGAACAAGTTAGTATCTATCACTTATTTATTGGGGATCAAGGGGCACGGGCAATACCACATTCTGCTCAGGGTCTGGAGATCAACACCCAGGCTGGGGTTTCTGGGACTCAAGGACCCTGGAAGGGAATGCCCCGCGTCTCCGCAGGCAGACCATGAGCACACTCCTGGGGCTGCTGCTGGGCCTCGGCCTGGGCTGCACCGGAGCAGGTAAGGACATTCCTTCCTGGGACCCGCCTCTCTCTGCTCCCGTGCTATGCCTGGGCAGGGGGCTTGTTATTGGGTTTGGACGCATTGACTGGTTTGTCTCCCTGCTACATACTCCGATGGCACTTGCACTGCACCTTGGTAGGGGTTTTGCTAGTAACGAAGCTGTGGAATCATTTGTGTGATAGGACCTCGGGCTGGGATGGAGGCGAGGGCTGCACTCCCCGCTCCTCCCTCAGTGCCGGCAGAGCTTCCTGAATATGTACGGAGTGGCTGTTTAGTGACACATCCACTACAGAGCAAGGCTGACTCTTTCTCGTGACCCCTTCTCTCACTCAGTAATGGTCATTTTTAAACATGCAGATACTTTTGGGCCACTCCTGTCCCCATACTTGGTCTCACATAAGGAGGAAACAGGCTCTAAAAACATCCCTGCTGCTCCATCTCATCCCTTAGCTGGGGCTCCTGGGGACTCCAGTTCAAGGCTTGGTCAGTAGATGCTGCCCGAGGTGGGACCCATGTGTCTGGTCTCCGGGTGTCGCTGACCCTGGCTTCTGCCCCGCCCTCTCCTCTGGCTTCTGCAGGCGGCTTCGTGGCCCACGTGGAAAGCTCCTGTCTGCTGGACGATGATGGGAATCCACAGGATTTCTCTTACTGTATCTCCTTCAACAAGGATTTGCTGACCTGCTGGGATCCACAGGAGGGAGCAATGGTCCCTCTTGAATTCGGGATGTTGAATTCCTTGGCCACTCAACTCTCAGGTTTCCTCAACAACCAGGAAATCCTGCGCCAGCGCTTGTCTGTGGGGCTCCAGGAGTGTGCCAAACACACACAGCCCTTTTGGGGATCCCTGACCCAAAGGACGCGTAAGGAGAGAGGGGTGCGGAGGGGCTGTTAGGGAGCACAGCTGAGAGAGGGGAGGCCAGGGAGGAGCCTTGCAGGCAAGGGGTTTGGGATTTGGCCAGAAAGCGTGTGGACCTGGATGTAAAAAGGGGGAGGGTTGGCCCTAAAGCGAACACAGGTGGTGGGCGCGGGTGGAGGAGGCACAGGGAGGGAGAGATGCCTGAGCCCGCATGCAGCTGTGGAGGGAACAGCCGCTGCTTTCCTCCTAGGCAGGCATCTCTGGGCAGGTCCCAGCTTCGCTGGGCGGGCGTGTCAGCATAGCCAGGATGGCTTCCCTACGTGTACCCCTTTCTGTCCCAGGATCTGAGCTTACAGGGCTGGGGTGGCCCTGGGCAGGGAGCTGAGGGAAGCCTCGGTTGGGGTGTGCTCTCTGCACAGAATGACTCAGAGCGGTCTAAGGAGACTTGGTCTCCAAGGGCAGAGGACTGTGTCCTGAGGTGTGGTCTCTGGCCCACCTTTCTCGGAATGGCCGGGGGAAGATGCTCCTGAAAAGTGCCAGCCCTTGCGAGCCCCTCAGACTCATGGAATGACAACCCCTGGGGATTCCCCGAGGGGATCTGCATGTTACCACGACTTCTGGGATTTTGTTTGAAAAGCACCAAGATAGAGGCAAGCAGTAAACTAGTAAAAACGTGCACACTAACAACAGCATTAATTTGAACTACATTTATCCAAATTGAAGAGAGTCCTGAGCTGGGCTTGTTTCCTTAAATTATCTGAGGAAAAGGGCTTTATTTAGCAAATTAATTTGTTTATTCTTAAAAAAATTTATTTTTTATTTTTTATTTTTTTAATTGATTTTTAACAGAGAGGAAGAGAGAGAGATAGAGAGCTAGAAACGTCGATGAGAGAGAAACATCGAACAGCTGCCTCTTGCACACCCCCTACCAGGGATGTGCCCGCAACCAATGTACATGTCCTTGACCAGAATCGAACCTGGGACCTTTCAGTCCGCAGACTGACGCTCTACTACTGAGCCAAACTGGCTTTGGCAGCAAATTAATTTGTTGAATGAGGTTTGAGGACATAGTCTTTTTCTACCTCACATAAGCCCTAATTGATGACGCGGGACCACTGTCAGCTTATGCTTCTGAGATAAATATAGGGCACCCGAAACAGCTTGCAGTTCAGACCCGGCTCATGCTTTTGTGATCCAACATGATTTTGGAGAAGAAAAAACGGGAGGGGCAGTGAAGGAATGGGAGGAAATAAAGAGCAAAGCAGGAGTAAATCTTAATTCCTTATTTCAAAGGGATGTGTGGTGGCCTGGGTGGGCGTGGGGAGGGCGGTTTGGCAAACTCCATGAAGAATTAAAGAAGGAAAAACCAAACCAAACCAAACCAAACCAAACCAAACCAAACCAAACCCAAACAAACATAAAAAAAAAAAAAGAATGCAAGAAGGAAGGAGCCAGGTCGGAGAAAAGGCTCTGCCTCTTTCCTGACCCCGTTTCCTCCGTGCAGGGCCGCCGTCTGTGCAGGTAGCCAAAGCCACACCTTTCAACACCCGGGAGCCCGTGATGCTGGCCTGCTACGTGTGGGGCTTCTACCCGGCCCACGTGACTGTCACCTGGATGAAGAACGGGCAGCTTGTCTCCCCTCACGGCAGCGCCCATAAGATTGTCCAGCCCAATGGAGACTGGACCTACCAGACCGTCTCCCATTTAGCCACAGCGCCCTCTTTCGGGGACACCTACACCTGTGTGGTGGAACACTTTGGGACTCCTGAGCTCACCCTTCAGGACTGGAGTGAGTGCATGGTAGGGGATGGTGGGTGGGGGGGAGGTGGAAGTAGGGTTAAAGCAGAGAGCTATTGCATGTGGTGGTTGGGAGTGAACACCAATATTTCCGCAGAGGGAGTGGGATGTGGAGAGGCCCACGGTGTATGGGAGAGAGGGAGATGGAGAATGGGAAGTGGGTCTGGAGGGGCTAGGGAGGACTTGTGACTGGAGGTGGGGCAATGGGTACAGGAACGGAGAGCCAGTTATTGTTGCCATTGTGATGGTTGTGTGGTTGATGTCATGTGCTTGTCTGAGGTGGGTGGGGAACAGGGCTGCCCTGAAAAGAGGATGTAGATTTCAGAGCCAAAAATTGCGATGCAATATTCTAGGGTCCTTAGGTTTCCACTGTTCTGCTGTCGGGTCAGGAATGGGAATTGGGGGAGAAGAGGAGGCTGCAGAAGAAAGGGGGCTGTCTTCTGGCCCCGGGTGGTGCTGGGCTCGGGCTGCTCTATCCAGAGGGAAAGCTGTGGCTGGTGGGTGCCTGGGTGTGCATGCTGGGGGCTAAAGAACAAGGAACCAGTCATGATTGCTCAAACCCCGAGATTGGAGTTAGTGAAAGGAACTGGGAGAAGTTGCACACAGATGTGGGGATCCTGGGGAAAGAGAAGAGGAAGAAATGAGGAAGAGGAAGTGTGTAGAAAGGGCCGGGGAGCAGGGTGCCACACTGGCTGCTGGGAGCAGATGTCTCCCGGTGGGAAGCGTGTGTCTTGTTGGGCAGCCGAGAAGGGCATGAGGAGCAGAGTGGAACCCACAGGCTCACCTGAGCTCTCCTGGGCGTCTCCTGCACAGCCTGCCTCCCAAGATCCCTCTGCTGGTGGAGGGTCATAAACATGGGACAGGAGTCAGGTGGGACAGGACCTAGCGTAGCATCAGCTCTAGGCTGTGAATGGGCTGGAGACAGGTTCTGGAAGAACACACGGGAAATCCGGATGTGGCCAGGAGACACGTGACTTGTGGAATAGAACCACTGGAAGTTAGGAAAGGTGTAAAGACATTTAAATAGGAAAAACTCAGAGCGAGTAAGGGAGCAGATGTTGTCGCCATGGGTCACTGGGAAGGGGAGTGAGGAACCCTTTCTTCTTTGGTGAGGGTGCCCCTGGGGTGAAGGAAGAGAGGCCCCACCATATTTGAGAGGAGCTGGAAGCCAGGGCGCTAACTCTAGGGGTCCCCTAGGAATATTCTAGAAATAGTCACAGGCTGGGAGTTTTGAGGAGTGAGGTGGTGTGAGCTAGACCTTTGAATCTGCTAGGTGGAGGTTGATATAAATAAAGTTGCTCCGGGGATATAAATAAAGTTGCAGTAGAGATTGGTTCTAGTAAGCTTCTGTTTTTGCAGCACCTGGACTGTCCCCGGAGCAGACAGTGAAGGTTTCTCTGTCTGTGGTGGTCCTGGTCCTGGGCCTCATCATCTTCTCCCTGGGTTTGCTCAGCTGGCGGAGAGCTGGCCCCACTGGTGGTGAGTGGCCTTCCTGAACTCCCAGTCCCCGCTCACTGCTGTCTGTGATTGGGTCTCCCATGGCTACGACATTTGCTATGAATCATGCCAGATACTTTAATCAAAAACACTTCCCTCTAATCAACTATTTTCCTCTCCTAGGCTATACTGTCCTTGCTGGGTCCACTTATCCAGAAGGTAACATCTGTGTTGGTGTGTTTGCCTTCGGGCCCTTTGGGAGGGGTGCAGTTTGAGGGGTCAGCGTTGGGTTCAGCTAGTGGTGCTTTCTGGAGGGGCGAGCTTCCACCGGATCAGGCCAAGAGCGTGAGTTAGCCACCACTCGGGATAAGGAGCTGCTTCCTGGCTGTGCCTACCTTCCTCTTCTACCCAGTGGAGTATCTACAGCAGTGGTTCTCAACCTGTGGGTCGAGACCCCTTTGGGGGTTGGATGACCCTGTCACAGGGGTCGCCTAAGACCATCGGAAAACACAGATATTTATGTTACGATTCATAACAGTAGCAAAAGTACAGTTATGAAGTAGCAACGAGAATAATTTTATGGTTGGGGGTCACCACAACATGAGGAGCTGTCTTAAAGGGCCACGGCATTAGGAAGGTTGAGAACCACTGGTCCACAGGGAAGAGGCTGCGGGTGGCTCCGGGGTTTTCAGTGTCCCTGTAATAAGGGGTCTGGCATGATGGTCCTAGAGACAAAGATTGGGGTCAGGTTGGTTTGAAGCCTGTTGTCTCCTTTCCATTTCTCCTGCAGGTCGGCACATTTCCTAAGAGGCGGGATCCTGCAGCTTCCACTCACACTCTTCGTGATGTCTGCACCCTCTCCTCAGACCTCTGAGTTCCCTGGAATCCCATGGATTCTCTGTCCAATTCTTAGAGTTTCCCAGTCTCCTCCCCATGTAACCCTTAGCAACCTGGAGGAGCTCATTTCTGGGAATATTCTGTAAATAAGTGATTGCCCAAGGCTGTGTTTCTGGGGTGAACATAACCTGGGGAAGGAGCCCAATGTTCCTCCTCGGGGCCCTGCTGAGACCCTCGGGCAGTGAGGCGCTGGTGACATTGCTGAGGAATAAATGCCGTGGAAGCATTGCTTGTCCCCGTCTTTTCCTGAGGCGCCGGGGAGGGCTATGGGCAGCGTTGGGGCAGGGGTTGATGCTCTCTTACTCAAGTGGAGGAGTTCTCCCATTTCTCCATCCCGAAAGACAGAATCTGGGGCAGTAATTGTAATTTATAAGGAGAAAGTGAGCTGTGGTGGGATGGGATGGACTCACGGAGCAGGGGAAGGGGTGCACATCCATCTTGCTTCCTCAAGGATCCGATGAGGGTGAGATGAGCTTATCCTTGTAAACCTATCTCACCCCGGCAGTGACTTCAGCTGTGACCAGTTCCTCAGCGTTCGGGGCCAGACTCTGTGTCAGGTGCTCCACATGCACCATTTCATTCCATCCCCATCACCACCCCGACAGACCCCATCACAACCCGACATCCTCATCACCGCCCAACATCCCCATCACAGCCCGACATCCCCATCACAACCCGACATCCTCATCACAACTTGACATCCCCATCACAGCCCGACATCCCCATCACAACCCCACATCCCCATCACAGCCCGACATCCCCATCACAGCCCGACATCCCCATCACAGCCCGACATCCCCATCACAGCCCAACATCCTCATCACAGCCCGACATCCGCATCACAACCTGACATTCCCATCACAGCCCAACATCCTCATCACAGCCTGACATCCTCATCACCACCACGACAGACCTCATCACAACCTGACATCCCCATCACAACCGACATCCCCATCACAACCCGACATCCCCATCACAACCCGACATCCTCATCACAGCCCGACATCCTCATCACAACCTGACATCCCCATCACAGCCCGACATCCTCATCACAGCCCGACATCCTCATCACCACCACGACAGACCTCATCACAACCTGACATCCCCATCACAACCGACATCCCCATCACAACCTGACATCCCCATCACAACCGACATCCCCATCACAACCGACAGGCCCTCAGTCCGGACCCAGGGGCGGGGCTTAG